>NC_135662.1:68376638-69001638 GCF_964188315.1 Podarcis muralis | reverse complement strand
TTATTCATGTTACTTTCCTAGGGTTTTGTGAGGTTTTAATCCCAGCCAAACTGTCTACTACTTCTGTCACAGAACCTGGAATGTAAACATTAGGGCAATTCCCCGACTTCCGGAAATGCTGGCAAATATTCCATGCTATCACATCAACTTATCTAATAGATATCAGCCTTCAGCAGCACATGATTACTTTCTCATTCCTAAGAGCAGTTCAGTTCAGTCACTAGTAGAGCTATGTCTGGTACCAAATTGGTCTCTGCCCGATACCTGCTCACAGAGTTGCAATTTGCCCCCATGCTTCCAAGTAGCTCCCAACCTAAACCCGCTGGGTTGATTTCGTGAATTACTAAATGACATGAGTTCACCAATCTATGATGAGGGCATTTTATATATGTACACAGGGGTTCCAGTTAATTTCAAAAGTATCCCCCCCCCCCCCCGTCACCAACTTTAGACCTCAGCTGCAGATTCCAGCAAGTTGCTGCATGCTTCAAAGGACTATACAGTGGTGCATCGCAAGACAAAATTAATTCGTTCCGCGAGTTTTTTCATCTTGCGATTTTTTCGTCTTGCGATGCACGGTTTCGGAAAAGTTTTGGAAAAGCTTCAAAAATCACCAAAGTCTTCAAAAACCTCAAAAAAGGCTACCACACCGCTTGTTATGAGTTGCTCCTCGAAGTCAAGTCGCAACTGTATTAACGGTTTTAAGAAAAAGGAAACAAACTTGGAAGACGTTTTCATCTTGCGAAGCAAGCCCATAGAGAAATACGTCATGCGAAGCAACTGAAAAAACCAAAAACCCTTTCGTCTTGCGATTTTTTCGTCTTGCGAGGTATTCGTCTTGCGAGGTACCACTGTACCATATACTATAATAGGAATCTGCACCTGGAGGCCCCAGGGCCAAATCTGAACACACACACACAGAGGGGGGGGGGTTGGTCCTTCAGTTGTTAGCCCAGGGGGCAAGGGGGAAATTCTTGGCTTATCAGTACAGTGGTACCTCGGGTTAAGAACTTAATTTGTTCCGGAGGTCTGTTCTTAACCTGAAACTGTTCTTAACCTGAGGTACCACTTTAGCCAATGGGGCCTCCCGCTGCCGCCACACAATTTCTGTTCTCATCCTGAAGCAAAGTTCTTAACCCGAGGTACTATTTCTGGGTTAACGGGGTCTGTAACCTGAAGCATCTGTAACCACTGTACAGTCAACCCTTGGTTTTCAAATGCCTCAGATTTGGAACGATTCATCTCCTGAACGCTGAAAACATGGAAGTAAGTGTTCCGGTTTTCAAATGTTTTTGGGAAGCCAAATGTCTGACGCAGCTTCTGCTTCAGTGCAGGAAGCTCCTGCAGCCAATCGGAAGATGTGCCTCGGTTGTCAAACATTTCGGAAGCTGAACGGGCTTCCAGAATGGATTACGTTTGACAACCGAGGTTTGACTATATCAGTGGCGTAGCGTGGGGGGTGCAGGGGGGGCCGGCCGCACCGGGCGCAACATCTGGGGTTAGGGCAAATCCATTGGTTAGGGGGCGCAAATTACTTGCCGTGCCCCGGGTGCTGACAACCCACGCTACGCCACTGGACTGTATTTCCAAAACCTTGCAATCAGCTTAGGATGCTGAAATGTTCTTTTGCCAAACCATAGTTTAGCAGCTTTGAATGAATGATATGACTGAACTCTCCATCACCTCATGTCTCTTCTTCTTGGTGCTTGTATCCTGATTTGATTAAGCCACTGTTATTATGCCCCAAATGAGGAACTGTGGCTTAATGTCACTTTACTAACAAGGATATTAAACCAACTTCACACTGTGGTTTAAGATTGGTTATTAAATGACATGAAACCACAGTCCCCCCATTTTGCATGGAACAACTGTGGTTTAATTAAACCAGGATGTAACCCCAGAGGAAGAGAAGAGGGGAGGTGCAGAATCATCACTCATTCCCTAACCAGGAATTGAGCATCTGAACCAATCCAGTGTCTTTGAGGTTTGGTTTGGATTTTTGTTTTGTTTTTTGCTTTTTAAAAAAGAATTGAATCCAATATACACCTTAGTTCCTGACCTTGATTTTTGAGAAGAGATACTAAAAGAAAAGAAAATGGCCTTACAATCTCCAGGAGGATTAGGAATTTCAATCTGGAAGATTGAAGAGCTACTAAAAGTTAAGAAATGGGTAAATGATTTTAAATCAATCTGCACCGTACAACCGCACCCCCAACTCATATAACTCCCAATATGAGGCAGCTATATATAAAAAAGGAAAGTGAAACACTCCAATAAAATGAAATCAGTGTGCACAGTGTGGAGCCAGCTAATGGTTTCTGAAACAGAGGGGTTATGAAATATTTTCAGATTGACAGGAATCGCAGCTAATTGAAATGACCTATTCTTACAATATACGCCGTTCTCCAAATTGCCTTCTAAAGCTGCCCATCAAAAAGGCAGACTCGCCCCTTCCTCACTAACGTCTCTTTAATTGTGACTCATTATTTTATGTTGCCTTTTTGATGCGATCCAGCCTGTAACCTGCTGTGATGTGCCACTTTTAGAAAAGAACAAAACATCCCTTTTAGCTCAAAGGGCTCCTCTAGCAATGGGCGCGATGGCAAATAAACAACTCAGTATGGTGGGGTGGGGGGTGTTTATCCAGGCATTGAACTTTACTGTGATTACAGTTTTCACATCCTTGCCTCCTCGCAAGTTAGCCGCCTCAGAGGAACAGTGAAGAAGATGTCATACCAAAGGAAATTTGAATGATAATGCTTCTTTGATTCACAGAATGCTGAAGGATCATCAGCTGGAGAGTTTGGTCAACTGAAAGGTTTGGTCAATTTTGTCACTCCTCTGGAAGGAGCCCTGAGTACTTAACAGATAAAGGGGGAAATATAGAGGACCCAGATCAGCAGCTAGTTGTGCTGTGGAAACACTGACAAATAAAGAAGACAGGGGTAGCCAGACCACAAAAATAAGTGCTGCCAAGTCCCATTGTGCTTCTCTTCCATAGCTATTGTATTTGTAGCTCACCTTTTATCCCAAGAGCGCATGGTGGAATAAATGATCCCTTCACCCATTTTTATCCTCACAATAGCCCTGTGACATAGGTTAGGCCAGGGGTCTGCAACCTTTAAGACAAAAAGAGCCACTTGGACCCGTTTCCGAAGGGGAAAAAACTGGGAGCCGCAAAACTCGTCATTATAAAAATATCTTTTTTGGTCACTTTTTATTATTTCTTTGTTTGACCCCTCAAAATTACACCTCCTCATAGAAATAAACGTTAAATTAACAAGTTACCTTTTTTTATGTGTGTGTTCTTCACTCCCCTTCAAAACAGTGACCAGCGTACATGCCCCCTTTCAATGCAGTGACCAGCGTACATGCCCCTTACAATGTAGCGGGCGGGCGGGCGGGAAGGTGACGTCGGGACGGTGTGTGACTAACGCACACACCGCCCCCATGCGACGTCACAGCCAGTACAGCGCCCGCCACAGTGGGGAGTGTCGGGGTGCACAATGCGCCTCCTCCCCTCGCTAGTATCCGTCCTGGAGCCGCGGCAAAGGTGTAAAAGAGCCACATGTGGCTCTGGAGCCGCGGGTTGCAGACCCCTGGGTTAGGCTGATAAATAGGGACTGCCCTAAGGCTGATCAGTGAATTTCATATCTGGGTGGGAATTTGAAACTGAGATTGCCACTCTAACCACAGCACCACCCTGGTTCTCCAAAGGCCTCTTTCCACCTGAGTTTGGCAACTGGAGTTCCAGATTTGACCCAGGTTGCTAGACAGCTATTGCTTACTTCCCTTGCATTTGTTTTCTTTATATTTTCTTTAGATACAACTTCATAATTCAACAGATAACTCTAAGTGGTATATGAATCCCAACAAAGAATCAGTATAGGAAATACAATGCAAATTCTACATTGATAACCAAAAAATACTGCTATTATTTATTTTATTTTATTTTTTCTAAATTATTGAAAGTTCAAAAAGTACATAATTATATGTGCGCCAAACACGGTGAGACGTAAATAAAAGAGAGAAAGAAAAAGAGACACAGAACCCGTGTAGAAGGGGAAATAAAGGGGGGAGGGGGAAAACCCAAAACTGTATATTTTACAAGGTTGTTATTGTACTGCACCAAATCTTAACCTATTACAGTATTTGTAAAAATGAATTCCAAATATCATTGCATTTGTTCATGGCAAGTCTGCGTTCATATGCAAGTTGTTCATATGTTGCAAGTTTGTTTAAGTCTTCAATCCACTTGTAGAGGGGAGCCACATTTTTATTTTTCCAATTCATCAGTATCAGTCTATTTGCTGTGGTAAGGGCATGGAGAGTCCACTCATGTTGTCCTTTTGTATGGTTCCATGTGCTGGGTATATAATTCAAGAGGATATTTTGCTCTGTAAATGTAAGGTTGTTCCACACAGTTCTGTTGATAATTTCAGTTACCTTCTCCCAAAAATATTTCAATATAGGACAATGAAAAAACATATGCTTTAGAGAAGCATTATTTATTAATTATGAATCAACTTTTGTGTGTTGCTCAAGGTGGTTTACAGGCGTTTTGTCAAAACTGCTTTAAAAACAGTACAAAGAAACCCCTACCCAACTGAAAAATAAGGTCAAAAACAACATAAAAGTAACTTCTAAGGCAGACTGTTTCATCCATAGAGACCTTGTCATGATGATGATGTTACAATCACCAGGATCACTCATCTATACATAGGAAAGGGGACAAGGATTCAATTAGGTTTGTATTTAGAGGTGAACTTACCAAATCTGCAGTTTCCAGCACAGTATGTAGACTAAAATACAGCCATCCTTTGAAAAATGGCACTTTTCTGATTTTTTCAATGCAGTGATGTATACAAAAAGGTATATTTGTGGGAAATGTGGATTAAAATGCACATATTGGTGAAAATAACATACAAAATGTATTGTATTAGGGGGAATTGCTTGGCAAAATTTGTATACTGGGCAAAAGATTTCTTACCAATCACCCCCCTCTTTATAGCTCAGTTGGTAGAGCATGAGACTCTTAATCTCAGGGTCGTGGGGTTGAGTTCCACATTGGCCAAAAGATTCCTGCATTGCAAGGGGTTGGACTAGATGAACCCAGTGGAATTTGCTGGCAAGGAGTGTAGTGGAGTCTCCTTCTTTGGAGGTCTGTAAGCAGAGGCTTGACAACCATATGTCAGGAGCGCTCTGATGGTGTTTCCTGCTTGGCAGGGGGTTGGACTCGATGGCCCTTGTGGTCTATTCCAACTCTATGATTCTATAGAGAACCTCATCATCCCTTCCAACAATCCTACAATTCTATGAATATGAATATTCTTAAATGTTGGTGAATTTTCATCAGGGTGTTTAAAAAAATGAACATGAAAATGAGGGTAGAGACATCATCAGGCAAGGCCTTCTTCCACCTGCCTTGCTGCACCCCCTAGTCCCTGCTCCTCAATTTGTATTATTTGTATTATTTTATGTACTGTGGCTTGGCATTGTTTTATTGATTATAGTTTAGAAATTACTTATTGTAACTGTTGAGTGAGTTTCTGTTTAATTTTTATATGTTGATATTATTATTATTATTATTATTATTATTATTATTATTATTATTATTATATACTATCCTAATGATTGTTGTATGTTACTTTTGTGATGTAGGTTGCTTATTTTAAAGTTATGCTTTGTGTTGTTTTTATGATGTTAGCCGCTCTGAGCCCGGCCTCAGCCGGGGAGGGCGGGATACAAATAAAAAAATATTATTATTAATTATTACAAATGAATTTAAGATTGAAAATTGAGAAACTGAGAGAAATCAAAATGGATAGGTTTACCTACACATTCACACTACAGAAAACTCATCTAAATAAGCAATCTTCCCTTCCTCCTCAACAGGCTAAACTACAATTGAGAATCACGGAAGGATACAGTGGCAGTCAAGGTCTTCTCTTTCTCCAGAGAAAATAAAGCTATATTGCTTAACACTACTAACCTGGTAATCCACCTTAAAGAAGAAAAGGAAATAAATATTCGTGCCCATAGACAAAACACTGCTTGTGAATCAAACACACCCATCGTTTCAAGCTGTTAAGTTCCACAAAACCAAAAGGAAACGACCATATGCCAGTCTTCAAGAGAAAGAAGGAACATAATTGTGACCATTGTGCTGTTTGCTGCGTTGAGCTCTTTTGCAGAGCAACAAAGTTTGTATCAATCTATATATTAAGGGTGGATTTAATTCTAGCAGCCATAAGTCAAGGTCACGCTTGATCTCGGCTCCCTGAGGTACTTACAGGCATCTTCCAATGGATTCAAATTATGGGCCAGATCATTAAGCTGGCTGACGGACTCACTCAGTCTTGCTATTAATAAAGAACTCATCTCGAAGATTTTCCGCATGGCTGTATGGATAACCTGAATTTATGTGGACCTCAGCAGTTCAATGCTTGAAAACAGTCAGGAGCTGAAGTTTATTAGTATGGAGGAAAGAGTTCTTTTTTCATTAGGTTGATCTCAAGTGCTGTCCATTTTATAATACACCATGCATGTGGAACCTTGAAAAATCAAATGTTTTATTTCCGTCTGAGGGGAGGATATTTCTTGAGAATGACATACAGCACATCATCACAAAATGCTGCAGAATTTCTTTGCCAAGATTCTCCTGGTGTCCTGAAAATAGCCAACAGCAAGTGGATATCAAATTGCTTCAGGTATAAAAAGTCTAATAATTTTGCATCCATTTCTTTTTCCTTTAGAGCTGTTGTTTCCAGACTATCTTCGGAGCACTGATTTTGAGATACTAAATCTGCGCAATTGAGGACTGTCTGTAATCATTTATGCAGTTGCATCTATGCTGTTATAGCAGATTACTGGGATCACCTGTGTGAATCAGCATAGATCATGCTGGCAAATGACTAACGAGTCTGATTTTTGTCCACAAAACCACTCCTGGAATCTTCTGAAGTATGGCAGTAGCAAGGTGCACTGAGCTAGGATCTCTAAAAATTTAGTTTTTGCCACAGTCAGAAGCAGGAAACTTTCTGAAAACCACAGGAGGGAAGAGTAATCTTGTGTCTGGATCTTGCTTGCAGGCTTCCAATGGGTTCCTGGTTGGCCAGTATGAAAACAGGATGGTGGGCTACAATGGACCATTGGCTTGATCCAGAAGATCTTACATAGGCTGAGCATCTGCCAGCAAAACTCATGAAGGATGAGAAGGATGCAAAGGACAAATTCAGGGAAGGGTTTTTTTTTTAATTACAGTACAGTGTACCTTGGGTTAAGTGTTTAATTCATTCCGGAGGTCTGTTCTTAACCTGAAACTGTTCTTAACCTGAAGCACCATTTCTGGGTTAGCAGAGTCTGTAACCTGAAGCGTATGTAACCTGAAGTGTATGTAAACTGAGGTACCACTGTATGTATAAAATCTAGACTGGAACTGCTCTAGAACTAGAACACTAAAAAAACACTGACTGGATTATCTTAACAGTAATGCATGTGTGTCCTAGGGCCTCTTGTTTTTGTTTTTTAATCTTTTCTTGGCATTTTTGCATGTGTGTATGTACTTTTCTCATCAGTTTTTCAAAAACTTTAACAAATTAACTTCAACTTCGAAACTTATTTCCCTTAACGATTAGACTTCCCACTCTTACCTCCATTATGTTTTTATTCCCACTCTTTTCCCTACTGCTTTATATAACATACTTTTATCTAATACGTACTTCCTCTATTGCAATTATAATCATTTCCCTTCCGCTGCTCATATTTTGAATCCTGTGCACAATTTCATTTGACTATACTGCTTTCTCAAATAGCCCCAAAAAGAGTCTCCACTGTTCCTTAAAAAGTTTATCATTTTGAATTTTCAGTGTCTTTACATTTCCAAAACTTACTTGACAGAGTCTTGGCCATCTTATTTGGCATTAGATACTGCATGTACATCATTTTCATATCATTTTCTTTTAATGCATAACAGGCATTTTTGTAGAAGACTGGCAATTATAGGATGGGGGACACCTGGCTTACTGGCAGTACATGTAAAAAGGAACTAGGGGTCTTGGTGGACCACAAGCTTAACATGAGTCGACAGCATGTTGCAGCAGCAAAAAAAAGCTAAGGCTGTTCTAGGCTGCATCAACAGGAGTATAGTGTCCAGATCAAGGGAAGTAATAGTACCACTCTATTCTGTCTTGGTCAGACCACACTTGGAATACTGTGTCCAATTCTGGGCACCACGACTTAAGAAGGATGTTGACAAGCTGGAGAGCAACCAAGATGTTCAAGGGTCTGGAAACTAGTCTTACGAGGAGTGCTTGAAGGAGCTGGGTATGTTTAGCCTGGAAAAGAGGAGATATGATAGCCATCTTCAGATATCTTAAAGGCTGTCACATGCAAGAGGGAATATGCTTGTTTTCTCCTGCTCTGGAGGGTAGGACTTAAACCAATGGCCTCAAGTTGCAAGGAAGGAGATTCCAACTAAACAATTCAGAAAAACTTTCTGACAGTAAGAGCTGTTCAGCAGTGGAACAGACTCTCATGAGAGGTGGTTTCTCCTTGCTTGGGAGGTTTTTAAGCAGAGGTTGGATGGCCATCTGTCATGGATGCTTAAGCAGAGATTCCTGCATTGCAGGGGGTTGGACTAGATAGCCCTTGAGGTCCCTTCCAAGTCTATGATTCTATCATTCCATGGGGGGGGGGGTGTTAGATATTATGCTTGTTTCATTCTGTTACTGTTGCTGTTTGTTAGTCTCCTTGGAAAAGCAGGTGGGTAGATTTTTCTTTGAAAAATGAAGTTTCAGCGGGAAACTTTCAAGTGCCTTCTATCCTAGTTTTCTAGATCCATACTATAGCTCACCTTTCCCAACATAATGTAGCCATTTCAGCTAAGGTTCTCATGAAGGGATACAGAAGAAAATGGTGGCAGAACAATGCTCTCTGGCTCCTAAGTACTTTCTATGACCTCTCTAAAAGATGCCTATGGCCACTCTAGGGATAAAGGAGATAATGAAATGGCCTTCTGTCTCAAAAAGATTTCAGAACGGGTAGGAATAGCTGTATAATGTTAGCTGCCGTCACCTTCCTCAGCCTGGTAGAGCATAAAATCTTATTCAGCAGGATAGAATTGTACTGTATGATGAACACAGTCAGTAGAGAATATCTGGTTTCCTCCTGCAATTCATGCTACCATTAGGCACTTTCCCATGTTCTCGTCAGTAAAGGCATAAATGATCGCAATGGAAAAGAAAGCAAAACAATGTGAAATGAAATCCTATTATACACAGAAGAGAAATCAAACATTCAACAGTCTACAGGTAATTACATTTTCTTGGTACAGTTGAAACAAGGTAGGGTGGGGGAGGGGAATCAGCACCTTCATCTCATTTTTCATAGTGAATCTTCAGTCAGCTTCCAGCTGAGATTTTGTGTGACATGTTTTCTCTTTCTTAGAATGGGTGACCTTTTCAAAATTCCAGCCTTATAACATGGTGTCTACAGAGTCTGTGGAACTCTGTTAAGATTTGTGGAATGCCTAAGTGAGTGTCTTTTCTTCAGATTTATCCCCCAGCTTAAAGGGAAGGGGAGGCGGGCGGGCAAAGCTATGTACTAAATATGCTGAGACAGGAAAGAAAGCATGTATTGTGGCTCCATTCATGAAATGGACTCTATATTTAGTGGCATGATTTCCGCTGTCCATTCACAGAAGGCCCATATTACAGAACTTCCTTTGACTTTGGTAAAGAGGGTGCCTTCTTCCACAAATCTCTATCTAAGGCTGTAACTGGACATTTCAACAGACATGGGGCTGCCATCCAAAACAGTAACTCTATGTCTCCCTTTCCTTTGGATCAAGGAAGTGTGGAGGTGTAAAGAATGGTGGGAGCTGGAATCCATAGAATAAATCATAATGGCATTTTTACTGGGCATAGGAGGTGGTGGAAACAGGTCTCTTGAACAAGGTGGCTTCTTAGTTCTCCAATATATATCCTTCAGATCCATTTTTCCCCAACTGGTGAGAAGTTCCAGGAGCAGCACTTACCTGGGATTGGTTCCATTTGAAGAAGAACCACGGGCAACATGCAGCAGTTCATAATATTTCAGTACGTTGACAAATGTGCAAGTTGAGAATAGATGGCTTAGTCGTCCTACAGATAGCAATTCCACAGAATCCACAGAATATCTCAAAAGAAATATGCTTTCAGCTACCGTCTCTTTCTCAGAATCTTTCTTTATTGCATTCCAAAACTGCAGTCTCTGTTGTTTTACACATATACCGGGTCTTGCGCCATACCTCCAGCAAGCAGGGAGATGAGTAATCTCAGAAAATGACTCTCACCTTTCAGAGGTGTTAATTCCTAGCCATTCTGGCCCATCAGCATGTATAATTCCCTTAATAAAGAAGAAGAAGAAGAAGAAGAAGAAGAAGAAGAAGAAGAAGAAGAAGAGAAGGGTTTGGATTTGATATCCCGCTTTATCACTACCCAAAGGAGTCTCAAAGCAGCTAACATTCTCCTTTCCCTTCCTCCCCCACAACAAACACTCTGTGAGGTGAGTGAGGCTGAGAGACTTCAGAGAAGTGTGACTAGCCCAAGGTCACCCAGCAGCTGCATGTGGAGGAACGGGGACGCGAACCCAGTTCACCAGATTACTAGTCTACTGCTCTTAACCACTACACCACACTGGTTGGAATCCATGGCCCTTCAGATGATTATAGACTCCAACTCCCAGCACTCCTAGCCAGCCAATAGTCAGGGAATGATGAGAATTTACTCCAGGAGACCCACACGTTCCCCTAGCAATGCCACTCACCTAGGTCTAGAACCAACTAAACATTGGTGGAACTACTCAGGTAGCTCAGCTTATGGATTGCTTCCCTTGATTTTTACCTTTGTCACCATTTGCTGCAGCAAATAGATGTCGGAAGCATGAAAAGCTGCATGGAAGTCTATGTTGTTGTTGTTGTTGTTGTTGTGTTTTTGCATGCATAATCTCAGGCTCTAAGTATTCTGCCTACACACTTGTAGGCACAACGCCAAAAGTGGTGTGGTAGTCCCTTTGAAAAGTTTGGCTACTAGTCTGTTACAGAAGAAAGGTATACACTGCTAGCTAAGCTCTAGGCAACATGATATTCCACTCTCAAGCCCATTTCAGAACTGCTGCTGCTATAGTTGTGTGTGCATATGAACCATCAGGAGGTTCTGTAGTGGATCAGGCAAACATATGAAGACCCTTTTCCTCCAAAGCAAAATAGGAGCTAAAAGAGCAAGTGGGGGATTTCGGTTCTAACACAATTATTAAGCATTACAACATGTGAAAGCACATAATAAAACAATTAACCTTTCCACCCAATGAAGCATTTGATCTCTTTGGGCAATAATATCATCAGCCGCTACAGGGCCAATGCACAACATCGTTTGAAGATTTCTGTCTTTGGAGGCAAGATATATCTGGTAATTAGAGGCCCCAAAGACCATTTTTTTCATCCGTCCACAAATGTCATTCGATGCAGCAAACGATCCTTATTCATGTATACGAAACGCCATTGCAAATAAAGCCATTTTTCCCACAAGTAGCACAAATTTACCATCAATAAGAGAAACACCGAAATAAATAAGTTGTGCATCAAGTAAAGAGAAGCAAGAAAATTGTATGTAAATTTAATATGCAAATGCATATTAGATGTAACAAAGTGTAGCTTTAATCTGTTTTATAGCAGAGGGTTTCAGCTTATGGCATGCAATACCTGCAGCATTTTGACATCACCACAAGGCCAGTGGCGGACCTACATTTGGGGGGCCCTGAAGCTTCTACTGTCATTTGCAACCACCAATGAGGTTTTAGTAACTACTGTTATCTCCTTCAGTGGGGTTGTCCCACAACATATTGCCTACCTATACAACATATGGAATGTTGAAATATATGCAACAAAAAATGGTCAAATTGAGTCAAGCGACTCAAATTGGGTCTACTAGACCCCAAAATTTTAAGCTATGTGGACTAAAGTTGTTTTTGTGGCCTCTCTAGGGGCCCTAAAGCTTAAGTGTCATTAGTTTCAGAGAGTCTTCTCCACTCCAATCCAAGGTACAAGTGCCATTTATTTGTTGCATCTGGTCACTCTACTAAAATTCAGTTACACTATTTTAGACTTCCTAAGTTGCAATGTGGCATTTTAGCCAAAGCAGCTGTCACCCAGGTCCAGTTTTTGTATTGCTGTGATGACGGCCCCCAAAGCATGCTTCCCTGTGGCCCAGCTCCACATCACTGTAGCTTATGATCACTGGATCATATAGATTCATTCAAATCAAACGATCTTACTTCTCATGCCAGAATCACCAGCAAACTGAGGATGAGGAGGAAGAGGAACATAATTCAACCTTCTACGTGTTACCAAGGAAATGTAGAGCTGGACCATAGGGTATTTTTGGCAGCTGTCATCCAATCTTAGTAATGTATGCATTTGGCATCAAAAAGAAACATATGCATGTTTCGTCATTTTTAGAACTCGTGATAAATTAATCAGGACTTTATTGTGCCTGGTGCAAAGAGAACATTACCACCATTTAATGTTTCAAAAATTCATTTGCAAGAGGTTAGTTAAAATTACCTGTCTGTCAGACACACATGATTAAGAGTGACAATAATTACTACTCAGCTTCTAGTGACAGTGGCTTAATGACAATGATCAGGATCCACAAGGCATGTCCAGTCACATTTCTTACTCTGCCATTACCCAAACTGCTTTTGCCAGCTCCCTTGGGTTCAAAAAACAGGGGTCATGTGACATGCAACCTAGTTCCTGCTCACTGAGTGGCAGCTTTATCATTCTTTTCTATTGGTTTTTAGTTTAACTGGTAGATTAATCAACTAACACTTTAGTTGATTCATTGGGGGTACTAAGTTAATCAGTGCAGCTGTGTGAGTTAAGATGAATGTGTTACAGCATCTAAACTTTGTAAAGAGAGTTGATATATAGATTCAGTGAAAGAATTGACAACTGTGTTTTGCTTTGTTTTTTAAAAAGATAGGTTTCTTTAATTAAACTGTAAGCCAGCACATAGTTCATATCTCAAAAAGACCTCCAATATTGAGAGTTTGGTAATATACAAATGTTTTTACATTTATACTTTAATTGTAAGGAGAGAATGTTTTTATTCTCTCCCTAAAGCCTAAGCTTTCACAATTAATCGAGTACAGTGGTCACCCTAAGGCAGCATGTACCCTTCTGGCAACTTGTATGTCACTGACATACTTGTAAAGGTAAAACTAAGGTAAATGACCCCTGGATGGTTAAGTCCAGACAAAGGTGACTACGGGGTTGTGGCGTTCATCTCGCTTTTCAGGCTGAGGGAGCTGGCGTTTGTCCACAGACAGCTTTCCGGGTCAAGTGGCCTGCATGACTAAGCTGCTTCTGGTGGAACAGAACTCTGTGATGAATGCCAGAGTGCATGGACATGCTGTTGACCTTCCTGCTGCAGCAGTACCTATTTATCTACTAGCACTGGTGTGCTTTTGAACTGCTAGGTTGGCAGAAGCTGGGGCAGAGCAATGGGAGCTCACCACCATTACATGGATTTGAACTGCCAACCTTCCAATCGGCAAGCCCAAGAGACTTGGTGGTTTAGACCACAGCGCCACCCATGCTGTATGAACACACTGCATTTTTTGTGGCCGTGTTTTTAGTGGAACAAACCTTTTTTTGCATGTTTTGTTCACCAGCGTTGTCTGCTTATAAAACAGAAATCTTTTCCTCCCACATCCCCGCTCTAACAATCCCTACCGGCAGATGTTTTCTAAAAATGTGTCTACCGCATTCATTTTATATAACTTGGAACTTTTTATTATTTAAAAAACAACATAGCAGTTTTTTTGGGGGGGTTGTGTGGGGTTTCCCCCCTTTTTTAAAAAGAGCTGACATGTTATAAGAGTGGCGCAGAGGAAGCTCTGCCTTGTGTACAGGTATAACATGCCACCTGCAAGAAAATCTGTCAAGTGTCTCATTGCCTTTGACAACAACTCTGTCAAAAACAATCACGATGCCATCGCTGGAGATGATGGGATCTGCAAGAATGCATAGACACAGAGGCAGAAAGGTCAGTGTGGAGATAAATGTTGCATCTCAGATTACTGGAATCTCCTTGAATCCTAGCACCACAATTCACTATTAAGACACACTGCTATTAGTTTTATTGATTGTATCTGTTCCAGGCAGCTATCTACAGAGCATTGATAAGCATACTTATCAAGTGTTCCTCATTGTGACAGACAACCCACATTTATTTCCATTTTTTTAAAAAAAAACAACAACAAACCACCCAGGTTTTTGCTGCTGCCTGTGCAAAGTCCTCCTGCCTGCTTGTGTTTCTCAAAGGCCTCAGCTTTTCAAATGAGTTGAACCCAAAGTAGGTTGTTCTGGTTTTGCATACAGAAAAATAACACCCTGTCACAAAGACTCTCCTCCCTGCAAGAGAGGGGAGTGGTTGTGGGCGGGAGCTGAGCACCGCCCCTAGCAGGGGGCATTAGCCCCCTGCCTCCAACTCACCTGGCTGGCGCCCACGCCCCTCGGCAGGCATCCAACCAGGTGCCTGAGAGGAGGCGTGTTCAGCAGCCTTTTTCTGTGGCGCCAGCCTCTCCCCGGCCTCATTCTTCGTCGTCTCGCCGCAAGGCGGCGAGCCTTTTGGCTCGGGTGGCGGTTAGGCATTGGAATAATGTGTTGTGGTGTGTCGAAGAGCTAGGTGTGGCCATCGCCTATGCCTTCAATATAGGGGTATTCCGTTAAAGGAATCTGGCGGTCGTGTATTCTGTCCGATGCCTGCTTGGCGGGAGGCCATGGCACGACCCTCGGTGACATCAGGGGAGAGCCTATAGTTGGATTAGCATCAACAGGCTCCACCTACTGGTGAAGAACCCACTTGTTTCGATCCAATGCCTAAGCCAATACCTTTTCAATTGCTGTAACCAATAAAGTTGTGGCCTTTTCTAGCCCATTAACCCTATATCACGTGTCCATGTGTCTTCATTTCACTTCACCGGGGTCGGGTCCTCGAACCACAACCACTTCCCACTGACTTCCAGTTCTTGTACAAACAAATGTTGACCTTTCCCAGGCAATTAGATTTAGCTTCAGTTGAAACCGGTAAGTTAGTAACAAGTTAACTATGAATGAATGATAGAAATTAACCTGGGTTTTCATTGTATTAGTTGTGTCATTTGCAATCGGAATTGGAAACCATCTTGGTACCCTTCTTAGGAGTAAAAAGTGTGGTATAAAATTATCAAGTTAAAACATTTTGAAGGGCCAAACTGCACACATTGTAGAAGAGTTGTGGTTCAAGCTCTTAACATATATTTTTTTAAAAATTAATTACCGTATTTTTCGCTCTATAAGATGCACCAGACCACAAGACGCACCTAGTTTTTGGAGGAGGAAAACAAGAAAAAAAATATTCTGAATCTCAGAAGCCAGAACAGCAAGAGGGATCGCTGCGCAGTGAAAGCAGCAATCCCTCTTGCTGTTCTGGCTTCTGAGATAGCTGCGCAGCCTGCATTCACTCCATAAAACGCACACATATTTCCCCTTAGTTTTTAGGAGAGAAAAAGTGAGTCTTATAGAGCAAAAAATACGGTATTTGGCTGCTCAAAATTGCACATACCCAAGCTACTGTTGCACATACTGGGACGCGGGTGGCACTGTGGGTAAAACCTCAGCGCCTAGGACTTGCCGATCGCATGGTCGGTGGTTCGAATCCCCGCTGTGGGGTGCGCTCCCGCTGCTCGGTTCCAGCGCCTGCCAACCTAGCAGTTCGAAAGCACCCCCGGGTGCAAGTAGATAAATAGAGACCGCTTACTAGCGGGAAGGTAAACGGCATTTCCGTGTGCGGCTCTGGCTTACCAGAGTAGCTTTGTCATGCTGGCCACGTGACCCGGAAGTGTCTGCGGACAGCGCTGGCTCCCGGCCTCTAGAGTGAGATGAGCGCACAACCCTAGAGTCTGTCAAGACTGGCCTGTACGGGCAGGGGTACCTTTACCTTTACCTTTAAGCTACTGTTAGCCCCACTGTGGGGGGAGATGGGCATAAAAGAGGGGCATGGGTGTTAAATACCCTTTCCCCTGTATCTCTGCATGAAGCTAATTTGGGACCTGAGCAACTACTTTCAAAAGAGCTATTGTCACAGCAAGCGAACAGTAAAGCACACCATGAAAAATGGACGGAACTCTTTACTAGCAAAAACATGATCTGCACAGACTTGGAGCAACATCAGGCTTAATGAGCACAGCAACTCATCCCTGATAGGTTTGGCCCCCATGAAGGAGTTGCTGAGACTGAAGGCCTCCCCACAGCTGTCTTAGTACCAGTCCTCTTCAGGGTTTGTTCTGAGCAATCAGAGACTGTGCGTGTGCGCTGCTGACATCTCCACCCTTTTCATGCCTCTTCTGGTTCTGGGAGACAAGGGGGGACAGCAGAGGTGGGGGGAGACACCCATTACTTTTCACCAGCCTGATTCACCTCTGCCTCTTGTCTTCCCTCCTCCCCTGCTTCAGCATCTTCCTCTGATTCTGGACTTCTGTCACAGACTCTCCCAGCTCACAAAGCCCTTTTACCCCTTCAGCTAACAACAACACCTCCTATTCCCTGCGACCACTCATTGTTGTCCCACCACCACTTCCCGGGCTCTGAGCCTTCTTCCCTTGGGGACTCCCCAGCTGGTTCCTCCTACCATTCCTCTGTGTCCAACCAGTTCATGACAGCTATATGAAAATGGCCTCCCAAAATAATTTTTGCAGCCAGAAAAATTAAGGAGAGGGTAGATCACCCTGGTTCAGATGAGCAAATTTATTTCCTGAATCAGCTTCACTGGAAAAGACAATGGTAGCCTGAGAAGAAGCCACGTCATTCAGCAAACCCACCCTGCAGACTATCTCTTTAGAGATATTACCAGAGGAGGGAGGGAGGGGGATCCAGTCATGTGGAAATGCCTCCCTTACCATTTCAGTAATGTAGCGTTCAGCCTCATGCTCAAGAAAAAAACCTCCTGCATGCTTGAGATCAAAAATTTCATCAGTAAATCTGTAAGATCTCATTTGATAACTTAATTGTTTCTAAAGTGAAAAGCACTTCTAATAAAAACTCTAATTAAAACACAACAATTATCTTCTGCAACTGTAACTTGCTTCTAGAAGAAAATCTGTTGATGGCAACAGGTTGCACCCATTTCAGCAATTACATTTCCTACTGGCATGATTTCCTTGGTCTAATAAATTATACCAAGAAGTTAATGAAGTGGACAGTTAAATGCATTTAATCTATTTTCCCCATAACAAAGATTAACAAGAGAAGATTCAGATTTTTATTATTTTTTTAAAAAAATGAAGAAATGAGATGCATTGGAAATCAAGTTCAAGTTGCATGGAAAGGTTCTGTCAGTTTACAATGGTCACACTAGGGGAAATAATTTTCAGTAATGAAAGACTAAGGTTAACAGACAATGCGAGTCATCTTCTGTTGGTGAAAAATAATCAGCCCTTGGGGGAAAGGCTTTCAGTCAAGGCAGTCTTTTTCAAGTGCCACTGAAAGAACAAGACACAACCCTGAAAAGACGATAACAAAGAAACTTTCATTGAGTAGCTGAATGCACCCACTCAGATTGGATGTGACCAGTCTCATGGAAAACACAAGTTTGATTCAAAGTGCATGTTTGAGGGAAGCATTGAAGAACCTAAGAAGAGCCAGCTGAATCAGGCCAAGTGTTCGTCTTGTCCAACATCCTGTTCTCACAGTGTCCAACCAGATGCCTGTAGGAAGCCTGCAAGCAGGACCATGTCAGGAGTGCATGCAGGAGCCAGGCCCTGTGACCAGTAGGGCTTTGCAGGACTGGGGCCTTCCTAAGTTTGTTCTGGAGAGGCAAGGCACGGCCGCATAGGTGAGGCCGCTTGGTAACTCACTGCACCTGATGGCAAGAGCCAGGAAGGGATATACTGTATTTTTTGCTTTATAAGACTCACTTTTTCCCTCCTAAAAAGTAAGGCGAAATGTGTGCGTGTCTTATGGAGCGAATGCAGGCTGCACAGCTATCACAGAAGCCAGAATAGCAAGAGGGATTGCTGCTTTCACTGCACAGCGATCCCTCTTGCTGTTCTGGCTTCTGAGATTCAGAATATTTTCCTTGCTTTCCTCCTTCAAAAACTAGGTGCGTCTTGTGGTCTGGTGCGTCTTATAGAGCGAAAAATATGGTAAGTTCAGCATTTCCCTTTGGTTCTTTGCCACAGCAACACGTTCCCTGCCTTGCTGCGTTTGGCTCCTTGCTTCCTGATCCTCAGACCTTGTCTTTGTTGACTCCTTGCTTCTCGACCCTCAGACCCCTGGCTTCTGGACTTTCGTTCCTGCTCCCACCCCACCATCTTGCCCCCGGTCCCGACGTCCTCAGCCGGGACTTCGATCACCTGTCGACCGGACCATGACAGACCCAAGCACAAGAGCACCCTCCCCTCCTGTGGTTTCCACCAGCTGGCATTTAGAAACATTGTTGCCTCCAAATGGCAATCACTCACAGCTGAGTAAGATTGTCTTCCATGAACACGGTCTTAACAGTGAGTCCGTAAGTGACTGTGGAGGCCAATTCTGGATCCACATGTCCTTCCACAGTGAGGACTTAGGTTTCTGGGCGGGAGTTGATCACGGTGAGGGTTTGCCAAACGTGCCTTCCTCTTAGCTCGTTTCTCCCTTTCATCCTGAGTTTGAGCATCTTCAAAACCCATGACACCTTTGGTGAAGGCTTCTCTCCAACTGGAGCGCTCGCAGGCCAGTGTTTCCAAATTGTTGGTGTTTATACTACATTTTTTAAAGATTTGCCTTGAGAGAGTCTTTAAACTTCTTTTGCTGACCACCAGCATTATGCTTTCCATTTTTCAGTTCAGAATAGAGCAGTTGCTTTGGAAGACAATTATCAGACATCTGAACAACATGACCAGTCCATTGAAGTTGATGTTGAAGAATCATTGCTTTGACACTGGTGATCTTTGCTTCTTCCATTACACTGGCATTAGTTCACCTGTATTCCTGAGTGATATGTAAAAATTTCCGGAGATGCCGTTGATGAAATCTTTCAAGGAGTTGAAGAGGGCATTTATAAGTGGTCCATGTTTCACAAGCATACAGTAAGGTAGGCACTACAATAGCTTTGTAAACAAGCATTTTTGTTTCTCTGCAAATGTCCCAGTCCTCAGACACTCTGCTACTTCATCATGGCCAGCAGCCACTGAAGCCTAATCCAAGATGAATTTATCTAATCTTTTAAAGCCATGCACATATTGGCAACAGAGAGCAGTGCATAGGAGCAAGTATATGACTGGCATTTAGGGTTAAAGGCAACTGGCCACTTGCTTTCCTTCAGTCTAGGGACCAAAATGAAACAGGAATTTGGCTATGAAGGAATATGTACACCTAGTTCAGTTTCTGCGCGCGCGCACACACACACACACAATTTACTATTTATGCTAGGTACCATTTCCATTCCATACATTTTGAATTTTCTGAACATAGCCAGAATGTGGCAGTTGGAAACAGTGTCTGGGCAGAAATCGCTCAAATGTCCAGGAAAATCCAGACATATGGCAACCCTTGTCAGAAGTCCAGATTTTGGCAAAATTCCTTAAAAATCACTGAAAAAACTTTTCTTCTTCCTGGAGGAGGAGGAGAAGGAGGAGGAGGAAGTAGGAGCAAGTAGGAAGTAGTAGTTCAACAACTTTTGTGTCGGGATGCTTGAAATAGGATGCACTCTGTTAAAAGTCAAAGCATGCAGACTGAACTGCCGCAGAGGAAATGTGTGAAATTGGATTCAGATCCCCTACCATGAAAATCCAGGTCTGCACTTGAGCTACTCTCAGAAATTCAGTAGAATGCCCAGAGTCATTACTGTAGAGCAGGGCTGGCCTGAGATTATGAGGATGATGATTTTTTTGCTGCCCAAAGCAAAGGATAAAGTGTCACTGTGACAGATGATGGGCCTTGGGCAATCCCCCTGAAGTCCCTGCAGCCAATCTGGGCTGGGTGGAATGTCAACCAATCAGGATGCAGTGGAGAGTTAGAAGATAGAACCTGGCTGCTTGATGGTTAGATAGGACTTGGATTGGGCATGGAAAGGGCTTGGCTAAGGGATCAGTTGGGTGATTAAGGGTTTGTTAGTCAGGGGAAACCAGATTGTTTCCCTAAAGGGCAGGAAAATATCCTAGAAAGGGGCTGGAAGTGTTTTACTGAAATAGAAGAACAAATAGCCATTCTAGGAGAAATCGCTTTATTTAGAAACAGGTCTAAAGTGAAAGTCATAAGGAAAGTCCTTTATTGCTTTTGTAAAAGTGATTGTGACTGAAAAAAAAGTGCCTGATCAGAGTCACCATTAAGCTTTAAACCTTGTTGAGTGCGTATAAATAAAACTCCAATTTTGTTTCCAGCATGCCTCATCTTTACTTTATTACCAGATTAAGGGACAAGCTATCACAAGCCGGAGCTGAGTATGTTTAGTTTGGAAAAGAGGAAACTGAGAGGACCTATGATAGCCACCTTCAAATATCTTAAGGGCTGTCACATGGAAGAGAGAGTAAGCTTGTTTTCTCCTGCAGTGGAAGGTAGGACTCAAACCAGCTTACAAGAAAGGAGATTCCTACTAACTATCAAGAATAACTTTAAGACAGTAAGAGCTACTAGACAGTGGAATGGTCTCCCTCGGGAGGTTGTGGACTCTCCTTCCTTGGAGGATGGCCATCTGTCATGGATGCTTAAGCTGAGATTCCTGCACTGCAGGGAGTAGGACTAGAAGACCCTTGGGATCCCTCTCAACTCTACAATTCTATGATTCTTATCTTCTAAGTTTCCCTTTAACATCACTTGGCTGTTTCCTAGTTCTGCTAGATCTCTCAGTGGCTTTTGATACCATCAACCATAACATCCTTCTGGACCGTCTTGAAGGGCTGGGAGCTGGGGGTACTGTTATACAGTGGTTCCACTCCTTTCTCCTGGGCCTCGGTCCTGTATACCTGAAGGAGCATCTCCACCCCCATCATCCAGCCCGGACACTGAGGCCCAGCGCCGAGGGCCTTCTGGCGGTTCCCTCATTGCGAGAAGCCAAGTTACAGGGAACCAGGCAGAGGGCCTTCTCAGTAGTGGTGCCCACTCTGTGGAACACCCTCCCATCAGATGTCAAGGCAATAAACAACTATTTTACTTTTAAAAGACAACTGAAGGCGCCCCTGTTTAGGGAAGTTTTTAATGTCTGACGCTGTATTGTTTTTAATATTCAGTTGGAAGCGGCCCAGAGTGGCTGGGGAAACCCAGCCAGATGGGCAGGGTATAAATAATATATTGTTATTGTTGTCATTGTTGTCATTGTTGTTATTTGTTATTAAGTCTTAGCTGCTGAATCTTGGTAAATGCTACCACATATGGAGAATCTCAGACCCCTCAAGTGCTACTAGCAAGGGAGTGTCTAATTTTAAAACACAAAATAATCTGGACACTCCCATCTTTATTAGGGCAGTCTTTCTGAGCCACCTCGCCTGATTCCATGTACAAATGCCAACCAGACTGGTAGCTGAATCTTACCCTTTAAATGGAGCAGCATCTTCCACTGCAACTCAGGGCACCAGGCTAGCTGAAGGCAGACTGTGAGACACCACAGAGCTCTGTCCCCCAACCACACACACACACACACACACACACACACACACACACACACTGCTTGCCACAGCTCAGCATCTGCCACCTGAGGTCACTGTTCACTCTCATCTCATAAGACTTCTTACCATTGCTGCCTGGCCACGTCCAAGTTTGCAGCCCAGTGATGGCGACTTGGGGAGAGTGCTTGGCCAGCAAGTGCAGCCTGCTGGCTCTGCTCACTGGCCAGGACTACAGAATGTAGCCTGTCTGCCATTGGACCATCCACAGGCAGACAGGCTTAGGCAAAGAACCTCCCTAGATGTGGGATCAACTGAGCAGGTAGGCATCATTTGGGTCCACTCCCAGAGGCTAAATTGAGGCCTGTCCAGGCCTCCTCATCCAGTTTTATTGTCAGAACTCCCACCTTCTAACTAGTATATTGCTTTTCACATGCTCAGCCTTGCTATGGACTTTGTTGGGCCAGGCAGGAATTTCCCCACTTGGCAAACTGGCTCTGGGCTTGTGGTTTTCACCTGCCTCATAACAATCATCTCAACTTTGTGTGGTTAGGCATTGGATAAGCCTTAGTCTTGGCTGGAGGGCAGGTTGTAGCCTCTGCCTGTGCTTCCATTGAAATGGGTATCCTGTTAAAGGAATCCAGGAGGAGCTACTTCTGTCCGGATGCCCAAGAGGGGGCTAGGGCTGTAGCACTTTTCTAATGGGGACCCCTCAGAGAGTACCCCTATTTGATGTAGATCATAAGATCCCCCAGGGTCAATTGACCCTTAAAACCCTACCAGAAGACACGCTGGAGTTCAAATGGTTGTACCCAATGCCTATGACAATCCATTCAAATTTATAATCAATAAAGTTGTGACCTATTTGGTCCCAATGTATTCTCATTGTTTTGTCTGGCTATTCCATTGCATTGAGGGTCAACGGGATCACAGGGCCTTTCATTTCTCAAATGAAAATAGGGACGTCCCATTCCACAATGATAATTTTACTGCTTATACCTCACACATCTTACTGGGCAGCTTCCAACCTATCTAAAAAATATAATAAAACATTAAACATTTTTTTAAAAAGCTTCTCTAAACAGGATTGCCTTCAAATGCTCGGGGGTCAGATAACTACATACCAACATTTCTTCAATGAAAATAGGGACATCCTAAGGAAAGGTGGGACATTCCGGGGTCAAATCAGAAACTGGGACAGCTTCTCTAAATCAGGGATGTCCCTGGAAAATAGGGACACTTGGAGAATCTGCAACAGAGTTGACCTGCCCTGAGTCCTAAGTTTTATAAGCAACAGTGACCTTGACAAAACAGCTGAGCAGCTTTTATGGACCGTGCAGCCAGAATGTCCAGAATAATCACGTTCCAAAAGAAAGCAACTCTCTTGCTGGGTAAAGGAGATACACACAGTTATTCTTGCTCAAAAATCTGCAAATTCCACATGTAATAGAGAAGGGATGATTCTTCCCTTGTTAACATCTTGAAAACTTTGCAATAAACGCTAATCCACAAAAGCTTTAATTTTGCATGATTAAGGGATTGTTCCCAGCGCTGTCTTGGGGAGAGGGATATTTTATTTCTATGCAGCATTTCATTTACAGACAGATGAGAGAAAAGAGAAAATACTTGGCCATCTATCTGGAAATCACACTGTATATACATTCTTTGTTGCTTACTTCTATGTAAAGATATAGGTCAAAGTGATTTCTCCAGGGTGAACCTCTCCTTTCCCATTGCACCATCGTCTGATAATGAGGAGAACAAGTTTGATATATTGGACCCTGCCTTTCCTTGATTGCAATTTTTTCCCCTCCAGTACTCAGATTGTGAATCTCAGGACTGCAAATGCTGCAGAATAATTTATTAGAGGAATACCTAGTCCCACATCTGAAACAAAACAGCAGAATAAGATAATGTAACGTGCTGTTAACGAACTCTGTAATGAAAATCGCCTCCCTCCATCGAGCCTGAGTGCAGGGTAATCGTACCCAGATGTAATAATTAGATCATAATTAGATAGTCAAGGTGAGGAAAGTGTCTTAGCAGTAAGTACATGACCAAAGTGGAAGCTATTCAGATATATATCCCTGCTGTGTTAAAGTGCTACCTGTCACAGGAAAAGAAACTGAAAAAGTCAAACTGAACAAAATATTGCATCAAGTCTGGAAAGGAACATGTGGTTTCCTTAGAGATATCAAAAGTCTATGCAGTGCAAATGCTCCACCTGTTATATTGAATCTCACCACCCCAGAACAACATACCTTAAGTCATCTTCAGGCATTCAGAATCCAATCCCTACAATCAAAGATTCTGAGAGTTGGAAGGGACCCAAGAGTTCTGCCCCCTGCAATGCAGGAATCTCAGCCAAAGCATCCTTGACAGATGTCCATCCAACCTCTGCTTAAAAACCTCCAAGGAAGGAGAGTCCACCAGCTCTCGTGGGAGTCCGTTC
The DNA here is from genome assembly GCF_964188315.1 of Podarcis muralis. Classification (NCBI taxonomy): domain Eukaryota; kingdom Metazoa; phylum Chordata; class Lepidosauria; order Squamata; family Lacertidae; genus Podarcis; species Podarcis muralis. Next base: position 68,977,526 of record NC_135662.1, on the reverse strand, counting down.
CACTACTGAACAGCTCTTACTGTCAGAAAGTTTCTTCGACTGTTTAGTTGGAATCTCCTTTCTTGTAACTTGAAGCTACTGCTTCGAGTCCTACCCTCCAGAGCAGGAGAAAACAAGCATGCTCCATCCTCCATGTGACAGCCTTTAAGATATTTGAAGATGGCTATCATATCTCCTCTCAGTCTCCTCTTGTTCAGGCTAAACAAACCCAGCTCCTTCAAGCGCTCCACATAAGGCTTAGTTTCCAGACCCTTGGTCATCTTGGTTGCCCTCCTCTGCATATCTTCCAGCTTGTCAACGTCCTTCTTAAATTGTGATGCCCAGAATTGGACACAGTATTCCAAGTGTGGTCTGACCAACACAGAATAGAGTGGTACTATTAGTTCCTTTGATCTGGAACTATATTTCTGTTGTTGATAGCATTAGCTTTTTTTGCTGCTGCATCACATTGTTGACTCATGTTAAGCCAGTGTGGTGTAGTGGTTAAGAGTGGTAGTCTCGTAATCTGGGGAACCGGGTTCGCGTCTCCGCTCCTCCACATGCAGCTGCTGGGTGACCTTGGGCCAGTCACGCTTCTTTGAAGTCTCTCAGCCCCCACTCACCTCACAGAGTGTTTGTTGTGGGGGAGGAAGGGAAAGGAGATTGTTAGCCGCTTTGAGACTCCTGAAGGGGAGTGAAAGGCGGGATATCAAATCCAAACTCTTCTTCTTCTTATGTTCCAACAAGACCCCTAGATTCTTTTCACATGTAAGCAGGTGTCCCCCACCCTGTATTTGTGCATCTGGTTCTTCCTGCCTAAGTGCAGAACCTTACATTTGTCCCTATTGGAATTCATTTTGTTAGCTTGCGCCCAGTTCTCGAATCTGTTAAGGTAATTTTGAATTCTGCTTCTGTCTTTTGCGGCATTAGCTACCCCTCCCAGTTTGGTGTCATCTGCAAATTTGATGAACATCCCCTCAATTCCTTCATCCAAGTCATTTATAAAGACGTTAAACAACAACGGGCCCAGGACAGAACCCTGCGGCACCCCACTGGTCACATTTTTCCAGGATGATGAGGAACCATTACTCTTTGGGTTCTCTATGAGTATTCTTTGGGTTTGGTCAGTCAACCAGCTACAAATCCAAGTAATCTGGTTAGGGGCCAGGTTGTAGGTATGATCATGTTAGTTCTGCTCTCTCACCATTTATACAGCAGGGCACCAATGCTACCTCTGTTGCCACACTTTTTTAGAACTTTAGTTTTCCATGGTTCTAAGACGTACATTAAGCCTACATCCCTTGTACTTCATATAAGAATGATCTCAGGGGGTTTTGGGGGATTTGAAGTTAGGCATTCCATTCAACTAACTTTTACTCCGAGTAGACCCATTGAAATTAGTAGGACTAAGTTAGTCATGGCCATTAATTTCAGTGGTTCTAATGGGAGTCAAAGTTACTTGAATACAACTCTTTGGGGGCAACCCTACAGCCAGATCTGCCAGGATGAACAGTTTTAGGATGCAGTGGATCCATTAGATACCCCAATAGGACCTTTAAAACTCTAGGGCACCATGCACATGATAACATGGGAGAGCATTTATCTGATTCTTTCTATAAACTATTTCCATTTCTCTTACTCTCTGGAAATGTATTTAAGTATGTCAGATTGTGAAGTGACATGCTGGGACCTTATCCCACATTGCATTGGAAGCCCTGTGACATCAATGAAGAGAACAGTTGGAAAGGAAGTCAAAGAGAAATGATTTGCCACAAAATTCTGAAGCAATTTTTAAAGCAAATCATTTAGAGCCCTGGTCATATTTAGATGGTCAAATTGGGGGAAGTGACACAGGATAAGGGAAGGACCAAGGAGGAAACTAATTCCATTAACTTGAATCTGAAATCATGCCCAGAGTCTACAGGTGTAAAACAGGTCCCCCACTTCAGACTTTCCCCCTCCAACATGGAGAAGGTGATGATGGGCACACCACGGGGGGTGGGAGACCCACAAGCATGGTCCTGTCCTCCCCATTCTTATGACCATAACCACAAGAGAGAAAAGACCAAAATAGGGCCTGCATGGGTCTAGAATTAAGTCTACAGTTGACCATAGTCATGGCATAATGAAGGTGTCATTTGAACAGGCAGAGGGAAGGTATGGCTTCCTTTAGGGGAAAGATTTTCAACTGTGATTTACCTTCAGCTCTCATCTCCTCAAGATGTCAGCAGTATCTTTCCTCAATTAGACTCTCATGAGTTGCCTCCATGGACCTCTAGTCCCTTGTCTTCTCAACTTTCTTTTGACAATTCAGACAAGAAAAAGCTACTGAAACTCTAAAGTAGGGATGGAGAAACTTTGGTTGTCCAGATATCACTGGACTCCCAATAATAATAATTTTTTTTATTTATACCCCACCCAGCCACTCTGGTAAGCTTCCAACACATATAGAAACATAGTAAGACATCAAGCATTAAAAAAAACTTCCCTATACAGGGCTGCCTTCAGACGTTTTCTAAAAGTTGTATACTTATTTATCTCATTGACGGCTGATGGGGAGGCATTTCACAGGGAGGGTGCCTCTGCCAAAAAGGCCCTCTGCCTGCTTCCCTGTAACTTTACTTCTCACAGTGAGGGACCCTCCAGAAGGCCTTCAGAGGCTCCCAACGCCTATCGTCTCTGACCATTGGCTTATGCTGCCTAAAACTGACTGGAGTTGGAATCCAACAGTGTCTGGATGGCCATAGGTTCCCTATCCCTGATCTAAAGGGATGACCTTCCAAACACAAACAAGGGGATAAACTGGAGCTATTGGGATGCAAGTAAACAAAAAAAGTTTAGCAGGTGCTGTGCTGTAGACAATACAGTGGTACCTCGGGTTAAGTACTTAATTCGTTCCGGAGGTCTGTTCTTAACCTGAAACTATTCTTAACCTGAAGCACCACTTTAGCTAATGGGGCCTCCTGCTGCTGCTGCGCCGCCGGAGCACAATTTCTGTTCTCATCCTGAAGCAAAGTTTTTAACCCAAGGTACTATTTCTGGGTTAGCGGAGTCTGTAACCTGAAGTGTATGCAACCTGAAGCGTATGTAACCTGAGGCACCACTGTACAGTGAAGGCAAATGCCTGACGACAATGGACAAGGAGCAACTGAGGCCCACGTGATTGGTAGTGTAAAAATTCAGTGAACTAATGTGAACTAATTTTGGGTAGAATTTAATTTGCAAAATGGGAGGGGAGGGAGAAGGGGGACTGGAAAATGTCCTCCTTGGGAAAAGAAAGCTCTGCAACGATAGCTTTATTCACTGCTGTGATGTGTGTGGTTTGTCAGTTACACTTCAGAAAAGTCTGGGGGAAATGTGACTAGAGTGTTGTTTTTAACAGCATTGTGTTAGCAGTTCATCACCGCTGCCAACCTCTGAAGACACTGGCATCTGTTTGTCTGCAGAGAAATGCAACAACAGGGTGGAGGTGAAGCTACAAATGTAGTCACTCTGAATTGCTCTTGGCATTACACTTTCAAGAGCAGGCAATGTGTTTTCTGACTAATGGCAAGAGAGCACAGCTTTTCCTTTAGGAAATCATGTTATAGGTGTTCAAACCTCTTCCTGATGCCTTATTTAAAGACATACATCGTCTTCTGAGATAGAGACAAAGAAGGCCACAGGGTTGTAAATCTGGTTGTAAATGCTCCAAAATAATATTTAGTAGATAGCCATGGCACCATAAACCAATTCTGGTTTATGGTTGAGATCCAGGAGCTAAAGAGTATGCCCAGAAGTGGGGATTCTTCTGCCAAAGGACAGACAATATTAAGGATGAATTGGGAACCTGTGGTCCAACAGGTGTTGCTAGACTACAACTCCCATCATCCCTGACCATTGACCATTGGAGTCCACAAACACTGGCTCCACATCCTTGGATTAAGACATCAGCACAGCTCTTTTCCTACATCAGACTTCCCAGTCACCCCAAAACCAGTCAGCCTTCTACCCCGAACTTAGCTGACATGAATATCAGATAGATTCATTCGTAATAACAGTCCTATATGACAAATAATGAAAGGTGTAAATATATATATATATATATTAAAAAACTACTCTATTTTCATAAGAAGAGCTTATAACCATGTTGGACAAGCACACAATTTAAACTTTAAGCAAACCATATAAAGGTACCCCTGCCCGTACGGGTCAGTCGTGACCGACTCTAGGGTTGCGCGCTCATCTCGCTCAAGAGGCCGGGAGCTGGCACTGTCGGAAGACACTTCCGGGTCACGTGGCCAGTGTGACGAAGCTGCAACTGGCGAGCCAGCACCAGTGCCGCACACGGAAACGCCGTTTACCTTCCCGCTATAAAGCGGTACCTATTTATCTACTTGCACTTAGGGGTGCTTTCGAACTGCTAGGTGGGCAGTAGCTGGGACCGAACGATGGGAGCTCACCCTGCCACGGGGATTCGAACCGCCGACCTTACGATCAGCAAGTCCTAGGCACTGAGGTTTTACCCACAGCGCCACCCGCGTCCCTAAAGCAAACCATATACAACTAAACTATACAGTGCAGGTCACTACAGGTGGGCTAAACTAGATTTGTCTGTAGTGTAAAGCAGGCTTCCCCCAACTGGTGCCCAACAGATGTTTTGGACTACAACTCCCATCATCCACTGATCATGGCCAATGGTCATGGATAATGGGAGTTGTAGTACATTTATAAATAAATAAATATTACAAAAACATAAGTCTCCAGTGCTCTCTCTGAACTCCTGAAACTATATGAAACTTGACCATGTAAAAGACCATTCTAGAACATCCCATTGCTCAGGGAATCAGGAATCACAGAACAATTATTCAGTTCAGGCACCATGTCAAACATTGATTTGTTTGAGGTTCAAAACCAAAAACCATGGTTTGAAGATGTTTGTACACTTTAATTTTTCATCTACTTAGCATTCAGCTACATAGATTTACTCACATCTTAATTGTTCAGCATCACCTTAATACGACAGCAGCAGTCAATCACTGTGGTTTGTTAATTGGTTGGAACCTAGAGTAGTCCTTAGTCGTACTTGAAATCATTGTGTCACATTAGTCCTGATTAACTTAGTCTGATTGATTTCAACAGGTCTGCTCTAATTATGACTACATCTGGATCCAACCCAATGTTTTGTGAATTCAGATATAATTGGAAACTGTGGTTAGTGCAAACTTTGGTTTTCAAACCAGCTTCAGACCATATACTGACCTGGCAGCCTCTGACAAACCATGGTTTGTGAGCTGGTATAGGCTTGTACATTTAAAAGACCATGGATTGGGTTGAAAGAAGCATGGCTTTGACCATGCTTTTGGAATTTTCCCTGAATGCAGCTAATAGGAGCTGAGAATTACGAGAGGAAAGGGGAAGTACTAAAATAATGGATGCCTCCTATCTGTATATTTTATTAAGCAGATTTTTGGGGGTGGGCATCTTCAGATAAATGAGTATAAATAGTTTATGTAATTAAAAATTGTGCCAGAAATATAGCCAGGAGCAGGGGGCTTGGTACAATCCAGATGCAGCAGTGGAGCCAATCTGATGTAGGCCAATCTGAAAATCCCATTTCACCATGCCAAGATCTGTGCTGCTTTGCCCCTTCCTCTCTCCCTCCACTTCCCTGTGATTCAGGGAAAACAAAACTCACTGATCTGGATATCCCTAGGAATGTATAAAGCTTTCTAATACAGTGGTACCTCGGTTTTCGAACAGCTTAGTTCACAAACAACTTGGAACCCAAACGTCGCAAACCTGGAAGTGAGCGTTCTGGTTCTAAAAAAATAATAATTGGAAGTTGAATGTGTCCTGAATCCTGAGGTTCCGTTTTTAGTGTTGCGCTTCCATTTTTAGAGAGATCATGCTGATTGGAGTGGTGGGGAGAAGCGTTTTAGGGGTAGTTTTTCAACAGCCTGGAACGGATTAATCCATTTTGCATTACTTTCTATGGAAAAGCGCGCCTTGGTTTCGGAATGTTTTGGTTTTGGAACGGACTTCCGGAACGGATTAAGTTTGAGAACCAAGGTACCACTGTACCATGTTAGACCATTGGTCCATTTAACTTATAATGTCTACACTGACAGACAGTGACTCTCAAGGGTTTCGCACAGGAGTCATTGACCAACCCTACCTGGATAAGGACCAAATGTGGGAACTTTTGCATGAAAAGCATATACTCTGCGACTGAGCTATGGCCCTTCCTCTCCTTTTTCGAAGGAGGCAGGCCCAGAGCAATTGCTCATGCAGAGATTGAAGATGGGCATGTCTGCTCCATCTGTGCATCCTGATTGAAAGTTCCAATCTTGCCCACTGTAGAAATGCAGCAGAAAGATTCATCTGCTACAGACATGGAGTGGTGCAAAACCAGAAGAACAAACCATGGAAATCCATAAAAGGATGGCTCATACAGTATGTGGGTTCACTCTTTGATTTCTATTTCCATGGTACACCATGTGAAAAACTATTCCTAGAGATCCATGGATATAGCAACTCCCTCTGCCCAAAACTATGGACTTTCTTCATAGACTAGAGCTAATAATAATAATGATGATGATGATAATAATAATAATAATAATAATAATAATAATAATAATAATAATACCAATAATACCCAACCCATCTGACTGGCTTGCCCCAGCCACTCTGGACGGCTTCCAAAACATATAAAATATAATAGAATGTCAAACATTAAAAACTTCCCAATACAGGGCTGCCTTCAGGTGTCCTCTAAAAGTTGTGTAGTTCTTTATCTCCTTTACATCTGATGGGAGGGCGTTCCACAAGGAGGGCGACACTTCTGAGAAGCTCCTCTGTCTGGTTCCCTGTAACTTCACGCTGAGGGAACCACCAGAAGGCCTTTGGTGCTGGATCTCCATTTCTGGGCTGAACGACAGGGGTGGAGATGCCGTTCTAAAAGTTGTTTTCTCCAAAATGCCTGAGTATTGGCAAGGGCTGATAGGAATTGGGGTCCAACAACATTGGGAGTGGACCAGATTGGCAAAGACCGGACTAGAGTCTTTCATAGCTTAACAATGTGTGTGTGTGTGTGCACGCACACACACACACACACACACACACACACACACACTATTTTTATGCATTTCCTCTTGGAATGTTATTGGAATACAGCCAAACAACAATGTCTGCTATAGGAAGGCACAACAAACAATATTTGTCACTTTCCATTAGATAACAGTATATCACCAAGCAAAGGAATTGCTTCTACACAGCCACCTTCAAAGAGGAGGTGTCCACTTGCATCCACAGTGACCTTTCTCCCATCACCCCCCTCCCACCCACCCAACCCAAAAAAATCACACAGGAGCAAAAGGCAAGCACAGCTGCCATCTCCTCTATCTCATCCTCCTCCCCAGAGACCACTGGTGGAAGACGTGGTGGAAATTTAAAATATATTCTGCTTTTATTTGAACGGCTGTCTGGGATGGAATGGAGCGCTGCACTGGCAAATGTAATCCTGTCATTTTGTAATTTGATTTTTCAGCCTTAACAAGCTTCTGCTTAAGGTATTTTCTTAACCAAAAAAAAATCTGTGTTCTCCGGCATTCAGATTTTCCGGTAACAAAATTTATATAGATATATATTTTTAAGAAATCCTAAAAGTGAGTCATTCAGTCTCGTTTCCTAAGGCAATACTCCTTCGTCTTTTGTGTCATTATAATTGTGCCTTTTCTCCCTGAGTATAATACATATAGGTATGGATCTTGCCTCACCTGCTCAAATTCCTGGTTTCAGCTTTTGCCACCACAGTGCAGAGTGATAGCACAACCTTTGGCTCTGATCTGTGGGTTCATTTGCAGATGTCTCGCTAGTCTGGAATAGTCTCAATGGAAACAACAGCAATATAGAAAGCAGTGACACACAGGTGCTCATGATAATTTCTCACTTTCTCCCCCCCTGCCCCAGCTCTGTATTTATGCTCTCAAACATCACAGTTATGTGACACTTGGCCAGACCCAGAATTGGACACAGGCTGTCTTACAGTTGTCCCTCGAGACTGGCTGTAGCTTTCTGATGGATTGCCTTGGGGACCTCATTGACAGGTGGCGGTGGCATCAACAGCTCAAAACCTGGAGTGTGGCAGAGGCATCAGCCATCAGGTGTTGGAGGTCGGAGTTTTCACCTGTCACATAAGCAGGGCTGATAATATGTGAGAGGGTTGCATAATTTCCCACTGGGCACTGCCTTTCACAACGTGAGCGGAACATGTCTCTCGCTAATGGCCATTAAGAATAAAAATTTGTTTTCATTTTTTTAAAAAGCAGAATCCTGACTGTGTATTATAAGAACTGGTGCGTGGGTTTGGGTTTGCTTTTTCTGCTTCCCTCCTCCTCCCCCCCCCCCCCCTTTGCACCACCTAAGGCAGGATTGTAAGCCAAGCACTGACCTCTTTTGTACTGAGCTGTAACCTGATTTGGGAGCCCCTGTGGCTACGGAGCATTTTTTTTTTTTTAAGCACTTTAAATGAATAAATATTTCTGATCCATATCACTTTTGCAAGAGCTTTTTGGACATTAAACTGCATCTGATTGATTTGATTGACATCCTATGCCCTTTTAAAATGTGTTTTTTTGGGGGGGTCATTGTGTTGTTGTTTTTATTGACTATATATTTTGTGGTTTTATATTCTGATTTTGTTCTGTGAACCACCCTGAGACCTCTGGATATAGGGTGGTATATAAATTCAATCAATCAATCAATAAAATCTGTGTTTATGTCTCAAAGCACACACACAAAAACCACTATTCTCAAGCTACGTAATTGAATTCTATGTGCTTACCAGTGTTTCCTCTCAAAATACTCATTAAAACTGTGTTTCGATGCATTTAAACTGTTTGGAACTGTGTGGCAACGTTTCAGTGCAAAATTCAGGTGATGGCTGGCTGAGGTCCATATGTACATGTGTCAGAATGGGGTGGATCAGAATTATTACACATGGCAAACCACATGTGCTTTGCATGCAAAACTTCCCAAGTTGAATCCCTGCCATTTCCAAGCAAGCTGGGAAAGAGCCCTGACTGAATTCCCACAGCATTCCACCAGTTTGGTAGAAAGTACTGCTGCTATGTGACCTCCAGAAGGTTGGTTGCACGATGTAATTTTATTAATTAAGAACTACTGCAAGAACAAGCTGCGGGAAGTAGTGGAGGACAGAGGTGCCTGGCGTGCTCTGGTCCATGGGGTCACGAAGAGTCGGACACGACTAAACGACTAAACAACAAAACTGCAAGAAAATCAGACCTATCCATTCATAAGGAAATTAGCCCTGAGTGCTCACTGGAAGGACAGATCCTGAAGCTGAGGCTCCAATACTTTGGCCACCTCATGAGAAAAGAAGACTCCCTAGAAAAGACCCTGATGTTTGGAAAGATGAAGGGCACAAGGAGAAGGGAACGACAGAGGACGAGATGGTTAGATAGTGTTCTCGAAGCTACCAACATGATTCTGACCAAACTGTGGGAGGGAGTGGAAGACAGGAGTGCCTGGCGTGCTCTGGTCCATGGGGTCACAAAGAGTTGGACACAACTAAAGGACTAAACAACAACAACAAAATTAATTATACCCCGACCATCTGACTGGGTTGCCCCAGTCACTCAGGGCGGCTTCCAACATATATAAAAACATAATAAAACTACACAGGGCTGCCTTCAAATGTCTTCTAAAGGTTATATAGTTATGTATCTCCTTGGCTCGGGGGGTTGCATAACTCCACACCCTCCAACATTTCTCCAATGAAAATAGGGACGTGCTAAGGAAAATCAGGAAGGGACGTGGGTGGCGCTGTGGGTAAAAGCCTCAGCGCCTAGGGCTTGCCGATCGAAAGGTTGGCGGTTCGAATCCCCGTGGCGGGGTGCGCTCCCGCTGCTTGGTCCCAGCGCCTGCCAACCTAGCAGTTCGAAAGCACCCCTGGGTGCAAGTAGATAAATAGGGACCGCTTACCAGCGGGAAGGTAAACGGCGTTCCGTGTGCTGTGCTGGCTCACCAGATGCAGCTTTGTCACGCTGGCCACGTGACCCGGAAGTGTCTACAGACAGCGCTGGCCCCCGGCCTCTTGAGTGAGATGGGCGCACAACCCCTGAGTCTGTCAAGACTGGCCCGTATGGGCAGGGGTACCTTTACCTTTTACCTTTAAGGGAAATCAGGACATTCCGGGATCAAATAAAAACTGGGATGGCTTCTGTAAATCCAGGACTGTCCCTGGAAAATAGGGACAGTTGGAGGGTCTGTATAAACACGTATGTGGCAGCTGCAAGTCTTTTACATGGATGGAGTAAAAATTAAAAGCCACCCCGCCCCAAGTGCAAATATCTGGCGGGCAAAGAAATTACTGTTCCACGCAGGTGATAATTATCTACCACACTTGGCTAATGAAGAGGTGGTATTTATGGCATGTGTATTTTAAAAGTGTCAGCGCATATAATTGTCAAGTGCTGCACGCTTAAGAACTTTGCATTGGTACATTTATTGATTGTCTCTATAGGGAAAGAAAGCAAATGTTAGCTTCTCCTTACAATTAATCCTCAAATGTCTTCAGGAGGCGGGCGGGGGAATTGAGAGGAGATGTAGCAGAATGAAACCGGGTCTCTGCATAACAATAAGCAAGGAAATGTGTGGTGGTGTTGGGGTTTATTTTGTTTTGTTTTTTCTTCCTCTTGGAATATATATATATTGCAGATGAAACATGACTCATTTTGCCCGGAGTGATCCAAGTTAGGAAATGTGATTAGAAACATAAAAGGAAAAAAGGGGAAAGATAAGAGCTACAGAAGCTCAAGTGATGGTGGTATGGAAAAATTAACCAGAGATACCGCAATTCAGAAGAGCCAGATCATGCCTTTCAGATTTCAAAGACTTCAAAAAAGATATTAAGGCCTACCTTACACAGCCTTTGCTGCTGAGGCTGCGGACACAAAACATTAGCTTGAGCTGAATTTATGCCAACAGATTACAGCTGACTAAACAGCTGCCTTTTGGTGTGATTAATACATCAATTAAACAAGCCCGTTTAAATAACTGTGTGCATTCTCAAAACCTATAGAACGAACGGGGTGGTGGCCTTGCAGATGTTGTTGCACTCCAGTTCCCCTAAGCTCCATCCAGCATGGCCCAGAGTCAGAGATGATGGGAGAAAGGAATGCCAGCTTGGCGCCATGACCGTGGGGCAGTGGGTGACATGTAGCGTGCATGGCCCTGGCACAGAAATTTGTGGATGCCCAGCCCCTTCATGGGGAATTTTGTGAGTGCTCAGGCACCCAGGGTTCCAGGAATTTGGCACCCATGATGAGAGATGTAGTCCAAAGCGGCTGCAGGTTCCTTATGGGTGTTGAAGGATATGTGTGATAATATGCAAAGCAAAGCTAGCAGTCATGAGAATGGAAAAGGCCATCTTTTTCATTTTTGTTTCAGTTTGTTTCATTCCCTATGCCGGCCTCAAAAAGTTAAGGGTGGCCTTGTCTCACAGGCCTACCCAATTTAAATTCCTCCTTGTTAATCAACCCAAGGGGCTGTTGATTAATCTGCTGGTTGACATTACCAAAGGTGCAATCCTATACACACTTACTGGAATGGAATAAGTCTCATGGAACTCAGTGGGAGATGCCTCAAAACAGAAATGGTTAGAATTGTGCTGTGTGCTGTAAATCTATCCGTCCCAATTTATAGTAATAGTTTTGATATGAAAAGTTATTTCATATATTTTTACACTTAGATTGGTTCATTTTAACTGGTTATTAGAAGAAGAATCCGACTTTACTATTTTTTTATTCCATATTATAGAAACACTCTAGAGAGGCAATATGGCATAGCTAAGTTTCGGGGAGGGGGTGGTTCACACATAACACAAAACCATGGTTTAGTGTTAGAGGTGAAATTGGCAAAGTCCTGGACAGCACCACAATAGTGCATGTCAGGATCACTAAAACGTATTTTTGACGTTGGGTAGTATTAAACTAAGTTTAATTTTTGGTTAAAAAAAAATAAAAAGGTAAAGGACCCCTGACAGTTACGTCCAGTCGGGGACGACTCTGGGGTTGCAGTGCTCATCTCGCTTTACAGGCCGAGGGAGCCGGCGTTTGTCCACAGACAGTTTTTCCGGGTCATGTGGCCAGCATGACTAAGCCGCTTCTGGCGCAACGGAACACCGAAACCAGAGCAGTGCAAAGAAATGCCGTTTACCTTCCCGCCGGAGCGGTACCTATTTATCTACTTGCATTTTTTAGTATGCTTTCAAACTGCTAGGTTGGCAGCAGCTGGGACTGAGCAACGGGAGCTCACCCCGTCGCAGGGATTCGAATCGGCAAGCCTAAGAGGCTCAGTGGTTTAGACCACAGTGCCACCCACGTCCCCCTTAATTCGTGGTAGACCTATTGAAATTAATGGACCTTGCAAAGGATGCAATCCTAACCTTAGATCCACTGGGATGAGTGAGTTAAGATGTAGGAGAACTCTGGCCAAGCCGGCAGGGTCCCAGCTCAACTGGACTATGCCATAGTAAGTCGCTAACACTGGCTCAGACAGAGATATGCTAGCATCAATCCCTTGGATCTCGTGTACTTTACAATGTCTTAACTTAATCCAGTGTCAATTACCCTGTCTTTCCATACTTTTTTTATTTGCTATTCTTTATTGAGAAACAAGAAGTACAGAATTACAAGTGCACAGAATAAGATAAGACACAAAAAAGAGATAGTACCCTGGTAGAAAACAGAACAGAACAACAACAAAATGTGTACATTACAAAAAGGGGGGCAGGATTTCTTATAACCAGAACTTAATCTAATATGATATTTATAAAAATGAATTCAAAATATTGTTGGCTTCCCATACTTAAGAGTGCTCTCTTAGTCAGGTCCATTAATTTCAATGGGACTTCTCTAAGTAAAACTTAGTTGAATGTTACTCATTGTGTTGTAATTGTTGTGATCTGCCATGGGATTTTGGGTGGGTAAGAAGTTTAATAAGCAAATAACATTGACAATATAAAACAAATTTAGATATAAAAACATACATAAAGTAATGTATGAAACAAGCAGAATAGTTTTGGATATTCAAAACAAAGTCAAACCCAATACGGGCATTTGATTAGAGTAAAAATCTGCACTTGCAGGGTTTGTTGGAAAAGGGAGCTCATCAATAGGTTCTGCAAAGACAATAGAGGTGGCACCTATTTGATATGTTAGATTTCCTCCAGAAAAGCAAAATACACATTGCATTTTGGGGCAGGAGCGCAGGATGGAATTTTGATGACAACATGTGACTGAGTGCTGCACCAAAAAAACACACAAAAAACTGGCAGGCCTGACCACCAATCATAAAATAAGCCCTCTTGGTGTGGAGTAAAAGAAACAGTGTAAAAAGCGCAAGAAATAACCGTTTAAAAAGGAACAAGAATGTTAAGGGAATTAAAGTTAAGGAGAAGTTATACTACTCATTATGTAACAATGAGTCCCATCAATTAGCCAGCTCTATTGAAGACACATAAAGTCAGAATGAGTTATGCTAAACTTTTAGACCACCACAACTATAAACGGGCTCAACGCACTTTCAAACACTCGTTCAAAAGCCTCAATTTCAAAAATCTCAGCACAACACAGGCGTTTTTCCTCAAGGTGTTTTTCTTCAAGGGAAAATGAAAACAACAAATGTATAAAACAGAGGGAACGTGCTGGGATTGAAATAGCAGGTGTCTCCTTGCTTATTTATAATTCTGTTATCCGAGCAAACATTCTAACTACCTGTTTCCACAGAAAACCCTTTTGATAAATTACTGTTGGGTTGGAGGAGTCTGGGGTTAAAACGCCAACAGACAAACAGGAAGGTAAGAGACAGTCGTGTCTCTTAGACATTTTATTTACAAAGAGCCTGAACATTAATTAAATCCCTTGCTTCTTCCCACTAAAGATCTCCTAGGACACAATTTAGATTAGAGAGCTGCTACCATCCTGGTCCCAGCAAAGGAGACACATAAAAGCACTTTAATTTGATCCCTTTAATTGGGACCAACATCTGTTGATTGAAACTAAACAAGCTTTTGGGCTCACCGTTTCTCTTGGGAAAGATGACAAGAGATACAAATTGGGGCAGGCATCATTGTAGGTTTACTGCCTCCTACTCATCTCACAAGACTGTTAAGTTGCAGCTGTAATAACGGGACCAGTTGGTTTGGCACCGAAATTCTTCCCATTTCTCACAGCAGGACTGGTCCCGAAGTCTGACTAAATGACGGACCTATCAAACATTTCCTGCTGAGAACTTTAGGCCCAAATTTTTGGAATAGGCCAAGAGGCAATAACTACCCCATAACTGCCCACTGTTCAACTTTTTTGCCCCACCAATTTTACAGTAGAATTCCTTCCACTGGTTTGGATTCAGCAGCTCTCTGGAGAGCTGGAAGCTGCCATTTTTGCTTCCCAGAAGTCTAGTGGAAATTTGTAAGGTTGCCATATTTTGAAGAGCAAAAAAGAGAATGCATTGGCCACATGTTAACGATGGATCACTATGACAACTCTCCTTAAAAAAGAGGATGTGTCCTGGGAAAAGAGGACATATGGCAAGCCTAATGCTACAGCATCATTTAGGGTACAATCTAACCTCTGGCTGCTGCCCTGCTGGGTTGAATGGAGCAGGGGGACTACCGCTGTATTTGGTCAGGTTGCAGCAATCTGCCCTAGATTGCACATGGTGTCGTGTGATGGAAGTGGGGCTGGCTCAGAAAATCCAATGGATCTCAGGACAGTTCAGTCCCTCTCACTCCTGGAAGCATGGGCATAGCCAGGGGGCCAGGGGAAGGCAGCTGCCCCCCACCACAAGTAAAGAAATAAATAAAAACTTAACCAACTGACCAATTGCTTCGCAGATAACTCAGTTCTTCCCTCTCCAAATAAATCCTGGCGTAGAAGGGCTACAAATCCATGCCTAGAAGTGGTATGTACTGGCTGTCACCAGCAAGGTTCTTTCTCACCATGAGGCCCCATGAGGCCACAATCAGCATATAAATAATAAAATGATGATGATTATGATTGCTTTGGCCTCCTTCTAGCATGGCTCTTGGAAGACATAGCTGTGTTCCCCTGTTTTACCGACCTGAAACTCCCATTTTAATTGTTATAATTGCTGTTTTAACAGCTTTAGCAGTTGTGCTGTTTTAATGGACTTGTTTTATTGCACATTTTAATTGAGGGGGGCTTATATCAATGTTTGATGCCATTGTTTTATTGTGTATTTTAACTATGTGGGTGTGATTTCTTTTGCGGATGGTGTTGTAAACTGCTCAGGAGCCACCTTGGCTATTAAGTAGAACTCAACGGGGAGAAGGATGTGGACAAAATGAGAATGAGTTGGCTCTTCCTGGCACTGGTTCTCTGGCGCCACCTACTGTTGACCTCCCTGCTTTCCATCCCACAATGGGAACTAACCACAAATGCTGATCTGACAGGATGGGCTTCACGTGTCATTCCACAGATGCTCTAGGAGGCCTCCTCTTTCCACTGCTGCTAGTCTCTTGGCTATTTCTGATGGTCAAGTGAAAACCAGCTTGACTTTTCACTGTGTTTTTCATGCATCTTAAATTAATGGAGAGACCAGCAGATGAGCCGTTGATAGAATTAATCTTCTGGCTCAGAAAGTTGGAGATGTAACATAATTATTGGCTGATTAACCTGACATCAGTAACCAGGGAGGTGGGGGAGAGAGAGTGAATACCATACTCAATCAATGACATTTGAGAATCTAGAAATATAATTAGATGCCATTCAACATGATTTTATCATACAGAGGTCTCATCAAACAAACCTCAATTTTTCTTTTCTTGAAAGTATAATCGGTTGGAATTACAAAGATAATTATGTTGAACATTTCAATCTCTTCCCTACAGCTTCCTTCCTTAAAACTTAAATCCAAGAGTGACATTGATAGGCATTTGATATCTAATGTTAGTGTTGTCCGGTACTGCCTTGGACTAGTTTTAGTTCCTGTGCCTAAATTTACCAAAACTGAAATTATGTTATATAAACTAGGCCTGATGGCATAATCTGAGGCCTGCCAATTTGTACCCAGTCCACCAGCCAGGGATGTTGCTAGGGAGTTCCCAATAATATGTTTAGGGGAGTTGTACAGTGCTGTAAATTAATATTAGTATAGACAAGTACACTGTTGCAAAATGATCCCATGAACCAAAGACGGTAATTTAGAAGTAGCTGAAAGTCCTGAGGTATGCATAAACGTGCTCCTTTGAGGTTCTGAGTTTCTTGGGCCTGGGAACCTAATCCACGATGGGCAATTTTTGTGTGTCAAGTGGAACTTCTAACAAAACGTTGCAGTGTGTGGAGCATTCCTGATCAGGGTTCCAGTTGGACAACCAGCCAGGACTTCTTCCAAGATTCTCTCTTCCATTCCATCCTCTCACCTCCTGCAGATATTAAGCATTCTGTAGGCCAAGGACCTACTTATAGTACTTGGGGGGTACTGTAGCTTTTTTCTAAAGATATTAGAATGGTACCACGAGTTGCAAACACCTCAGGTTACAAACGCTTCAGATTACAAACTGCGCTAACCTGGAATAGTTACCTCGACTTGAGAACTTTGCCCCAGGATGAGAATGGAAATCGTGTGCCAGCGGTGCAGCGGCAGCAAGAGGCCTTATTAGCGAAAGCACACCTAAGGTTAAGAACAGTTTCAGGTCAAGAACGGACCTCTGGAATGAATTAAGTTCATAACTAGAGGTATCACTGTATGTTCTAAAACTTGGGCTTCCCTGAGAACATGCTGGCAATTCCCAGTTGCTTCTCGATGACTCTCTGTCCGCACTCAACAGGTGAGTTCAGGGGCATAGCGCGGGGGTCTGCCAGGGTGATGGCCCTGGGGGCATCTTTTTAGGGGGAACTGCCATTTGACTCCTCAAACCACCCTGTCAGCCCTGCAATGCTTTGCGAGGCTGGGATGTGATCTAAACAATTTGTCGGGTGAATCGTTCAGATCACATCCCAGCTTCGCAAAGCGGCTTGGGGATAGCAGGGCGGCATGAGAAGTGGGCTGCAACCATGTGCCCTTTGATCCCAGCCTTGTCCCCGCTTTGCGAGACTCGGATTGAAGGGTGCATGGCTGTATGGACCAATGGGGACACTTCATTTCAGCAACAGTTACCGTATTTTTCGCTCTATAAGACACACTTTTCCCCCTCCAAAAACTAAGGGGAAATGTGTGTGTGTTTTATGGAGCGAATGCAGGCTCCATGGCTTCAGCGATAGCAATGCGAAGCCTCCGAAGCACAGCGGGAGTTCCTTTTGGGTTCCTTTCACTGAAGCCAGGAGAGCGAGAGGGATTGGTGTGCACCGATCCCTCTTGCTCTCCTGGCTTCGCTTCACTGGAGAGCCGCTGCACAGCTTTCCCTCTCTGCGCAGCGCCCCTTCAGCGAAGCGGGAGGAGAAATGGAAGGGGCTCCGGTTCTCCTGCCGCTTCGCTGAAGGGGTGCTGCGCAGAGAGGAGGAGAATTTTTTTCTTGTTCTCCCCCTCTAAAACAAGGTGCGTCCTATGGTTGGGTGTGTCCTATAGAGCAAAAAATACGGTATTTACTTATTTGTTGTATTTCTATCCCACCTTTTTATCCAAGGAGCTCAAGGTTGCATACATGGTTCTCCCCTTCCTCATTCAGTCGCCAAACAACACTGTGAGGTAGTTTAGGCCAAGAGGCAGAGACTAGCTCCCAGTGAGCTTCGTGGCACACCAGGGATTTGAACTCTGTTCTCCCAGGTCCTAGTCCGACAATCTAACCACTTCGCTAGCTGGCTTGAACTCAGATGAGTGCACATTCCTACTTACACAACCGTCGACCACGTGGCCACACCGACTATCACCCCAAATCCCAAAAGTTCATTTTCTCATTCCCGTTTTGCTGTTGTTATCATTGGAGCCTGATAAACCCTCTTGAGCTCCACCAAATAATTTGCCTTGTTATTCTCGATGCTCACAAGCAGGTCCTCAGATCTCTGAACATCATTAATGGAGATGGAAAAGCACATGCACTAAAAAGCTAGAGCTTTTATAGATCACTTTTCGAAATCCCTTTGATCTTACTCATAATTAACTTCTCTTCTATTCCTCACCTCCCCCCTCCCCTGTACACCACACCATTTCACATTTTTATAAATATCTCCAACACTATTGTATATTCAGCGCCTTCTTCCAGGAACAAGCTGTCTAATTTATTTTTTTCCCTCCCTCTGAAATCCAAAATGTTTGTGATGGGGACATTGTGCAAGTTTTGTCGCTGCAAAGTTCAGTGACTCATAGGATATAATCTTGGTCTGGCTTGAGAATTCTTTGCCAGTTAGCCACTCATTGGTGGCAAAAAACTGCATGGCAAGGGTGGGGAAGCTCCAGTCAGGGAGGGGAGCAATGTGGCACCCCAGGCCTCTCCATCTTGCCCTCATAACTCTTGCCATACCACACTCCTCACTGGCCCTTCTTCTCAGCCCAGGTGTTCTTGTGTTCTTCCTGGCTGAGTCTTTCAACTCTGTTCAGTCCTCTTGCTCGGAGGGTGAGGGTTTGTAGAAAATGGCCTAATGTCCAGTTGTAAAGGGACGTGGGGGGCACGTGAGGGTGAGGGTTTGTAGAAAATGGCCTAATGTCCAGTTGTAAAGGGACGTGGGTGGCACCGTGGTCTAAACCACAGAGCCATGGGCTTGCTAATCAGAAGGTCAGCGGTTCGAATCACTTCGACAGGCTGAGCTCCTGTTGCTCGGTCCCTGCTCCTGCCAACCTAGCAGTTCGAAAGCACGTCAAAGTGCAAGTAGATAAATAGGTACTGCTCCGGCGGGAAGGTAAACAGCATTTCTGTGCACTGCTCTGGTTTGTCATGTTGGCCACATGACCCGGAAGCTGTATGCCGGCTCCCTCGGCCAGTAAAGCGAGATGAGCGCCGCAACCCCAGAGTCGTCCGTGACTGGACCTAACGGTCAGGGGTCCCTTTACCTTTACCAGTTGTAAAATGTTCATTTTTTTAACCTCATCCCCTTTTCCCTTCTGGTCTCACCCACCAATGCCATGCAACCCTTGGAAGGTTGCCCAGTAAGGAATGCAGAGTTATTCAGCCCTGGCCAATAGGAAAGAGTATGGGAAGCTTCTATTAATGTCTGCAGTAGTTGGATGTGACTCAGCAGAGGCTGGAGAAGCCCAGGAGGTGAACGACTTGGCAGGGAGAGGAAATGAGAGGGAATTGACAGCTAATTAAGACAATTAGGATGAGAGAGAGAGAGAGAGAGAGAGAGAGAGAGAGAGAGAGAGAGAGAGAGAGAACCATGGTCCAGATCTGCTCTTCAAGATGGAATTTCTTGAAAGCCACCTATGATGGAAGAAGGGGCTCTCTCAGTCCACCTATACTGAAACTGACCATTATCATTTTGTTCCGAGTGGGAGATCAAGACACAAGTCTTTTGTTGTTGTTGCTATTGGGGGGGGGGTATTTTTATTCAGTGTTTGACTTGTTTGCCAATATAGCAACTATAAGCCAAGTCTCCTGTTAGCCTCCTCCTTTGCCATTAAAAGCCAATGTCCCCATAATCTCTTGCCTGGTAGCACCTATTTCCAAGATGGCAATATTTCCAATAGGGGCAAACCGTGCCCCCCAGGGGCACAATGTTTCTCAGATACCCTAGAGATTCAAAGCATTGTTCCATAGTGACATAAAGCAGACACCCCTTTACATCTGCTGCAATGTTTCTTGAAATGTATATATATCTTAGGTGGTGCTTAACTTATATTTCACACATAATGGACTGTTCTCTACTCTTCTGCTCTGACTCTCCTCCTGTCTTCATTCAGCCATTGTGATCCCTCAACAATGGGAAAAGGGCCCTCTTGGCATGCTGGAGGTATACTGAGAAGCGATTCCTCCTAGGTCATTGCTAAACAAAAAAATAATAAATACCCACAGAGCTCTTAATGTTGTCTGGTGCTACAACTGTTTTAAATGTTCCTGGGTACCACTGCAAGGATCCCCATTTCAAAAACGCTGGCATCTTACACTAACTTTATGTTGAATGATACAGGCTCCAAGTACTCGATGTTGAGATTTCCATTCCACCTTAAGGAGCAGACGTGTGGAACTGTTACGTGTTACATGTCTGTTTACATTCCAGCACAGCTTGCTGGGAACTTCCATTGTGTATTGCTTTTGCTTTATCCCATTCTCTCTGAGAAGACGAGAGAGAGAGATGACATGTTTCTTTGTCCTGATTTATGATTAATAAATCCGTAGTTGTAGTATGCTTCCACAAGCCTCACGCCTATTCTGTGTGCGCAGTTCGCTCTGCTGATAGTGTGCCCTGGCTTTGAAGCCCGGGTCGCTGATTTATATCAGGCAGAGGCTGATGGTCTTCGCAGCGGGACAGCTGGAAGGAGACGGCTCAGCTGGCCTCCCGACCCTCTGCATGCCAACACTCTGCAGTCCTGCGGCAAATTGGAACAACACTGAGCACTTTCAGGAAGTCAGTTTGCCTTCTCTATTAAACAAAAACCAAGATCCCAGTTCGTATGGTGCAAAGGGCCATAACGAAGGCAACTCCACCTGTCCTCTGCATTTTTCTTCTGTAGTTAGTATACACAGCTTCTGACAATTTAAAAACTCGTTATAATGCAGATCTAAATGACACCAACAAAACCATAATCAACCCAGCACTCATAACAGAAGTACTAGCTGGAAGAAGAACAATCTAAATATTGCTGCTAGGGGTGGGGGTGGGGAATGCCTACAGTGCAAAGTTACCAGTTTTAGACTGGTTAAACTGTTCTGATTTTCTCCCGGGAACTGCAGTCTTGTGGGGATGCGGAGAATTCTATTAGCAACCCCTTGGCCCACTCACACAGCACAACAGTTTTCAGGGTCTCATATGGGAGAAGGAATAACTGTAAAAGCACTGCAGGTTTTTTAATCAATGGCTCTTGCTGTGCCAGATCTGTAAACAAACCCTTTTTTTTTCCCTTTTCCTTTTCCTTTTTTTCTTTTTCTGGGACTGTCTGTAGACACTATTTTGCTGCTGTTTCTACACCAAGAGATGCTGATGGCTGACAACCCGCTTTGGGGTGTTAGGGGGGGTAGTACTCTGGTGGGGGGCACATTGTGCTCCTTCTGGGGTAATTTGTCCAACTTTGGTCCCCACCATGGACTCACCTCTCACGTATGGCTCCTCAAAGCTGTCAGCTTGCAATGGCAGCCACACTCTGGGAAACGGCTTTGACTGGCCAGCTAAACCAGGTGAGGGTAGTCTATGGGTCTCAAACCCTCAATGAGCTAGGGACTTTCCCTGCATGCGAAGACAGGTTCCAGTGACTTGAGCAGAAGAGACCAAGAGTGGGTCCAACAGTCAAGAAGGTGGTTTCTGCACATGTAGCGGGAAATGAGTGGCAGATGGAGCTCATCAACATGGGAAGGTAGTCAATCTAGGAGAAGGAAAACTCTGGTCCTAAGCCTTTGCTTACTTGCAACTATACTCATTTGTGAGAAGGGCTTCAGAAGAAAACTCCATACCTACTGTCTTGTGAGACATCATCAGGAGAAGAAAAGGCTAAGGAGTAAACTCTACGCATATCCAGAGTGGAATCCCTAGGGCAGTTGGATGGTGCCTTCCAGCAACTCCTGCAGCCCAACTGGTGCCAAATGTATTGCTCTGCTTTCCTTTAGACCACAGCAGCGAAGCCAAGAGGTTGTTTTTTTTTCATCTGGTCAGCCCAGGACCTTCATATACTCTGCCCAGGCTTGTGCTCCAGAGAGGTTGCTTCAGTGCTGCTACCATGGCAAAAACAGCACAGGAGACAACAGTTATGAGTTACTGGTCTCTGCAACCACTGCTGTGATTCTCCAGCAGTTTGACTTCACCCTCGGATGTGCACTCCATTGTATCTCAAGACAGACAGGTGCCCACAACAACACAACTCCCATCATCCTTGACCATTCACCACACTGGCTCGGACCTCTGAGAGCCTGAATCTGACAAAATCTAAGGGGCTACAGGTCTACACAGAAACTCATAGGATCTGACTCTTCCAGCACAAATGCACCTCCCCCCCCCAGTTGACTTTCAGTATGAAAAAGGAGCCATTTCCCTCCTCTTCTGAACAATATTTGCCAGGCCGTGCCTGCCTTAAGATCTGCTTCAGTATTCAGGATTGGACTTCAACCTGAACGAACGTGTGCTGGGAAGTCTCCATGGGCGGCATTTGCTCACACCAAGTAGTTACGCCACACGTTTTCCATGGCTTCCCATGGTTGTTTTTATTCAAAAGGTGGAACACAGAGGTGCTCTTGCTGCATGGAGTTCTTCCCTTGCCTGCGCATTCGCTTCTCAACAGAGCCATTTGCCGTATGCTCAACAGCACCTTTGTGGATTATCTCAGTGGTCTGTGCCAGGCAGACGTAAAGACTATGCATTTCAGACAACACAGTCTCTGCATGATAATACGAACAGACATCAGACATAACCAAATTATATTAGAGCTTGACAAAAGCAGAGGAGGGGATAGAAATGTTGCCTCGATATCATTTTGTATATTTATCCCATTTGCCAGCAGGAAACATTCCTTTAGTAGTATAAAAGTTATTCCATGTTTGGTGGGGGTTGGGGAGCTGTCAGGCCTGTAAAATGCCACATTACTTTATTGTTCTTGGCAAGGATTGCTGCGGCAAAGAAATGCCACAGAGACACGACACTGCGACACTCCAGCCAGTCATTCCTGCTACTTAATTAGATTCTCATTTTGCCTGTTAAAATCGGGTAATGTTTCCTGTTTGTTTTCATTAAATGGAGTCATTTCTCCCACACAATATCTACCAGATTATTGTAAATTGCAGTGTTTTATAATGTCTGCATTAAGAGACGGCCTCTACTCGTTTGCTACATGGATAGAGAAAAGCAAGCACCGAACAGCAAGCATTTCGGGCTGTGAGCTTTTAATCAGGGGAATGGGTAGATTAATCAACAAAACCATTAGTTGATTACTTGGTGAGGGCCAATTTTAATCAGTGAGGGGCAATATTAATTGGTGGGACTGGGATTTAATTGCCCGCTAATGATTTTATTCCTTTCTTTTTATTTTGTGGAGGCAATTTTGGTTTGAAGTGTTATGGCAACAGGGAACGAAAGATAAAATATCAAATATAGCTTTGCAAATGAGCCGTATTTTTGGTTTTCCAAAGTATGAATAAAAAGCAATGCTTTCTTCGGCATTTTCAAAATGCTCAGCATATTTGGTAATATAAATTTATCAACCAGTTCAGTAAAAGGCAAATTGTTGTCAGGCCTCAGCCGGGGAAGATGTAGCCCTGTGGCCACATGTCTTACTTTACCGAAGACAGTCCTCTACTTGAAGGACTGTCAGAGGACACCTTTCTATTTAAAGGAATCTTCTGTTTGTGCTTATCCATGAATTTGTCCAATCCTCCTTTAAGGTCATCCAAGTTGGTGGCAGACATACAGCCCCACAGCAACCATTTTGCATTAGGCCACATCCCATGGCAGCTGTTTTGTGTCATGCCCTCTCCTTACGGTAGCCATTTTGTGGCAGATGCATATGACACATCCTCAAAGTTCCAAATGTGCCAAGGAGCCCAAAAACATTGGTGACACCTTCCAAGGGCTCTTTGCCATCTATTCACTTTACCACCAATTAAACATTTAACAGTGAAAACTAATTAGATCCTGAAGTATGTTGAAGGGTTATTTAAGGACAATCCAAATGCATAAACAAATCCTTTGCACCTTGTTTTTGAAAACGATGCTGAATAATTGGTCAACTGATGCAACACGGTAGGTACCAAGCAGGAAACGAAGTACAAATAATATGGGGGGTTGTTGTTTTTCCATATGCATAGTCTGAAATGATATAGTTTAGGACAGTATTTCTTTTCTAAATGTCACTAGTTTAATTTTATTAATAGAAATGCATCCACTCACCGAAAACTGCTTAGATGGAGCAATTATGTAATGCTGAAATTCTGAAAGCCTAATCTTTAACATTACAGAGAGATAATTTGTGTGCTGTACAATGTCAGATACTGTTTTATTGCTATGGGAATAAGTTCATTTCATTTGGCTTTTGGTGTAGATATTTAACAGGGTGGACAAAATAAGGTTTTAAAGCAAGAGTAGGGAGCATGTGGAACTGCAAATAGGGTTTGACTACAACTCCCATCTATCCTGGCCATTGATCATTCTGGTTGGCATTGATGGAAGTTGGACTTCAACAGTATCCGAAAGGTCACAGTTTCCCTGTCCCTATCTTAAAACTTCAATAAAAACAGGAGAATTGATTTTTTGTTTGGGTCTACGGCTACTGTTACTGAAGCAATGAAGGGACAGTTGTTTTTAGAGGTAAAGGTAAAGGGACCCCTGACCGTTAGGTCCAGTCGTGGCCGACTCAGGGGTTGCAGTCCTCATCTTGCTTTATTGGCTGAGGTAGCCGGTGTACAGCTTCTGGCGAACCAGAGCAGCACACGGAAATGGTGTTTACCTTCCTGCTGGAGCGGTACCTATTTATCTACTTGCACTTTGACTTGCTTTCGAACTGCTAGGTTGGCAGGACCAGGGACCGAGCAATGGGAGCTCACCCCGTCATGGGGATTCGAACTGCCGACCTTCTGATCAGCAAGTCCTAGGCTCTGTGGTTTAACCCACAGCGCCACCCGCGTCCCTTGCTTTTAGAGGTAGGGTTCCGTTGATGATTTCAAACCATTTCTTTATTTTAAGTTGTATATATGCAACAGTGGACTGTTTATGTTGAATAAAAATAACAATAACCTACAAGCAAATTAATTTGAGTCCCTAAATTACTTACAGTTTTCTATTTAATCTACTAAAGCTGCTTCTTATTGTCAGAAGGAAGGCCCATCTCCCCCATTCCAAATTACAGTTAATATGTACCCCTGCTTGGTCCATTCACCAACTGCCCACCACCTCATGTGTGCGCCACTGAGTCTCCCCTTTCCATCCCATGCAACTGCTAAACTCCCTTTTCACATTCCTAGTCCCATCTTTCAGATGCACAGGAGCTTAGGAACAAGTCTGTCAGTTTCTTCAGTGAGAGAAAGTTTCATTAAGCGGATGGATGTTATACATATTGTATATGGGTGTTTGTTTATAAATCAAATGCATGTTCTAAATAACGACATTGAATCTGGAACTCTACATTGAAAACAATACATAGTACCAGGAAAGTACTATGGAATATTTGAGGGCACTGCATCCTAGATCTCTCTCTCTCTCTCTCTCTCTCTCTCTCTCTCTCTCTCTCTCTCTCTGAAACAATGCAGCTGAGGAAAAGAAGAGGGGGAAATTTGAGTACAGCAAGAAGGGGGAGATACTGAGAGGAAAATGGTGTCTTTAAAGAAACACCCAGGGTTTCAGTAGAGCAGGGATGTCCAACAGGTCGATCGCGATCTACTGGTAGATACTCGGGAGGTTTTGGTAGATCACTGGCTCCCTTTCCTCAGCATTGGTAAAATAGAATCCAGCCCCGCCCCCTCGCCCCACCCTCCATTGTTGTACAATCTGCAGAATGGAAGATGGGGTTTACTTAGTGAAGCTGTTTGTGTCCCCAGCGATCTGTTGGTGAGTGGTTGTTCCTCTTTCTCTCCCCATTAAAATGGGGCTTTCCTCCTCCCTAAGAAAAGCTCAACAACTTTGACCTGAATCCCCAAAAAGCAGGGTAGATCAGTGCCAGTTTTTAATTCTGTAAGTAGATCGCAGTCTCTTGGAAGCTGGCCACCCCTGGAGTAGAGCAAGTAGAGGAAAGCAGTGAGAGAGGGAAATGGTAGTTTTAAACTTTGACAGAGCAAGCAGGGATGGAGAATCACCGAAAGGAAACTGGTGGTTTAAAACAATAGTGAAAATTTCAGTAGAGCAAGTGGAGGCAGGAGACATTGAGGGAAAAGTGGCAGCTTAAAATAAGGTTTCAGTACAGCAAGAAAGGGGCTCAGAAAGGTTATGTTGTGTTGGCTTTTGGGTGTTAATTTTTGTGTTGTACCCGTCTTTGCTATTTTCCCTTGTTGAAACGTAAAAGAAAAAACCCACCTTCCCTTCCCAGTCTATTAAGACCTCTCCCACCACTTTCTGCTCTCAGTGTCCTTCCCTTCTAGCTCTCATGCTACAAACCCTGCTGTGGTGCAGCCTGCCGTCTCTTATGCTTCCCTACCCTGCCGTAACTTCACGCAAATCCAGGCTTCATATGAGGATTACAAATCATCTAATGGAGGCTGCGTGACGGCAGCCTTACATTTTTTGTATATAGGAAGACAGGCAAGAACCAAAAATAGCTCCATAAGTCAAACCAGTTTGATGATTAATTACAATTGCCACAAACCAGCTAAAGGTTTCATTGATTAATCTATCAATAAAACCAATGACAAGTTGGTTTCATTTGGAGCAAAAATATTGGAGCTAATAAAACTTAGCTCAGGTTCGCAGTGTTGCATGGTCCCCAGTTCTCAGCGTGGTGACAAGCTACAAGGGCAGCAGTGGTTTTGTTTTCTTTGGGGACTGAAATCATAATGGGATCCTTGTAATCTGGACTGCTTAGGCATATGCTCGCAGGGGACAAGCACCCCATCAAAATAAAGATCACCCCGAGACAACAACCTGAGGAGTCCCCAGACTGCACTCCCCCCCCATTTTAACATCAGACTCCACCCCTGCAAGAAATGCCCAGTGACAGTCATATCCACAGTATACAGTGGTACCTCAGGTTACATACACTTCAGGTTATATACGCTTCAGGTTACAGACTCCACTAACCCGGAAATAGTGCTTCAGGTTAAGAACTTTGCTTCAGGATAAGTACAGAAATCGGGCTCCGGTGGCGCGGCGGCAGCAGGAGGCCCCATTAGCTAAAGTGGTGCTTCAGGTTAAGAACAGTTTCAGGTTAAGAACGGACCACCGGAACAAATTAAGTTCTTAACCCGAGGTACCACTGTATAAGGTAGGGAATCTCATATCTGACCATGAAGATGAGTGCTCTCCCAGTAAAGGTACTATTCTAATAATCTCACTGTACAGGTGCTGTGCAGTTCTTTCTTCCCCTACTATGAGCATGAAAGGATGTGCAGCTCTCATTTGCTCATCACCTGACAACTCTGCTATCATAGCATGAAAAGAATCCCTCAAGGGAGGAGTTATTCAGCACTGAAACCCCAACACTTGCAGTAGGTCTACTATACAGTGGCACCTTGGGTTACATACGCTTCAGGTTACATACGCTTCAGGTTACAGACTCCGCTAATCCAGAAATTGTACCTCGGGTTAAGAACTTTGCTTCAGGATGAGAACAAAAACCGTGCTCCGGTGGCATGGCAGCAGCAGGAGGCCCCATTAGCTAAAGTGGTGCTTCAGGTTAAGAACAGTTTCAGGTTAAGAACGGACCTCCGGAACGAATTAAGCACTTAACCTGAGGTACCACTGTACTGAAGAAGAGAATATTGGTTTGTTATTTTCAGTTCCATGGTGCGGAGAACACAAATGCATCCAACCTATACTTTGATTTTGTAATCAGGTGCTCATAAAGATTTTAGTTTTGAGTGATGCCAGTTCAGACTTCAGGGGTTACCGATCCATATTTAGCCACGAAGTTACAGTGGGATGGGGGCGCGGAACACATTTTAATTACCAGGTGTTTTTAAAGGTTTTTTTTTAATTTAAAAAAATCCTCCTATATATTGGGGATCTACTTTGTAGACAAGCATGCAAGCCCTCTAAGAATCTCTTCAACCAAGAGTGATTCTGGCTGAATCTATACTAAAGAATTCTCCCTCCACCCCTGCATTTCACAACTCCAACCGAAATCTCCTTACTAGCTCCTTTTTAGGCACATCAACATTCATAATATCGTCTGTCACCTCATGTCTCTGTATGCTGAAAATTGGCTTGCTAACATTTATCCACACTGCACTTGTTTATGCCTCCTGTTCCATTTCTACTTGATGCTAGCTCTTTTATTAACATAGCATTTTCTATATTTTCCAATAGGTGAAATATACTACACGCACTACATAGAGATAATCCTCTCTCTAACTGTGAACTCAAATGGTGAGTGGCGACAGAAATGGATAAAAAATGAGGCAACCAACATTTGGTTGATTCTGTCAATTTCTCTTCTCTCAGTTCCTTATTTTTCCACTCTTAAATTGTTCTCCACATTTCTACAGCAATTTGATAATATTAGTGAAAATAATCTCATGAATATTCAACATCATTTTAGTGCAAACTTTACCAAAAAACACATTTTTGTATGCAGTTGTGACTAATAAACTCAATTTCTCCAAATGTAATGCATATTTTGTGTTATTTACCGTACTTCGAATAGGTGCAATTCTATGCACTTGGGATACGCATTACTTCATTGGCAACCACATTGCAAAATTTCAAAAAGTGAAAATTTTGAATTATGGCTGTGCATCCATTCACATCTTGTTTCAGAAAGTGAAAATTATGTAAATTCACCTTTAAAAGCAAACCCTTTAAAAGCAAAGTACCGTATTTTTCGCTCTATAAGATGCACCAGACCACAAGACGCACCTAGTTTTTGGAGGAGAAGAAGAAAAAAAAATATTCTGAATCTCAGAAGCCAGAACAGCAAGAGGGATCACTGTGCAGTGAAAGCAGCAATCGCTCTTGCTGTTCTGGCTTCTGTGATAGCTGTGCAGCCTGCATTTGCTCCATGAGACGCACACACATTTCCCCTTACTTTTTAGGAGGGGAAAAGTGAGTCTTATAGAGCAAAAAATACGGTATCTCATTTAGGGTGGGGAAGTCATAGAAATTCATAGGAAACAAACATTCATAATTTGAACCACCATATTTGTTAGTGGGGACGCGGGTGGCGCTGTGGGTAAAAGCCTCAGCGCCTAGGGCTTGCCGATTGAAAGGTCGGCGGTTCGAATCCCCGCAGCGGGGTGCGCTCCCGTTGCTTGGTCCCAGCGCCTGCCAACCTAGCAGTTCGAAAGCACCCCCAGGTGCAAGTAGATAAATAGGGACCGCTTACTGGTGGGAAGGTAAACGGCGTTTCCGTGTGCTGCGCTGGCTTGCCAGATGCAGCTTTGTCACGCTGGCCACGTGACCCGGAAGTGTCTCTGGACAGCGCTGGCCCCCGGCCTCTTGAGTGAGATGGGCGCACAACCCTAGAGTCTGTCAAGACTGGCCCGTACGGGCAGGGGTACCTTTACCTTTATTTGTTAGTACTGGGGCGCAGCGCTCCTCTCCACTTTCAGGCCAAGGGAGACAGCTTTCTGGGTCATGTGTCCAGCCTGACTAAACCGCTCCTGATGCAACGGGACACTGTGACGGAATCCAGAGCGCATGGAAACACCATTTACCTTCCAGCCGCAGCCGTACCTATTTATCTACTCACACTGGTATACTTTGGAACTGCTAGGTTGGCAGGAGCTGGGACAAAGCAACAGGAGCTCACCCCGCCATGCGGATTCGAACTGCTGACCTTACATCAAGACAAGGAAGTTCAACATCATCAAGACTAGCTAGTTCAAGATTTTAGATCCATTTGTTGCTTGCTACACAAAGCAATCAGACAATGCAAATAATTTGTGGGGTGGAAGCTCGCAATAGTGGAGCAAAGGAAGAGTCAACAAGCAGCGCAGATCAAGCGGCAAACTCACTTTGCTTAATCTAGGATAATTTGGTGCTTAGATGGACAAAGTGAAGCAATCCAGATGCAATGTGCCTCAGCATTCTGAGCACAAGAAGATTTCTCCCTCATGTAGCCCAGCAAACATGAAGGGACACACAAACTAATTAGCTAGAATCCCTAACTAAACAAGAGAGTGTTGCATTTGTGTCAGCCAAGCCAAGCAGTGAAGTGCTGACATTGTTCCAAGCGAGAGGCCGCAGTGTGAAAATAAGTGTTCTTATGCCATGCTCGTGGACAAACAGAAAGTGATGTGACCCCTATGGGACTGTAAAGGTGCAGAAGTCTTGCATGGAGATGATGATGTGGTCAAAGAAACGGCCACAATATAACAGATCTTCTCGGAACCAGCCCTATTTTTATGCAGTGAGGAAGCTGTCCTACGCAGCGTCAAGAAAATGCAGCAAACGGTTAAGTTATTTAATTGGTCCGTTGTCAGGCAATGGGAGAGCTGTTTGTGAGATTTTCTGCCTTAGGTGAACCTAAAAATATATGAAAAGCCCTCTCGGTTGCTTTATATTGTTGTTCTTATGAAAGTGAAATTCTCACAAGCTACTCTGAGTGTTGCCTTTGAAGCAGGAGAGCGGGATATGAAGATTTTAATTCATCAAATCAAAGCCACCAGATTACCCTTACCCAAAGGCAAGTTCCTCCATTCTCAAGGCTTCCGTGTGGCCAATTTCACAGAGTACAGTAGTAGCATCAGCAGCAGGGAACCACATAGACAAGGCAAATGCCAGAGGCAACTCTGTTCTAGGCAGTGTGTCCTTGTACCCTTCCATTTCTTATCATCATACTACAGAGGTTTTCAACCTTTTTGAGTCCACGGCTGCCTTGACCAACTGTATTCTTTCTGTGGCTCCCCTATGGGGAAACCTCAGGAGCCCAGTTATTTCACTCCTTGCCTGCAGAGCTGGCACCCCCTATCCCTTTTCAAACACCCTCCCTTGGGGAGTGTTCCCTCAGTCTCCTCTCCCATCTCCTTGGGAGTCCTCTGGGCAGCTGCCCCTGGTCCCTTACATAAAGGTAAAAGGAACCCCTGACCATTAGGTCCAGTCATGACCGACTCTGGGGTTGCGGCGCTCATCTCACTTTATTGGCCGGGGGAGTCGGCATACAGCTTCCGGTCATGTGGCCAGCATGACTAAGCCGCTTCTGGCGAACCAGAGCAGTGCACGGAAACACCGTTTACCTTCCTGCTGGAGTGGTACCTATTTATCTATGTGCATTTTGACGTGCTTTCAAACTGCTAGGTTGGCAGGAGCAGGGTCCGAGCAATGGGAGCTCACCCCATCGTGGATATTCGAACCGCCGACCTTCTGATCAGCAAGTTCTAGGCTCTGTGGTTTAAACCACAGTGCCACCCACGTCCCAGGGTCCCTTACATAGACCCCCCCAAAAAAGAGGTGCCTCCTCACATCTGCATGGGGGGGGGAGCTGGCACTCAGCTCCCAAGCAGGCATTGCACACAGCAAGCACAAGAAAGGCCAGCACTGGTCCATCCATTTCCAGCAGCAAGGGCTCGGGGATGGCTGGTTGGGCTCCCTCATCCACTTGTTTGCTTATCCTAAGTCCCCTCAGATCCTGATAACCAGCACACCCTGGCTGTGTGAGGTTTGGAACTTAACAGGTTAAGAAGTTCCCATGATGCCTCAACATTCTGACGTCAGCTTTTAGAAGCTGGGAGGAGCTGGGAGGAGTTTCTGTCTCTTCCTCCTGGTTCTTTGAGGGAGAAAGTCGCAGTTTCCTCATGGCTGCGGTGAGCCCAGGAGATCCCTGGGGAATGTCGGAATAAAGAGCTGAAAATGGACAAACCTGGACTCTGTGTGTGTTTGTCAAAGGACGTGACAGTTTTTTCACCGCTGTGTTTATCTCTGCTAAGGTGTGACTGAGAGCTACTGGACGACGGAGCTGAGTGGCGCAGCTGAGGGAAGCGCGCCGGACCTGGCTGCCATAAATAGCTAATTGAGGGTCGCAAATCAATTAGCGGGGTCCCAATATCTCAAATCACAGGCTGCCCCAGAGGCAGCTCCCCATTCGCCTGAGGATCTTGTAGCCAGGGCTGCTGGAACTTTGGGCATATTTAAAAGGTCTAACAAGCCTATAAGGGCGCGGGTGGTGCTGTGGTCTAAACTACTGAGCCTAGGGCTTGCCGATTGGAAGGTTGGCGGTTCAAATTCCTGTGACAGGGTGAGCTCCCATTGTTCGGTCCCAGCTCCTGCCAACCTAGCAGTTCGAAAGCACATCAAAGTGCAAGTAGATAAATAGGTACCGCTCCGGCAGGAAGGTAAACAATGTTTCCATGCACTGCTCTGGTTTTGGTGTTCTGTTGCCCCAGAAGTGGCTTAGTCATGCTGGCCACATGACCCGGGAAAACTGTCTGCGGACAAACGTCAGCTCCATCGGCCAGTAAAGCGAGATGAGTGCCACAACCCCAGAGTCGTTCGCAACTGGATTTAACCGTCAAGAATCCTTTACCTTTTAACAAGCCTATATTTCCATGCTTTACTTTGCTGCATTTATTGTGACTCTGCTGGGGTTCTCTAAACAAAGGGTGCTTGCCCCAAACTTGGTTCTTGGCATCCAGAAATTCTCCTTTCTTTATATTTCTTTTTCCTTGCACCAGCAGGATAGCAACAAACATTCTGTTCAATAAATAATTTTTTAAGGGAGATGATCTATAATGAAATGAAAAAGGTATTTAAATATACCTTCCTGAAGAAACCAGAGGCTTTTCTCCTGGGCATGGTCGGCCAATCGGTGCCAAAGAAGGATAGAACTTTCTTTATGTATGCCACGACAGCAGCAAGAACACTTATTGCAAAGTATTGGAAGACACAAGATTTACCCACCCTGGAAGAGTGGCAGATGAAGGTGATGGACTATATGGAACTGGCGGAAATGACTGGCAGAATCCGAGACCAGGGAGAAGAGTTGGTGGAAGAAGATTTGAAGAAATTTAAAGACTACTTGCAGAAATACTGTAAAATTAATGAATGTTAAAATGATGTTGGATTGAAAATAAGTGGTATTGGTAACAAGGTTAATAAGAATATGCAAATATGGATTGATAATGGATGAAAATGCATAGTTATAATAGGTTAAGATATAGAGTTAAGATAAATGAAAGAGGGTAAGGATTTGCTGAATTGATTATGTAAATGGGAACACAAAAAGGGGAGGTGTGAGGAGGTCAAGGAAATAAGCAAATGAACTTAAAGATATTGAAAAATTGACTTTTTATTTTTTTCTTAGCTATTTGTTTTTTGAACTTTGTATTTTTTATTTATTTCTTTCTTTTTCTCTATGTTTTCTTTTTAGTATGTTAATTACTGTTTTAATTTTTTTATATTCTGTAAACCTATGTTTTTTGTAAAACGCTAATAAACATCTTATTAAAAATAAATAAATAAATAAATAAAATTTTTAAAGCCTACACTGGGATGCCTGACTGACCCCTTCTTTGGACAGATCCACAGCATACATTTACAGCACAGCCAAAGAACATTTGAAACTTGCAACTTCCTCCCACAAATCAGGGAGAAGTGGTTTGTAAAGGTCTGCAAAGGGAAAACTACAGTTCCCAAGATTTATTTATTTTTAGGTGGAGAAGTAATGTGCTTTAAATGTATGTTGAGTGCTCTTTAAATCTATGACATGTATTTGCCCTTGAATCAGCATTGGGCCCTTTGGTTCTACTATGCCTTAGTTGGATATAGGGTTTTGTCCAATTCTGTACTTTTCATATCTTCCTCCCAGTTTTTAGCTTCATCTTCTTTCTTAAATTTTATCGTTTTATGGTTTATATGTTGTTTTAATTGAGGTTGTGAGGTGCCTTAGCTGCCCATAAAGGGCCAAAAGTTGGAATATAAATATTTAAATAACTAAAAAATATATATCTCCTAGTAGTCTAAAATAAACAAGAAACCATTTTACTTGTCCAGCAGATAAAATATAACAATCAGAAATATTTTTCACCTCCTGCAGAAATAAACTTTACCCCAGATAGCAGAAATCTGAAAGTTACTTGGATATTTTTTTCTACTGAGATAATGCAATCTTCCTACTGCTAAAAAAGCATATGGGTTTTAAATGCTTTAAATTTTTATGCACCAGGCAGCAGGTTTTAAATTAACAATGAACCAGTTATTTTGTGTAATTCCAGGAAGACAATCTATCATTTTTAAGTTTTCAAATTTTTCACTGCTCCCATTTTGCTAGGCCCGAGACATATTGTACATTTTCTCATCATCTGTCATAGATCATTGCAGCAAGAGTGCTATTTGATTTCTAAGGGAAATAGCTCTGATCTGATCTGAATTTCTGTTCTTTTTCTTTTCTTTCTTTCTTTTTTGAAGTTGTACTTCATTAAAAACAGGGGGGAAAGCTCATGAAAAAACAAGAACGGTACAAGGGGGTGAGGAACTGAAGATGGGGAAACTGAATGAAGTTTTTCAAGTGCTCTGCTTTCCCCCTTAATGAGATCAATCCATATGTTTGTTTCTCCTGCACAGGACTTTCTATTTTCAAAAGTTCACAGAGAGCTCCTGTTTGTCTGTCTTTGGTATTGATGCTCAGAGTTGTTCAGACAAAGGAAAATAGCGTTAAGTGCTTCAGAAGCAGCTGCTTTTGCAGCAAGAGACTCCATGGACATCTGTAAACTGAATGTACCGACTGTAATCTTTTGCGTTTATAGCGCTCACTGCTTTGAGTTGGTGACCTACAATGCAGTAGACATTCTGAAGGTGTCCATGGATCCAGCATTTGGAGAAATGGGGACGGGAAGCGTGGGTTGGGAGTGCTACATCATCCCCTACCTCTTTGATTGGGAGATGAAACATTCTATCTGCTCTTTAAAGATCACTCTCCAAAGAATGAACAGAGCATTATCTCCTGACCAGCGGGCTACTTCCTGTGTGTTGGTGGTCCGTATCCACCTCATGAGACATGGGTTCACCAGTCCTGCCTTAGGGAGATTGCATCTCATCCAGAGCATTGGCTTTGGTTGTTGGATGAACTACCAGCCAACAGAACCTTTATCTGTGGGTGTGGGCGGCACTGTGGTCTAAGCCACTGAGCCTCTTGGGCTTGCCAATCAGAAGACTGGCGGTTTGAATCCCTGTGACGGGGTAAGCACCCATTGCTCTGTCCCAGCTCCTGCCAAACTAGCAGTTCGAAAGCATGCCAGTGCAAGTAGATAAATAGGTACCGCTGTGGCGGAAAGGTAAACGGCATTTCCATGCGCTCTAGTTTGTCAGGGTGTTCTGTTGCCTCAGAAGTGGTTTAGTCATGCTGGCCACATGACCTGGAAAGCTGTCTGTGGACAAACGCCGGCTCCCTTGGCCTGAACGCAAGATGAGCACCGCAACCCCATAGTCGCCTTTGACTGGACTTTACAGTGGACGCTCGGGTTGCAAACGTGATCCGTGCAGAAGGCACGTTCGCAACCCACAGCATCCACAACCCACAGCACTGCATCTATGTACGTGCAGGTCATGGTTCGGCACTTCTGTGCGTGCACAAAGTGCAATTTAGCGCTTCTGCGCATGCGCAAGTGCCGAAACCCGGAAGTAACCAGTTCTGGTACTTTCAGGTTTGGTGCGGTGTGCAACCCAAAATCTCACAACCCGAAGTGTCTGTAACCCGATGTATGACTGTACCGTCCAGGGGTGCTTTACCTTTCACCTTTACCATCTCATCTGGTTTGACCTTCTGTGTATCAATTCTCCACTCCAATACTTGCCTCAGACTTAGCACACTCATCACCTCAACTGCATTAAATCTAGTTCAATGTCATCAACTTACCTATGACACCTCCCCCTAAATCCCTAGATGACAACACTCAGCAATTTCACATAGATATAAACCAATTTAGGGGGCAAAACAAAGTCCTGCAGAACCTCGTTTCACAGGTGCCATGGGACAATAACATCCAATGGGATGCAATCTGGCAGACTTGAACAGAATATGAGAGCTCCCATTCCCATCTTGGATTATTGGTCCAAAAGAATACCATGATCAATAGCATTAGAAGTCACTGAGAGATCCCAGATAATTAACAGGGTTTCATACTCTCACAAAGACTACCTTCTCCTGTCTAAGGCAGTTTAAGGCCTCTAGAAAAAGAGGTGCTGGAACTCCCCATCAGCACGTCCCTTGTTCTCTTATAATGGGAATGGTGCCCACATGAGAGGTGCTGGAACTGAGTTCTGGAAAGTTCCAGCTGAAAAAAAGCCATAACCAGAACAATGATGGAAGCAAGATTATTTCCAGATAATCAGTGTCCTCCAAAAATGCCTGGAGTTGCAGAGCCAGCAAAGCTCAGCTCAGGAAGCTTCTGCTCAGCTTAGGAAGGGAGGCTCGTCACACATGCATTGCCCTCAGAAACTGGCACCTCTGGCCCTAACTGTTCCCCTACAAAAAATGTCACCACATGCCACTGATGTAGGAGTTGGGGTAGGCTCAGGTAGAGGGAGATATGAGTAGCCTTGGAATGGGGGGTTGCCAAGCTTTGCAAAAGAAAATGTTTGGGGCAAAACAAAGCAGGAGGAAGCCCCCAAAATAATGCACTGAAGATTGAGTGTGCTCAGCAGCCACAGAACCACAACATAGAAAACGTGTCTTATACTGAGTCAGATCAACAGCATCTAGTTGTTGCCTACAGCTCTTCGCCTTCTGATTGGAAGGAGATAGCCCCAGAGCAGTGACTCATGCAGAGATCGACGGGGAGCTTCCTAGAGCAGTGTTTCCCAACCGGTGTTCCGCGGCACACTAGTGTGCCGCGAGACGTTGCCTGGTGTGCCGCGAGATGTTGCCTGGAGGGAGGCGGGCGAGTCGGGCGGCGAGAGGCGGGGCGGCGGCGGCGAGGAGAGGCCGCCCAGCGCGGGGCTCTCGCCGTCTGCCTGCCTGGCTGCCTGCGTGGCGCTGACGTCACGGGGCTGTAACGTGCCCCACATAGGCACACGCGGGGCGGCGAGCGAGCTCCTTCCCACATCCCATCGCCGCTCGCTTCGGCCGGCCTACTGGGCTGTCGCAGGCGGAAGGCCTGCGCATGCGCGAGGTTTTCGCGCCTTCGGGATTCCCTTCACGCCTTCCTCCTCCCGGGTCCTTGAGAGCGCGGGAAGCGGCAGCGCGAGCCCGGCGTTGAGCCTGGTAGGTATTGCGCTTGCCAAGGCAGTCATTTGGGAAATGAAAACTTGCAAAGCAAGCAACCAGTTCAATCTGAAGTACGTGTATGCTTAATATCCTGTATCTGAACCCTGTTCTGCCCCCTCCCCCACACTTGGTGCCATTTTCATCTACACATGCAGCAGAGTAAGTTGACCCAGAATAGTACCAATTCAGATGGCAGATGGGAGAATGACAGTGCTGAATGCTTTCCCATGTAGAACAGTCCCTGCAAATAAAAACCTAGCATATTTGGAAGAGGGATGCTAGCCTAACCATTACCTTCTATGCTGTTACTATTTTTTAATTTTTTTTTACATAAGTAAAAAGTGATCTTTCCCCATCTGGCATGGTGGTGTGCCTCGAGATTTTTTTCATGAAACAAGTGTGCCTTTGCCCAAAAAAGGTTGGGAAACACTGTCCTAGAGGATTGAAGTTTCTGCTTCATTTTAACTGCAACATTTCATCTATTGTTTACTTAGGAGCACACAATTTCCAAGGAAACATCCAGTTTTGCCTTTATCATGGCTCGAATTGTATTGATATGTGGAATGCGTACAAGATACCTGATTATATGTATAAAAATATGGACTTAAAATCTGAGATGATAACCTTCTTTCATAAAAAAGATGAAAAAATATCCTTCCAGCTAGGCCAAGTGGACATTATATATATATATATTCATAATTAATTGGGAACAGCCTCGGTATAATTGTGAGCTAGTTTAGCAAAAGTACCAATTCTACATGAGGCAGTCTTTTGGATAATTGATAGCATCGCCTCTCTGTACTCCTGGGTACACAATGCAAGGATTTCTCCAAAAAGAAGAAATAAAAAGGTGATCATTTCTCTCTAGAGCTAATGCATTAGGTTTGCATAATGAATGGGGGAAAGAACTTTAACCAAGAAAAAAAAGTTCAAGAATTTCAAGGCGTACGTACGTTTTTGATGTGCTCGTAACAATAGCTGCTAACGGATGAAGATATTCTCAGGTTTTTTAATGCACCTGCTTATTCTTCTGTTAATTAAAATCTGTGTTTGCTGCAGCAATCTTTGCATAACAGATATACGCTGCTTCAGAAGTGGCACCGTTTCAAAGAAACAAAACACAGACTATGCAAGCTATTAAAAAGCGAGTTTGAAAAGGAATCACAAGTATATTTCTGCTTTGCTTCGGCTAAGAAGCCTGTCTGTCGGTGCAAATGCATCAAGAAGGACCCAAAGCAAATCCTCCCATATTGTCCCCCTTTTCCCCCTTTATTCTGGGACTGAAAGGATGATGAAGAAGCCCTGAAAAACCAGCTAGTTATGGGGGGGGGGGGGGCAATTGCATGTCTAAAATACAAGGGGGGGGAGAGAATGCACAAGAAGTCATCAATGATACCAAAAGTAAAACAGCAAGTCTTGGTCTTCACTGTAATAATCCCAATTCTGTGTTTTGGTTCTGTTATCCTTTCCCCCCTCCCCAAGGGTAACATTTACCAAAAGCAAAAGAAATACTACTCTACTCTTCCTGACTAACAAAGTGCATTTGTATAGCCCCATGGTTGGTCAGAAGGGAGATCAATCAGACGCTCTTGTGCGCAGTTGAATTATCATACACAGCCTGCCGCATGACTATCCTTCCAAAAAAACCCCCAACTGTTTACTAGTTTAAGAGGAGGTATAACAGAACCTCCATGACTACAGGCTTCCTCTCTGGGGTCCAATATGCATGCCCTGTTCTTAACAGTACTACTTGCTGCTGGGTTCCCATAAATCTCTAGACTAGAGCCTGGGACACTTTTGTCCTCATAGCACCATAACTCCTTTGCCACAAGCTCAGTGCCTTTTCTCTAGGTACTTGCTCCACATCATTTTTCATGCAAGGTTGGTGCCAGAGGCTGCTGCCTGCTGGTGGCCATCTGGCACCTAGACATTATCAGTGGGAATACATTAAGACAGTGGCATACCATGGGTTGCCAGTGCCCGGGGCCACGCATTAGCTGCCTAAGGGTGTCTGCACCACCCAGGCAATTGCAGCCGCAGAGATAAGAAATGAAGAGTTGTTCTGTTGTCTGAAGAGGTAACTTCCTGGTTAGCATGGAGAAGCCATTTTCAACAGAACCCAGCGAGGGACGCACACAGCTATACTGTGGCAGCACCAGGTGTTTTCTAGTCTGTTCCTGTATGTAGCATAGGTTTGCACCAATGGTAATCAAATTATGCATTTCATGTTCTATTGGCATATTTCCCAACATATTACAAAATGCAATAGATAATTGTCATCAAATATTCATGACTGTGTGGAAATAATATTGTGGATTTGGATCATTTAAATGTGAATTTGTGATTATCATAAACAACCCACCTACCAATGAAAAACAAGGGTGACAGACATTTTAAAAAAAAAATATCAGAAGCAAACCAGCTGTGTGGGTGTCCTCTCCACAGGTTTGCTTTATTGAATTAACATTTTAAACCTGCATTTTTAAACCTGTGAAATTGTAACTGTTCTTAAAGCACCAACATTTGGTATTTAATGAGTTTATGTAAATCTATACATTTCATTACTTGATTGAATGGTCGAATTTTCATGAACTCAGCACTACATCTCGAATTCAGGCAGGGAATGAATATCGAACTAATTCAATCTATTGCACTGAAAAAGACAAATGGCCCACTCAAGCAAGGATGATCTGAGTACAGAAACAGGCTTTTGCAGGTAGAATTTCCTTGGGTTGTGGCCTGTATGTGGAAAGGCAACCTGTGTTCATGATGAAATTGGGCACTGATATTTTTTAGTGCTCACCACTAGTTTGGTGGATAGATGGAATGGTCCTAGCTCTCATTTCTACTCCCAACTCTCATGAGCAATCAGTTCTGTCAAAGGTGGGGATGATCATCATGCCATTATTTAAGAAAAATAAAACAGAGTTACAATAATGGTGCAAATTTGCATAAGCACTGTAGCAACTCATAACAGTATGTTCTCCCCCTGGAGAGTAAATCCAGCTTCACTCACAAACACACGCACACAGTTTTGTGGTGCAAATGACAGATCCAATCAACTATTCAAATGCTAATAGGTACATCTGTTTTGCTCGTCACCCTTTCTGTGCTTCAGGTGGGCTGTATGCCTGTTTATTCTTTTATAAACGCAGCACGAACATTCTCTTTTTCTTAATCAGCACTACACTGCCGGTTCCTGCTCTAAACAAAAAGGCAAGGGAGAAACAGGTTCCCTTTGAACTTAGGTCTAATGGTTGGTCATCTTTGCAAAACATATTTGCAAGTATTGAACAGCTGCCTCACTGCTAACATTGGACTGGGTCCAGCTTTAGTCATGCTTAAAGTAGACGAACAGAAATCAGTAAGAATTAAGTGAACCATGATTAACTTATGTCCCATGGATTTCAATGGGTCTACTCCAGCTTTCCCCACCCAGATGTTCAGTTGGACTCCCAATTCCCATCAGCTCCAACCAGCATGGCCAATGGTCAGGGCTGTTGAGAGTTGTAGTCCATAAGATCTGGAGGGCACAAGATTGGGGAAGACTGGTCTCCTGTGAACATGATTCTGTCTGGATCCAACTCCTTATGTATGTCCAGATCCTGCCTTCTGCAACCAGTGTTTACAGAATAAGATAAGTAACAAAAAATATAGTTTCCTACCCCCAAGAAATCTTCCAGTCTAGATTTCCACAGGAGGGATGATTACAGAAAAGATGGGAGGAAAAGAAGAAGTCAGAATCGCATGAGATGGAAATGGGTTTGATTATTATGGAGGATGTTTTATGATAATTCATTGGAAAATCTTTCTGCTCTTCCCCAATTCCAGGAGGAAGGACCATCGTTTAGTGGTAAAGCCCCTTATATGCAGAAGATCCCAGATTCAGTCTCTGACATCTGGGGAGCTGCTGTCAGTCAACATAGATATTGCTGAGCTCGATCGACAAATGATCCAATTTGAGGATCAGGCAGATTTCTGTGTCCGTGTGCCCCTAGGACTCTTACAGCGTTAGAGGCTAAGGTGTGGGTTCTGTCATTGTAGATGCCCCATTTTATAATAAGAAAGGCTGATAAGCTGGGTTAATCAGTCAAAACAAACAGCTGGTCTCCCCAACTGTTGAATCTCCACTAATGCTGCTGAATTTTTCTAAGGGGAAAAAAATTAATAAAAATGGCTTATCATAGATCAATACTGGAAAGCAATGGACTTACCAGTAGTGAATTTAAATGAGCCTGCAAGTCTGGAATCAAACATTCTCTTTTAGGCTTGGGATTAGCTTGATTTTCCTCCTGTTATCTCTAGTGATTATTTTAAAGTATTGCGTTTAAGTTCATTAACCTGCAAAATTATCTTTAAAGTGAGATGACAAGGCAGGGGATATATCAGGCTAGAACAGAGTGTGGTTTAGATCTCCCCCTCCCAATATGAGCAGAGGGGGGAAAGCAAATGCACATGTGTATAAAAGATCCAGAGAAGAGGAGGCTGGCAACTCCCCGCCCTTCACCACTGCAGGCAAATTATACTGGATTTTGTTAAACCCCTGGAATAAGACTTTAGCAGAAACGGCTGGAAAAAAGATGGGAGATGGGAGGAATTTCCATGAAAATGGAATGCCGGCTTGAGAAAGACAATGCAAACATTGTGTCCAAGGCTAGATCCCATATTGTCCAGGGACATAACTTCAAAAGAACGAATTTCTCCACCATCTGCACCAAATGTATTCTAGCACAGCGCACAAAAGCGCTAAGCATGGAATCCACTTTCACAAGTACAGCTTCTGAAAAGCAGCTTATTAAACCAGTTACTGTGTCTCTTGCTAATCTCCTAATGCATTATTTTTAATGAGGTGGGGCGGGGGAGGAACAGTTCAGAAGTGCCACTTAAAATTCGGGTTGGCAAACCTTCTGGCCCTTTTTGGAGACATTCTTCATCCCCCCCACACAAATACATACCATTTCATAGCCATTGATGGCCTCTTGCAATGAAAGAACTGAGTTGATTAATTCCTGAATTAGCCTGGGAAAGAGGGAAAAAAGCATTCGATTTAATAAAGAACTTCTAGGTAGAGTTGGCCTTGAATAGGGAGGGGCCCTCATTTTGAGCATTCGGTAGGGATTTTAAGTAGCATAGACGTTTTACAATGAATGTCCAAAACAAATCCATGTAATTGTCATAAATGCCATGAAAATCAGAGATATGCCCTTGAATGCTAGCTGTTATCTTATGTGACTGCCATCATTCACCGGGGGATATTTTGAAAATCGCGCGTGTGTGTGTTGGGCTTTCACAAATTCATCTGCAAGCACCAAAACTCACATGTGAATGCTAACATTCACCATATTTTCAAAAAGAGAGAAAGAGACAGACAGACAGACAGACAGACAGACAAGGGGATGGCTCCCAATGTTTTGCCTCCCATTTATCCATTGATAATGATTTATATTTAATGATGATAATAAACTGCACATACAGATTCTATGACACAAATTGCAAATAGGCTTCATCTCCTCACTTCATCTAATCCCTCCACTATTTTGATCGATCTCCCACCAAACCTGGGAAATATTCAGTGAATCCTGCTCCTAGGAAGCTCAATTGAAATGGGTGCCTTCATGAACTGAATCATCACACTATTCTATGAGTGAAGATGTCTAATTTCTGCAGAACATGCACTAAAAAGCAGTAGGCCTAATTCGGAATGAAGTAATCCAGGAGACCTCCACTAGCTCTAGAAAGCAGCTGGAGGAGGAGGCGAGGACAGAGAGTGAAAAAAGTGCTGTGAGTGGAAGGGGCCCCTTTCCCATATTGTGGACCCCCTGGGAAACTCAACAAACCTGCTGTACCTGGAACTGGGTGTGGAGAGTACAGCTGAATGGGACACACCTGTGGGCAGCCTGAGGAAGCACCATTCACTTTGGCCTGCCCCCCAAAAGCAAGTCTAGAATGAGAGACTAGGGCAGGGGTCTGCAACCTTTAAGACAAAAAGAGCCACTTGGACCCGTTTCCGAAGG
Organism: Podarcis muralis; assembly: GCF_964188315.1. Lineage (NCBI taxonomy): Eukaryota > Metazoa > Chordata > Lepidosauria > Squamata > Lacertidae > Podarcis > Podarcis muralis. Next base: position 68,934,654 of record NC_135662.1, on the reverse strand, counting down.
GAAAAAACTGGGAGCCGCAAAACTCGTCATTATAAAAATAACTTTTTTGGTCACTTTTTTAATTATTTCTTTGTTTGACCCCTCAGAATTACTCCTCCTCATAGAAATAAACGTTAAATTAACAAGTTACCTTTTTTTATGTGTGTGTTCTTCACTCCCCAGCGTACATGCCCCCTTTCAATGCAGTGACCAGCGTACATGCCCCTTACAATGTAGCGGGCGGGCGGGCGGGAAGGTGACGTCGGGACGGTGTGTGACTAACGCACACACCACCCCCATGTGACGTCACAGCCAGTACAGCGCCCACCACAGTGGGGAGTGTCGGGGCGCACAATGCCCCTCCTCCCCTCGCTAGTATCCGCCCTGGAGCTGCGGCAAAGGTGTAAAAGAGCCACATGCGGCTCCGGAGCCGCGGGTTGCAGACCCCTGGACTAGGGCGACGTCCACTGTTGCTGGGAACTCTTCTCATTGTGAAACAATTATGAGTGACCTGAGGAGTTGTTTTGGACCCTGAGTGAGAACCCGGAGGCTGTGAGTGATGGTGTGTCAGAAGGAAAATGAATCGATTTTGATTTTAACTTTGCATTCAGCCAACGTTCTGATATGCAGCTGTGTGATTTTGTAATATTTTGTTTACATTGTCTGTTGTTGCTTCAGTTTTTCGTACTCGGCTTGGATATATTTTTAATACGTTAATAGGCACAGAAATTAAATAATCAATAGAAGAGCAGTTTCACGGTGACGCTGCCGGATTACACTAGAATAGCCAAGGTTGTGGGTGCCAAGTGACGATCCAGTTATCCTAGTGTGGATAAAGCACCCAGGTGCAGAAGCAGTGTTTTTTTTTCTTTAAAAATGTTTAGGGGTACTCTCATTTTGACTGCTCCCCCTCCCCCTCCCCCCTTCCTCACCCCAACCCTCAGACGATGGATTCGAGGCAGAGGCGGCAGTGCTGAGAGGATGGGAAGGCCCCTGGCAATGGCGGGGTCACATTGAGTGAGGAAGGGTGAGCGATCACCAGCTGGCTCTAGCCCAGAAAGAGGAGGAGGAGGAAGAGGGGGAGGAGGAGGAGGAGGAAGAGGAGGAGGCAGCGCTGTTGCCTCCACTGTGGCCTCCCCAGACTCCCCCCCCCCCCCAGAACCAGCGGGGAGAATGATGGAGCTCCAGTCCACACTGCCACTGCGGAGACAGCTGGCATTTCGGTCCGTCCGTCCGTCAGTCCGGGCATCACATAATGTTTAGGGGTTCACATACCCTTGCGTCACCCCAGAAAAAGCACTGTGTAGAAGGATAAACATAAATCTGTTCCCCCTTCTCATTTATTCTCACTAGTTGCGAATTAATTTTGTATGTACACAAACAGAAGAGATGGAATAGAGAAGACGTGGTTTGGGCAGAGCTGCTATACTAGCATGCCAGCATATGGGTCACTGTTGCTTATGGGACGCGGGAGGGGCAAGGTGGCCCACCCACTGGGAAGCTAAGGTGGTGTCTCTGCCCCACCCAGCAATCTGCTTCGGAAATGGAGGATGTTCTTTTAAGACCTCTTTTGACACAGTGGCACACAAGGCTAGAGAATGTCCATTGTTATAAGTTTTGAGAAAGCAATACTTGTTGTTGAATGTTGTTGTTTTCGGGGGGGGGGGCAACAAGCAATATGCTGATGTCTTTCATGTCAAATGTGGCCTAGGCCATTTAAATCAGGGGTGAGCAAAAGGTAGAGGGGGAATCCACTGGTGGATCTTTGGGTGTTTTGCAGTCGATTGGCAAGGATTTCCGACTCCCAGCTGTTTGACCATAGCAATAACAAAGTAAATCTTCCCCTGCCCACCAAAATTATGTGGCTGAAATAAAGGAAGCTTGGGAGAACCAGGGCTGGGCATTTGAGTGAAAGGACTATGAGTCCAGTTAGGTTCTGGTAAGAAAACAAATTCCAAGACTCAGAGGCACTCTGTTCTTTAATCTAAGCGCATATCTGCAGTCACCTGGAACTGGTTACTAGATCTTGAAGTATTAGAGTGAGGGGGTGGTGGTAGACCCAACAAACCTGACATTTGTCAATGGATAATGACTACACAGCAAAAGCAGGGAAAATATTAACTGCTCAGTAATCCATTGTTTCATTCCTTAGCAAGTCCAAAGAAGAAGATAAACCACAGCACATTGATCAGGTTGCTGGAACTTTTTTCATCATACCGCCCCAAACATTAGAATGTGATACCTTTCTGCAGTCTAAAATGGCATAAATCCCAGGTATATTCATAAACTGATGATTCTTCATGATCTCAATCTTTGATATCTCACAAAAGTGTGATATCTTCCCTGAATACCAGGATTGTCTATAGTAAACCTTGTGAGGATGTGTTTGAGTACCCTAAGTTATACAACGAATAAAATGAGTGATGCTGACAAAAATAAAAAGTAAAAGGAGGGCATATGATGCAAATTTTCACTGTTCATAAAACTCATTCTTTATGCAAGTTGGGCACATTTACTCTGAAACTCCTACTATACCAGTAATTAATAATGAGACAGCATTGAGCTGATGTCCTGCTCTTGTATCTGTGTAGTCAGCATTCATTAGACCAGATCAGCGAGGTCCAGATCATTGTTGGGCACAAGTTCAGTACTCAAGCATTTTAACCTCTTAATTAGTCTGAATGAGAACAGTTCTTCCTTCATTTTAGTATCCGCATTGCTAGCAGGGATGGCTTCCCAATCCCAGGCCCACTACCCACTGCCCCCTCCCCCACTACTGCTAAATAACACTTACTTACTTATTGGCAGGGACGCAGGTGGCACAGAGCCTAGGACTTGCCAATCAGAAGGTCGGGGGTTCGAAGTCCCGCAACAGGGTGAGCTCCCGTTGCTCGGTCCCTGCTCCTGCCAACCTAGCAGTTCAAAAGCACATCAAAGTGCAAGTAGATAAATAGGTACCGCTCCAGCGTGAAGGTAAACGGTGTTTCCATGCACTGCTCTGGTTTGCCAGAAGCGGTTTAGTCATGCTGGCCACATGACCCAAAAGCTGTACGACGGCTCCCTCGGCCAATAAAGTGAGATGAGCGCCGCAACCCCAGAGTCGGCCACGACTGGACCTAATGGTCAGGGGTCCCTTTACCTTTACCTTACTTATTGGCAACAGTCTCCACTTACAGTACATATGGAAAGGAGGAGTTGGGAGAAAGAAGTTGAGGGTGTGCACTGCTTGGAAATGTGTCTGCTATTTGTCAGCAACCTCTGACCATCAGGGCTGATCCACCCATGAAGCACAGTGAGACAACTGCCTCGGTGGCAAGATGCACATAAGCAGCAGATCCAGCCTCCAAGGAATGTATTGGCTAGCTATGGCCACAGAGAACACAGTGTAGGCCTCCTCAAAAGCTCCTCACAGTGGCGTCTTGGTGAATAAGCAAACAGGAGGCACTGCTGCTCTCCTCCCACCCCTAGGGAGGAAATGAGGTTCTGCCCCCTGAGGTCTCCTGGAGTCTGCACCCATCTGGCATGTTTCAGGGTGGGCCTATTCCCCTCCACCCATGTTCCCCTACATTCCCTGTTCAACCATTGGGTAACGTTGATATCTTTGTTTCTGATGTAGATCTTCACTAACCCCATTGTTTCTGCTGTAGATCTTCACTCACCCCATTGTTTCAGATGTAGATTTTTCTTTTCATCTTGTTCCTGATATAGATTATCATGCCACAACCCAGAATGGCAGGGAGGTGCCATTTTGAAGTTTGCCTCAGGTGCCAAAATATATTGGCTGGCCGTGCTCATAATCACCAATTCCACTGGAATTGCTGGTGCTTCCTCCTCTGCATTCCAGCAGCCGACCAGAGATCAGGACTTCATTTATTGTTCGCTTATTTTGCATCCCCTACATGGGCCCGATGTCTGTTTATGGAAAGACGCCTTTGACCTCCAATGGATGGTCATTACTCTAGATGGGACTTCCTTTTGAAAGAGTTATTGAGGCTGAGAGTAGCAATCTAGGCCCCTTCCCCATTAGAGGTCAACCAGAATTTCCTGTGAAGGTGACAGGCAAATCCTTAACACCCATCAGGAAAACATTCAGCTCCACCAGCCTGCCGGGAACACACCATTTCCACTGGTCTCGCACCCCTTCATGTCAGGATTTGTGACGCATGGCAAACAGGAGCATAAGAGATGATGAAGAAGAAGAGTTTGGATTTGATATCCCGCTTTATCACTACCCGAAGGAGTCTCAAAACGGCTAACATTCTCCTTTCCCTTCCTCCCCCACAACAAACACTCTGTGAGGTGAGTGGGGCTGAGAGACTTCAGAGAAGTGTGACTAGCCCAAGGTCACCCAGCAGCTGCATGTGGAAGAGCGGAGACGCGAACCCGGTTTCCCAGATTAGGAGTCTACCGCTCTTAACCACTACACCACACTGGCCCTTGCCTATCTTTGCCCTAGAGCTCAGAGACAGCGTTGCAACAACATGCATACACCAGGGGTTGTTACAACCTTAATTTTACTCAGAGTAGATCCATTGAGATTAATGGTCCTGGGGTATTTGTGTCTATTCTATTCTTTATTTTTTTAAAAATGCACTTTCAAAATTTCAATGCATACTACAATTATCTTCATTTATCCCATATCCCCCGACTTCCCCGCCCAACCCTCCATGGCTTCCTATTTGTTCCTTGTTGATCTGCATATCCTTTAATACATTGGGTCCTCCCTAAAAGAGGGCACGTGTTGTGGTGAGACTTGGCAACCAAACCCTGTGTTGTGGGTGGGTTCGATTGAATAGCCACAACACCCAATTGGTAGGTCCCTTGATGCTGGGTTTAATCAGGCCAATGGGGCGCATGCTAAACGGATCAAGGGACCTATGTATACCTATGCACGTGACCCAGAGCTTCCTCTTTTGGGGTGTGCATCGGAAAACACCCGCCCACCTCTCCCTCTATTTAGGGCTGTGCGCTTGACCTTGCTATGCCATCGTGTGTCGTCTGTCGTTGGGACAGGGGCAAGGCAGGAATTTCCCCCGCTTGGCTGATTGGCTGGTGCCATTTGGATTTCCACTGCCATGTAGCAAATGGTCACAACTTGTAAGGTTGCAGATAGGCCCTGATTCAGGTGATAGGGATGGGAGAACGCTCTCGCCATCCCTATGTGAAGGGTACTCTGTTAAAGGAATCCAGGGACTCGATGGTTTGGTCAAACCCTGAGAGGGGGTTATGCCCATGCCTGAGTCCAGGGGGGCATTTGGGTGGCGGAGATAGCCTGTTCCCGGCTTTCTGTCTATCCGGGTGTTCACACTAGGCTGACCTGTGCTGGTGCCCTGGGTCAACGCTACCTGCAACAGTGCAGGGAGCTATTCTAACCAGAGCCTATGCAACCACTCACTTGCTGTAATCAGTAAAGTTGTGGCCTAAATTCTGCCAAAAACCAAACCAAAATTTGAGTCTTGTCTGAATTTATTTAAGGGGGAGGTTTAAAGGTCTGAATAAGCAACACCCCTTTTCATTCCATGCAGTATTCTAATTGTTTTTAACCGCTGCTCATAGGTCTAGCCCTACTTGGAAGTTTATTCATTTCCATGTCTATGGGTCTATTTCCATGGGTCTGTTCGGATTATGACTAACATTGGTGACAGTCCACCAGTTTTAGAGCTCTGCAATCAACGTGTGCTGGTTCCCCTCCCCCCCCCCCCAAAAAAAATAATAATAATCATGGAGGACATTTCAAATTAAGAACCCAAACACAATTCATATGGAGAACGGAAAGTGGTTTACATCAGTAAGTACAACCAGCCATTGGGAAATTGAACTTTTTTTTCTTACACTTTAAAACCCTGGAGAGGGGTGGGAGAAGGCTATATGTTTTAAAAAATAAATAAAGGGAAAGTAAATGGCTGTGGTTATTTCACTTACACAACAGCCTCAAAAGTCAATACAATAGATGCAGGGTGAATTAGTGTATCATGCAACAGGCAGAGAAGGGATTGGGTGTTCAAGCAGAGACTTTTTGTGCCAGTGTCGTAGGGCTGTTACATACAAGGACACACGAGTATTCTTCATTTCACCTGCAAAATGTGGGAGAGCCTGGCTGGTTATTATCCAGAAAACAACATAACCTTGAAATATGTCATTCATTCTAAACACAGATACTATAAAGACTGAAGCACCACTTCGAATCCAATCATTACCAAAATGAATCAGATGCATTGCTTTCGTTTCATCAGTGAAATTTCCTTTCGCCTACCAAACAATGGCGTGTAGTTCCCACACGCAGCAACAAATCTCTGCTGAATTAAACACTGATAAAAATCCATGGCCAGCTTGAGTGGAAAGATGAAAAGCAGTCATAGTGAGGCTGGTGTGTTTTTGCATAGCCAGTTATGCTGCCTTTGCTCATAATTGTGGGAGGGATTGGTTTAAGGTGGTGTTTGGAATATTTTCACTGATGCGAAGGAAGGGGGAAAACAGCAGGGAAAAGAAGCTATAAGTACTGAGTCAGGTACAGCACCCGTGATTAAAAGTCACAAGACTGCAGGCACAAGTAGATCCAGACGACAGAAGCATGGTCTGCAATGACACAAGCTGTCCTTTAAGGAAAATGTTTAATGCATTCAGGAGCTGTGGGAATGAAAAGCAGTGTGGGCATCAGATTTTCTAAACTGGACATTTGAAGTGTCAGCATTTGCAGCCTTCCCTTAGATTCCTTCTCTCTCTCTCTCTCTCTCTCTCTCTCTCTCTCTCTTCTAAATGCAGCTTCTATTTTGCCTTGACTGGAATAATAAAGAAGGCCAAGCTGAAGAAGCCATGAGGACATATTTACACTGCAAACACCCTCCAGCAATCTCTGCTTAATGGAGTTTGCAGTTATAGATCCCAAAAGCTGACTGTGCACATCAAAAGTTCAGCCCTATTTTCCTAGGGGGGGGAATTGAAAAGGGTTTGCTTTTTTAACATATTGTTGCTTGTTTAAAAACATAGACCTCGTCTTTAGTCAAAAGGAGCTCCTGGCGGCTTACAATTTGTCCATTATCTCACAAAATCTACAGCAACGACACATAAAACAACAAAGTGGAAGAGCATTCGGCACGCTGTGCCAGAAACGTCATCGAGCCTCAAGAGCGGCAATTCATGGAAGTGCAGTAAAAGCAGTTTTAAAAGGGACTGGTGTTAACACAGCACATATAAAAGGGACACACTCAGCAAAATGCCATTTTGAATAAGCCATTTTAAACCAAACATCTAAAAACATAGAGTGTCTGGACTAAAAAGAAAGAAGATGAGTCAGGCTATATATCTAGAGGAAATGACTATGGTTGGCTGTCACAATGTGGAGTTAATCTAGGCTAGTTGATATATGGTCTATTTAGTGATGATATATGGTTTATTTACACATAGGGATGCGGGTGGTGCTGTGGCCTAAACCACTAAGCCTCTTGGGCTTGCCGATCAGAAGCTCGGCGGTTTGAATCCCCATGATGGGATGAGCTCCCGTTGCTCTGCCCCAGCTCCTGCCAACCTAGCAGTTTGAAAGCACGGCAGTGCAAGTAGATAAATGCATACCACTCCAGTGGGAAGGTAAACGGTGTTTTTGTGTGCTCTGGCTTCCGTCACAGTGTTCTGTTGCACCAGAAGTGGTTTAGTCATGCTGGCCACATGACCCAGAAAGCTGTCTGTGGACAAACACTGGCTCCCTTGGCCTGAAAGTGAAATGAGTGCCACAACCCCATAGTCACCTTTGACTGGACTTAACCTGCCCAGCGGTCCTTTACCTTTTTTTATTTATGCATATATACCAACCTGAGCCTATGATGGAATTAACATGTCAAGATGGTCTTGCTTCTCCCACAGCCACAGCCTTGGAGCCAAACAGAAATCAGGCATGGCTCTGTCTCTCAGCTGCCCAGCCTATAGCCTCTTTCTAGCTTCTGGATCTCACACACAACTCACTTTGTCTTTTCTCCTTCTAACAGCCAGTTGAGAGAGTGGCCCCAAGCCCTTTGCCCACTTGGGGGAGCAGAAACAAAGAGTCTTGAATCCTTGCTGGATCTGGAAATTAGAAAGGATGCAGGCATATTGCCTACCCATCCCTATCCCTCTCCAAATCACAACAGATGCATTGGAATTCAACCGGCACAGCAGCAGAACCTGCCTGTGTTGATGTTCTGACTGTTTCATGAGGGTGTTTTTTAGTTTGTATCTGTAAGCAGCCGAGCAAATCAAATGGCAAACAATAAGCCCCACACATCTGGTTCTTTGCAGTGAAAAGACAACAACAACCCTATATATTTTTTCTTCTTTAAAAAAAATATTGCTGATTCTCTGCATGTCGTAGCCATATCCCATTTTGTTCAGCAGGCTTTGCTCCCTAAGGCTGCAGCCTTAAATTCACATATACTTGGGAATACACTGTGCCAGGTGCGTAGAAGCATCAAGCAAGGTTCTGAGCTCTGAGCCCTGTTAATGCTCACCTTCCCTTTTAATGCTGGAATTTGCCACCTCAGTATGTGGGCATGGCAAATGGGCTTTGAGAAAGGATTAGCCAAATGCATGTGGATAAGCATTCAAAAGCACCAGCAGTTATTATTCAGGATAGCTGAACCTCTGTATTCAGAGCTGAATATATCTGAATATCAGATGACAGAGCCAAACAACGGGAGAGAGCTATTCCCTTCTTCCTCTGCTTTCCCAGAAACATCCAGCTGACCACTGCTGGATACAGGTTGCTGGGCTATATGGACATCTGGGCTGCATCTAGACTGACCTGTTTAATGTTACTTCACCCTATTAGAATGATAATAGATATGTCGTTCTAAAATGTCACAGGGCATACTTCTTAATAAAAATGTTTTTACCTTGGTTTCCCCCCCCCCATCAAATGTAAGTACCGTATTTTTCGCTCTATAGGATGCACTGGACCATAGGATGCACCGGACCATAGGAGGGGGAGAACAGGGGGAGGGAATTCCCCCCCTCTCTGCGCAGCGCCCCTTCAGTGAAGCAGTAGGAGAAACGGAACCTCTGGGCACTGCACAGAGAGGGAAAACTGTGCAGTGCCTCTCCAACGAAGCAAAGCCTGGAGAGCAAGAGTGATCAGTGTGCACCGACCCCTCTCGCTCTCCAGGTTTCAGACGGCTATCCGCAAGCCTTTGGAGCGTGGCGGGAACTCCTGCTGCGCTCCGAAGGCTTGCAGATAGCTGCCTGAAGCCCCCGGAGCGCAGCGGGAGTTCCCTGAGCTCCGGGGGCTTCAGGTGGCTTCAGCGAAAGCAACGCGAAGCCTCCGGAGCGCGGGGGGAGCTCTCCCTCTGCTCTTTGGAGGCTTCGCGTTGCTATCGCTGAAGCCAAGGAGCCTGCATTCGCTTCGTAGGACACACACACATTTCCCCTTCATTTTTGGAGGGGAAAAGTCTGTCCTATAGAGCGAAAAATACGGTAATACTCAGCCACACCATTTTCCAAAACACAGTTTCTTTCCTTGCTGCTGGTTGCTCTGTTCCACCCTCTGTTCCACATTTTAATTCTTCCTCCCTCCATGTCCTTTGTTATCTGAACTGAATACCACCCCTCAAATACCATTGTAGGGGAGTGTCAGAGTTTGAATGCAGTAAAAAAAAATATGGTAAAACACTACATAGAAACATATGAGCAGTGTTCCTAGGATTGCCATAAGTCCAGAAGTTACTGGACATAGCCAGAACACTGCAGTCAGAAGCAGTGTCCAGGCAGAAATTGCTAAATGTCTGGGAAAATCCAGGCGTCTGGCAACTCATATCATTTTAAGTGAATTTGCCAGAAAGCTCAACGACTGGCCAGATTTTCACTTTTTGAAATATGGCAACACTAGCTTCACCGATACAGCAGCATAAAATGATTTAAAATTTAAGTAATAAAAAAGACAAAGTAATAATGCATTAAGGATGTAAAAAGTAGGCTGTTATGTGTCCATCTACATTAGCGAAATCATTCCTTAACCCTTCCTTAGTAAGCATGATTATGAGCATAGATCCGCCCTTGGTTTGATCAAACAGGACTTTTCTTCTGTGCTTAACTCAGTGGGAGCAATCCCAAGTAAACCTGCCTATGACCAGGCTACATACCACATCACACCCAATGCCACATACTGAGTCAGACCATTCTTCTTTGGCGATCACTCGTAGCCGAGTAAGATTGTCTTGCAGGAACACAGTCTTAATAATAATAATAATAATAATAATAATAATAATAATAATAATAATAATAAATTTTATTTATATCCCGCCCTCCCCAGCCGAAGCCGGGCTCAGGGCGGCTAACAACAATAAAACAATACAACATTATAAATACATTCTAAAAATTAATTAAAATACAAATTGATGGCAACCATAGACTAAAGCTTTGTAGAGATTGCCAAAGGAGGGAGTCAGGCTGCGCCCTGACCAAAGGCCTGGTGGAACAGCTCTGTCTTACAGGCCCTGCGAAAAGATGTCAAGTCCTGCAGGGCCCTTGTCTCTTGCGACAGGGCATTCCACCAGGTTGGAGCCGCAGTCGAAAAAGCTCTGGCTCTAGTTGAGGCCAGCCTAACCTCTCTGTGGCCTGGGACCTTCAAGATGTTTTTATTTGAAGACCGTAAGTTCCTCTGTGGGGCATACCAGGAGAGGCGGTCCCGTAGGTACGAAGGTCCTAGGCCGTATAGGGCTTTAAAGGTTAAAACCAGCACCTTAAACCTGATCCTGTACTCCACCGGGAGCCAGTGCAGCTGGTATAGCACCGGATGAATGTGATCTCGCAGCGAAGACCCCGTAAGGAGTCTCGCTGCGGCATTCTGCACCCGCTGGAGTTTCTGGGTCAGTCTCAAGGGCAGCCCCACGTAGAGCGAGTTACAATAATCCAGTCTGGAGGTGACCGTCGCGTGGATCACAGTGGCTAGGTCAGGGCGAGAGAGGTAAGGAGCCAACTGCTTAGCTTGGTGGAGATGAAAAAATGCCGCCTTTGTTATAGCTGCAATCTGCGCCTCCATGGAGAGGGAAGATTACACCCAAACTCTTAACGGACGGTGCTGGCACTAATTGCACCCCCGCAAGAGAAGGGAGTTGCCCCCTCAATCTCATATCGTCCCGTCCCAGCCAGAGGACCTCTGTCTTCAAAGGATTTAACTTCAACCGGCTCCCACGTAACCATCCAGCCACAGCTTCCAAGCATCTGATCAGTGTGTCTGGGGCCGAGTCAGGATGGCCATCCATCAACAGATAGAGTTGGGTGTCATCAGCATACTGATGGCAGCCCAGCCCAAAACTCCGGACAAGCTGGGCAAGGGGGCGCATAAAGATGTTAAAAAGCATCGGGGAGAGAATCGCACCCTGAGGCACTCCACACACCAAGGAGTGGCGGGATGACAATTCCCCCCCAAGCGCCACCCTCTGTCCCCGACCAGAGAGAAACGAGCGCAGCCATTGAAGGGCTGTGCCCTGGATCCCCACGTCGGCAAGGCGGTGGTCCAGGAGTTCGTGATCGACCATGTCGAAGGCTGCTGACAGGTCTAGAAGAATCAGCAGCCCCGACCCGCCTTGATCCAGCTGCCTACGGAGATCATCTGTTAAGGCGACCAGAGCCGTCTCGGTCCCATGACCAGCGCGGAAGCCGGACTGGAATGGATCCAGAGCCGATGTTTCATCCAGAAACCTACCAAGCTGTTCCGCAACCGCTCTCTCAATCACCTTACCCAGGAATGGAAGATTCGAAACCGGCGGTAATTGGATAGATCTAAGGGATCTAATGATGTTTTCTTTAAAAGCGGGCGCACCACTGCCTCCTTCAGTTCCCCTGGGAATGTCCCGGTGCCAAGGGACAAATTGATGATATCCCCCAGGGGGGCCCGCACCTCGTCTGGACACGCTCTAATCAGCCAGGACGGGCACGGGTCGAGAGGACAAGTGGTGGGCTTTCCAGCTCGGAGGAGTCTGTCCACATCGGCTGGGGATATCCGGTCAAAGTGGTCCAATACTGGACCCGAGGACAGTCGAGGGGCCTCCAGTTCCTTTATTGTATCGAAATTGGCGGGGAGGTCATGGCGGAGCAACAGGACCTTCTCCGCAAAAAAGCTCGCAAATGCCTCACAGCTGTGTGTCCAATTGTTATTTAAATTTGGCTGTCCTTCGAGGGACGTTAAAGACCGAATTATACTAAATAATTGCGCCGGGCGAGAGCTAGCGGATGCAATGGAGGCCGAGAAGTAGGACTTCTTAGCGGCCTTCACTGCCATCTCATAGGTTTTCATAAAAACTCTATAGGATGTTCTTGAAGCTCCGTCACGGGCACCCCGCCATACTCGCTCTAGCCGTCTGAGGTCCCGCTTCATTTTCCGGAGCTCCTCGGTAAACCAGGGAGCCCGGTTTCTGCGGGGTCGCAGAGGGCGCTTAGGTGCGATCTCATTGATGGCTGCCAGGAGCTGGGTATTCCAGCCCTCAACAAGCTCAGTCAATGAGTCGCCAGGGGGAGCAAGGTCCCGCAAGGCTTGACGGAATCTATCAGGGTCCATCAGCCTCCGCGGGCGAGCCCAAATCGGCTCGCCACCCAAGCAGGGTGGGGGTGGAACGTCAATCCTGGCTTTCAGAGCGTAGTGATCAGACCATGGCACCTTCATCGAAGGAAACATGATCACATCTATACCGACGCCAAAGATCAAATCCAGTGTGTGGCCTGCTTGATGTGTGGGGCCCGAAACAAACTGGGAGAGCCCTAGTGTCGCCATGGAAGACACCAGGTCCAGAGCTTGTGAGGAGGGAGTGGCATCAGCATGGATGTTGAAGTCCCCCAATACCAATAGGTTAGGGAACTCCAAGGCCCAGCCGGCCACCGCCTCCAGCAGGCCTGACAGGGTGGCTGCTGGTGCGCTAGGTGGCCGGTACACCAGCCAGACAGCCAAGCTCACCTCGGAGCCCCACACTAGGCCAACACATTCAATGCCGGGGATCGATGGCGATGGTAGAGCCCTGAAAGAACAATCTTCCCGGATTAATAATGCCACCCCTCCCCCCCGGCCCACAGTCCGCGACTGGTGGAGGACGGAGAAACCCGGGGGCGCCATCTCTCGTAAGGTAACAGTATCCCCTTCGTGCACCCAGGTCTCTGTCACACAAGCCAGGTCGACCCCCTGAGAGATGAAGAAATCTCGCAGGGTGGCGGTTTTGTTGCCTATAGACCTGGCATTGCACAACACCAGTGACGGAGGTGAGTAATCCTTGCTCACCCTACCCTCGTATCTCGGGATGGGGCGCAGATTGGAAGGGGTACGAGCATATCCGTATCTCGATCCCCTTCGCCTATAACATCTGCCCCCACCGCCATACCTCCCTCGCCCCTCCACAGTAGGAATCCCAAGCCTCATATTCGCCTCCATTTACAAAATATAAAAGCAAACAAACAGAAACAATTACACCAGAACAAAACCAATCCCCAGCCCACTCAACAACCAGCCCGCCCCAACCCAAAATAAAACAAAACAAAATAAAAATACATGGATAAAACCACCGTTTATGGTGGTACAACACAATAAAAAGTAAAAACACCTTTACAACACTTTAAAATATATAAAAACATTTTAAAAATTTGCTGCAGCAGCACCAGTGTCCCCAAAGTTGTGGCGGTGGTGGGTGTGGGCCCACCACAATGTTCACGGCAGAGCGGCAGCAGCAATGTTCCGAGGCCTCCTTGGAGCCTTATGTGCTGAGGTGGAGTATGGGGCCCGCCCCCAGGCCCAAGATGGAGAATGGGCTTCAGGGGGGAGCGGTCCTCCCCAAGACTCACCGGCAGAGCGGCAGCAGCAATGTTCCGAGGCCTCCTTGGAGCCTTATGTGCTGAGGTGGAGTATGGGGCCCGCCCCCAGGCCCAAGATGGAGAATGGGCTTCAGGGGGGAGCGGTCCTCCCCACAAACTCACGGCAGAGCGGCAGCAGCAATGTTCCGAGGCCTCCTTGGAGCCTTATGTGCTGAGGTGGAGTATGGGGCCCGCCCCCAGGCCCAAGATGGAGAATGGGCTTCAGGGGGGAGCGGTCCTCCCCAAGACTCACCGGCAGAGCGGCAGCAGCAATGTTCCGAGGCCTCCTTGGAGCCTTATGTGCTGAGGTGGAGTATGGGGCCCGCCCCCAGGCCCAAGATGGAGAATGGGCTTCAGGGGGGAGCGGTCCTCCCCACAAACTCACGGCAGAGCGGCAGCAGCAATGTTCCGAGGCCTCCTTGGAGCCTTATGTGCTGAGGTGGAGTATGGGGCCCGCCCCCAGGCCCAAGATGGAGAATGGGCTTCAGGGGGGAGCGGTCCTCCCCAAGACTCACCGGCAGAGTCCATAAGTGACTGTGGAGGCCAATTCTGGATCCACATGTCCTTCCATAGTGGGGACATAGGTTTCCGGGTGGGAGTTGATCATGGTGGGGTTTGCCAAATGTGCCTTCCTCTTAGCACATTTCTCCCTTTTGTCCTCAGTTTGAGCGTCTTCAAAGCCCACGACACCTTTGGTAAAGGCTGTTCTCCAACTGGAGCGCTCACAGGCCGGTTTTTCCCAGTTGTCAGTGTTTATACTACTTTTTTTTTTAGATTTGCCTTGAGAGAGTCTTTAAACCTCTTTTGTTGACCACCAGCATTATGCTTTCTATTTTTAAGTTCGGAATAGAGTACAGTGGTACCTCGGAGTAAGAACTTAATTCGTTCTGGAGTTCTGTTCTTAACATGAAACTGTTCTTAACCTGAGGTACCACTTTAACTAATGGGGCCTCCCGCTGCCACCGCATGATTTCTGTTCTCATCCTGAAGCAAAGTTCTTAACCTGAGGTACTATTTCTGGGTTAGCGGAGTCTGTAACCCGAAGCGTTTGTAACCCGAGGTACCACTGTAGTTGCTTTGGAAGATGATAATCAGGCATCCAAACAACATGACCAGTCCAACGAAGTTGATGTTGAAGAATCATTGCTTTGACACTGGTGATCTTTGCTTCTTCCAGTACACTGATATTAGTTCTCCTGTCTTCCCAAGTGATGTGTAAAAATTTTCAGAGACACCGTTAATGGAATCTTTCAAGGAGTTGGAGACAGCGTTTATAAGTGGTCCATGTTTCACAAGCATACAGTAAGGTTGAAAGTACAATAACTTTGTAAACAAAGTCAGACTATTAGTCCATCTAGCTCAATACAACCTACATTGACTGACAACAGCTCTCTGAGCTTTCAGACTGGGATCTCTCCTGTGCTTATGTGGAGGTCCTGGGGACTAAAGATGGGCTCTCTTGCATGCAAAACAGATGATCCACAAACTTTTCCAGTTTTTGCCTCTTTCACAATTACATGACATTTTTGGACTTTCAGGCAGGTGGCCTCGAAGCTTTCAAATTACTGCAGAAGGCAAAGGGGAAAATATAGATGGTCTCACAATGCATGTGGAGCAGGAGATTATGGTGAAGGAAAAGAGAGAATTTATAAAATAGATTGGAGCACAAATCTTGTTCTAGAACCACGATATGGATTTTCTTTCACAAGGCAATATTCTGACACCATTTGCAGTGATTTACCATCTGCTTCCTGGAAGCTGTTTTTAAAATGTCCTTGATGTTACCGTTTCAAAACTATGGAATAGAGAGGCCATACAAATAACCGTATGCAATCGAAATGGACACAAGTGCTTAAAAAAACCCCAATAAAACAATAAAAAGTTGGATAATCTTCTTAGCGGGTAATGGTGACATATGTAAAATCACTCGCATCTGACTTCATAGCAGAAGCTTCATGCAATCCACTCCGTATATCAGTAGAATCTATACAAACCCAAACGGCTGAGTCACATTAGGAATGGGGAAGAAATTTGATACAGTTCACATTTAAAGGTGACTCTGCCAGATTTGCATTTTGCAAAACAGCACACAAAACAAAACACAACTGTCCTTTGACATTCACATGACCCAAGGGGCCATGGGGCCAAGGCATGGTGAAGTTGCGATGAGCAGAGTACATCCATTTTGGGATAAAGCAAACCACAACTTGCTTGATATCTGTAAGGAATAGGTTTGGGCAGATAAGAGGCACGGCTGTTCACCTCCCCACCCACCCACTCTTGTTCCCTATGTAGATCTTTATTTCCCTTATGTTTCTGGTGTAGATGTTCTCTCACACCTTCTGCACTCATGGGGGGGGCGCCATGTAGTGGTTTATCTCAGGTTCTAAAATGTATTCGGCTGGCCCTGCAGCATCTTGCCCAAGAGTCTCCCAAAGCCTAGGGCAAGGTCGAGCATAACCTCCAGGCCTCTGTTTGGCTCTCTGGACTCTTTTCAAGCTATTCCTTTTACCAACTCAGCTCTGAGTGCTCCTCTGCTGGAATAGATCCTAGAACTATGATGTTTCTTGCTTGCCTCAAAGGAGGATAGAAGCTGTGTGTGTGTGTACGCGCACACGCACATGTTTCAAGTGTAGCTTGCTGTACAATGCTGTGCATGCTCTAGTTGTCTCTCGCTTGGACTACTGCAATGTGCTCTACGTGGGGCTACCTTTGAAGGTGACCCGGAAACTACAACTAATCCAGAATGCGGCAGCTAGACTGGTGACCGGGAGTGGCCACAAGACCATATAACACTGGTCTTGAAAAACCTACAGTGGCTTCTAGTACATTTCTGAGCACAATTCAAAGTGTTGGTGCTGACCTTTAAACCCCTAAATGGCCTCAATCCAGTATACCTGAAGGAGCGTCTCCACGCCCATCGTTCTGCCCGGACACTGAAGTCCAGTGCCGAGGGCCTTCTGGCAGTTCCCTCACTGTGAAAAGCAAAGTTACAGGGAACCAGGCAGAAGGCCTTCTTGGTAGTGGCACCTGCCCTGTGGAACACCCTCCCAGCAGATGTCAAAGAGAAAAACAACTACCACCAGACTTTTAGAAGATATCTGAAGGCACCCTTGTTTAGGGAAGCTTTTAATGTTTAATAGGTTATCGTATTTTAATATTCTGTTGGAAGCAACCCAGAGTGGCTGGGGAAACCCAGCCAGATGGGCGGAGTATAAATAATAAATTATTATTATTATTATTATTATGGTAAGAGTTACATCTGTTGTTTCACCCACATTCCCTAGCCCTGGCCCAGAATCAGTGATAAAGTACATGAGCAATTGCATAGTCTTGTGCTGAGTCAAATCTTTGGCCTATATAGCTAAAGGTAAAGAACCCCTGGATGGTTAAGTCCAGTCAAATTCGACTATGGGGTGCGGCGCTCATCTCCACTTTCAGGCCAAGGGAGCCAGCATTTGTCTGCAGACAGCTTTCCGGGTCATGTGACCAGCATGACTAAACCACTTCTGGAGCAATGGGGCACAGTGCCGCGTGTGAAAGAGCACACAGAAACGCCGTTTACCTTCCCGCCGCAGTGGTATCTGTTTATCTACTTGCACTGGTATGCTTTTGAATTGCCAGGTTGGCAGAAGCTGGGACAGAGCAACGGGAACTCAGCCTGCCATGCAGATTCGAACTGCTGACTTTACAATCGGCAAGCCCAAGAGACTCAGTGGTTTAGACCACAGCGCCACCCGTGTCCCATTTCTGTCTGCTGATTGGTAGCAACTCTCTGCAAGCCCTGGAAGAAAGAATTGCCCTTCTGTGGTACTGAGGATTCTAGAGAATAAACCTGATGCCCTCAAGCATGCAGATTGTGTGCGGTATACAAAATTAATTAAATAATAATAATAATAATTTGTAACCATTTTCTTAATCTGGAAGCAAGTTATTTCCCTTTGCTTAGATTTAGGTTTTTTCCCTACAGTGGTAGGCACCTGTACAAGTGAAAGGAATGCCTACTTTTGAAAATGTGTGACTGTGCTGAATGCAAGATTTTAGGTCTCAAGAAATATAGGGTGCAATGGGAGGTAAGTATCTTAACCTTATTCTACCCAGATAAAAATCGTTACCGAGACACACAAATCAGTAAGCCAATGTAATGCAAGGAAAGTCCTTGTTTCTTGAGTGAAGAAACTAAGGAAAAATCTCATTTGAAGGCCAGAGGGAGGAAATATAACCCTGCATTTCCTCCAACAAACATAGGGGTGTTATTGCTATTACTATATGGGGGGATGTAGGCAATGCGATCAGATGGATTCTCATAATATTGAAGAAAGCCATATGGTTGTTCTCCTTGTTTGTATACCATTTTCAATGTTGAAATGTGGGGGGTTTTTTTTGGGGGGGGGTTGAAGAAAGATGCAAAGGCCCAAGGTATGATGGAGAACAGCAACAAGTGACAAAAGATAGACATAATACAGTACAAGGACAGGAAAAAACATCATGGACAGAAAAATAGCTGCACACAAGAAGAACAAAGAGGGAGTCTGAAGGCTTCGCCTGTAGGACTGTAAATTATTTGATGCGTTAATGCGAATGGAAGTCGTTAAAATTGCAGCTGCGGTATTAGGGTTTGTTATTCTGACTGGTGTTTAATTGGAATGTATAAGTTTTTGGAATGCAGAGTTAAAGTAAATTATCAAATCATCAATTCTAGCACACGGGGGGCCAACAAAATAAAATAATTTGGCATCTGAACAATTGGCATTATTAATTGTATTATAATTTGGTATTAGCAATGAGGCTTTTATTGGGTTATTGTAAATGAAAACTAATAAAAAATTATTACACAAGAAGAAGAAAGATGCAATGGACCCTGTTTACATGGGCATCTACATGTGTATATATGTGTTTGTTAAACTTGCTATGACGTCTTAAGGGATTCTGCTATGAGCTACAGATCTGAAAGCCAAGCCTCATCATCAAGTATTCTGATGGAAATGGGGGGGAAATGCATTGCATGATCTAAAGTATATATACTTTCAAGTAAGTTCCACTAATTTTGGTGGACCTCTTGAGATGGTGAGAACGTCCTTGATACCCTTGCTTGTATGGTAAGCAGGTCTCAGTCTCTTCGCTGTGTGGATGGGAAATCGCCTTTGTAAGTTTCTGCCAGGCAGACAGTCTGAATATAAAACGAGCTAAATAAATAAATAGATGGTAAGTATAATTGCATTGGCAGCTATAATTTTCAACATTCATTGGACACATTTTTTTAAAAAATGCAGCGGCAAATTCTTGGCAATTCCTATAGGCAGTCGTGGCATTTCTATGCAAACTTGAAAGATCTACAGAATATTTAACATGTATTGAAGCATAAAGAGGGGAAAACACACACTTTAATGTTTTTTATGGGTGAATTTTTAATAGCTTAATTACAACTTTGCAAAAGAAAGAATTATTACTTGGTTACATGCTTGAAAAGGCTTCTGTACTGAACACACATCTCTCTGAAAATTGTCCCATATGTGTATATTAATGATACCATCAGAAGTTTTAAAAGACATGCCTTGAATAATACATGCTACTTAAATTAACTCTCATTCTTAATGTTCGCATTGAAAAGTGAACGCAATCAAACTGGTAAGTATGGTTTGCTGGCAATCATCATCATTATTCCTGTTAAGATTATTTATTATGAATATAAAACACTGGTCAGGGCATATTTATTAGCAATCTTCACAAAGCTAGCAAAGCAACAGTCTTTAAAAGTGTGAGTGGGCTTGATGAAGCCTCTGTTTTTGCTTCCAGCGTCCCACTTGTTTGGGAGAAGTCTCTTCAAATGCAGATAAGTTGTCCCCCCCCCCCCCCGATGCATTTCCAATCAGTGTTGCACATTGCATGCATGTGATTAATTGAAACTGATTCATCATTAGCACCTTTGCATCCTACCTGCAGTAACTCGCAGTTACAGGGTTAAATATTATCTCCTGTTTGCTTGAGCTGAAGCTCAGATTCCATCCTTTGGCTTGTTCTTGTGGCTACATTCATTTTCCTGTGTCATTGCAGGTAAACCTGCTCCTTGAGAAACAGCCTCTTGCTATGAGCCTGCAAAGTGAATGACCTTGCTTTATGTGAAATAAATAAGAACTTAGCACCATCCCATTTCCAGTTTTGAATTCAGGGTAGCATTCATGGGGTTCCCGGGCATAAGGGTCCATGTTCCCCTTCCAAAAGCACATAATGTATATTAAATAAAGGTAAAGGGACCCCTGACCATTAGCTCCAGTCATGGATGACTCTGGGGTTGCAGCGCTCATCTCGCTTTATTGGCCGAGGGAGCCGGCATACAGCTTCCGGGTCATGTGCCCAGCATCACAAAGCCACTTCTGGCAAAGCAGAGCAGCGCACGGAAACGCCGTTTACCTTCCCGCCAGAGCGGTACCTAGTTATCTACTTGCATTTTGATGTGCTTTCGAACTGCTAGGTTGGCAGGAGCTGGGACCGAGCAACGGGAGCTCACCCCATCATGGGGATTCGAACCACCAACCTTCTGATCAGCAAGCCTTAGACTCTGTGGTTTAACCCACAGCGCCACCCGCGTCCCTTGTATATTAAATAGAGTAATGCAAATTTCAGGCATGTTCACACAACCTCAGGACAATTGACCGTCTACTCCATGGGGTAAGGGGAGTTTGAAGAGCAAGCAAAACGCTCTTCCTTATACTTGCTGGAAGAAGAAGCCCCTAACTTTAGTCCAATAACCTTTCCCCTTTTTTTGAGCCAGAACCCCAGTAGAAAGCTATCAGGGCTGCTTTGCAGTACAGTGGTACCTCAGAAGTCGAATGGAATCCGTTCCGGAAGTCCGTTCAACTTCCAAAACATTTGGAAACCAAGGTGCAGCTTCCGATTTGCTGCAAGAAGCTCCTGCAGCCAATCGGAGGCCACAGAAGTCGCATCAGACATTTGGGTTCCAAAGAATGTTCACAAACCGGAACACTCCTGGGTCTGCGGCCTTCAGGAGCCAAAACGTTTGACTCGCAAGGCATTCAGGATCCAAGGTACGACTGTAGTGGGCTAGGACACACCCAAAGGTTATTTTGCAGGGAAGCACTTTGACATCATTCGGAAAAGAAGCAAATACAAGCAATTCTCAGCTAAACTGAAAGAAAGCCTTGCTTTACAACTGTTTGAAGTGTGAAATTTCAGAATGCAACTTTATTTTATTTTTTTATTTTTTATTAGAATTTATATCCCATCTTTCCTTCAAGGAGCTCAAGGTGGCAGACATAATTCTCCTACCCATTTCATCCTCACAGTGACCCGATCAGGTAACTGAGGCTAAGAGACGGCGACCGGCACAAGGTCACCCAACGAGCTTTGCAACTGGAGGTGCCAATTTGTGAAGGAGATGGCAGGGCTGATGTTGCACATGGGTCATCCCGATATTGTGTCAGGACATCGGAGGAGCCAGGAACAGAGCCAAATGCAGTGGCAAAACAGCTTCAATAGCTAGTTACTCTTCCGCCTTCTCCTTCTCCTTCTCCTTCTCCTTCTCCTTCTCCTTCTCCTTCTCCTTCTCCTCCTCTTCCTGCCATGCCACCAGCCGGGGGCTGCTGTCTCCCTCCTAAACAAAAAGTTAGTCATGGCTTCAGTTAAGAGTCTTTGATTTTCATGGTAACTTAGCCTGTATTTCTGTACCCATGTAACAGAGAGTAAGCCCTAAGAAATTCAATATGACTTACTGCTTGGGAGATATGTATAGGATAATACTGGAACTTTGCAGAGCAATGCTAAGCATAGGATATCTTTTAACGGCTTACCTATTTCCCCAGGCTTTCCGTATCCCTGGAGATTCTGTGTTTTATTGGTTGGAGTCCCCTAAATTCTTGTTATTTGTTTGTATATGTTTCTATACGACTGCTTTACTGATTTTACGTTACATTTTTGTCTTAATGATATCGTTCATTGTTTTATCTTGTATATCACGTAGAGATTTTTAAAATATTAAGCCATTTATAAATGCTTTTAAATGAAATAAAATAAAACCCAATGTTTCAAACTGCTTAGCGTACCTTTTTATTATTACCGGTTTCCAGTTCAAAATATGTTCATTAAGGCAGCTTAGTGTGGTGTTTTATATCCATCGGCTCTTAGGCCTTCCCCAAGTCACTTCTTATTAATCTGACTGTACTTTTCTTCTCCGACTTTGTGGATAAGTGATTCGTAGCTGTTAAGCTGTAGAAAAGCTGTTATGTTGATACCTCCTTGCGCCTGGGTGTTTTGCAGGTCAGCTTTCACCTCTGGGGCGTTACCAAGACACTAGATGTTGTTTGTCTCTGAACTTCTTGCAACCCCTTGTTCCTTTCTGTCAGGATCAATTACAAGGTCTGGTTTTACTGCGCTGGGTCAAGCAGTCTGGCTGCTTTGCCAACCCCCTGAAAATATGGCAGGCAGATGGAGTAATGAATTTCTCCGAGAGGCAGGTGAGAGATCCATGTACTATAAGGTGGAGCGATGAGAGTAAGAGAATAATACAATAGCTTGTATTATTCAAGACACATATACAGCTAAACACTAAGGATGGGTGAATCCGTTTCCTGTTCCTGTTCCTATTTTGCAGATGTTAATCTGTAATTCTGCTCTGTCCCTTTTTTCATATTAAAAATAAATCTACCTAAAAACTCACACTTGAATAGGGTTGCCATACATTTGGGAATTTCTGGACATGTCCCCTTTTGAGGGTCCTACATGCCCATCCGGGGGGAATTGTACATTTTTAAGCAAATGTCCTGGCCTGGATTTTGGTTTGTTCTTTCTTTGTGCACTGGCAGTTATCGTTCAGGCTCAGCCATGGCAGAGATTGCCCTAAAAAAGCTCAACCAACTGATTTTTACCTCTTGAAATATGGGAACCCTACACATGAAATGCATATTTTTAAAATAAAAATAATTCTCACAGCATGCATTCTGAAATGCATTTTGATACTTTTTTAAAAAAACCAAGAACTGCATCAGAACAATTAGGAAGTCCAAAAGCCAGTGGAGATCTAAATTTGGATCCATGCAGCTCCCATCCAAATTCAGTTGCCATCCAAATTCTTAAAGATCAAATTCCTCAAGCCTCCCTCCTAAATGCACACAACATACCTGGCCACAGAACAATCTGGGGCCCCTCAAATCAGCCTTCTTGTCTTTCAAAGTGGTTTGCTCCAATTTCTTTTATTGCAAGGCCAAGTATTCCCTTTCTTTGTCCAAATGATTAGAAATGGGCCTATGGTTATTGTTTTTAACCCCCTTGCTGTGTTCTCTCTTCTAGCCCAGCTGCCATGGTTTTAGAACCTACATCATTGATGAGAACAACACAAGCTGAAGAGGGAAAGACAACTCTGAGCTTCTAATGCTGTCAAAGGCTCTGCCATTTTCCTTTGACCTCAGCATTGTGGAGGGAAAGGTTCAGATTTGGCTCATGGCCCATGAATTAATAATTGAAACAATGCAACTTAAAGAAAGGATGCTTTTTCCTTCCTTTTCCTTTTCCTTTTCCTCCTTTTTCTTTATTTAGCACAGGTTACAGTCCTACTTACCTGAGCCCCATTCATTTGAGTCAACATGCGCAGGGTTGTGCTGTCAGTAGCATAGCATGCAGAGGACCACGGGGCAATTGCCCCGGTGCAAAATTTGTTAGGAGAGCTATATTTCAACAATCGGGGCTGCCTCAATACAGCTATGCACTTCCGTTGCTGAGCTCCGTTGAGAGCAGCTTCTCCATGCAAACCAGGAAGCGAGCTCTCCAGACAACGGAATAATTTATTTTTTTCTTATCTCTGCAGCTATGATCTCCTGAGTGACATGGACACACCATTAGGCAACTGAATGTGCAGGTATACTTATAGAATAAACACACACGCACCCCAAACTCCAACAGAAAGGGGGTGGTTTCTGCGATGCCTGTTCTATCTGAAGTACCTTAAACATCTGGAGAGTTGTCGAGACCTCCACAACAGTATGGGAGGGAAATGGATAACAACAAAATCCTCATCTTTCTTACATGAAGCAGTGCTATTTTTCTAGAGAAGGAGGTGCCGGAACTCACCATGAATACCTCTCTTGTTCTCATAGAATGGCAATGGCGCCCACCTGAGTGATACCAGAACCAAGTTCTGGTGAGTTCCTGCTGGGGGAAAAAGCCCTGCATGAATGCTTCAACAAGATCACAGCCACTTTCAGGAATGGATGGTCTTTTGCTGTTTGCAGAAGGACTGCACTGAATCCAACCCAATCTCCCATTTTGTTAGTAATTAAATCTCATTTTATTATAAACATCAGTAGTCAGCTATAATATGAACATCATGTTAAAAAAGAAAAACCACCCAATAGCTCTTTCCTTAATTAACTTTCCTATCATTTCCCCCCCTTTTTATTATCTGCCCAACCTTTAGCATTTACGCATATAGTATTTAATGCATCCATTATTAATTGCTACAAGCTGACCTCACCGTTGTTATTACTTTATTCAAAAAGATCTCTGCCATGGAAAAATAGCCCTTGCAATCTGTAAGGTGCACCTGAAGTCTCATCGTTCAATATTTCATAAAGTTTATTGGACTTGTCTACCATATTGGCTGTTGTCAAGTAGCCATCCTTCAGAAAACATCTTGTCTGAAACACAATTCCCAACTGACACTTTAATTTAAAGTTTGTTAAAAAGAATTCTTAATGTCTTGTCAAAATAGGTAAGTCTGTAAAAATATGGCTGTTCTTCCACACAAAACACATTGTTGTTGTTGTTTAGTTGTGTCTGACTCTTTGTGACCCCATGGACCAGAGCACGCCAGGCACTCCTGTCTTCCACTGCCTCCCGCAGTTTAGTCAGACTCATGTTTGTAGCTTCGAGAACACTATCCAACCATCTCGTCCTCTGTCATCCCCTTCTCCTTGTGCCCTCCATCTTTCCCAACATCAGGGTCTTTTCCAGGGAGTCTTCTCTTCTCATGAGGTGGCCAAAATATTGGAGCCTCAGCTTCAGGATCTGTCCTTCCAGTGAGCACTCAGGGCTGATTTCCTTAAGAATGGATAGGTTTAGCCAGTTTTAAACCATTTCTAGCTCAAAAGAAGGGATCACAGCAGGTTAGATCCAATTTCATCATGCATTCCTATCACCACCACCCTAACACACACACACATACTAACACAATGTTGATGAGTGGGGAAAATGTAGTCAGCAATGAGTCACTAGGAGGCCATACCCTCCAACATTTCTCTGATGAAAATAGGGACATACTAAGGAAAAGTGGGTCATTCCGGGATCAAACCAGAAACCAGGCTTCTGTAAATCTGGGACTGCCCCTGGAAAATAGGGACACTTGGAGGGATTGGGGAGCTGGGTGGACTAGTCTTTGACCAGACTTATTTGTCTTCCATGTTCCTCTCTATAGGGCTTTCTCTGTCAATTTTCCATTCCCAGTTTTTTTTCTGGTAAACACCTATTCCCAGTAAACAATGGAGATGAGGGTGAATATTTGTGGTTCTTGAAATTTTGCAAATTGAGCCAAGAGATCATTAAAAAAAAAATACTCTATGCTGTAATTTATTTATTTATTTATAAAAATTTATGATGTATCCTTCAGCTTAATCTCCGAGGATGGTGTGCAGTTGAAAAGAACAGAACACAATACAATAAAATTATACTGGTACAGCAAAAAGACAAGAATAGCAATATTGGTTGTCTTTCACTGATAAGGAAAGAAACTGAAGATGACATCAAGTCATTTCATGGGGACATTTGAATGGCTCTCAGATTTACCAGAAAATGTCAATTTAGACATTTCTAAACCAAGATAAATGTCATCCTTTTCCTGATAAATGATGGAAAGAGGAAGAAATTTGGTTGGTTGTCATGCTCACTCAGTTGGCTTTCAGATTTACAGATAAATGTCAGAATTTTCCCAGATAGCTCCCCAAAACCATAAGACTTACCAGGAAAGTCAGCACTCACCCACTGTCTGACATTTACCATAACAAATTCATCTTAAATCGTTAGTGGATAAAGTCATGAAGATTAAACCCTTTACTGGATAACTTGATGATGTAAGTGGGCATCAGCTGTAATACATTTAAGGACAAGCCACATTTTTATTCAAAATCTGTCAGCTGATAACCAAATACACCCTTGCCACCCAAAATAGCAAATCCCCAGGGGAGGGGAGCGAGCCCCTGAGACTGACCCATAAACTCCAGTGGGTGCAGAATGCTGCGGCAAGACTCCTTACAGGGTCCTTGCTGCAAGGTCACATTCACCCGGTGCTATACCAGCTGCACTGGCTCCCGGTGGAGTACAGGATCAGGTTTAAGGTGCTGGTTTTAACCTTTCAAGCCCTATACAGCCTAGGACCCTGGTACCTACGGGACCGCCTCTCCTGGTATGTCCCACAAAGGAACTTACGGTTACAAAAAATATCTTGGAGGTCCCAGGCCACAGAGAGGTTAGGCTGGCCTCAACCAGAGCCAGGGCTTTTTCGTCCATGGCCGCGATCTGGTGGAACGCTCTGTCACAAGAGACTAGGGCCCTGCGGGACTTGAAATGTTTCCACAGGACCTGCAAGACAGAGCTGTTCCACCAAGCCTTTGGCCAGGGCACAGCCTGACTCCCTCCTTTGGCAAACTTCACAGAACTCTAGCCCAATGGTTGCCATCAATTTGATTTGAATTAATTTTATAATGAAATGATTTTAGAATGTTGTATTATTTTATTGTTGTTAGCCGCCCTGAGCCCGGCTTCGGCTGGGGAGGGCAGGACATAAATAAAAAAATATTATTATAATAAGCAATGTTAGCATGGGGTTTCCAGAATATACTTGGGAATGCAGGGGAAAGCCTGACATTTTAAACTATTAATGTAAATGAATCGTATTGTGCTCACCAAGGCCCATTTTCCCAGCATCTGCTTTTCAAATTGGGTGCAAAAGAATTTTCCTACGCCATGAAATGACAGAACTTCCCGATGTGCTACAGCAAAGCCACCTTCTGTAGAAACGAATGCCTTTTCTTTCCTCTCTCTCTTTTCAAAAGAATTATTTGCTCTAATAATTCTACAGACAAGAGTCCTAAAAGCCATCTCCTTCATTCCACGACTTAAAATAAGGAATTTTACAAAGGCTCGGATCCCTAGGGACAGCTGGAAGAGGTTTGTTCATCACGTGGAGTTATGTTCAGAGGTTGACTTTCATTCACCTCACCAACAGCAGTGGCTGTTCAATCTGTCATTTAAGCAGATGGAAAGTATGTAAATCTTGACGGCCTGCCAGCAGACTCGGGGGAGACCGGGGAGTGGGGCACAAATAGCGACGTGATTCTCTTATTGAAATCAAGAAGAGGGGTATTTATTTATTTATTAAGTGTGCGAGCCGCATTCTGCTCTCCCGTATTGACGTGCTCCAAGTTAAAACAATCTATTCAAAAGTAGCAGACTGAAGAGGTGATCCAAATAACTGGTGGGAGAAAGCAAAAGGACTTAATGGAGTGGTACAGCCACTCCTGCACGGCATACACTGGAAGGACAGATCCTGAAGCTGAGACTCCAGTACTTTGGCCACCTCAAGAGAAGAGAAGACTCCCTGGAAAAGATCCTGATGTTGGGAAAGATTGAGGGCACAAGGAGAAGGGGACGACAGAGGACGAGATGGTTGGAGTGTTCTCGAAGCTACCAATATGAGTCTGACCAAACTGCGGGAAGCAGTGGAAGACAGGAGTGCCTGGCGTGCTCTGGTCCATGGGGTCACGAAGAGTCGGACATGACTAAACGACTAAACAACAAATAGCCACTCCTTCATCTTCACCTTTAACTGCTCACCAGGGGTACCAACTTGAATGAAATATTGTGGGGGCCCAGGTAAGTCCCGCCCCACATAACTGATCACATGACATGGTGCACACACACCATTTGAACGGCAGTGCCGCTCCCTGTACTTTTGCTCAACTTACACCAGGCTGGCCCCACAGAAAGAGCCCCAGGTCAAGCCCATTACTGGTAGATGGGGAAGCTGAGAATCCAGAGCATAGTGGGATGTCCCAGCGCTGTCCCCTCCCTACCTTCTCTCTGTCCCCCAAAAGGGAGGCATACAACAGGTACGCTTCCATTTGCCCATAGATTAGGCTGGCCCAGGCAGGGGCTTGGCAATGGCATAGCCAGCAAAACTGGGGAGAGGCATACCTCTGACTCATCCAAATACCAGAGTAAAACTGCAGAAAAGGATTCGAGCATAAAAACAACTTGGTCTCTTTTATTTTAATGGTGCTTGCATACAAGAAGAACCAGTAGATTATGCAGAGATTTTTCTGTTGTCCTGGATTTGGTGAAATACAAGAACTGACTAGCTTCTCAGATAAAGT
Source organism: Podarcis muralis (assembly GCF_964188315.1). Lineage (NCBI taxonomy): Eukaryota > Metazoa > Chordata > Lepidosauria > Squamata > Lacertidae > Podarcis > Podarcis muralis. The sequence goes on along the minus strand of NC_135662.1, from coordinate 68,906,503 downwards.
GAAGAAAACCTAGATTCCGAGCGACTGATAGATTGTCAGTCTTTTGGGCCAGCCATTTGGAATGTTTGCTATGGTCACCTAAAAATTAGGGGAAAATTAATATGAAGAGACAAACTGCATAGTAATTGCAGTGGGAAGTAACTATTTTGGCTGCAGCCCAAAGCTCTGTAGGACAGCATGAACACAGAGGTTTGCATATGAAGAAACTCATTCATTCTGTTCAATATCAGGACAAGCATCACATATGCAATGGAGATGTGTGTTGATTTCTTACTTGGAAATGAAACTGTCCCTCTTTATGTAGAGCTCCATAAGTATACTGGATTTGGTTTTTTAAGTGTGAAAGTGTTTTTCTCCTCATCATTGTTAAAAATATCTTTGTGTGCAACTGAATACAGGGGGAGAAATTTGACTAAAATATTTTCAATTTGTTATTGAATGCTTCTTGGTGACAGATATAAAGGTCACTACATTTTGAAGTGTTGTAGTAAGGTCTTTCGGGGGGTTTTAAATCAAGTTACTCTTTGCTAAAGGATAAATGGTTCTTTCCTTATTCACAAAGGCATCCTAGAAAAGTGGGTACTCACTGAGCCATCAGTCCTATTGTATATATTTGCAATTTAATATAAAGTTCCATTTAGCTTTAGCAAAGTACTTCTGCATCTGTCTGATTTCAATGGTAGAGTTGACCTAGTTATTGGGTTTACATTCATATGGATGCTGGGTGATGAGTACTTTAAGATGCACCATTGGCCCGATCTAGAATAACTCCTGGTGTTCGCAGTGGGTTTTGTGAGCTGGGCTCTCATTTGACTTGGCTCAGTGTTAGGAGCTTATGTTAAACTATCTGAAAGTTTAAGTTGTGTTTTCTGTGGGTTCCCCATGCTTGCCTTAAAACTAAAATTAAAAAATTGTTGGTGGTGTAATGAGAACTGTATATATTAGCAAGTTCTTATATTAGCATTCTTATATACTGGCCTCAGCCCAGTATACCTGAAGGAGTGTGTCCACCCCCATCGTTCTGCTCGGACACTGAGGTCCAGCGCCGAGGGCCTTCTTGGTAGTGGCGCCCGCCCTATGGAACGCCCTCCCATCAGATGTCAAAGAGATAAACAACTACCTGACATTCAGAAGACATCTTAAGGCAGCCCTGTTCAGGGAAGTTTTTAATGTATGACATATTAGTGTATTTTTGGTCTTTGTGGAAGCCGCCCAGAGTGGCTGGGGAAACCCAGCCAGATGGGCGGGGTACAAATAATAAATTATTATTATTATCATTATCATTATCATTATCATTATCATTATCATTATCATTATCATTATCATTATCTTAACAGGTGTACTCTTTCATATAATAGAACAAGGCAAAAATATTATGACAAAGTGGGTGATGTGTCCGTAAGCATTAAACATCATAAAAAATGATGAGGGCCTTTTTGTAATGCAAAGCATTGTCAAGAGAGGTCATGAAGAAGAACTGTGTTCAAGGGAAGGGTTGAGAAGCATCTGTTAAAAATGCATTGGGTATATTTTATCTGGTCTTGATAAAGGGGGTTGAAATGGTTGGTTTCCACTCTAACGATTCTATGAAACAGCTAAATCAGTTATAGGGGTAGCATTCTGTAGCAAATGTAATATCTACACTATTATCAACAGCTCATTGGTCTGTAAAGAGATTTTCCATTAACTGTTATTACAGAAGATTAATTGTGGACATCTACAGTTAAGCAATTTAAGAATTTTCAGCTACTTAAAGGTATGGCCTGAAAATCTGAAGGAAGTGATTGTTTCCCCCATTTTATATTACCAAGGTTTTTAAGAAAACTTTTCTTTCTTTTTAAGAATATATCAAAACCGATTTTAGGTAGAGAACAAATATACCATTCTATTCCTATGTTTAGAGCCATTCACAATTTCATCTGAAAGCAAGCAATAATGGTGTTGTGGTCATGCGAGGAACATTAATGAGAACTGGTTTGGTTCATACATGCATGTTCATCACACACAGTCAAGAGATTAGTTACATGTGTGAATGGTTTGTTGTGCATCTAGCACCATAGAGAAGAAGAAGAAGAAGAAGAAGAAGAAGAAGAAGAGGAGGAGGAGGAGGAGGAGGAGGAGGAGGAGGAGTAGATTTGATATCCCGCTTTATCACTACCCGAAGGAGTCTCAAAGCGGCTAACATTCTCCTTTCCCTTCCTCCCCCACAACAAACACTCTGTGGGGTGAGTGGGGCTAAGAGACTTCAGAGAAGTGTGACTAGCCCAAGGTCACCCAGCAGCTGCATGTGGAGGAGCAGAGACGCGAACACAGTTCCCCAGATTATGAATCTACCGCTCTTAACCACTACACCACAACATTCATACCACTTCACACCACTCCAAGCTTCAGGGTTTTTTTAAAGATGGAGTCAATCCTTACATTGAACTGTGAATCATTAAGTTGATCATGTGATGTTCATGCCTGTGAGAAACAGCCAAGAATCCGATGGCAGCCATCTCCACAGTCATACATCAACATTTTAATCAACTATGATGAAAGAACAGAGACAGCTATATCTGTGTACAGCCAGTGGTACAGTTAGGTAATTTTAGACTGGGCATGGGGAACCTGTGTACTACATCTCCCATGATCCCTGGCCATTAGCTGTGATGGCTGGAGCCAATGGGATATTGAGTACAACAACATTCGAAGGACCACCATCAGCATCATTTTATTTGCATGGCACCTTTCCACACACAAAAATTATGCTCAAAGTGGCTTACAACTAAGAGGACAATGCATCACAAAATAAACAACCACAGGAATAATTTCATAATAACAGCAATAGTAAAACAGTGACATATAACAAATGCAATGGCATACAAAAAAACCACATGTCAATACAATAAATGTAACAGTATTACTCATCCCAGCAAGAGCGTTGAACAGTTTCACCTTAGTTCATTTTATTTTATTTTATATACCGCCCTATACCCAGAGGTCTTAGGGTGGTTCACAGAACAAAACCAGAATATAAAACCACAAAATATATAATCAAAATAAAAGCAACAACCCAATAGCCCCCCCCCCAAAAAAAACCACATTTTAAAAGAGCATAGGATGTCAATCAAAGCAACCAAAGGCCTGCATTTATTTTTATTTATTTATTTATTTATTGTATTTATTTATTTTTATTTATTGTTTTAGATGTTCTAGATCAGGGGTCAGCAAACTTTTTCAGCAGGGGGCAGGTCCACTGTCCCTCAAACCTTGTGGGGGGGCGGACTATATTTTGGGGGGGAAATGAACAAATTCCTATGCCCCACAAATAACCCAGAGATGCATTTTAAATAAAAGGACACACAGATTCCTGGACCGTCTGTGAGCCGGATTTAGAAGGCAATTGGGTCGGATCCGGTTTGCCTACCCATGCTCATGGCCCTGAGGAAGGGCTGACTGCAGCTTTCCAAAATAGAGCTGTGGATAGTCAAAATAATATAGTTCTGGGCTTTTATTCCCCTCACGTTCGTGAATCGGCCCTTAGAGTTCCTTCTTTGCATTTCCCCATATGAGACTTGTTTTTGTTTTGTTTTTTCATTTACCTAATTCTTTTTTTGCTTGTCCAAATGAAAGAAGACATCCACTTTTCACTTGATTCATTTGGGAAGAAATGGTGTTTTCTCTCATCTACAAAGCACAAACAGATGCCACCAGAGACTTCAGGCTTGACCCATTATGCCTTGTTATTTTTAGCTGGAGTGCACATTTCCAACAAACCTCATGCCACACATAAAATCACTGTCCGCCTGCAGAAGTTCGGCTAAGAATCATTACAGGACACAGCTAGCTGGAAGATTTTTCTTTAACAAGGTTTCTCTTCATTTCCTTTTTGTGGTGGTACGTCTCTTTGGAGCAGGCTGTGGTAGTGAATAGCTATGTAGATTTGTTGCTGCCTTAAAAAGCAACCCTGTGTATTTGCAAATGCAAAGAAATTATAGGTATACAGAAGGCAGGGATACACTGCAGGAGCCAAAACAACATAAGCTCAAGTAATTTATAAAAGACAGATGAGAAGCTAGAAATGTGGGCTGTGGTAAAGATAGGACTGCCATACCTCCGAACATTCCTGCGATTTCAAAGGCATAATTGACGTCCAGGGGGATTTCCAACAGGTGCAAGTCAATCAAAAAATCGTGTTTTTTGGTGTTTTGGTTTTTTTAAAAAAAGTCAACAATTTGAGTGGTTCCAGATAAGTGCAGGAGATGCAAAGAGGTTGAGGGAACGTTCTTTTATATGTGGTGGATTGTAAAAGAGTATTGGGAAATGATCCATAATGAATTGGGGGGGGAATGTTTAACCCCCCAAAAAAAAAACCCCAGAGTCCTTTCAATTGGAGATAATTCAGACTGAAATCCCCAGATGTCAAAAAAAGGTTATTTAGTATGCTACTACTGCGGCCCATGTTTCGTTAGCCCAAAAATGGAAAACGAGTGAGGTCCCAACCAAAGAAGAATGACAACTTAAACTGACAGAATATGTGCAGCATCCAGACTTAGCATAGAGAATAAGAAAACAAGAAGAACATACATTTAGAGAAAATTGGAAAACAGTCATTGAATATATGGGGAATAACTGTGTACAGCTGAAAATGCTGGCAAGATTAAGATAAATTCAACAGTGTAAATAAGTTTTGATGGATGTAATAATGGAATACTGAATGGTATAGTTTTTGTAAGATATGCAAGGATTTATGATCTGTAAAATGAACCATGGAAAGAGAAGAAGGGAAGTCGTTGATATTTTAAGGATGTAAAAATGAGTACTTTAAATTGTAAAACAGACATTTTTAGGGTGTCCTGGTTTTTACTTTTTGAAATATGGCAACCCTAGTAATGAGAGTTGCTGCTTTGACTCTCACCTCAGCCAAACGCTCACGATGGCCTAGCAATGGGGGGGATTTTTAAATTGCCTTTTAATTTGAACTAACCTTATTTGCACTTCCTGAGTTAAAAGAGGAACTAAAATACAAGGAGCAGAAGAAGCTGGCATAAAGAAAGACCATGTAAGTGAAGACAGTGTAAACTTTTACCAAATCCCTGTCCAGAAACTGACAAACCAGACAAAGCTGGTAAAAGACACTCCCAACCACAAAGGACACTTGGGTCTCTAGTGATATATTTAGATATACTCACAAGTACCCACCAAACTATGTACCTGACCCTTCAGAGGGAGTTTGATTCTCCAAGTGAAGACAGGCGAACTAGTATCAGTGTACTGGAAGAAGCAAAGATCACCAGTGTTGAAGCAATGATTCTTCAACATCAACTTCGTTAGACTGGTCATGTTGTGTGGATGCCTGGTGATCGTCTTCCAAAGCAAGTACTCTATTCCAAACTTAAAAATGGAAAACGTAATGCTGGTGGTCAACAAAAGAGGTTTAAAGACTGTCTCAAGGCAAATATTAAAAAATGTAGTATAAACACTGACAACTGGGAAACACTGGCCTGCAAGTGCTCCAATTGGAGAACAGCCTTTACCAAAGGTGTCATGGGCTTTGAAGACACTCAAACTCAGGATACAAGTAAGAAACGTGCTAAGAGGAAGGCACGCTTGGCAAATCCACACCACGATCAACTCCAGAATTGGCCTCCACAGTCACTTAGACTGTGTTTATGGAAGACAATCTTACTCGGCTGCGAGTGATCACCAAAGAAGAAGAAGAAGAAGAAGAAGAAGAAGAAGAAGAAGAAGAAGAAGAAGAAGAAGAAGAAGAAGAAGATTCCATCCAGAATGGGGAACACAGTTCTCTACCAAAGATGGGAGCCACATACCCCAAGAGCCTCTGTCTTTCTGACACAATTTATTAGCCCTCATCCAACCCAATACTGCATCCAGTTCACAGCTTGCACAGTCACTCTGGGTGCAGATGTTTATGGAGAAATAGACCTTCTTGCCATAATAATTGCCCATGTCAAAAAGAGTATTAGGCTGCACTGTTTTTGATGAAAGGAAGCATGGTACAATGTACAAGAATACAAGGACACAAGGATTGTACCTTCACAGTGCCATCATGTACATGCCCAGAAGTTAAGTCTACAGTGGTACCTCGGGTTAAGAACTTAATTTGTTCTGGAGGTCCGTTCTTAACCTGAAACGGTTCTTCACCTGAAGCACCACTTTAGCTAATAGGGCCTCCCGCTGCTGCTGCGCTGCCGGAGAACGATTTCTGTTCTCATCCTGAAGCAAAGTTCTTAACCTGAGGTACTATTTCTGAGTTAGCAAAGTCTGTAACCTGAAGCGTCTGTAACCTGAAGCGTATGTAACCCAAGGGACCACTGTATTGAATTCCCGGATAAGTGTGCAACCACAGAGCCAATGCATGTTTAGAAAAACATTGACTAAGCTTAAACAGGCCACATTTGTTTTGGAGGAACAAACCAGATGAAAAATGTTGAGTTTAAGCACACTTTTAAAAATAATAGTTGTAACATTTTTACTGTTGTGTGCATGTTGAGAATTGTCTTTTAGGGAATCCAAACTGCTCCCCGCAGTTACACTTCTCTGCAGTGGGAGTAGGGAAAATGACTGTACAGTGGTACCTCAGGTTAGGTACTTAATTCGTTCTGGAGGTCCGTTCTTAACCTGAAACTGTTCTTAACCTGAAGCACCACTTTACCTAATGGAGCCTCCTGCTGCCGCCGCGCCGCCAGAGCATGATTTCTGTTCTCATCCTGAAGCAAAGTTCTTAACCTGAAGCACTATTTCTGGGTTAGCAAAGTCTGTAACCTGAAGCATATCTAACCTGAAGCGTATGTAACCCGAGGTGCCACTGTATGTGATGAACAACCATTTTGCTACACATTTTATCCCACCTGTGCCAGATGTGTTGTCAAAGCCTCCTTAGTACACAGCAGGAAGATGATACAGGTGGCCGAAGTTCCTTGGGGGTGAGTGAACTTTGCGGGGCCATTTGCTCATCTGTTTTGGCTCACGATTGGATTAGTGTGTAGATTTCTCCTCGGGTTCAAATGCAGAGCCTCTGCTCCCCCCTCCCAGTTTTCCCTATCTATAGGTATTGTTGAAGGCCCGCAACACTTGGATGGGGTGTGCTGTTGTCAAATAGTCAAGCCTATTCAAAGCTCAGCCAAGAGAGAGAGAGAGAGAGAGAGAGAGAGAGAGAGAGAGAGAGAGAGGAGAGCATTCTCTGCCCAGGAGTGAGCCATTTCAAATCCCTACAGTTGCCCAGAGTGCCACCTTCCTACTGTGATGCTAATGAGATGAAGGAGAGCCCCACAGGGAACAGTAATAATTGCAGGGTGAAGAACTTGTTTTCTTCCTGGACCTTCTCTCTGGGCTGCCTCTTCTTAAAAGCAAGGTAGGATTATTATTATTTTTGTAACACTAATTACAAATGTTAATTAAACATTTCTTTGGAATTTTGCCCTCTATTAATAGGTCAGATAAACAGGGAATAGTGATGACAGGCACAAATCATTACCGGCCTACTCCTGAGAGAATCATAATTTATTCTCTCCCAAATCCTTCGCTGTCCAAAGATGAACCTATTGTTCCAGTGTGTGCTTTTATTAAACCGACGCAGCACCTACCAAAGCACAGGGGTGCTTTGTGTTATTGTCAGAATTTTTTTTTTTTAAAAAAAACCCTTCCTTTGACAACTGAAAAGTTGAGCTAGATTCTTCAGAATCTACTTACACATTACCTCTTTGCTTTTTCCCACTCCTGAGGAGAGAGCTTAATCCGGAGTCCTGGTTTAGATAACATGCAAAGTGAAACCTTGCCTTTGCACAACAGGGCAAGGCACGAAAAAAGGACTGGGGAGGTGTAACGCAACTGTGCACTCATTTCCAGGTGCCCGCACATTTCTGCAGTTTTGCTAAGCCAAGTTTTTCCCCCCAGGGGATATTTTCTGAGTCCTCTCACAGACATCATTAGAGGTACCAGTGAGCACATTGCATTGGTGACCCTTGGTTTAGGTGTGACCCCTGCTTTAGAAATCATGTCTAAATTATGGATTATCGTCAATCCCACAAGGAAACATGCAGGAGTACACAGGTACAAGACTTCGCCACCACGCATATGGAAAGCCTGCTTTATGCATGAACCCGGCCAGTGACTTCTCAAAGGCTGTCTAAAGAGTTTCAGGTCTGTTCAACAATCTGGATTCGTTCTCCATATAGTTTACGTTCAGCTACCTCACTAGCTGTCAATTCTGGTAGGATCTGTTTGCGCAATGAAGATTTCCTGCCTCTTTCCTCCTGCAGTTCCTCATGCCCCTGAAATGCATCTCTGAGAGCCAGCACGGGATGTGGTGTGAGGTTCTGCAGTTAGACTGATGCATTGGCAGGAACTAGAGATTTTTGCTCCTTTCACTTCTGGATGTTTGCTGCATTGCATTAAAGCATCCCACAATGTCACAAACTGGCACTATTCTATTATTGGGCAATGTCCCATGCAAGTCTATGGACTCAATGAACTAAATGGATTAGTGCACATTGATTTCAATGGATCAACCCTAAGTAAAAGGTAAAGGACCCCTGGACGGTTAAGTCCAGTCAAAGGTGACTAAGGGGTGCAGTGCTCATCTCACTTTTCAGGCCAAGGGAGCCGGTGTTTGTCCACAGATAGCTTTCCAGGTCATGTGGCCAGCATGACTGAACTGCTTCTGGCACAATGAGACACAGTGATGAGTGCCAGAGCGCACAGAAACATCATTTAACTTCCTGCCGGTACCTATTTATCTACTTGCACTGGCGTGCTTTTGAACTGCTAGGTTGGCAGGAGCTGGGACGGAGCAACGGGAGCTCACCCCGTTGTGCAGATTCAAATTGCCGACCTTCCAATCAGCAAGCCCAAGAGCCTCAGTGGTTTAGACCTAAGTATGACTTAGATGAGGGATGCGGGTGGTGCTGTGGGTTAAACCACAGAGCCTAGGACTTGCCGATCAGAAGGTCGGCGGTTCGAATCCCCATGGCGGGGTGAGCTCCTGTTCCTCAGTCCCTGCTCCTGGCAACCTAGCAGTTCGAAAGCACATCAAAGTGCAAGTAGATAAATAGGTACCGCTCCAGTGGGAAGGGAAACGGCGTTTCCGTGCGCTGCTCTGGTTTCACCAGAAGCAGCTTAGTCATGCTGGCCACATGGACCCGGAAGCTGTACGCCAGCTCCCTCAGCCAATAGTGCGAGATGAGTGCCGCAACCCCAGAGTCAGCCACGACTGGACCTAATGGTCAGGCGTCCCTTTACCTTTACCTTTGTGACTTAGATGAACATCACCCATTGATTTAAAGCATTTTAATAGTGTTATTTTTTAACATCCAACTAAGTATTTCCCAAACTTGGGTCTCCAGTGGTTTTTGGACAACAATTCCCATCCTCCATGGCAACTGGTCCTGCTAGCTGATGGGAGCTGTAGTCCAAAAACAGCTGAAGACCCACGTTTGGGAAACACTGATCTAACCTCACCAGCTGTCTTGTTGTACTGCCAGTTGAAGTTGCTTCTTATGACCACTGAGCAGGACCAGCCCAAGACAATGAGCTGCTTGAGGCAAAGGCCAAGATTCCACTCACGACTCCCAATCCAAATAAAGAAACTGGTCAGAATAGCAGCTGGATTTTACTTCAGCACTGGTGAAGGGGCAGCATTCTCCTGCGGGCAGCAGGCTAGTTTAGGGGATGCAGAGCAGACCATGTGGTCTACATAGTTCTATCCTTCAATATCTGCCACTCATGACCACCAGGATCTGCCTCCTGAGGTGGTGGCCTCACCCTGCCATCTTGAGATGAACCACTTTGCTCTGCTGCGTGGTCAAGATATGTGCTAATAACATAAAGGAAGCTGTAAAATCTGCGTACCATAGTTAATAGAAAGAGCAGGTCTCTGGGAGGCCCAATTTCACAGCCAATAATAATAGGGACCTCACTGCCCTGTCTATCAGAGAAGATGCATTTGTTCCATTTACAGTCTGTTTTCCTACTTTTCCAGCATAGCAACGCTCTCTGCTTTTCAGCCAAGGCTCTTTATTTATTCAGGTTGTTAAATTCCTCTTTTCAATTATAGACACATAACTAGCAATCCCAGGGTGCCCAGTCATTTCCTCAAGGGATATTCTACAAATTCCTTTTGGGCATCTTCTCTCTCTAGAGCATAAAAAACTCAGATTACTTACCACTCTGCTCAATAACCACAGACAGTAATGACTTGTCGGAATAGCTGCGATTGGCATAGTATATTTTGGAAACACCAACTTTTCTTGCTGATCTTGCCTGCCTGCCTCCCCCCCACACACACACACACACTGCATTTCAACCAATCTGCAACACAAAATTGTTTGCTCTTGATTCACTGGGGCTCAATAGGCATAAAGCAGGAAGCTCAATATGGTGATTGCCCCCATAGGGTGGAGGGGATTTAGACTCCTATTCAAATGGATTTACTTTTAACCACCTGATTCCTTTTTGTTCACTCATTGTTAGAATTTCAAAGCATTCCAGGAGATGTCGGTTGTTGCGTGACTCCTTGTTAAAACCAGTGGGAGCCTTGTGACCAAATTCCCATTTTCTGTGTCTTCAGGACTAGTCCCCTTTTGTGCCAGGAAACTCCTGTCTCCCACAGTCTCAGATCTAATTAATGAAATCTGCATGTTTCCCATTTTAGAATAGATATCAGGGAACAAGGCTGCTCCCAAGGCCAGGTTGAGAAAACAACTAGATTGTTATCACCATGGTTGGAACCGTCCCACAGAAATCAGTGGGAAGCTGCATGCCGTATGGCATTCCTCCTCATTGTGCCCAGAGGCACCTGAATTAATGTGCATCATAATAGATAACATACTAATGAATAATAGCTCTTGGGCCTTCATTGGAGTATGACACATTAATGAAGCGTGCTTGGGAGAATACCTGTACAAGAGTAGAATGCATTATTATTTCAGAGGAAAGTGGAATATGGAGGGAAAGGGCTGTGGCCACAGGTGCCTGTTCCTCACCAAGCATCTGATGTGGCCAACTTACGGGTGGTCAAGAAGAGGACAGAAGAGGATGCAGGAAGACACCCAATTTGCATGTGCTACTTGCTCTGTGGTCTAAACCACTGAGCCTCTTGGGCTTGCCGATCAGAAGGACAGCAGTTTGAATCCATGTGATGGGGTGAGTTCCCGTTGTTTTGTCCCAGCTCCTGCCAACCTAGCAGTTTAAAAGCATTCCAGCACAAGTAGATAAATAGGAGCGCTGTGGTGGAAAGGTAAACAACATTCCCGTGCACTCATCACAGTGTCCCGTTGCTCCAGAAGCAGTTTAGTCATGCTGGCCACATGACCTGGAAAAGCTGTCTTCAGACAAACACTGGCTCCCGCAGCTTGAAGTGAAATGAGCGTCGCACCCCATAGTCAAGTTTGACTGGACTTAACCATTCAGGGCTCCTTTACTTTTACCTTTAGCTCAAAAGTCAGCTCAACACTCATCTGCCATCTCAATCCGCAATAGCCCCTCCCAATGACTCCTGAATGGAGTTTTGAGTACGATCAATTTACACTGGTATAAATTACTCTAGGCAGAAAACTGATAAACTTTATTCACATCAGCCTATGGCCATAGCAACAATAAAACATTACAATGTTTAGTATAAAAGCACTGTTTGGTATCCTGAATCAGCAGTCAGATAGTGGCCCTTATTCTGATTGCCCCTGCTAAGAACCTAGCAACCTTTGCTGTTATCTTCTCCATTTGGTCTGACAGGAGAAAGGACACTGTGGCAGTGGTTGTGCGTCCTGGGATGGTCAGTACGAATAGGGTGATAATCTCGTTCCTCAGGTCTTTACAAAGAGTACAAGAGAGGAGGACGTGAGCAACTGTTTTGGTGCTACCGTCTCCACAGGGACAAAGGCGTTTCTCATGCGGGATCTTTTGGAATCGGCCCTCAAGTAGCGCAGATGGCAAAACATTCAATCTTGCGAGTGTGAAAGCACGTCTGTATTTTGGGATAGCTAGTTTGTGCAGGGTGGAGCCAGAGAATCAAAATGGGAAGATGGAAGCTGATCATACCATGGGCAGAATTTCCTTATAGTGGCCAGGTTGTTCTGATGCTCAATATCTTTTAGATGTTGGCAAATTAGACTGTATGCTTTGGTAAGGCTCATAATAAGTAGGTGTTGTGGGGAGGGGCCGCAAGAGTGGAGTTTTTGGTGGACGGTTTTAAGCCAGGCACTTTTGTGGTGGTCTTGAAGTCCTAGAGATAATAAACCAGGAATATGCTAGCTTGCTCTGTAAGTCAATCTCGTTCATCCTCTTATCACATGGAATAAAAGGTAAAGGTACCCCTGCCCGTACAGGCCAGTCGTGTCCGACTCTAGGGTTGTGCGCCCATCTCACTTAAGAGGCCGAGGGCCAGCGCTGTCCAGAGACACTTCCGGGTCACGTGGCCAGCGTGACGAAGCTGCTCTGGCGAGCCAGCACCAGCGCAGCACACGGAAATGCCGTTTACCTTCCCACTATAAAGCGGTACCTATTTATCTACTTGCACTTAGGGGTGCTTTCGAACTGCTAGGTGGGCAGGAGCTGGGACCGAAAGACGGGAGCTCACCCCGCCGCGGGGATTTGAACGGGCGACAATGCGATCAGCAAGTCCTAGGCACTGAGGTTTTAACCACAGCGCCACCCGCGTCCCTATCACATGGAATGGCATTTGTTAAATCCAATGTTTTATAATTCTAGAGTTGTTTCTTGACTTTTGCAACTCCAGCCATGCTCTATTCCTGGATCCCCTCTACGTAGTCTATTTTTACTGGAATTCTCTAATCAAAATGGACCAATATGTACAATGAAATATGCTGTCACCTGTCTTGAGCCCTTGAGATAAAGTGGGCTATAAATTCAATTAAGTAAATAAAATACCGGGAGATGGAATTGGTTGTGACTGTCCGATATAGGAAATGCAAGTTTGTCACAGCATAATGTGCAAAAGTACCCTGTGCTGGCACTCAATAATACTGTCCATCATAAGCATTTGTGTTTTGGGGGGGCGGGGGCGGGTTAATGCAGTAAGTCTTGGGCTGCTTTCAGTAGTAACATTAAGGAAACACTGTGGATGAAATCCAGTGATGGTTATGTACCAACAAAACAGGCACCATTGGCAGAACAGAGTCCCATTCCTCATTCAGGCTCTCTGCACACCCCCAAAATCTTTTCAGGCGACTCTCTGGAGCAGATTTGGATGGGGTATAGCAGAGAGTATAGGAAGAGGAAGTCCCTTTGCATGATGTTGGATGTGGCCCTGTAACTCTAAACAAAGTTACTATTGTCCAGTGATTTCAACTGAATGTAATATTTTGGCTGCAAACCCAAGAAGTGTGGGATCGCTGGAAGTGCGCTCCTTTGAAATTTGAGCACATGCAGTTACACAAAATTAGCTTTCCTTTTGAAACGAGTGGGACTCTCTTTCAAGTAAATGTGCCGAGTGCTGACACCACAGTCATTACTGCTAACCAGATTTCAAGGCCTTAACTATATGGTGTTTACTATTAAGTGATGGTTTGTAACGGTTGCTTGTCCTAAATAGCCTCCTTTTGCCTCCCGATTGTAAATCCCTCCTATTTGATTCCCTCTCCGATGTGGCTTAATGGACAATGGTGTTGGAAATTGCTCCTGCTTTTATAGAGAGAGTAAATGGCTTCTAGGCGCCTGTTGAATGTATCCCTGTCTGAGACGCTTAGCTCTGCACTTGCTGATGCCCTACGACGTGATGGTGATGGATGCCTTACAAGTCCTGGGAAATCAGATGTTTCCAAATCAAGCCCTTTAGCAGCCACACAGAGGCTTGGGTTATTATCCCCTTGAAGGCTGCAGCATAAACACACATTTTTGTCATTAGCAGGCTCGGCTGATTGTGCTCCAGGAGCATCAGAAAGAGAGACGGGGAGCCTTTCTTGTGTGACAGAAGGACCCTGAAGGAAACAGGAAGCCTTCTGGGTATCTGGAGCTTTGGAATTATAGCAGAATAAACATGAGGAAGGTCCTGACATCTTTAGAAACCTAACAAATACGTTTTGGAGCTTTGCACTAATGCTGCATATATCAAATCTCTTGTTTGCTTCCCAGGTAGGGGGACACTGGATTGCAGCCTTACTGCTAAACTCTATGCAGGCATACTCAAAAGGTAGTGTCATTCACTTCAATGGGACTTATTTCCAGGTAAGCAATGCTACACCCACTTAACTGGGAGTAAACCCCATTGAACATAGTGGGACCTGCTTCTGAGTGGGCATATACGGGATTACGCTGCAAATTTTCTCAAGGTACATGTCCACCAACTTCTCATACTCCCTGCAAGCTTGGTAGCATTCATTTCAAATCAAAACATTCATTTTTATGCAGGCTTAACCTGATGCCTTTCGCATCAAATATTTAACCACGGCTGTATTTGTTTGCTCATAGCAGTAACCTAAGCATATGTGCTGTAAGGCTGTAACTTGTGTGCTACCTGATGTTTATAATGTGAGTCATTTGTGAATGATGGAAGTGTCTTTTTTATATATATTAAATGGTTTCCTATGTCTAGCACTACTGAAACGTATCTCTGAGTGAGGAGAATTCGAAATTACATGGCATATTTTGGACAGTCTAACTTTTCAGATCACTGTGCTGTAAAAACCTGGCCTCTTCACAGATGGGGTTGGCTTGTCCTGTATTCATGAGCTTAGCTAGTTAATAGATCCCCTATTTATGATACCTTCTCTAGCACCCTGTTGAAGCTACTGAGTTTCCCCAACTCTCAACAGTCCCAGTATCTTGGCATTTTAATGCTTGTTTCCTGTGCAGTCCTAACTTTGTTTTATTATGTTTTTGTATATGCTGGAAGCCGCCCAGATGGGCGGGGTACAAATGATGAAATTATAATAATTATTATTACTCAGAAGTAAGTCATATCAAATTCAATGGGGCTTACTCAAAGGTAAGTAGGGTCAGAATAGCAGGCTCCATCTGTGAATTGCCTTGTAGGTTTGACTCAGCCCCAAATTTGCACATAACTGGACGTAGGTCCCATTGAATTCAGAGGAGCTTGCTTCTGCTGCCACTTGATCGCATGGCCTCGCCCGAATATTGGTTGCTCCTCCTCTGGATTTCAGATATTGCAGACAGAAATTTCACTTCCCAGGAGTTTCCCAGCCACAATAAACTTCTGAATGTTCCAAGCATGATTGAACACTCTCCAATTTGAGAGTTATCGGTGCAGACTTTCATTTCAGCACTGTTTGCAAAGACATATACTTGAGAAGTTTGGCGGCATTAAAGCAGAGCAGGGGCAGTCAGTGTGTTGCCTTCCAGAGGTTGTTGGACTCCAATTCCCATCAGCCTCTGCCAGCATGGCCAGCACTCAGGGATGATGGAAACTGTACTCCCCATGGGCTGCACCTGCAGGAGTAAGACCACCAGCAGCAGTTTAAGATGCTTCTGGGAGGCTGGAGAAGAGGACTTCCAGTCATCGCCCACCCCAACATTTCCCATATCTGCTGTCAGCCTTCTCAGGAGGATAAATGATAGAGCCAGCCATCAATCCTTTAGCCAAGAAAGAAGACTCAACCCTGCCTGCTTCTTTTGTAATACTGAATCCAATCTACGTTTGTCAAATTTGGGGTTGTTGTCCTACTTGGATTGACGGGTGTGCTTTGCAAACTGGTTCCTCCTTTCCCTCTTACAAGGTTTTGTATTTTGAAAACAAGTGGCTGTTTGTTGACATGCTGGGCACAGTTCGCAGTGGAAAGGCAGCATACAAACAGACTTAATCAATTTAACTTAATCTTAGCATTGGAATACTCCCTCTAATAGCAACCTTGGGTACTGAGGTGAGAATACATTGTGACATCTTGTTTCAGGTTCAGCTAGATACAAATTCAAAACTTTTCTATTTCTGAGTCCTCTTTCTCTCCCTGGTGAACTGAAGCTTAGCCCTCATTGTTATGTCCTCTTTGCTGCATAATGTGGAGAGATTGTGTGTCCTTTCTGCTCTTTTTATCAAAAATATCAAGCATTGGAGAAGGAGGATAGGCTCCAACAATCTGCCTCCACCAAAACAGCCCTTCCAGATGTCTGTGATATGGGCAGTGCAGGAAAGGTGGATAAATTGACTTTCCTAATTGGATCTCTCTAAACAAGGTCAATAAAATGCTACTAAATACTAGCTGGGAGGAAATGAACAGCAGATAAAATTATAATAGTCATCCAGTGGTTTGGAAGGGTAAGTTCACCTGCTATTCTCATGGCAGGTTTTCAACAAACTGCTTTTATCTTTTAAGTTCTTTTTTTCTCTCTCCCTTGGTCATTATTATAGCGCATTCTCTGAACAGTTTGACTGACAGGTCAGAAGATAATCCTGTTCACACTTAATGCGCAGTAACAGGATTGAGGGAAAGAGACTAAAGAGCTTTCATCAGGGTCAGGAAACATCAGTACCATATTAAAAAGATATTCTCTCTGATCCCTTGTGAAAAGATAAATGTTTCAACATCAGGTTTTAAACAGGGAGGGGAGAACCTTTTTGCTCAAAGCTATTATACTGTGAAAAACAATTCTCATCAGAGTCCATACTTGCTATCTTTACAGATGACTGGGTAGTTCCACCCAGTCACTGGGAAATAATCAAGGCCAACCCAAGCATTCGACAGATGAGACATCTGTCTGTGACATCAAGTTTGCAGAGTAACCGAACAGATGAATAGTCCCTTCATTTGTCTGAATCCCTGTCATGTTTCAGTCAGAGTTCACTGGTCCAAAGAAGGAAGGAAAATTAGAGTAAAACACCCTCTTTCAGGTCGCAACTGAAAGTCATCTGGGTGGCAGAACTATGGCACAAATATGAGGGCGTTTTGCCCCTGAATTTCTGTGAAGCCACCTCCCATAATTGCCTGGTAGTGCTCACTACTCAATTTACCACATTGGGTTGGAAAACAGGAAGCGTTAGGTGGGCTGCATGAGGATTGCTCATGGGGGAGTAGAGGGAAGGAGGAAGTGGCATTTACTAGCCGATCGCACTGTGGTTCTTCCTGTTAGAATTTCTGCTCCGTGATTGCATTCATGGGATTGTTGTCTTTCACATGACAGTGTGTGTTTTGACTCCACATAGTGGGAAGTGATGAAGACAGGATGTTTGTGTTACTGTGTTCCATGAAGTGGGACTATTGTTCTTTGTACTTTCTCTCTTTGCTGTCTGATGCTAGAGAGAGAGGGAGCCATGTTGCAGTGCTCTGTGTGTGTTTATATGTAAATAAAGTAGATTAGCCAAAATGCTGACTTGCTGAGGTCTGTTACACAAATGCGCAAACTCTGAAGATCCCTAAGTGTGCTGGTGTCGGTTGGCATTGGTTGCTGTGATGTTCGGGCTGAAGAAAGCTTTTGAAGCTCCCAACCGATCGACCAGGGGGAGAGAACATACCAGTCAGGCATGTGTCTCTGCCAGGGTCCTACTCGAGTGCAGGCCGAACTCATGACACTTCCTCCTATCTTCCCTATAGAAATTTCTTTCTTCCTTTCCCTAATTTTTAACCCAACCTTTCTTTCTTTCCCTGATTTTTAACCCAATCCTTCCAAGGCAGCTTACAAGTAACTTTAGCAGACTTTTTAAAATAAGTGAGTCATAAGGATTCTCTCTAAAGGGTATCAAGTGAGAGAGTACTCCATGTGGGGAAGCTAGATTTGTGTCACAAATTTCTCCTGCATCCCCCCCCCAACCTCTCTCTATCAAGTAAAAACAACAAAAAGAAATTGCATTCCAAAACTTGATAAAGGAGAGAGAACATTTTGGTGAAATTCTCATGGGTGGGTGGGTTGTTTTTGCCATGCTTACTTTACATTTATTTACTGATGCACTTTCAACAAAGATTTACTTCTAAGTAGACAGGCTGAGGATTGCACCCGGGATGTTAAGAAGGCAGAAATTTCTGTTCTGTCCTGTATTCATCAAAATCAGTCCTGTTTCCATTCCACTGCATTTCGGGTTTCTCCAAATGCTGTCTGCTATTTAATGTAAATAATGTAACTATTTACATTACACACACAACTTATGTTCAGGCATCAAAACAATGTAAGCAAAGTCATTTATTAGGTATCTTTTGCAGACCTAGAAACAGAAATCTGGGCCCAGTATACCTAAAGGAGCATCTCCACCAACATTGTTCAGCCTGGACACTGAGGTCCAGCTTCAATGGCCTTCTGGCTGTTCCCTCACTGCGAGAAGTGAGGTTACAGGGAACCAGACAGAGGGCCTTCTCAGTAGGGGCACCCACCCTGTGGAATGCCCTCCCATCAGATGTCAAGTAAATAAGCAACTACTCTACTTTTAAAAGACATCTGAAGGCAGCCCTGTTTAGGAAAGTTTTTAATGTTTGGTGTTTTATTGCTTTTTAATTTTTATTATTAATATTCTATTGGGAGCTGACCAAAGCGGCTGGGGAAACCCAGCCAGAGGGGTGGGATATAATAATAATAATAATAATAATAATAATAATAATAATAATAATAATAATACCAATCGTTTTTGACTGAGTAATTTCCGTTCCTGACCACAAACAAACTGTAGCAATTTCTACTTCCTTATCCATTTTCCTTGGAATTCTCTGACATCACGAGCAGTTGACAGGCACCGATCTGGAGATGGCATAGAGCTGAGCATCACTGTTGGGGAGGAAAGAATACAGGAGGAGGAAAATAGATTACCTAGCCCGATCAGACTTCTTCCACTCTTGACAACCCCAGGATTTGTAACTAGAACATGAATGGAGCAGCTCAAAAGCCAGCTCTCTGGATGAAGTCGCTGAAAGATGAAGGAACTCAGCCCTCCCAAAGGAGCCTTTGTGCTTATTTGCCTCATTTAAATCCTTGCAATCCCCATTCACTTTGAGATAACTTGGAACTCTGCAAACCGCAGAAACTTCTCTTGTCATTTCAGAAAGTCGAAAGGCTCATGGCCCTGGAATTCTGTTTCATCAGCAGCCAAGATCATCTTTGAATTTAATCAGCGTAAGATCTATTGTATGGCATTTTCTGATAATGACATCAAGTGGACCTAACAAGTGCAAATATTTCAGCCTTGGGTTTCCTGTATGATGTTGAATCACTGGAGTTGTGGGTGGTGCCCCCCCCCCCCGGTTTCAAATATCATTAATGATTTTTTATTTTTATTTTTCAGCAGAACTGTGCAAAGGAGGATATGCAGCCTGTTAAAGCAGATAACTTTACCAGTCCAGCTTCTAAAAGGCCTTAGCTGGCTTTTAAGAAGCCTTACTATCAATCTTACAAAGCTAGCACTATAATATATATCCGCATTAGGATTTTGCTATGACTTTGATCCCGGATTCTTAGAGCACTGAGCTCCCTTATGATCAAAATCCACTGACTTCAGCAGCCACTTATGCTGAATTCATAAACCACTTATATTGGGACTAAATTTGGCCCTGCCATGGTCTGCCACACCCTACAAGAAGGATATAATGGCAAGTAAATTCAAACGTCAGATCATTTTACACAGCAAGCTAGGTGACGTTTACTTTTTTAGATACTACAGAATGAGGAAAACAAGGGCTTTTGTTTTTCAGCCGGAACTCACAGAAACTCAGTTCCAGCACCTCTCAGGTCAGTGCCATCGTCATGATAAGAAAATAAGGGAGGCATTCACTGTGAGTCCCAACACCTCATTTTACAGTGGTACCTCGGGTTAAGAACTTAATTCATTCTGGAGGTCTGTTCTTAACCTGAAACTGTTCTTAACCTGAAGCACCACTTTAGCTAATGGGGCCTCCCACTGCCGCCGTGCCACCAGAGCACAATTTCTGTTGTCATCCTGAAGCAAAGTTCTTAACCCAAGGTACTATTTCTCGGTTAGCAGAGTCTGTAACGTGAAGCGTCTGTAACCCAAGGTACCACTGTATTCTGCCAAGATTGCTTGATGAGAAAGTCTCTCTCAGTGTTTGTGACAGGCCCTGAGTTGTCCGACACTTTGCTCTTTGCATACGAAAGATAATCAGACTCTTTTTTGTCTTCCGATACTGATCTCCCTTTGCCACTGAATCGCCACAGTTCTCTTAATGCTTGGCCAGCACACTCTCGGCTCCTCCTTGCAGGGTCGGAAGTTGTGCACACCAGCGCATGCAGCCCGCCAGCTGCAATTATCTTCCCGTTGTAAAACGCCTCGCCATCACACTTGTCGGTTAAGGTTGAAAAATGCCCCCTTTCCCCCCTCATCTTCTGCATGCAGCTGGCTGTAAATGTATATGCTTCACCATGGCCCACTTAGGTGGAGATTGGTCACAGGGTTATTGATTTCCTGTCTGGTGGCAGAAAAGAAGTCACCCCTTCTGCTATAAAGGAGTGACGTTAATAGATGCACTGAGGCTGTGACTTTCTAACAAGTCTGGCTTCGCTGGCAGCTCTGCTCATGTCCGATGATAGTGATTTGCAAGTCTGGACTTCCCTCTGGATACTTAAAAAGGCGCAAAAAGCCAAGGTTCCTGCTCCCGGGTCTTTGGGGTTTACAGCAGGGACATTAACTCTGCTGCTAGAATGGAAAATGGGCTAGGACAACCAGGTTGCATGCTGTTTGTCGGCTGCTAAATATACAGAGGGAAACTCTTGGGTAACCTGGACGTATCACTTCTGTTTCCGGCTGCAGCTGAGCATTCGCATCCCTGCAGAAATAGAGGGAATCACTAATTCCATTATTCGGGTTGTGAGTGCCGTTGCTCGCAGAGTCAAAGCAACCTCACCAATGCACAAGAGGGGAGGACCATCAACCGGTTTGGTGAAATTGAGGGTTCATGGGCCTAGTCAGGAGGGCTGGGGGCAGCTGCCCCCCCATCAAATAAATAAATAAAAACACTTAGCGGAAAGTAGAAATGATCTGGATATCTGAAACTGAGATGTTCACTGAGATTGTTTGAATGATGTTGTGAAAGGTTTTCAGCAACTTTTTGGGGGGAAACTTGTTTGGGTGTTTTAAACAACGAAATGAAGAAAGGCATGTTCTTTGTAATTTTGCAAAATGTACTCGTTAACCACATGAAAGGCACTCCTTGATGTTAATTTTTTTATTTAACATCCCAGTTTTCAAATGACTGAAGTTTTTGACAGATTTTTCTGAGCCCTGGGGGTCAAAGGAAAGTAAAACCACTGTTGCTCAGAAATTTCCTTCTGACTCTGCTAGACAGAGCCAGACAGAGGATGAGGACAGGTGGGGGTCCTGCCCGCCCCCCCCCCAAAATCCTTTATTGAGGAGGGGACCGTAAGGAACCTCACCCAAAACAACCCAATGAGGACTTAATATGCTCAGTGGTCATGTGATGCTGACTGACCATTGGGGAGGAGCAGAAAACCTGGGGGAGAGGGAATGGAATAGAGTGGGTGGAATTCTGAACTGGAAGCTCTCCATGCTGCAAGAAATTGTTGAAGATCACACTTGTAACATAATACTCCATAAATATGAAAAGCATTTCCCATGATTCCATCACGTTCTAGGGTGCGATCCGCCAACCCTAAAAAGAACAAGGGTATTCAGATGAAGAGTGGAAGAAGAAGACTTGATTTTGAATGACGGGCTTCTCTAAGGGCTTGTCGAACAAGTTTAGTTCCGATTTTGGTGGCATTTCCACGTAAACCCGTATGTTGTTTAGTCATTTAGTCGTGTCCGACTCTTCGTGACCCCATGGACCAGAGCGCGCCAGGCACTCCTGTCTTCCACTGCCTCCTGCAATTTGGTCAGGCTCATGTTTGTAGCTTTGAGAACACTGTCCAACCATCTCGTCCTCTGTCGTCCCCTTCTTCTTGTGCCCTCCATCTTTCCCAACATCAGGGTCTTTTCCAGGGAGTCTTCTCTTCTCATGAGGTGGCCAAAGTATTGGAGTCTCAGCTTCAGGATCTGTCCTTCCAGTGAGCACTCAGGGCTGATTTCCTTAAGAATGGATACGTTTGATCTTCTTGCAGCCCATGGGACTCTCAAGAGTCTCCTCCAGCACCATAATTCAAAAGCATCAATTCCCGTATGTGGAGGCTTGTAATTCATTCCTGTCAGGGCGCTACACCTGGTTGAGACAGATTCCATGACTGTGGAACCTTTTCAGCCCTGGCACTGGGTAACCTAACTCTCACTGGGAGAGAAATCCTGCTGTTGTCGCCCACCAGCTATGTATTTGTAGCTTTTCAGGTGCTTGACAACCCCTTTGTTTTGGTAGATCCAATTATATCAGACCCCTGGTGGGCCACCAAACATGGCTGATTGATGGGTTGTGATCAGCATGGGTGCTTTACTGTTGTGAAGCCTTGTAGATTTACGCCATACCTCATTTCGGAAAGAAACATGGGGGGGGGGGGAGAGGGAGAGGGAGAGAGAACAAAGAAACTGATGTAAACAAATGGTCACATTTGTACTTTACCCAAGTGTTAGCCCAGGGTAGAGGACCTTGTGGTCCTCCAGATGTTGGACTTCAACTCCTATCATCCCTGACCATTGGTTACACAGGCTGGGACTGATGGGAGTTGGAGTCCTACAATATCCAGAGAGCCACAGGCTCCCCACCCCTGGTTTTGGAAACTAGATTCTCAGGCTGAGTCCCTCAGTTATACTTTTCAACCCTTCTCAGCTGGTTGTCTAAACTGCACTGATTCACATTTCCCCCTTGCTAACGTTGTCTTCCACTGCTAATGTCCCCCGCCTCCTGTCTTCTGTACTGTTGATTTTTTAGATGGTGTGCTGCCGTCTTTCTGGTTACAAAACTCTGTAGGGATAGCTCAGTCGGTAGAGACAGCTCAGTCGGCAGAGCATGAGACTCTTAATGTGAGGGTCCTGGGTTCAAGTCCTGCTTTGAGTAAAAGATTCCTGCATTGCAGGGGGGTTGGACTAGATCAGTGTTTCCCAACCACTGTTCCACGGCACACTAGTGTGCCGCGAGATGTTGCCTGGTGTGCCGCGGGAAAAATAAAAAAATTGAAAGATTTTTTTTTTTAAATTCAAATTTTCGATTGGGGCGCCGTCACTAGATGACCCCCGGGGGTTCCCTCCCTCCCTCCCGCTCTGTGCCTCCCTCCTCCTCCTCCTCCGGGGAGGCCCTTACTGGCTCTCGGCCAAGGCTTGGCGGCTGCCACTCACTCACTCGCTCGCCCACCCGTCCCTCCATCCCTGCACCCGGCCTCTCCCCCTCCGTCCCCGGCGCGGGGGCTGCCGGGATCCGTAGTCCCCTCGCCCTTGGGCTCCGCGCCCGCGCGGGGTGCGCGAACTACGTTTCCCAGCGTGGCCTGGCGGGCCGGGCGTTTTGTTTGAAGCGCTCTTCTCCCGGCCATGGAATGAGCGCAGCGGCGGCGGCCGGGCAGGCAGGATGGAGCCCGGGGATCCCCGCGGAGGCGGAGCGGCGGAGGCGGAGGCTGCCCCCCAGGTAGGGCTGCGTCGGGGTTTTTTTATTTTTGCAATGCTGCATCCGCGCCGGAGGGGACGCATCGGACCGCGGGGAGACCCCTTGGCGGGCGTGCAAGGCAATGCATGTGTGCAGGCGTTGCATGGAGTGCAGTGCAATGCAATGGCAACACGGCGCCCTGCATGCATGCATGTAACTTCCACCGGCGCTCCGGACTTGGCAGGTGAGGGGGGTCCCCAGTGGGCGGCAGAGAGAGCCGGGAGGGCGAAGGGGAGCCGGGGGGGGAGCAGCGCTGCTCCCCGAGCCGAGCCCGGGGGAAAACTTCGGCGTCGTTGCGCCGGGTGTTGGAAGCGGAGGCTGGCGGGGGCCCCTCACCTGCAAAACCTGGTCGCCTCTCATATATTTCGTGCATTGCATTCATCGCCCGCTTTCTCCTCCAAGGAGCTCCCGGGGGCGCGCGTGGTTCTCCCCGTGTTATCCTCGCAACAACAGCCCTGCGAGGTGGGTCAGGCGAGTGGCCCAAGGGAGCACCCAGGGATTGTCCTGGCCAGGTGGGGTGATTTGAACCCTGCTCTCTGCCCGGTCTTCGTCCTCATTTAGCCCCCACATGTGCATGACTGTGCATGACTGAGGTTTTCCCCCCTCGTCTTGGCTATGGTGTGAGTCTGTGCTGTTAATTAATGGGGTTCTGCCTTCGGAGAAGATGAGCCAGCCCTCAAGGAGGTGATTATGTAATTTGCTAGCAATTCATGTCCCTCCCGGCGTGACGCTGCGCGCTGACGTCACGGGGCTGTAATGGTGGCGTGCCTCGAGATTTTTTTCATGAAACAAGTGTGCCTTTGCCCAAAAAAGGTTGGGAAACACTGGACTAGATGACTCGTGTGGTCCCTTCCAACTCTACAATGCTATGATTCTGTGGTTCTATACCATGATAGCGATAAATAAATAAATAAATAAATAAATAAATAAATAAAGATGCTCTTGAAAAACAATGTGGTCTGAATCACTGAGTATTGCATCTCCAGACCCTCCTAAATAACACACCATTGGGTTCTGTCCCTAGCACTGAATCCGTCCCCTAACTGTGGCTCTCAATCTATCCAGAGTGCCTCTGAGACTCCTTTTTTGCAAGCTACCTCCTTTCCCCGTGGCTGAATTTGATCATTTGTAAAGGGGAAATCCCTGTTTTCTGTGCATAATTTCATGACACCTAATGAGCAGGTATGATGTAGTGGCTTTTTAGTTCTGCAGGCAAGACTATAAAACAATGCTTTTTGTCTACTGAATAGGATTCATTTCCAACGAGCATTAATATTTTTCATCTCAGCTGACATTCTCCCCGAAATGTCCATCATGTCATTGTGCCACAGTAACACATACATAAAAAGGCAGATGTCTGAGGAATATTCTTGAAATAGAAATGTGGTTTCTTTTCCATGCTTCTTCCCAGCAAAGCATCTTCCACCTTTTCTCCCTTGCACTAAAACAAAGCCTATGCAACCTTGCTCAGAAAAGAGGCCCTTTTGGTTCCATGGGAGATATTCTCAGGTAAGTGTGCATGAAAGCATATCCATGACCGCACTGGCAATAATGTGACTAGGTAAGGGTTTTTGAATACAGTGGTATCTCGGGTTAAGTACTTAATTCATTCTGGAGGTCCGTTCTTAACCTGAAACTGCTCTTAACCTGAAGCACCACTTTAGCTAATGGGGCCTCCCGCTGCTGCCACTGCGCCGGAGCAGGATTTCTGTTCTCATCCTGAAGCAAAGTTCTTAACCTGAGGTAATATTCCTGGGTTAGCGGTCTGTAACCTGAAGCGTATGTAACCTGAAGCGTATGTAACCCGAGGTACCACTGTAGTGCAGAATTGAAGGAATGGCCGCAGGGTGTGGAGCACACTTCTACCCACAGACAGCCCACAGCTGTCTGAACATCATGCCCTCTATCTAACCTTTGCTCTCTTAGTGGTCTGCCATGCCCTGTCTATGACTTTTGTCTCCTTCGTCATATATTGTTCAAGGGGGAAATGATGTGGTGTGGAAGCAGGTGCCAGAATAACTGTGTACCACCCCACGATCTCGGGATTGGAAGATGTGTAAAGGTCACAGCCCAAAATGTATCTGACTGGTTTTGCATATTGTGCTAATAAAAAGAGCCTCGGCGGAGCTAGCTGGCAGCTTGCTTGTGCACAGCTCACCTGCATTACCAACTCCTGCCTCATGTCCTTCACTTCACAGAATAATGGTTTATTTCATTGTGTTTGCTTTTTTCCCCTTCCCAGGAACATTTTCCACACTGTTTTGTCCCCCGCAGAACCCATATGCTGGCTGTGGATCCCAGGAGCATTTGAGGGTGTGATATTGCACTCAGTGGTCCTGGGGGGTGGGGTGGAGAATTGCTAGCTGTATTCAGATGTTGTACTAAACCACAGTTTAGTGTTGCAGAAATGAGACTCGTGATCATTCCCCTTTCCTCCTCCAGTAGGAGGAAATGGCTATCATGTCTTACTAACCACAGCTACTCGTTTCATCCCAAGCAAGAACTGTGTTTACAAATGTTTAGGGAAGCAGACCGGGGTTGTAAACCATGATCTGCCATCCCCCTAAATCTGAGATGGAGATCCTGAAGTGTGTGCATGTGTAAACCTCTGAATTCTCTGTGGATGGAATGTGGCCTTCTCCAAAGGTAAGGGTAATGTCCATTGTTCCACCAACATTTGCCTCTGTCCCACAGATGTTTGTCAGAGCTCCACCCACCACTGGGCACCTGGAATGCATCCCACAGAATGAAAAAGGTTATTTGCCCCTACTCCAAAGTGTAGTTAAAACTAACCACAGTTTGTCCGGGATCAGAAATAATGAGTAATGACAGTTAGTTGAAGAAAGAAGTAAATACTTCTGGTCTCCTTGTTGCGATCATGTCTGAGAAAGAGGTGAGATGGGGGACCATTGCATAGCATTATGTGCCATAGTTAAGCACAAAATGTTTGGGTGCCCCCAAACATTGAACAGGAAACATTCCTCAATGAGAAGTTCAATAAGGGCAGATAAAAGCCCTCTGGAGGCTTGGCCATCACTATTGATCATACCTTCAGTGTGATGTGTTGAGTATGTTGTCTCTTGGTTCACACAGTGGCCTTGTTTGTGTGTGTGTGAGCATTAAGCTTCAGTAGAAGCTAGACTACTGTACAAAGATAAAATTTAAAATTTCTTGCATCATTTCCTTTTGCCCCACCCACAACTGGCATGTGGTTCCCAGAAGGCTGCTCAAATGGGAATGAGGCCCTCCGTCAAAAAATGTTTCCCATCCCTGTCCTAGCAAGTGCCACAAGAAAGTCTGAGCAGGAGCAGGCTCAAGCCAGGACACAGCAGGCTTCGTTCATCTCTGAATACAGCAGAGCATGTTGGGAAAACCTGTGACCATCTATTGTGTCTTCTAGTCCCTTCTTCTTCAATTACTGCAAAAGCAAAAGTTTGTGAGAAGGAGATCCTTCACTATCTCCCAGGATTTGAGTCAAAGAGTTGTGGACCCAAATTAAAGCATCTTCACTTGGCTTGTATAATTTAGCCTTGGTTTGAAGGGAATTAAATGGAACGTTCAGTGGGACAATCATGGTGGTCAATGGAAGTAAGATACAGGCTGCGATTCCCTGCACTCATACAAGGGAGTAAATCCATCGACCTTGTTGGAAACTGGTGGGTCAGCAACGTACCATCATCCGACTGCCATCATTTGCACGCCTGCTTTGAAGTATAGGACTTGCTGATCAGAAGGTTGGCGGTTCGAATCCCCGCAATGGGGTGAGCTCCCGTTGCTTGGTCCCTGTTCCTGCCAACCTAGCAGTTCGAAAGCACATCAAAGTGCAAGTAGATAAATAGGTACCGCTCCGGTGGGAAGGTAAACAGAATTTCCGTGCGCTGCTCTGGTTCGCCAGAAGCGGCTTAGTGATGCTGGCCACATGACCCGGAAGCTGTACACCGGCTCCCTCGGCCAATAAAGCGAGATGAGCGCCACAACCCCAGAGTCAGCCACGACTGGACCTAATGGTCAGGGGTCCTTTTACCTTTTAACGAGGCTTACGCTTGGCATGAGAGCTCAATCCTGAATGGATTTGACCAGAAGAAAATGCCCTTTGTGGGATATGCTCCTCAATGTCACCCAGGAAGCTTCATGGACAAGTGGGGAATTGAACACTGGTCTCCCAGGTCTTAATCTGGTGCTCTAACTCATGGGTAGGCAAACTAAGGCCCGGGGGCCGTATCCGGCCCAATTGCCTTCTAAATCCAACCCGTGGACAGTCCAGAAATCAGTGTGTTTTTACATGAGTAGAATATGTCCTTTTATTTAAAATGCATCTCTGGATTATTTGTGGGGCATAGGAATTCGTTCATCTTTTTTTCTTCAAAATATAGTCCGGCCCCCCATAAGGTCTGAGGGACAGTGGACCGGCCCCCTGCTGAAAAAGTTTGCTGACCCCTGCTCTGACTCCTGCAACATGCTGGCTCTCACAGCACACGGGCGCATGGATCCCTGTGATATTCAATGAAGCTCTGCGGGCTCTGGCAGCTGGGGAAAAAAGAGGCTGCTCAAGGATGCACTGCTCAAAACACTCCATTTGATTTTCTGCAGATTTATACTCCTGTAGCATGATAAGAAGGAAGATAACTAGATGATAGTGGATAGGAAATGTGAGAATGGCTGGATGGTTGGGTGTATTATCTACAGATACAACAACAATACATAGAGTAGATATACCAAGTGTTCAAAGGGCTCACATACATTTCCTCGGTTATTATTATCATTATAATAGCCCTCTGAAGTTGGTCATATTGTAACAGAGGGAAGCCCAAAGCTGAGAGTATACTGGCTTACTTATGGCTGCCCTGTGTGAGCTTATGCCTGTGGTTTTATTCTTAAAAGGCTAAGGTGGGTGTTTCTATTGGAAAAACAATTACAGCACTGTCAGGTTTGCCTACTTTGTTGATAGTTTTAGCTCATTTCTCATTATTAAATTGAAAGGAATAGCTATTAAAGGAGGGGGCAATGTCAGTTCTTTATTGCTCCCCCTCCATGTGGGCCAATAGCAGAAATGATTTTTTTCTTTCCTAAGTAAGAAACATTCCTCTAACATGTGGCAAATGGTGTAACCGTGACTCGGGGTTTCTCCACAGCTGTTTCTGAGGCAGCTGAGACATGAGTGCAAAAACCAGAGACAGCCTTTCCCATGTTAATGGGAGTTAGGTGGGTAAAACCACACATACAGAGCTCAGAATACGCCTCATTCAACATGACATTAGCAGCCAATAATTTGCAGCTCCCCCATGGCAACAATAATATAAAAGCCATCAAACCAGAGATTCCATGCTGCCTTTCAAAGTAGCATTAGCACTCATAGTCTGGAAGGGTTGTCAATCAAGCCTGGGAAAGGGTTGCCATATGTCCTCTTTTTCCAGGACATGTCCTCTTTCTCGTGGGTATGTAAAATGAGATTCGTCATAGTGATCCATTGTTAAAAGTAGAATTCGGCAAATGTGTCCTCTTTTTTGCTCTTCAAAATATGGCAACCCTACCTTCTAATTTAGTTTGGGTTAGACCCCATCTCCAATGTGCATTTAGAGTCATATCTTAACATTACAGCCATGGTTTCTCCTAACGAATCGCAGGAGCTGTAGTTTACTGAGAGTTGTTAGGAGACACCCTTATTCCCCTCACAGAGTGACAATACCCAGAGTTCTCTTGTGGATGGGGAAGGGTTGATTGTTAAACTACTCTGGGAAAGACACTCAAGGTCACTCAGTGAGCTTCATGGCTGAGGGGAGGTTTGAACCCTGGTCTCCCAGATACTAGTCCAACATAAACCATGGGAGACTTTTGAGAGCCCTTCCAACTCATGGGAAATATTGAGAAGTTTTAAATGTTTGATGTTTTATTATGTTTTTATATTTTGAGGGAAGCCACCCAGAGTGGCTGGGGAAACACAGCCAGATGGGCAGGGAATAATAATAATAATAATAATAATAATAATAATACAGTGGTACCTCAGATTACAGACGCTTCAGGTTACAGGCACTTCAGGTTACAGTCTCCGCTAACCCAGAAATAGTACCTCAGGTTAAGAACTTTGCTTCAGGATGGGAACAGAAATCGTGCTCCGGCGGCGCAGCGGCAGCAGGAGGCCCCATTAGCTAAAGTGGTAACTCAGGTTAAGAACAGTTTCAGGTTAAGAACGGACCTCCAGAATGAATTAAGTTCTTAATGTGAGGTACCACTGTAATAATAATAATACAGCAGCAGCAACAACAACAGCAACAACATATCTGATATATCCTGACACAGTTGGTTAGGAGCATGGTGCTGAATAATGCCAAGGTTGCGGGTTTGATCCCCGTATGGGACATCTGCATATTCCTTCATTACAGGGGGTTGGACTAGATGATCCTCAGGGTCCCTTCCAACTCTACAATTCTATGATACACAACTATGATCTATAATGCACATTATCCAGTCTGTGAAGCTTATGTAGTGTAGTGGATCAAGTCTACTATCAGACTTGGAACATGAGAAACTGCAATTTTGAAAGTGGGCGGTGACTATGCATGGGCAGTTAGTTGCACTTAGCTTCACAGGTCACAAACTTTCCTCTGTTTGCAGAAAAGGCTATGAAGATGTTTTTCTGCTTGGTTCAGTGTCTCCGATTAAACATTATCTAAAACAATTTTATCTCCACTCATGCAAACAGGTTTGTTGGATGAGACGTAATACAGGCTGAATAGTGAGAAATTAAACTTGCGGGATTTGCAAGATGAGAAAGTATGTGTGTTTTTACCCTTTCTAGGACTGTAATTAAAAAGAACCAAGATGCTCAATGTAGATAAAGCTATCATCCCAAACAATCAATACTGCTAACTTCAGTGAGCAGATTTCATTGAAACCTGCTGAGATTATCACCTCCTCTTTTGTTCTTTCCAATGACATTTTGTCACACGAATATTATGGCTCGTTTCTGTTTTATGGCCCTAGTTAGAGCCACCAGCAGCTACCAGATTGCTTTATCGTCTAGCTTTTTCCTTAATCATATCTATCTCACTTGCGCTGGATTATCTGACCAAGAGTCATCATTAGAATTCTAACTACCTGTGCTTTATTTAGCTTCTTCCCACTTTCACCTCGGCCTTTACTGATTTCTTTTCCTTTCTTTTTTCCGTTTAAGCTTGAAATTCACAAGCTTTTCCTCAAGTACCAAAGGTCAGATGGGCCGGGGCTGGTGTTGTTTGTACAACTTTATAGCCTCCCACCCACAGACTCCATAACCCTTAGCAACTGCAAACCTTGGCACTAAGTGGGATTATTGTCTCTGGTTCATCAGTGGTTACAGTTAGGAGAGGCTGTTTTAGAATAACATCTCTCCTGCTGTTTCTGAAGAACAAAACCAGGAACAGAACTTCCTGGTTCTATGAATATGAAAATACCAAAAAGACAAGGTTCTAATGTAAAAATTTGGCTGTGCCTAGAATGACCTCGTGAATGGAAAAGCGGAAACATACATATATACATATCTATATATTAAGATGAAAATAATACTGAAATACAGATAAAATATGAAATGTGAAAGAAAGTGTTGTGAGAGTGATGGAAGTCTATTACTATTATTATTTTGTAAAATGGTGTTTGCTGTATTGAAATATTATACTTTTCTTTATTCTTTTACTGTCTACTTTGCATTTTTTTCTCTTTTTTTCTTTATTTCCCCCCTCTTTATATTATTCTTTATGTATTGCTTGGTACTGATGTATTTACTTTGCAATAAAAAAATCTTAAAAAAAAAAAGAATATGAAAATACCATAAGGGATTAAGATAAGCAAATAATAAATAAATAAGGCTCTGCAGTTCGAAACATAGGATTTAATTGTATAAATTCTATTATTCTATTATTCCCCTAAATTAGGGGTTGACAACTGCCTTAATTTCAGGTGGCCCTCACCCTGATTTTATGTGGGTGACAGCAAGGGGGTAGGACAGAGAAATGGGGTGAAAAATAGAGAAAAGGGGACTGGAGAGAGGGAGGGAGACATGAGAGAGGGGGGATGCCGTTGAAATTTGAGACCCCAAGGTCTGCTGCTGCTCAGTGAATGTTAAATTATGCCCTGTTGAGAAGGGTATTTTGTTTCACCTGTCCTTAAAGTAAAGGTAAAGGTACCCCTGCCCGTATGGGCCAGTCTTGATAGACTCTAGGGTTGTGCGCCCATCTCACTCAAGAGGCCGGGGGCCAGCGCTGTCCGGAGACACTTCCGGGTCACGTGGCCAGCGTGACATCGCTGCTCTGGTGAGCCAGAGCCGCACACGGAAATGCCGTTTACCTTCCCGCTAGTAAGCGGTCCCTATTTATCAACTTGCACCCAGGAGTGCTTTCGAACTGCTAGGTTGGCAGGCGCTGGGACCGAACAACGGGAGCGCACCCCGCCGCGGGGATTCGAACCGCCAACCTTTCGATCGGCAAGCCCTAGGCGCTGAGGCTTTTACCCACAGCGCCACCCGCGTCCCTTCACCTGTCCTTAACCAGTTGCAAAAGGACCTTCATTGGGCAACCCTGAGTTCTAGTACTTTGATGAGTACTCTGTTTTCCTTAAAACTGAAGCCTTTCATTAGGGCTGGTCTTGGAACTAAATATTTATCACTCTTTGAGTTTACCACACGTCCTTCAAGGCAGCAACTTGCCGAAATAACTCGCAGTGACAGGAAGCACACTATTCAACTGTAATGGATTTTCTTCATGGAAAGTGGCTCAAGAATGCCTCCATTCCTTTTTCCAAAGCTGAGAATCCCCACATAGGGACTTACTCCATCCCTGTAGTAATGCGGATTGTGGACTGCTGATAAATACAAGCAGGTTAACAGCGGACATCAAAGGTTTGCCGGATTAAAGTGAAAAGCAGAGGAGGTTTTCAACAACTTGGGTAAACAACAACAAAAAAAGGTTGAGATCCTCAATTATTTTTCAAAGCTCTTTTAACACAAGCCTCAATAGGCTTAGATGGGCACAGGAATAAACATGTCCTTGCATCACACAAACCACAACCGTGCTGATTTGCTTACTGTAGCTCAATCTATACGGATTTGCTCAATCAAGGACGAGATGGAAGGGAGGGGAGATAAGTGAATCAGCTTGCCTTATAGGATGAAATGGCTATGAAATGACGGCTTTTTGTAGCGGGAGAAGGACGGCTAATGAATGAAGGGTAGGAGCGGATGATCACCGAGAGGCTAATATTCCAAGTGATGGGCAAACTCCCCAGAGTCCAACTTGTAATTAGTCTGTTAAAATGGATTAATTAAGAGGACATCTTCCAGATGTCTGAAATTAATCCCCTTTTTTAACAGATCAATTATGAATCAGTTGTACTGCTTGTGCCTGTACTAATACCCATTTGCATTGGTCCATTGTTTTCCGGTAATGTAAACTTGTCAGAAGAGGTTAGGAGAAGTATTTGTGTGTGTTTGTGTGACCTGGGGAAATATACTGGGCAAAAATGTTGCAGTATACAAAGTTAGGTATGGTATTCTTGCAGATGACCCAAGGCCAGAATTCACTGTCCTGTGTTTATAGGAAGTTGACAGCATCCTTTTTAGGAATCCTTTTTATCACATAAATCTCAACCTGTTCTGTCAGGGAGAACCAACTGGCAGCTAGTGAGCAGACCTTCCAGACTGCAAGCAAAGTATGTCACAAGCGAAAAATGCTTTTGAGTTATATGAACAAGAGAGTGGGATCCTGCACTGTCGTGTTGCACCTGCCTTTTCTGTTGCTGTTGGCATCTTGAGAGACCATGAAGTGAGCCTCTGGAGGTGAAGTCAAATGGCTGTATTAGCAGCACCAAAGTGACCTCCATGGGGTGCCAGCCAGGGCAGTGTGTATGGGCTGAGCAAATAACAAGACCCTACCCTCAACTGCGCTGGTGTGGTCCAAAGGAAAACAGAGCAATACAAATGGTATGAGCTTGGAGTTGCCAGATGGAGTGTTCAAGGCACCATCAAGCCTTCATAGAGACTCCACTCTGGATTTGTGGGGATGTGGGTGGAGCTGTGGTCTAAACCACCGAGCCTCTTGGGCTTCCCTATCAGAAGGTTGGCTGTTTGAATCCCCATGACAGCGTGAGCTCTCGTTGCTTTGTCCCAGCTCCTGCCAACCTAGCAGTTCGAAAGCATACCAGTGCAAGTAGATAAATAGGCACCTCTGCAGCAGGAAGGTAAACGGTGTTTCCATGTGCTGCTCTGGTTCGCCAGAAGCAGCTTAGTCATGCTGGCCACATGACCCGGAAGCTGGTTTCTGTCACGGTGTTCCGTTGCACCAGAAGTGGTTTAGTCATGCTGGCCACATGATCCAGAAAGCTGTCTGTCGGCAAACGACAGCTCCCTCGGCCTGAAAGCGAAATGAGCGCCACAACCCCATAGTCGCCTTTGACTGGACTTAACCGTCCAGGGTTCCTTTACCTTTACCTTGTAGGGTTTACATAAAAGGTTAATGTACATCAGGAGTGGGGTGCTTGTGGCACCAGTAGCTGATGTTGCAATCCAATTTCCATCAGCCCCAGCTGGCATGACCAGTGATCCAGCATCACCTAGAAAGTCACAGCTTCCCAATTGCAATGCAAATTGTCAGGGAACTGACATAAGAGCGAGAGGCGAAGGGGAGGCTCCCAGATGATGCTGGCGAAGGACCCAGCACCAGGGGGAGAAGCAGCTCAGTAGAGGGGGAAGGAAATCAGCGCAACACCAGGGATAAAGGGGGGGCAGATGGGGGAAGCGGAGAGAGGGCTCCAGGACTCTTCACTGGACATCAGTGAGGAGAGCACAGGTCCTCCGCTACCCACGCCCTCCCTGCGCAGAAGACTCCCGCGCAGTGAGAGGAGGAGGAGACTGGGAGTCAAACAGCTTTTATGCTGGAAGAGGTTTAAGAAACGCCCACTGACGGATTCTGCTAGCGACTGAGGCAGCCACGTTGAGATGGGCTGTGCAGTCAGAACAGTTTAACAAGGCAATTCAGCCTAGAGAGGCGGCAGTTTACGCACGAGTAACTCATACCCATTACACAAATGTATGAAATGGTATGGCTCCATTACTCCATTGTGCCTGGGCACATTTTCACCTGAGAGCCCCCACCACTACCATCACTGAAACCATGTTCAGAAGCAAAGGAAGCAGCCGGCCTTTCAGTTCCTCTGAATTCCTGTTTGCTGAACTCTGTCATAGCAGAGATCTAGTTAAGCCCAACTCCACAAAAGAACAAAACTGAAAGAACATTAATTCATGGCAGCAGCACATGATTTTACCCGGCAAGGTAGTCATGGGTTGTTCTTTACTTTCTTTCTCTTTTGATTATTTTAATTTGGTTCTGTGGGAAATGTGTATATGTGCCTCTTTATGAAAAATGAAATAAAAAAAATTAGTATAAAAGAAAACAAAAACAACAGAGGTCTAGCGCTGCTTTCCCCGCCTTCTCCCTCCCAGTCTCTTTTTCATTTGTGTCATGCCTTTTTCAGTTTAAGGCATTTTGCTGCCTGGGGTGAAACAGCAAATGGAGGCTTCCCACCCCAAGTCAAGGTGCCTAGTATCTAAGACTAGGTCGGTTATTTGGGCACCTGTGGTAGAAAAGCTCACAAGCTACTCTCCTCTTCCCAGTCAGGAAAACAGCAGCAATAGTGAATTAAATAACAAATTGTTTTCTGCCCTTTCTTCATGACACCCCAAATCAGCCGCCTGAGGCGTCTGTCTGACTCTGCCTAATGCAGGACCAGCGCTGGTGTGCTTAGATTGTAAGCCCGAGGGCAGGAACTGTCTTATTTGTGATCTTTGCAATCCGCTCTTGGAACCTTTTTTCCTGTTGCAGAGAAGGGTGAGAAAGCTTCAGATAAATAAGTAATTGTGAAGCTCTTTCTGCAATATGGCAGCAGCTTAAAAAACAAAACAAAAAAGACTTTCGCCATTTGTGAAAGCGTTGGCTTTGTACTGCAAATTATACACGTGGCCTCCCAACCTTTGTCAAGAGAATAGAATCGCTGTCATCATCCCCTCAAAAAAAACCCAGTAATGGCCCATCCCTGTTCTCTCGGTAATCTAAAGGATGATTTTGTTTTACCAGTCAGAATTCCCAGAGCATGATTGCTGCTTCAAAGATCTGAGCATTGCCCTGTAGACACAAAACTGGCATAAAATTTGCAAATTTAGATGTATAGAAGTAAATTTGGACTTCAAATGTCACAGAAGGCAGCTCTACCAATTTCTCATCCAGATCACTCCAGGTGATTTGCATCCCAGTCAGTTCACCCACAATTCGTCGATCTTGAATTCATTCACCCCCAGTTAATTTCCTCCAAAGATCCTGCTCCAAATTGATCCAATTCCCCCTTTTGTTACACCCAAGTTATCTCTAGGTAAAGTCATATTAAATAATTACAACCATCCCTATGGCTTGTATCCAACGCAGCACTAAGTAAATGTCCCATCAGTGCAAGGATTCCTGCTTGCACAGTGGGACTTTCCTCTCTCTCCTTCCCAGGAAATCTGGATTGGCTCTGCTGGTGCATCTACACAACTCTGACCGCATTGCCTCCTTCCACTCCGTCAGATAGTTGTTTATTTCTTTGACAACTGGTGGGAGGGCGTCCCACAGGGTGGGTGCCACTACCGAGAAGGCCCTCTGCCTGGCTCCCTGTAACTTTGCTTCTCACAGTGAGGGAACCACCAGAAGGCCCTCGGTGCTGGACCTCAGTGTCCGGGTTGAATGATGGGGGTGGAGACACTCCTTCAGATATACTGGACCGAGGCTGTTTAGGGCTTTAAAGGTCAGCACCAACACTTTGAATTGTGCTTGGAAACGTACAGGAGCCAATGGAGGTCTTTCAGAACCAGTGTTATATGGTCTCGGCAGCCACTTCCAGTCACCAGTCTAGCTGCCGCATTCTGGATTAATTGCAGTTTCCTGGTCACCTTCAAAGGTAGCCCCACGTAGAGCGCATTGTAGTAGTCCAAGCAGGAGATAACTAGAGCATGCACCACTCTGGCAAGACAGTCTGTGGGCAGGTAGGTAGGATCTCAGCCTGTGTACCAGATGGAGCTGGTAGACAGCTGCCCTGGACACAGAATTGGCCTGCACCTCTATGGACAGCTGTGAGTCCAAAATGACTCCCAGGCAGCACACCTGCACCTTCAGGGGCACAGTTGCCCCATTCAGGACCAGGGAAGGAGAATTTGGGAAGCTTTGCGTAGAAGAAGGTGATCCCTGAAAGAGCCACAACACTCAAGCAATGGGAAATTAAGTCTCATATGCGCACAAGTGAGCTAGCCACTGAGCTCAGAAACTCAAGGAAAACAAATCAGAGACAACGTGCTTGCCTCATTTTTCTCTCTCTCAACATGGATCGTGCTTGTTCTTCTTGACCCACATAAGGCCAGGGTTTGTGCTGATCTTCACAACGCTGTCTAACTGAAGTTTGGGCTTCTAAAAGTCCAGGAGAGCAATGTGTGTGGAACATGTTTTTTTTGACAGACCACCAGGACTGTTACATCATTCCTACCTTCTTTTTTAGCAACAGGCGAAAAGGGGTATCTGGGTCAAAGGGCAACTGTAATTGTCCCGATTTCATTTGAGAGGGAAAAGTTTGTTTCCAATTTCAAAAAGGGGGGGGGGTGGCCTTGATTCTCTCCCAACTTTTAA
Source organism: Podarcis muralis (assembly GCF_964188315.1). NCBI lineage: Eukaryota > Metazoa > Chordata > Lepidosauria > Squamata > Lacertidae > Podarcis > Podarcis muralis. The sequence continues at coordinate 68,869,407 of NC_135662.1, read as the reverse complement.
AGCTCCCTTGCTGGGTAAAACCATCAGAAAAGCACAGCTTGAAGTTGAAATTCAGGCTGGCATGACGGCTGAACTTTGAAGAAGGCAGTCGGAAAAAGATGCCGTTTAGAAGCCTAGAAGAGGCTTCTTCTTCTGCTGCTCCTCCTCTCTCTCTCTTTTAAAAGTAACTATTTTTCCCTTAAAAGTTTCTCAGGAAATGCCTTTTATTCTCAAAAGGTAGCGCAATTAAAAGAGTTTCACCCAAGGCAGCAGTGCAAACCTGATTGCTGTCACAACACAAGGGCAAAAGCGGTTGGAACAATAAATGAAGTGCAATGTGAACTGAGGCTGGATCTAGACACATAAAAAAACGTTTCATGAAAACACGTTGTAAACCTCATAATGGAAAATTGCGTTGCTGAAAGAGGGAACTCTACAGCGCCATCTGTTGTCACAGTGTTATAATGCATTTAAAACACACCACATGTGTTTGCAGGCAATCAGAAGGAACACATTCAAACCAGGGTCTGTGCCCCAAAATGGAGAATGAACAAAGTACCAGAGAAGGAGGAATGATATCTTAAGATGCTGGAATATGCAGAGTTAGCAGGTCTGACCAGTGGAATAAGAGATCAAGATGATGATCGAACTTATAAGGAAGATGGGAAAATACTTGCGGATTATTTAAAATTCAGTATAGACAGGTAAATGCATTAGCAGGATTAGAGTGGATTCAGCAATATAAGGTAGACTGAGGTAAAACGAAGAACCATATTTAGAAAATGCAGAGTAGAGGGGCAACTGAAGAAACCATGGAAGGAGGTGAAGGGAAGTTGAGACCACTGAATTGTTTGGATGGTTATTGTATAAACGTGAAATATGTAACAGAAAAACAAATAAAATTTTATATATATAAAATTTTAACAGAAAAAAATAACAGAAACACACACACACATATATGGAATGCAGGTGGCGCTGTGGTGTAAACCATTGAGCCTAGGGCTTGCCAATCAGAAGGTTGGCGGTTCGAATCCCTGCAACGGGGTGAGCTCCCGTTGCTCAGTCCCTGCTCCTGCCAACCTAGCAATTCGAAAGCACAAAGTGCAAGTAGATAAATAGGTACCGCTCCAGCGGGAAGGTAAACGGTGCTTCCGTGGCTGCTCTGGTTTGCCAGAAGCTGCTTAGTCATGCTGGCTGCATGACCCGGAAGCTGTACGCCGGCTCCCTCAGCCAGTAAAGCGAGATGAGCGCCACAACCCCAGAGACGTCCGCAACTGGACCTAACAGTCAGGGGTCCCTTTACCTCTCTCTTGCTCTCTCTACACACACACACACCAAGATTAGGGTCTGAATGTGCATTAAGGTCCCTAAAAAGGTTAGTTGGGCATAAGCACTTGATGTCTGGCATTATTCTGGGGCTGGAGCCTTTTTCCTCGGTCTGCTCCCCCCACCACTAGAAGGCTCCCCATGAGGGAATAAGGTGCTCAGGCTGAAAAAAGGTCCCCACCCCTGCTCTAAATGATTTTGATTATGTGGGGGGAAATGGAGGACGGAGGATTTGGTGAACGTAACTAATATATTAGTTTGCTGAATTTTACATAGGCAAATATATGTAACCACCCTAATTGCAATTACTACGTAGGTAAGGAAGTCACATATTGCTGAGGACAGAATATTGTTGCTTTGAGCACCAACAAACCGTGATAATTGCCACAGAAGCACAGCAGTCAGGGACAATATAGGGACAATTGTGCGCTGCTAATTAGAAACATATGGCAAGTTCTTAAAGAAATGGGAGTGCCTGATCACCTCATCTGTCTCCTGAGAAATCTCTATGTGGGACAAGAAGCTACAGTTAGAACTGGATATGGAACAACTGATTGGTTCAAAATTGGGAAAGGAGTACGACAAGGCTGTATATTGTCCCCCTGCTTATTTAACTTATATGCAGAATTCATCATGCGAAAGGCTGGGCTGGATGAATCCCAAGCCGGAATTAAGATCGCCGGAAGAAATATCAACAACCTCAGATATGCAGATGACACAACCTTGATGGCAGAAAGTGAGGAGGAATTAAAGAACCTTTTAATGAGGGTGAAAGAGGAGAGCGCAAAATATGGTCTGAAGCTCAACATCAAAAAAACGAAGATCGTGGCCACTGGGCCCATCACCTCCTGGCAAATAGAAGGGGAAGAAATGGAGGCAGTGAGAGATTTTATTTTCTTGGGCTCCATGATCACTGCAGATGGTGACAGCAGTCACGAAATTAAAAGACGCCTGCTTCTTGGGAGAAGGGCAATGACAGGCCTAGACAGCATCTTAAAAAGTAGAGACATTACCTTACCAACAAAGGTCCGTATAGTTAAAGCCATGGTTTTCCCAGTAGTGATGTATGGAAGTGAGAGCTGGACCATAAAGAAGGCTGATCGCCGAAGAATTGATGCTTTCGAATTATGGTGCTGGAGGAGACTCTTGAGAGTCCCATGGACTGCAAGAAGATCAAACACATCCATTCTTAAGGAAATCAGACCTGAGTGCTCACTGGAAGGACAGATCGTGAAGTTGAGGCTCCAATACTTTGGCCACCTCATGAGAAGAGAAGACTCCCTGGAAAAGACCCTGATGTTGGGAAAGTTGGAGGGCACAAGGAGAAGGGGACGACAGAGGATGAGATGGTTGGATAGTGTTCTTGAAGCTACAAACATGAGCCTGACCAAACTGCGGGAGGCGGTGGAAGACAGGAGTGCCTGGCGTGCTCTGGTCCATGGGGTCACGAAGAGTCGGACACGACTAAACGACTAAACAACAACAAACAACAATTAGAAACAAATGTGTAGTTACTGGGCGACAACACTGTGATTCTCTGCACTCTGGGAAAGCCCCTTGAATGCCGTTTTTTCACTGGAAATCATAATGGTGGTGGTGGTGATTTTATTTATACCCCACCCACTCTGGGCAGCTTACAGCATATCTAAAAATATAAGAAAAACATCAAGCATTAAAAACCTTCCAATACAGGGCTGCCTTCAGATGTCTTCTAAAAGTTGTGTAATTCTTTTTCATGATTTTATTAGTTTCAAAGAAGTCCCAGGAAACCTTGATATTTGTAATAATGGCGAATCCCCCTACTCAACCCCATTGCTACCAAAGCGATGAGTTCATTATCTCACAGGTCAGCAGCTTGTTAAATCCTTTGGATGTGAGAATTTGTCCCCCTTGTTTTCCTTTGAAGTTTCTCAACAGATGGAGAGACACTATTGGAAACAAGCCAAGACCAATTGGAGTTAATAAAAGAATCAGCCCAAACAATTTGGGTCCAGCAAGGTCGTTTTGCTTGGGTTAAAATTTAACCAAGGATGTTCTTCATTGGCAACAACAACAACAACAAAAATACCCTTCCAAATTCAGTGTCTGTTGTGGTTTCTGTGTGAATAATTTTGCTCTTCATCGGATTGCAACTGAGGGCGAAAAGTAGAGTAAAATGACAAAGGAAGAGTAAATCAGAAGAGACTGTTCATAATTAAGAATCCCCATAGGAAATGCCATTTCTGCTCTCAAATGTCTGTCTGCAGTTCTCCAGACTCTGAATGCAGGGATAAATTGGTGTGGTCTTTTTAGTATGATATTTCAGTTTCCATTGGGCCAATTAGGAGAGGCAGTATGTGTAACCTGCCTTCTTTATGCCACAGAAATGCAATTTCCTACCCCCCACTCACTGTACATGCAGAGGTTCCTCACATCCCAAACCTGATTAGCCATTGATAGCATCTCTGGCTAACTCATTAATGTCATTCATTCGTATTCCAGTCGCTTCCCCAAATGTCTATCAAATGTCCATCCCTTCAGGAAATACAGTTTGAGCAAAGAGTGCTAATGTTAGGGATTACAAATTGCTTTTACTGTGTGTTTGTGTGGGCACAGAGGCAGCCATGTGTTTATAAAGAGCCCAGAAAGAACATATAATCAATATGGAACGGTGTATAAGGCATCCATAGGATACTATTTCTTTAACAATATATGTTTTATGAAAATATTTCTGTCACTGTATGATTGTCTTACCTACTCTGCCCAGTTCTGTTCAGTTTCCCCAATTTCATCTTTTCATAGTGCCAGTGTAATTTTGAGAGTCGGTACGATGTTTTGGAGATGGCGGATTTGGACTGGGGAAAGCTTTGCCTTGATCCAGCCAGAGCCATCTTTCCCATAGGGCTTAGTGGTGCGTTGTGCCAGGGCGCTGGCCTCTCAGGGCACCACAGCAAGTGGGGGAGCTGTGCAGCTTTCCCAGCAGCCTCCCCTTTCCCTGCACACCCGCTAGCTGCGCCCTGCCAACCATAAGGCTGGTGGGCTTGTAGCTTCCCTCCCAAGCCTCCTCAAGAGGAGAGCAATCCCCACAGAGGCTTAGGATGGAAGCTGCGCTTTCCTCCTGCAGAGGCTTGGGAGGGGCGCAACTTCACTCCCAAACCTCTGCGGGGATCGGTCTCCCACAGCGGCATGGGGGAGCGTTGTGCCCCCCCCCCCATGGCTGGCAGTGCGCAGCTACGGCCTCCCCAACACTATCCATGGTAATTTGGGGGTGCTGGGCGGATATTTGCACCCCAGCACCACATCTGCTAAAGAAGACCCTGGATCCAGCTCACATTGCTGTTGTGGGACCAGGGACAGGTCTACTTTGAAGCTTAAGTTTCAAGGGCCCTTATCCCAGAAGTCCACCTTGTTTTTGAAAATTAAGTCTTGGAGACCCTACTGGAGTCGCATTGAATTGAACCAAATCAATCCCAAAGTTTGACTGTCAGTAGCACAGATGTGGCAATGGTGTGGTGATCTGTGGTGGAATAACTCCATAGAAGAAGAGAACAGGGGTTACTTATCCAGACCTTTTTGCGAAGGGTACCCCATCACAGTTCGAATGCCTTCCTGGGTTCCTTGGAGGAGTGATGAAGGATAGATTAAGAATCCTCTTAGTGTCTCTTTCCCCAGCAGAGAGTCATGTGTTGCCAGACGGCAGATAAAAGGAGAGAAGGTTACAGCTTGGGGGCTCAAACTGCTGAGAGCACCTACTACTGGATCCTTACCTTCTCACTTATGGTCCATCAGTGGGCAACCCTCCCTCTAGTTGGTAGAATAATAATATTATTTATACCCTGCGCAACTGGTTGGGTTTCCCCAGCAACTCTGGGCAGCTCACAACAGAATACGAAAAGCACGATAAAACATCAAACATTAAAAACTTCCCTAAGCAGGGTTGCCTTCAGATGTCTTCTAAAAGTCAGATAGCTGTTTATCTCCTTGACACATGAAGGGAGGGCATTCCACAGGGTGGGTGCCACTACCAAGAAGGCCCTCTGCCTGGTTCCCTGTAACCTCACTTCTCGCAGGGAGGGAACCGCCAGAAGGATCTCAGAGTTGGACCTCTGTGTCCGGGCTGAATGAAAGTTGAGAGACAGAGAGGTCACTCTGTTAGCTTGCTGAGAGTTATTTATTTATATCTGACTATTACTGACGGTCCTTCATCCCAATGGATCCCAGGGTATGATCCAAAGTATAAATAGATATAATCACATTAAAAAAACAACCTCACACTAAGAGCCAAAAAACCACAAACATGTGTCTGTTACATTTGTTTTGTTAATCGCTTGAGGCTTTGCTTTTTAAAAGAATTAAGAAACAGCTAAGACATTGGGCTCCACCTAATGATTACCTGGCTCAGGTTTCAGACCCAAAGTAGTTCTGTTGGGGAGAGGGCATAAATATTTCATGGAAGAAGCCTTTAAGGCTGCAACCCTCTGCACACTTGCCAATAAGGCCCATTGTACACAGAACTTCCAACACGCTTAGGAACTCTTTTTCTAGAAAAATAGCATTGGCAGGGGGGTTCATACCCTATTACCTCCTTGATACGCCTGCCCTAAGTTAATGTTCATTTGCATTGACTGTTTCAGACCCTTGAAATTTAATAAGGTTACCCTTCAACTCAGTTTATGTTTTGCATCTTCAGTCCAGCGTCAGGGCAATGTTCAGTCTGAAAGCAGTGTTTGTATTCAGACTAGTTTTTGCAGCCAAGAATAGGAATGGCTCTAAGATGTGGGAGAGGGGAGAATTAACAGATACCCTCCAACATTTCTCTGATGAAAATAGGGACAGCCCATTCCATAATGATAATTTTACTAGTTATACCCCACACATCTAATTGGGTTGCCCCAGTGCTCTGGGCAGCTTCCAACATATATAAAAACATTGAACATTAAAAAAACTTCCCCATACAAGTTTGGGGGTCAGATAACTCCATACCCTCCAACATTTCTCCAATGAAAATAGGGACATCCTAAGGAAAAGTGGGACATTCTGGGATCAAATCAGAAACTGGGATGGCTTCTCTAAATCAGGGATGTCCCTGGAAAATAGGGACACTTGGAGGGTCTGAATAACATGCTGTTACCTGCCATGATGCTTTAGGATGGGGATGGAATATAGCTAATAAAAAATAGGGTAAGAGAGAGGCCTAGTTTTATTAGTAAAAGCTGAGCATTCAAGGGAAGAGTCAGCTGGGGGAGGTCTCTGAAGTTCTGGACTTCCAGATATGGGATGTTGTCTTGCAAGCGCACCAAACTCAATCAACATAAAGCCGAGACTCCTGAGAATATCAAGCCAAGCGTGACTAAAATCCTTGTCTCCAAATCATCTCTAGCCCGGTTAAAAATTAGACATCCCCTAGAAACTGGAGAGGAAGAGTAAAGTCATGCCTCAGCATGTGCTCCTCCCGACTTTAAGGGGAGTCCGTTACATTTCACACAGAGACACATTGCATATCCCAGCATGTAGTTTGTTTGTTTGCTAAGCTTCTGAGGACTTTTGAAAGAGTTAATTAAAATATCTGCCTTCAGTGCTGGAGGGAGTTTAGCCTGAGTAATGCTTTGAGGCTGTGGTTCTCATGCTACCTTTGATACTCCCTTTGAACACTTTTGAAAGGGAGAATGGGAAACACCGTATGAGTCAAGCAATCAAATAATCTCCATGGCCAGTCATGATTTTTATTTACTTATTTGCCGAGGCTGCTAGTTCTGAGGACGGGATACTTTTAGTTTGTTCTTTGAAAAAATGAAAGTAGACAAGGGCATTTTTTGGGGGGGGGGATAAGAAAAGCAAAAGTAAGGGAAAGATGATTGATTGATTGATTGATTGATTGATTGATTGATGAGAAAGAAAAGAGGGGAAATATCACCAGGTTTGGAGAAACTCAGTGGTAGAGGACTTTGTTTGCATGCAGAAGGTCCCTGGTTCAATCCTAATATCGCCACATGAGACTGGGACCAACCCCTGTTTGAAATCCTGGGAAGCAGCTGCTGATTGGTGTAGACACTACTAAATGGAACGATGCTCTGACTCAGGATAACATGTGTCTGGACTGTGACTTCACCATTCCAATAATGACTAAACAAGCCCCGTTTCTGAATGAAGAAGTCGTTGTTCTTCCACTCTTGTTTTTATAATATTAGTGAGTTTAATCTTATAGACCAGATCCCAAATCCTGAAGAACCATTTCACAATGATGACTGGGTTGATCATTTTCCCCCATTTAATGCTAATTAATAACTGGGCAGCTGGTAATAAGGGCATAACAATTCCCCTGTGAACTGGAGGTACAGTATTGCGTCTTTCATGTATCCTAACAGAATTATTAAAGGATCTATGTGTAGCTCTTAACCAGGCATTGCTTTGTTTAGTATAAAGCTCCCCCACCCACAGTTCTGAGACTGGATAACTAAGATTTTACTTAACTTACTTACTTGGAGATACCCTTGGTGGGCTGCAAGATAGCAACTGGTCCAATTCTCCCACCAGCCAGCATGCCTGAGCATAGTTTAACACAGGCCTCCCCAGTACAAGTCCAAAAGTCTGTCTACTATACCAGATTGGGTATGTGAAACGTAAGACCTGCTTTTAAATGTTTTCGTGTGGGTTGGCTATTCAGCAGCAACATTGCTCTCCCGTGCCAGGGAATTTCTAAGGCTGCCTACATTTAGAGCTTCAAACACAGCTAGGGATTCCAGAGATGGTCTCTGGAGATCAGGCACCAAGATGGTGAGAGAATGATGCTCTATCAGGAGATGGGAAGCCAGGCAAAACTTTGATGGCTCTGTTTCATGTTGCTGGCCTGCTTCTTTTGGCACGTGCTTGTCAGATCAAATGACACAGTTGTCCTGAGAGATCTACAGAGCCCATTGACGTTTCGCTTGCAAAACTGCAAAGCAAATAAGAAAACACAAAGTGGGGAGGGGGCAACCGAATAATGATTCCTTGCAAAGTCATGAGGTCCTTGTACAGTGTTTCTCAATCCTCTGATAGCTAAGATGCCATTTTTCCTTTCTGAATTGTTGAGGCCTGGGGTCAGTTGTACTTTTAGAGGGTCTGAGAATGAGAATTACTGACCCTCAATGGAAAACACACATGAAGACCCTCCAAGTGTCCCTGTTTTCCAGGGACAGTCCCAAATTTACGGAAATTGTCCCGGTTTCTGATTTGATCCTGGACTGTCACGCTTTTCCTTAGGACATCCCTAAGATGTCAAAGCGATAAACAACTACCTGACATTCAGAAGACATCTTAAGGCAGCCCTGTTCAGGGAAGTTTTTAATGTGTGATTTTACTGTATTTTTGGTTTCTGTGGAAGCCGCACAGAGTGGCTGGGGAAACCCAGCCAGATGGGCGGGGTACAAATAATAAATTATTATATATATTATTATATATTTTCATCAGAGAAATGTTGGAGTTATGTGACCCCCGAGTCAAGGAGAAAAGTAACTATATAACCTTTAGAATACATCTGAAGGAAGTTCTTGTTTAATATTTAATGTTTTACTTGTTTTTATATATATTGGAAGTCACCCAGAACGGTTGGAGCAACCCAGTCAAATGTGCTGGTTATAAATAATAATAAAATTATTATTATTATTATTATTATTATTATTATTATTATTATTATTGAATAAGACATCCCTATTTTCATCAGAGGTATGTTGGAGGGTACGCACACGTGTTTCTGCAAGAATCTCAAATGTGCTAATCACCTCATGCATAGGAGGGTCATAATTGCCTATTTCCATTGGAGGCTGATTGGAAGAAGGCCAGACCAGTCCAGTGACTCATGCTTCAAACACAGCAACAAGCAACAACCTCCTGTGACGGCAGGTAACCCTGCTGTGCTTCTCCAAAGAGTATTATCATTATCATTAATTATATTAGCTATTGCACACCTTTCAACACTGGGTGTTAGGACGGCTTAAAACATTTTACCGTTCAGAATTAAAACAGTCAAAACAGAACGCATTTGGAAGAATAGGATGGGTCCTAAAAATACACATCTCAGGGGTCAACGACCAGGGTAAAGAGATGCAACTTCAGCATTCTGCTAAAGCTGTACAGTGGTACCTCGGGTTAAGTACTTAATTTATTCCAGAGGTCCGTTCTTAACCTGAAACTGTTCTTAACCTGAAGCACCACTTTAGCTAATGGGGCCTCCTGCTGCCGCCGTGCCACCGGAGCACGATTGCTGTTCTCATCCTGAAGCAAAGTTCTTAATCTAAGGCACTATTTCTGGGTTAGCGGAGTCTGTAACCTGAAGCGTATGTAACCTGAAGCGTATATAACCCGAGGTACCACTGTATAGTAAAGAAGCCAGATGCCTCTCTTTGGGGAGGGAATTCCACAAGGAATCATTCAATCACATCTTAGGCACAGAGATGGCAGAGGATCAGGAGAAGGAGGCAAGGCCAGAACAGTTAATCACTCAGAGACACTGCAGGCAGCCTTTTCTCTGGATGAGCATTTTGGGCGCTGGTTTCCAATTCCCCATAGATAGGCAAGGAAAGCACAGAAAGCATCTCTACACATTGCCCCATTCAATGGGCAAAACCCACTGAATATCATTTTTAGCACTAGCTACTAGGGACGCGGGTGGCGCTGTGGGTAAAAGCCTCAGCGCCTAGGGCTTGCCGATTGAAAGGTCGGCGGTTCGAATCCCCGCGGTGGGGTGCGCTCCCGTTGTTCAGTCCCAGCGCCTGCCAACCTAGCAGTTCGAAAGCACCCCCAGGTGCAAGTAGATAAATAGGGACTGCTTACTAGCAGGAAGGTAAACGGTGTTTCCATGTGCGGCTCTGGCTCACCAGAGCAGCGATGTCACACTGGCCACGTGACCCGGAAGTGTCTCTGGACAGCGCTGGCCCCCGGCCTCTTGAGTGAGATGAGCGCACAACCCTAGAGTCTGTCAAGACTGGCCCGTACGGGCAGGGGTACCTTTACCTTTACCTTTACTAGGTAAAGGGTTTTGTTGTTGTTGTTTTGGGCAGGGCGCTGTGGACACAAAGATCTCACACAACCCAAAGCATGAGGGATTAGTCAGTGTCCAGTCTGCATTGCTTTATGCAAAAACAAAAGGGACTGGAGACAAGCCTCTTTCATTAGAAAACAAGAAAGAACGCGGGGGAACCTTGGGCAATGAATTAGTTTTTTTAAAAAATCACTGGCAGGATGGAAAATAAATATGCCTATAATATTTAATGATAACTTGTTAGTTTCTGACCCTGCAGTTCTAATTTCAGTATAGCATTTTCTTCTTAATCCCCTGTTTGCCAGTGGTAGTTCTGTTGGATTAGCCCAGGCACCAGACTGTGACTGTGTACATTCAAATTAGGCTGATTTACATCTCCCTTTGCTGGAGAAAGAAAAGCCAAGGAAGAAAGCACCGCTTCTGGTTATTAACAAGGTTGTCTCACTCTGGACCCCTTTTCTTCAGTTCCTCTTGACAAAGTTTAGAGGACAAGGGAAAGAAACTCCCTCTTACTTAAAGCCCAGCTGCCGGGGCTCACAATCCATTATCCGCAACAGCATGAGCTTTCTGTTCAAAGTGCTTTGCTGCAAGTGAAAAGGATGGCTCCAAGGAAGCTACTCGCTGCACCTCCCACCGGCTTCAATAGTACCAGGATTTTGACCAAGATGCCTTCTGAAAATAGCTCCCCATCCATCTTTCTCCTCCTCCTAGGCCGCAAAGGGAGGGAACGGAACAGATTGTGGAACATGCCTGGGACTCCTCATACCTGATCTTCATTTCTTAGTATAGGTTTTTTAAAAAGGTAAAAGACCCCTGGATGATTAAGTCCAGTCAAGGGCAGCTATGGGGTTGCGACGCTCATCTCGCTTTCAGGCCAAGGGAGCCGGCGTTTGTCCACAGACAGCTTTCTGGGTCATGTGGCCAGCGTGACTGAACCGCTTCTAGCGCAACAGAACACCGTGACAGAAACCAGAGTGCACGGAAACACCATTTACCTTCCTGCCGCAACGGTACCTATTTATCTACTTGCACTGGCGTGCTTTCAAACTGCTAGGTTGGCAGGAGCTGGGACAGAGCAACGGGAGCTCACTCCATCGTGGGGATTCAAACCACTGACCTTCCGATCAGCAAGCCCAAGAGGCTCAGTGGTTGTGTTTCTTTCCTATCGGCAGAGGAAACATTGGGCCTGATCCCAGCCAGATTTCAGCACTTTTACATGCCGTTGATTTTGGATTGTAAGATCTGTGGGGCGGAGAACCCTCCTTTTGATTCATGTAGCTAAATTAGCAGTCTCCTAACACCATTCCCATTCAGCTAATCCTCTCCCCCTCTCTTACAGCTGTCAACTTTCATTCCGTGTTGCTTTTCAACTCCCACTCACCCCAACATTCCCTGATCCTGGTCATCTCCTCCCCCTCGGACACAAACCCCAGGCATAGTTCATTGCAAACCTATGCTGTCCTGGAGTTATTTGAAGAGCTCAGGCTGGCACAAGTTGGCATTGGGCCTTGTGGGTGGCTTGGATTCCCAAGACCAAGTCCAAAGCAGTCTTCCATTCCATCACTTTTAACAACTAGTCTGGTTCAGTGTTGCAAATCATTTCGAATATATTTGTAAAAAGGCAACTCTATAAATAAAAAGGTAAAGGTAAAGGTACCCCTGCCCGTACGGGCCAGTCTTGCCAGACTCTAGGGTTGTGCGCCCATCTCACTCTATAGGCCGGGGGCCAGCGCTGTCTGCAGACACTTCCGGGTCACGTGGCCAGCGTGACAAAGCTGCATCTGGTGAGCCAGCGCAGCACACGGAACGCCGTTTACCTTCCCGCTAGTAAGCGGTCCCTATTTATCTACTTGCACCCGGGGGTGCTTTCAAACTGCTAGGTTGGCAGGCGCTGGGACCGAACAACGGGAGCGCACCCCGCCGCGGGGATTTGAACCGCTGACCTTTCGATCGGCAAGTCCTAGGCGCTGATGCTTTAACCCACAGCACCACCCGCGTCCCATAACTCTATAAATAGAGCAATATAAATAAGGCAATTTTGTAATACTGCTGTAATACTGCTGCCTCCGTCCTTCTTAAATTTTGCACTGTTCTTATTGCTCTGATCAATACCTTGATAATTTAAACCCCAACTTGATCAATGTTCTGGCTTTCTTACCAGCTTCTTTCAATTTAAAAGTGTTCCCCGGCATTCTTTCATGAGCAGCGATAGCTGCCTTCATTTTACTGTTTGTGCTTAAACCGCAGTGAGCTGTGTCAGCTGATGATATTCCAGAAATTTCCATGCATTTGGTAGTCACATTCCTCCTTTCATTCCTGCTTACTTTCCAGGAGCCACCACCATGTTGCATTATACTCCTACATCCTTCGTGCCTGAGCTATTTGAAATATATGAAATAAAAAATAAAATAGACAAATAATGAAATAATAAAAAATAAATATATGAAACGTGGGCTTAAAATGGCCTAGGTTATCATCAGCATTCTTTACCATATATGACCATTTTGCTAATTTGTCACTATAGTTTTGTGGTTTTTTTGAAAAAAGTTTATTAACAATTTCAACATAACAAATTATCCCAACAAATAATCTTCCTTGGTTTTCCCCTCCCCCCATTTTCCCACCTCCCCCCAAAACCCTCCCTCCTTCCCTACGACTTCCCTCAGCTCCTCTCTCTGATTTCTCATCCAATGTTAACTTCTGCATATTATAAAACTATATACATCCTTATATTATCTATCTTCTATGTTATCCCTCAATAAGTTTGTGTATGTTTACCTGCCAGGGAGTCCAATTCATTTTGGTGTTTTTTTAGATAATTTGTAAAAGGTTCCCATTCTTCTTTGAAGGCGATTTGTCACTATAGTTTTAACTAGAAAAATATTGTTACAAAGGTTGCATGCCACCCACAATCTCTGCCAAGGTGTGCACCAGAGTCCAGGGGGCAGGAATGCCAACTTGAATAAAGAAATGGGGGGGCAGGTAAGCTCCCCCCCCACACACACACATAACTGACCACATGACAAGGCACACACACAATACCCATCAACTTTGGGGGTGCAGCCCCCTCAAATATTTTATGGGAGGGGCTGGCTCCTAGGAGTTGACTCCTATACCAGGGAGTTCCAGGCACTTACCCAACAGCGTGATTCCATTGAGAATCAAGATGTGGTAGACACTGTAGTGTCTTTAAGAAAGATGGTTTAATTGCACATATTTACACCCTTGTGCAAATTAATTGCAACAAACAATGTTGTTTATTGTACAAAACTCACATATACATACATTAGTAACGGATATGACCTCCGCTATTTTTAAGCGGAACCTTTTAATGAGGGTGAAAGAGGAGAGTGCAAAATATGGTCTGAAGCTCAACATCAAAAAAACGAAGATCATGGCCACTGGTCCCATCACCTCCTGGCAAATAGAAGGGGAAGAAATGGAGGCAGTGAGAAATTTTACTTTCTTGGGCTCCATGATCACTGCAGATGGTGACAGCAGCCATGAAATGAAAAGACGCCTGCTTCTTGGGAGAAGGGCAATGACAGGCCTAGACAGCATCTTGAGAAGTAGAGACGTCACCTTGCCAACAAAGGTCCGTATAGTTAAAGCCATGGTTTTCCCAGTAGTGATGTATGGAAGTGAGAGCTGGACCATAAAGAAGGCTGATCACCGAAGAATTGATGCTTTTGAATTATGGTGCTGGAGAAGACTCTTGAGAGTCCCATGGACTGCAAGAAGATCAAACGCATCCATTCTTAAGGAAATCAGCCCTGAGTGCTCACTGGAAGGACAGATCGTGAAGCTGAGGCTCCAGTACTTTGGCCACCTCATGAGAAGAGAAGACTCCCTGGAGAAGACACTGATGCTGGGAAAGATGGAGGGCACAAGAAGAAGGGGACGACAGAGGACGAGATGGTTGGACAGTATTTTCGAGGTTACCAGCATGAGATTGACCAAACTGTGGGAGGTAGTGGAGGACAGAGGTGCCTGGCGTGCTCTGGTCCATGGGGTCACGAAGAGTCGGACACGACTAAACGACTAAACAACAACAACAACGTTTTTAAGCAGCATTTGAACACGGTTTGGCATGGAGTCTACTAGTTTTGAACACTCACTGTTGATGTCTGGATCCCTGTACCACACTTGAATCAGCACCAGAATGAGCTTGTCCATAGTTGTACAGTCTACAGCACGGAGGCGACTTTTGCATATAGCCCACAACTTCTCAATGGGATTTACATCCGGGGAATTACCTGGCCAATCATTTACCTGTATTTGCTGCTCTGTCATGAATTTCTTCACCACTTTCGATGTGTGACAGGGGGCTAGGTCCTGCTGCAATATCCCAGTACCGTCAGGATACCTCTTTTCCAGCTCTGGAATAACTCTCTTTCGTAGAACCTCAATATATTGTGGTGAACGCATCATTCCTTCTATTGGCTGCAGGCTTCCGACACCATAATGATCAACTGACTTTTTGTGTGTGTTTTGAGTACAGGATTACGAGTAAGATAGAAAACATGCTTTGTTTCAATTAATTTGCACAAGGGTGTACACCCGAGTTTAGATGAAGGGGGTGCAGATCTTACAGCAGCAACATCTCAAAAGCACCTTATTCTTCATAGCAGCCCAGATTGCAGACAGGGCCAGTCCTAAGCACCATCCTTTCCTGCTCTAATGGCTGTTGCCCTTCACCCTCCACATTGTGTTTTCCCTTTTTTCCCCTCCTCCTCCTTCCCAGAACACCTAGCCAAATACAACACCACCCCTTCCATCTGCTTGCACCCTCTTCTTCAAAGTGTGGAGTGAAAGGGGTAAATTTTCCTGCATGGTATCTCCCTGTCTCTTTGACAACCCCAATTATGCACAAACTCCAACACTTTCTTTGATGTATACATGCAAGGCCATTATTTCACATTGGTTTAAATCCCACCAGTTTGCATAGAGTGTTTCCCAAACTTGGGTCTCCAGCAGTTTTCGGACTACAATTCCCATCATCCCTGACCATGCTAGCTGGTCTTCCCAAGTTTGGGAAACACTGAGCCAAACCCAGGCATTTCCATGTTTGGCACAGGCCAGGGGAACTGCAGCAGCCTGTATCTTCAATATCCCCAGTATTATCTAAATCCTACCATTTATTAATTCCTAACATTCACTAACAGGCTCTGCTACCCCAGCTATAGCAGTATGTTCTTCTGCTTGTGGATTTGATTTGATATCAATCAATCAATCATTCAATCAATTACTTAAGCAAACAATGATTGTGCACATTGACCTTGTAGAACCTATGCCAGACAAGGGTAGTCCGTACAAAACCAGATGATGCAAAATAAAGGGGTGTCACATTGTTTTGCCTTGACAAGTAATCTGTGATGTGAGGCACAGGGAACCAACCTTCACCCAGATTGTGGCAATTCCATTAAATTCCTTAAAAGTCCATTTTAGGAACTGGCTTAGCACCAGTTTTCAACCACTGTGCCATGGCACCCTGAGGTGCTTTGAATGATGGCCAGGAGTGCTATGGACAATGCTGGCCTCTGTCCCTCTTTCCTTCTCTCCCTCCTCTGATGCCCTCTCATGTCTCTGCCTCCCAAAGGCTTGAACAGCTGTTTGTTGCAGCAGCCCTGGCTACAAGCTCTGCAGGCAAATGGTGCCTCTGGGGCTGGCCAGCGGTCCTGGTTGCCAGGAGCTGATGCAGCCTTGCAGTAAACAAGCAAGTGAGCAAGGGAGCCCAGCCAGCCAGTCCTCCAGCCCTTGCTCCTGGGAATGGACAGACATGTCCCAGCCCCCTGTGAGGCAGTGTAAGGAGGCATCTCTCTTTGAGGCTTGGGGAGAAGCTCTTCAGACCAGGGGTGGCAGCAGCAGCTGCCCTGAGGACTCCCAAGGAGAGAGGAGAGGAGAGGAGGCTGAGGGAACACTCCACAAGGGAGGCTGTTCGGAAAAGGGTGAGAGGCTGCCAGCTCTGCAAGCAAGGAGTGACATGACTGGGCTCCTGAGCCTCACAGGAGTGCCACACAAAGAATGGAGTTGGTCAAGGGAGCCATGGACTCTAAAAGATTGAAAACCTCTGATTTAGTATTTGTGGGTCCAGCATCTGCTCTGAAGTAAAGGGGGGAAAGAAAGAATAATTGCATCATTGGGATTTGCATTTACAGCAATATAGCTTGTTTATTGCACACAGAAGGAGGGGGAAACCACATTTTATGACAGAAGATAGTGATGCCTTGTTTAATCAAGTACAACTCATTTCCTGAAATATGCAAGGTTAATGCACAGGGATTTTATTGTAGAGAGCCTCAGTCTACTCTTTCTTGTTGAATAGTTTCACTACTAACTTCAAAGATGCCTGATCTGAATGAAACTTGAATGGAGCCATGTAGAGCAAATTACTCTGTCTTTGGTTAAATTAGTGATGACATTATTAAAACAGAAGGCAATATGACCTGATAGGGTAGCAGGGATCCTAATACAGCCAGGTAAAAACACTCAAATGGGGTTCAAACCTGGGCCAGTGTGTAGTGTGGCAGACCTGGAGAGAGGAAATATGGCCTGAGGAGAGGGTTGCTGCAGTCCCATTTTTACACCATATAACAATGACGGCAATTTTATCAGGAAAGGAGAAACAGACATGGCTTTGTATTTGTAGCAAAGAGAGCTTGGTCTTCTGGATGGATGACCTTGTTCACAAAACCAGGTCTGCTGCCTTTTTCAACCACAGAAGTTGATTGCACTTTGGAATGTGGGCCAAGCTGAGTTTCCATCCATGGTGTCCGCCTGCTATTTTTATTTACCCAGAATGCAATGCTCATAGATATATGAAATATAATGATTTCATGGAATCCATAAAATTAATAGATCTCTGGCAGAACTGGTGAAACGTTGGCCCTCCCTGTTGGCACTGGTCTGTCTCAAGAGACAATGGAGTGCACCTCCAGGGGTGGTATTATTATTATTATTATTATTATTATTATTATTATTATTAGAATTTATATACCGCCCTATACCCGGAGGTCTCAATATATATAATCAAAATAAAAGCAACAACCCAATAACACCCAAACGCTGTATTAGCAGCAGCAAAGTAAGCTCCCTGGGGCATAAGCCTGGTCAGTGTGTACCAGACAACACACTGGTTCTCAGCCTCTCTGATGTGGTCCAAAGGAAAGCAGAACAATACCTTTGGCACCAGCTTGGCTGCAGAAGGTTCCGGAAGGAGCCTTACAAGGAGTCATTCAACTGTCTTAGGGACTCCACTCCAGATTTGTGTATGGTTTACTCCTTAGTCATATTTTCTTCAGAAGATGTCCCACAAGGCAGCAGAGATTGAGAATTAGAGTTTTCCTTCTCCTGGATGGGCTCCCTTCCCAGTTTGATGAGCCCCATCTGCCCCTCCAGATGTGCATGAATTGCATTTTCCATCCATCCCAGCAAGCATTGCCAGTGGGCAAGGATGACAGGAGCTGTATCACAGCAATACTTGGAGGGCCAAAGGTCCTCTCCCCCAGATCTGTGAGCTGGGATATTGCGTTGGGGTAACTTATGATGGGTGGCCACCAGAGATGGGACATCAGCTTAGCTCTTAATCAAAAGTACCCCTTTCTGCACAACCCTGAAGCATCCCCAGGGACCAGGTGAAAGGTGGTGTCATGAATGGGACAGCTCCCAGTGAAGGTTTCCAGCCAGCTGAAGAAAGTAGACAGGAACAGGGAGAGTTAACATTCATGCAGGATGAACATTGGCTAGTGCCGACTCCCCCACCCCTTGGAATGCTCTCCAGGAGCTCAATTGGGCACGAAAACACACAGAGATAGTACGTCAGAGCAGGAAGAGGTTGGAGCTAGTTTATTCTCCCCAAGTAGTCATCGAATGGGGGCGTTGCTAGATTGGAAGGAAAACAAGAGGCGCAAAGGACGACAGTTCAATATATTCTGTCAAAACTGAAAGGATTCTTCAGAAGGGTCATCTTGATTGATGATGTCGGAGGTTGTGTTAGAGCCGTCTGGAGCTGTCTGTTTGTTTTGACAATAAATCATCCTTTTTAATTAACTATGCTTGCTGTGTTATCAAGTGGGAACCTGGACTCCATTGCCAAAGCTGTAGCAGTGGCAGAGGAAGCATGTGACTGTGGTCATCACAAGCAAGACTTGGCCCCACCCCTTTTGGGATTAGGGGCCCCACTGCAGAACCATGCCACAGACTCTCCCAATGTTTGATGCACACCCTGCATAAGACCATTTAATTTATAATACTCTATGTGTACAACCCATGGGTGGGCCAGAGATAGAGATGTTCTAGGGTCTAATCATGGGTGGTTAAAAACCTGATGGGGAGAAAACCCTCTCTAACTGGAGCTGATGGATGGGTGCTTCCCCTTCTCCCTTCACTGCTTCTTCTGGTGCCAACACCCCGTTCTCCTGTGTTTGAAATGCTCTGGTGAAGCTCAGCTAATTTTTTCTGAAGGCATCATCTTGTCGCTGCACATCTACTCAGCTTCTGCCTTGTAGTGCATTTATGTACCTGACTTAAAAGCAACTACAAACAATTGCTCATCTACAATACTCCACCTGAACAGTCACTAAACATTATCTGGCTGCTTGGATGATAAGCCCCATCGAAGTGCCTCCTCTGCTCTAAATAAATAGGTAACCTGTGTCGCAGGCTTGCTACATTTTCTGTTTTCTGAATGAACTGAAAAGAGCCATGGTTCCTTAAGGAGTTGTTGCCCAAAGGTGAGATCATCAGAAAGGAACCAGGGCTATCTGTACTCAAGTCCCACTTCACTCACGGGTGACCATGACCAAGGCCACATACATTTAAAACACACACACAAGAATTTTAGGTGCTGTAGCTTACACTGAACAGAGCTATAATTCCAAGAACCCTTAACAAACTACAATCCCCAGGATCGGGGCTGTGTTTAAAATGTGCTTTAAGTGTATGGTGCATAAATAGCCCAAGTTTCAGAACTAATGCTTTATTTGTGAAATGGGAATAATAATAAACTTCCTTACTTTTCTTTGAGTTAGGTCTCCTATTGTTACATGTCTCAATTAGGGCTGGGCAATATATTGACATATTGTCCAAAACCAGTTTGAAGTCCTTATTGTGATATCAGTTTCATAATTTTTTGACCTGGCAATATATTGTGAATCGTGATGTGTGTCTCTGTGTGTGTTTGCTATGCAAAAATCGCAATGTGGGGAAAACCGAGCAGCCGGTCAATGCTTCTCTCAATTCCCACAGCTGTTAACCCTGCTAATTCAGCTCTCCCTTGATTCATGATGGGGGCAGTGAATCACAAGAGTGGATGCTTGCAAAAAATCACTATGCAGCATCGGACCTAACTGCTAATAAAATATTTGAAGGGGCTGCCCCCACCCCAAGTTGATGGGCATTGCTGTTCAAATAGTGTGCCTCTGTCACATCATGTGATTAATTATGTGGAGTGGAGCTTACCTGCCTTCTCCCATATTTTATTAGCAGTTGGCACCCCTACAATGGCAAAACCATGAAGCCAGCCAATGCCTCTACATAGCACCATCCTTATTTCAGATATCATGATACAGTGGTACCTCGGGTTACATATGCTTCAGGTTACATACGCTTCAGGTTACAGACTCCACTAACCCAGAAATAGTACCTCGGGTTAAGAACTTTGCTTCAGGATGAGAACAGAAATCGCGAGGCCACGACGTGACAGCAGCGGGAGGCCCCATTAGCTAAAGTGGTGCTTCAGGTTAAGAACAGTTTCAGGTTAAGAATGGACCTCCGGAACAAATAAAGTACATAACCAGAGGTACCACTGTATATCATTATATCACAATGTTTAGCTGTTTTTAGCTGATGTTGAAAGCCAGCTATTGCCCATTCCTAGTCTCAATATAACCGCTGAACAGATCACTTAATGTGGATATAATATTGATGATATTGGCATTGGATGTTATTAACTGCCCTACTGGTATGTTTTATATTCTTGAACCTTTGGTATGTTTCACGCTGTTAATTGTTGAACGGTCAGTGTTATATTGTAGTGGCATTATACTTTTATGATAAGTTATGGCTGTTGCGCACTTACTGTATTTGGATTGTTTATTTTCTGTGAACCGCTTTGAGCACAGTGAACTCGTGGAAAATCGGGCATATAAATAAAGGGACTAAGAAATATGAGAAGTTGTTGTGAGGGTAAATGAGAGACCAGTTCTATAGTACTTTGTACACTAAAATTGCTCGATAAACAATACGTTCAAAGATACACAGGCACAGGTTTTTAATACAGGATAATATTGGATATAGGATAAAAATACCTTCAAAGTTTTTTTGCAAAAGTGGATGGAAGAGGTTGTGCAAAGCCATTTCCCTTCCCAGGGAAATGGAGTTGCAGGCTGGACACGAGCCCGCCCCGTGTGGTGGTGTGTGGCTAGCCCCCGCGTCATAGGGAGTCCTCTCCGCATCACACCCCAGGCTGACCAATCCGGGCAGCCAGGGGGCATGACATGCTCTATTTCGCAGCCCACAGGCCTGCATAGCTTTATATTATTATCACCCACAAAAACTGTTCTACAGTAATCTAAGGAGTACTCTCCTAACCAGGAAAAAACAATCTTGTCATCTCATGTGGCCACAGCATAATGGGTACATGAGTATCCTCATGTGTACATATATCTTCTCCCACCATTTACAGGTAATCTAAAAAGAAGGTGAGGCCATGCTATATACCGTATTTTTTGCTCTATAAGACTCACTTTTTCCCTCCCAAAAAAGTAAGGGGAAATGTGTGTGTCTGCACAGCAATCCCTCTTTTCTTGTTTTCCTCCTCCAAAAACTAGGTGCATCTTATGGTCTGGTGCGTCTTATAGAGCGAAAATTTGGTATATAAAAAAGACACACTTTTGGAACACTGGTGCAGTTGCCAGAAACTATGGAGGCAATCTGGCCGCAACATCTGCCAACCCCGTGACCACCAGAGTCAATTTGGCTGATCTGGTTGGCTTAGGGAACTGTCCCCTCCTTTCCTCACTGCTCTGTGTGTGCCCCTTCCAAAAGGACAACCGTTCCAGATCAAAGAAGTGGATCTGCTACAAAACATAACCGAAGACGGGAAGACGTCATGGACACTAGCCACTTGTTGCCTGCCCACAGCCAACGTTCCTCCATTTCAAACTGGATCATGCGGAATACTGGTAGAATATTTTTTTAAAAAAGAGCACAGGAAGCTGCATTAAATCAGGTCAGACTATTTGTCCGTGGAGCTTAATGTTATTATTTTTCTGACCAGCATCCAGTCCTTTCCCATTACCTGCTACTTAACCCTTAAATGGAGATTCCAGGGACTCAGGCTGGAATCTTCTTAATGCAAAGCTCTCCCATCTACCTCTCTCCCATTTACCTTTATATATGTCCCTCTCAGCCCACCTGGCAAAAGTCATCCCATGACCAAAATATGTGTGTGCACAGGCTTTGGAAGGCACCTCCGCCACTCCTGAAATTCTACATCTGTCTTCCCCCAAGATTAACAAGCGACCAGCCTCTCTTTTAACAGGATGAAAGGTTTGGTGCTGTTTTCTAATATCGGGAATGAAAGAAAGGACACTGTCTTTTCGTGCACATCAAAAACTACACGTCTGCCTGCTCACTTTGTTCCTTTGCTTCCAGCCAGTCTTCAGCAATCAGGTTCAGAGAGTTTATATCTCTGTTCAAAACCACCGAGATATAAGAGGAGTTCTAGAGCTGCGGAAGACATTAATTACTTTGGGTTGGAGGCATTTGAGCTGCTGACACGGTGTTTTCCAACATCTTAGACTTTTCAGTCAATTCTGAGATTCAGACAATTTCAGGGTGGTTTTTTCCCCAAAAAAGAAAGAAGTAGATGTGCATTCAGAGATTCGGAGGTCTCCTGCAGTGAAATAAGCATCAATGGGAATTTTGTCTCTGTAAAAGATCTGTGAAATATCCTTAAAGCCACCAAAAAGATTTATATTCTGTCTTTTTTTTTAAAAAAAAGAGTAATTTATGTAGTGTCTTCTGTAGGCTTTAGAGAGTGGTGGATTAAAGTCATTGGGTCTTACTCCTGAATATAGATGCATAGGATCAGGCTGCATGCATGAAACGTTTTCTGTGGCACTTGAAAATTTAAAGGGTCTGTCTCCAAAAATTGTTTTAGAGTTTAGTTCCCACCTAGACACACTGGTTCTTCCATTCTCTGCCATTCCTCCCCCTTTACCAGGAGCCAAGAAATAGTCCTTTCTGACCAGATGTGCTTCCAGGTGTGAATGATCTAGCAGCACACAATCATTGATGTTTTGCTTTAAGCTGGAAGTGGATGGCAACTCTGTTTCCAGACTTCTAACACTTTGTAGCCAAGTCAGTATTTTCTCTTTCTCCAGACCCAAATGTTGCAAAGGAGGTAATTTTCTTGGGAACACTGTGGGGGTGCAGGGAACAGTAAAATACAGTGGTACCTCAGGTTACATACGCTTCAGGTTACAGACTCTGCTAACCCAGAAATAGTACCTCGGGTTAAGAACTTTGCTTCAGGATAAGAACAGAAATCGTGCTCTGGCGGTGCGGCGGCAGCAGGAGGCCCCATTAACTAAAGTGGTGCTTCAGGTTAAGAACAGTTTCAGGTTAAGAATGGTTTGAATTGCATGTTATGATGATTTCCAGGGTTCAGTTTCACTTTCACTTTTAAAACTTTCCTTGGCCTCAGAAAGTAAGCTCAGTGCAGAAGTGATAACCAGCACATAGTTTGCTTTCCCCCGCCCCCAAACATCTGCTAGACTCTTGGCTAGGTGATGTGGGGCAGTCCTTCTACTGTTCCTCTTGAAGAATGGAGGATGGCTTCAGGATGTTTCTTCAGTAGAAAATGGCTGGCCTAAATGTGGAACATATTAAATATGTCCACAAGGATAATAAGATGCATAGCTTTAAAATATTTTGGGGTCTAGCTTAGCACCAAACAAAACTGTTTGCATGCAGATGTTTTATTCACACTGGGGATGGATAAGAAATTCATTTGGTCTGCATTTTAAAGCAGACCAACTTAATTTGCCATTTCTAGACACATATTCAGATTGGGATGCAGTTATCAATTGGATTACTCACTTCTGCAATGCAGCTTTGGGTTTTTGGTGTGTGTGATTTAAATGCACAAGGTGTGTGTTTTAAACTAGGAAATGCCTATCAAAGAAGTGGATTTTTAGGGGCAAAAGCATTGCAAAAGATAACACAAATATTTTATGGGGAGAACGCATGGCACTCATGTGTGATTCACCCTTATGAATTTCCATTGCCTTTTGTTCTTGCTTCCACAAGAGACTGTCAAATGCTTCCATGCCCACAGCTGTGTGTGTAAGGAGTAGGAGAGAAGCTTGAAGGAGACTGAGACAAGAAGAGAGAGAGAGAGAGAGAGAATGAGAATGGCAGGACAAGACATAGCAAGAAAGCTGGGGAAGGGAGTGAACTTTCTGTTGTAGGCCCCACTTCCTTAATTTAAACTAGGTGTGAGGAACCTTTTGCACCTCTAGATATTTGCTGAACTATAAATCCCATCATCCCTGGTCATGCTTGCTGGACTGATGGGAGTGTCAGTATTTCATTCTCCCATTGCAGAGGGTAATATGATATTTTGAAGCTGTAAATAAAGATTTGATGCCATATTCCTACCAATCCAGTTTTTGCTAATGCAGAGTGGGTGTCATGGTGTTTCCTGGACCCCTGAACTCTGGCCGTGTGGATGTTCCATTATGCTGTTCCGGAGGGTGTCACGGGAGCGTATTTACCAATAGGGAGTTGTAGTTCAACAAAATCTGGATGGCCCACTCCTGATCTAGAACCAACACAATAGCAATTTCCTGTTGCCACATTGGTTCTCATATTTTAAATTTTGCTTAATAGGTAAATTCATTTGACACAACAGAAGCAGAGCCTCATGGTGGATCTTTCTTACTTCCTTTTCTAAGAGATATGGCATTATCCATCACTAAATAAGCTGAAGAAATGGAACATAAAGGTCCTGTAATTTCCACAGCAAGATAGAATTTTCAACCCATTTTTCAGATTTGGGGAGGAAAGAAAGAAAGAAAGAAAGAAAGAAAGAAAGAAAGAAAGAAAGAAAGAAAGAAAAGATTGAGGAAATAAAAGGCAAGAATTCCATTAGGCAAGGCAGGGGCTGAGTTTGTCAACATAACAGCCACAAGAGAGAGTAAATTACCGTTTTCAAATGTTGCTTGACACTTTCCGCCCCTCACACTAATTACACACCCTCTGTATAGAAAGATAACTTCCAGACACACAATGTCGTATTGTGTTGCTTTTCAGCACAATGGCAATTTTAAAAAATGCAGACAGAACAGAAGGGGAGGGTCTGTTAGTGGCTCGAGCAACTAAACTATGTCCCTATTAGCAAATGTATGAAAAGGAACATCTAGTCTGGCAACAAAACTTCTTAGTCATCCATTTGGATGAGGTAGAAGACAAATAAATATCCTGTCAACCCATCTTGATCTTCTTACCTTTTTGTAAAGCCTTTCACTACAGAAGGATGGCTAAAGTTCATGGCAGCTAGTATTGTCTTTTGTGTAATTGTGGCAACCTGCTTTACTTCACAAAAAGCCACTGAGGCTGTTCTCCTTCTCCTTCTCCTCCTCCTCCTCCTCCTCCTCCTCCTCCTCCTCCTCCTCCTCCTCCTCCTTCTCCTTCTTCTCCTTCTTCTGGGTCTTAATTGACATGCAGAAACTTGTTCAGAAAAGGAGTGCTACGGCTAGCTCATCCTGTTTCAGGAAAATAGATGTGGTTGTGTACTGCATGTGTAGAATTGTACCTAGAAGCCTGAAAAGGAGCTGGGCAAAGATGGAGAGGAGGGAGGAATGCAGGTCATTGGAGAATAGCTAGGTCAGATTAATTCCAGTTTTGGAGTGTGTGCTTGGAATAAATAAGTTCCTATTAACTGTATTTGTTTTGGAATGTCTGGTTTTGGAATGATGGATAACAGCAAGAGGTCTCACAGACCTTGACGTAAAAGTAGTGCTCATTTAAATGCCTAGCAACTCCATTGACCGAAATACATTGGATGGAAAATGCTATCTGTTAAAAACAAGCCCAAGAGGGAGGGAAAGTGTGGACATGCAACGCTGATTTGGGTGCATCTTGTGCAATAAACAATGCAGTATTTTACTTCAACTGTCAATGTCTAGAGCAGGGGTTCTGAAACTGTGGTCCGTGGACCATCAGTGGCCCATGAGCTTCAATGAGGTGGTCCATCTGTGGATTTGTGGTTGAAGACTGCCGCCAGCACATCCATTACATGAAATATTTATATTGATTTTTAATTGTATTCTATTGTGTATTTTATTTCTTATATTGCATGTTATTGCATTGAAAATTGAATTCTATAGCATTCAAATTGCAATACAGTGAGATACAATATGTAAGAAATACATATGCAATTAAAAATCACACAGCATCTAGCAACACAGTCAGATGGGTGGGGTACAAATATTATTATTATTATTATAGCACAACACCGTACAATTGCTACCATAGACAGAAAAAATCATTAACTGGTCCACCAAGAACCTCAGGAATTTTCAAGTGGCCCAGGAGTGTGTGGAACCAGTGATCTAGAAGATGCAGTATGTGGCCAACACAATACACATTTCCTAGTGAAATCACATCCTCTCTTAACCTCTGATTGGCTTTTAGTATTGATTATATGTGTGCCATGGCATTCCTCCAAGAAGCTCCCACCTCTCATTCTATAAGACAAGTCTGTGAGATAGGTTCTGACTGGTCCAGGTCCAAGGTCACCTAGTCAGCTTCAAGGCAACCGAGATATCCCTGAATCACACCTAACACTCTGCGTCGTACACCACACTTGCCCACAACTTGACTGTTCTAAAGTGGCATATGATGCTTTAAATACAGGGGTGCACAGGGGAGCCAACTTATATAAAATATTGGGGGGCCCAAGTAAGCCTTGCCCTGCATAATTGATCACATGACGCTGTGCAGAGACACCATTTGAATGGCGATGCCCATCAACTTTGCACCCCCCCAGCCCTCTTAAATATTTTGTTGGGGGACCAAAGACCCCTCAGCCCCTAGGAGTTGGCTTCTATGATAGTGCAGATGGGGCCTGAGTAAACAGGCATAGGCTGGAATGGTAAAATTCAGGTGAATTTCATTGAAAGAGAAACTCCAAACCATAGGAAGGAGTAATGTGTTCCCAGATGTGTCTTTCGGTTCCTCAACCAAGAGTGGTAAAGATCCTCTTGTGCTCTAACCTTTTCTCCTTCCTCGCTGAATGAATGTAATGTTTTCACATTCTGTTTAGGAGTGTGTCTAATTCATTTTCGCAGCTTAGCGAGACTTGCCCCGAGTCATTTCCTATTTGCTCTCTTGCTGTGAGTGGAGTCAAATTCTCTGCGAGAAGTCAGTTTGGTTCCAGTGATTATCTCTGCTGAATGAGCATGCTGGGACCCCAATCCCCACGCACTCCAGTTGCATAGAAAAGGCGGCCGGCTCATTCTGGGAATGCAGCTTAACTGTATGTTAATAAACACACTGGGAGGGGAAAACTCAAACAAAGGCAGGCAGCCTCAAACTAAATAACACAGCGTCCAAGTCAGCAACAGACTTTGAAGGGAAATAAAAGCGATACAGTAAATGGTCCGCCGTAAATACACTTCTAGCTTGGCGCCATCAAGAGTTAACACGCAGGTGCTCTTGCTCTCCATCGCTGTAATTGGCCCTTGCTTTGAAGATCATTAGCATTGGGATTATAAGGAATTGGGTGGATTAAGGAGAATTTAAGGCCTCTTCTCTGTTCGCGGTCAAACAATTTGCCTCACACGGCCTAATTCCTCTGCCAGGCCATTAATTATGTTTCATTAAAGTCGGTGGCATGAGGGTGATTGCACATTAAACCTTCGCTCCTTGGCTGATAGAGGCCTTTCACATCCAAGTTTGCTCCAGGAGCCGGTCTGAAAATAGAACTCTCCACTCTAAGCCACTGCGGTTTGGGGAGAGTCGTTTGTTCCAACCCGCACTCCGGCGCAGCAGCAACCTGGTTACCCAACGCAAATAAAAACCCCAGAGTCAGAGAGAGAGAGAACGTTGGCCTTACAAAAGAGTGAAAAATTAGCCTCCCACAGCACTCCTCTTCCTGCATATATAGCATATTGATCTGATCTCTCAAACACTCGAATATATTACAGGCCCGTCTTAATAGGACAGCTCTAAATTTGCCACATCGCGCCACTGATCATAACGACCAAACAATATGGAGGGGGACTCTGGAAGCTTGATAGATATTCTTTGGCTAATTGGGGACTGTTTTGAAGGTAAAAAGAAGAAAAGAGCAAGCACGAGGCGGTACCTTCAAGGAAGCACATTTCCTCGGCGGTAACGTTTGTATAATTAATTAGGTTTCTTTGCTGGGGAGGAGGAATGAGAAGGAACAAGCCACGCTTTATGCAGCTCTTCATTCTGAAAGGTAAACAGAAGGGATCAATAATAGCCGCTGTCCAGGTTCTCAGAATGAGGCAGTGTGGGCGGGAAAGAACTAGGTGGGTTTTTTTACCATTTGGGGGAAAACAGAGCCTTTTAAAGAAATAATTGCTCTTTTCTACGAAACAAGCAGCATTTCTAAAATGGAAATTGTATCATATTCCAGGGTAGGAAAGAAAGAAAGATATAAATACATCTTTCGTGGCAGGGGTGGCTGCAGTAAAGAAAGGGCAGACAATGTTAAGTACCTCAACAGTAGCTGAGTACCTCCACATATATGTTTACTCAGAAGTAATTCCCATTCAGTTTAATAGGATGTGAGTATAGGGTTGTGCTGTTAAAGTTCTCAACCTATGTTTGCATGGGGACAGATTGCAATGTGGTCAGTGAGACATGCTCCCAAGTAAATATATGTGTAACAGTGGCAGCATAATCTCTTTATGTGAGAGATCTGGGAACATTTTTACGTGTCTTCATTAACAATCAGTGGAACTGAAAAGGGCTTAATTCATCAAAATGGTTTCAGGTCAGTCTTCCTGTGGTGATCTATGTACGTGCTTGGTTGGTACACTTATGAACATTTAACATATATCTAAGACCTCAAAATTCCTATCACATGCCCCATTACTCAAAACAGTCAAGCACAATGACATACCGTCCAACATTTCTCTGATGAAAATAGGGGCATCACATCACATTACATAATGATAATTTTACTATTTATACCCCACACATCTTACTGGACTGCTCCAGCCACTCTAGGTGGCTTTCAACATATATAAAAACATAATAAAACATTAAACATTTTTTTAAAAAAAAAAAACTCTTCCCTATACAGGATTACCTTCTGACAGCTCCAACCTTTCTCCAATGAAAATAGAGACATCCTAAGGAAAAGCGGGACATTCTGGGATCAAATCAGAAACCGGGATGGCTTCTATAAGTCAGGAATGTCCCTGGAGGTTCTGCAATAAAAGAACTTGTATATTTAAGTTGCTTTCCTAGGCCCACTTGTAGGGAACTAAGTCCAAAGGAAAGAAATAGGACTTCAATCAGCACATAAACTGATGGATTCCAGAATACATGTGATGAACGTTCTTCATCTGAATTTGGCTGTCTTCAAACATCAGACACAGAACATGAAAGTTCTTGACAGATAAACATGAGCAGAGTCATCTGCGGTGGGCTTATCTTTACTTCATGCAGTCCTCTACTCGTTTTACAGTCTCAAAATGATTCCTTTGGCCGTGAGAGTTAGAAACCAGTGGCAGCGCTCCACCTCCATTAAAACAAACAGCAGGATTCTTTCCCATAAAACTGAGTTACATATTGCACATTTGAAAAGGGAACGTTGAAAGGATCAGTAGGTAGTTTACATCCATCTACAACTCAGACAAACTTTTTTTTTAAGAGGCCGCATGCTTCTCATGCATACTAACATAACATTTTTATATGCAATTGTGTATTTTTGTAATATTTTCTTTAAGTTGTCTGTTGTTGCGTCAGTTTTCTGCACACCATAATATATTGAACAGTATAGAAATCAATGGGGACGCGGGTGGCGCTGTGGGTAAAAGCCTCAGCGCCTAGGGCTTGCCGATCAAAAGGTCGGCGGTTCAAATCCCCGCGGCGGGTTGCACTCCCGTTGCTCGGTCCCAGCGCCTGCCAACCTAGCATTCGAAAGCACCCCCAGGTGCAAGTAGATAAATAAGGACCGCTTACTAGCGGGAAGGTAAACGGTGTTTCCGTGTGCGGCTCTGGCTTGCCAGAGCAGCGATGTCACGCTGGCCACGTGACCCGGAAGTGTCTCCGGACAGCGCTGGCCCCCGGCCTCTTGAGTGAGATGGGCGCACAACCCTAGAGTCTGTCAAGACTGGCCCGTACGGGCAGGGGTACCTTTACCTTTTTATAGAAATCAATCAATCATATTTATACTAGCACCATAGCAGTTTTGTTCGGATACTACAAAGCTGTTTTAGCATGGTATCCAGATTCACACAAGTGGGATCTGTAGTGCGTGGAGTGTCATACATGTTAAGCATTCCAGACACTCCATTCTACATTTCATTTCATTTTTCATTTCATTTATTAGATTCTTATACCACTCTTCATCAAAAGATCTAGGGCATTTTTCATTCCATACCACCAACCAAAATGGCCAGTTGTCCATTTAGCATCCTCGATTCTCATTGGGCTGTAGGGGTTCGACTTCATGCTTTTACCATTATTGTTATGTGTGTCGGCGTGGTTGCTCGAGAGCAAACAGGCAAGACTCCCCGTTGGTCTTTTCCAGGCTTTATTATCTGTCCAAAACGTTCACAATGCAGATCGACTCAATTCCATGTCTGCTCACTTGCTAGCAGAATCTGGGAGTGGGCGGTCCTTAAACTTTCCCCAGCAGAGTAGTCTTTTGACCCCCACCCTACGCCTTCCCTCTCTGCGCGTAAACCAACTGCGCAGAGAGGGCGTGGGCAGAGGGGGACCTGCCTCCCTCCCGCTTTGTTCATGCTCAGTGCTGTGTCTCTCCCTTGCATACTCCGAACCCTGCACCCCTTCCCCACTGGAGGAAGTGCTGCTTCTCACGATCTTTGGAAGCTCCCTGTAACCCAACTGCCCTTCCACCTCTTGCCTCTGAGCTGATGGCAGTTCCCTTACAATTATTTTTGTACTTTTTCAAGGTTTGTGGTTCCTCCAGGTCTTTTCAGCTCTCTCTGTGTGTGCATGGTACCATATGAGCTACGTAAGCAACTGCACTCACACCCTGAACATCAGGAATAGAGGGAATGTGAGAACAGAACTTTGAACTCTTGGCTTTGAACAGAACTTCCCCAAAGGGAAGCCTAATCAATATGGCTTACCAAACACTATTCTAATATAATATTTTTTTGTTTGTTTCAGTGGGTCTTCATAACAGTCCTCAGTGGTTTGTGTTCCAGTCTCTCTCAATGGAGAGCCTTGCCATGAATTAAACAATGGGGGATTTAATAAAGTACAATAAGAGCTTTACATTTGCCACTGATTCTTATTTTCCTCCACAAAGTTCATTGAGATTTTCTACACAATGCGCTATTTTTGCATTTGGAAATATTTTGCATTTTTACCACCTCTTCAAGAAACAGCAATTGTGCAAGATATATATAAAGCCATGCATTAACATTCTGCTTCAAAGTCTGTTCCAGCCGAGTTCATCAGTCTCTTTGCATTGATTTGGAAGAATGCAAGAAACAGCCCTCCGAAAAGGAAACTAGGGGGGGCTGGAAGCTTAATTGGTAGATTAATCAATGGAAACTTTCATTGAGTAATCAATGGGGGTGCAGCTTAAATAGATGAGGGCAAATTTTTAATCAGGGGCAGTGAGAGTTAATGGCATGTTTGTTTGCTTTTAAGCTGTTTTGGTTCTTGTGTTTGCTGACTGGAGCATGAGACTCTTAATCTTGGGGTCGTAGGTTCAAGCCCCACATTGGGCAAAAAGATTCCTCCATTGCTGGGGGATGAGCTAGATGAGCTTTGGAGTCCCTTCCAAATCTACAATTCTATGATTCTGCGTAGTGTTGTCCTGAAACCTTGAAATGAAAGCTTTGGGTAAGAGTAGAAGTCATGCAATAAGAGCACAAGTTGTATCAGAAACTGGTTAAACAACAGGAAGTACAGAACAAGGATAAATGGAGAGTGGCATACAGTGAATGAGTTCCGTTGGCAGAAGACCTACACAATGACTTTTCCTTCCTTCTCTTCCCCTTGCATGCCAGGGGTCAGCAGTGGGGTAGCCAAGGCTGCTGTTCAGTGTGGTAAACACAGAGGTTTACAGGAGCTCTAAAAGGAACCTTCCATAGTAGGTGAATGGGCTTTAAAATAGGAAAATGTGATTTAAGATAATAGGAAAAATAAAATAAAATAGGAAAATGTGATTTAAGATAAGACAAGGCAAAATGATATTGAACTTAAGGGTGGAGGGAGAAAACCCTACTTAGCATAAATCTTTTGAGGTCTGAACTGGTGGCGACTGATCGAGAAAGAAATATTCATCCAGTGAATAGCCTGGATGATCTAATGTCAACCCATGCCTTGAAAAAAAGATGACCTCCATCTTAGGGATCATTGGGAAAGGGATTGAGTATAAAACTCCTAATGTCACGGCATGGGGAAGAGCCGTGGCTTGGTGGCAGAATGCATGCTTTGCGTACAAAAAGTTCTGGGTTCGGTCCCCAGCATCTCCAGTTAGGACTGGGAGACATCTTTGTCTGAGGCTCTGGAGAGCTGCTGCGATTCAGGGCAGACAGTACTGAGCCAGATGGACCAATGATCTGACTTGATAGAAGGCCTTTTATCTGTCCTGATGCCATTATATGGTGAGACTCTGTCAGTTCTGGTTATCTCATCAAGATATCGTAGAGCTGGGAAAGGGTTCAGTAAAGGTAAAGGGACCCCTGACCATTAGGTCCAGTTGTGACCAACTCTGGGGTTGCAGCGCTCATCTCGCTTTATTGGCCGAGAGAGCCGGCGTACAGCTTCCGGGTCATGTGGCCAGCATGACTAAGCCGCTTCTGGCGAACCAGAGCAGCGCACGGAAACACCGTTTACCTTCCCGCCGGAGCGGTACCTATTTATCTAATTGCACTTTGACGTGCTTTCGAACTGCTAGGTTGGCAGGAGCAGGGACCGAGCAACGGGAGCTCACCCCGTCGCGGGGATTCGAACCGCCGACCTTCTGATTGGCAAGTCCTAGGCTCTGTGGACGCAGGTGGCGCTGTGGGTTAAAGCCTCAGCACCTAGGACTTGCCGATCGAAAGGTCGGCGGTTCGAATCCCTGCGGCGGGGTGCGCTCCTGTCGTTCGGTCCCAGCGCCTGCCAACCTAGCAGTTCGAAAGCACCTTCAGGTGCAAGTAGATAAATAGGGACCGCTTACTAGCGGGAAGGTAAACGGTGTTCCGTGTGCTGCGCTGGCTTGCCAGAGCAGCGATGTCACGCTGGCCACGTGACCCGGAAGTGTCTGCGGACAGCACTGGCTCCCGGCCTATAGAGTGAGATGAGCGCACAACCCTAGAGTCTGGCAAGACTGGCCCGTACGGGCAGGGGTACCTTTACCTTTACCTAGGCTCTGTGGTTTAACCCACGTCGCCACCTGCATCCCTAAAGGATTCAGTAGAGGACAACTAAAATGTTCACAAGGTTGAAACAACTCCCCTATGTGTAAAATTTACAACACGTGGGGATTGGGGTGAGGCATGATAGAGGTATATAAAATTTGGAATAGTGTGGGGAAAGTGGAGAGTTGTTCTCCCCTTTTCACAATACTAGAGCTTGCGGACATTCAATGAAGCTGAATGTTGGAATATCCAGAAACACAAGGCTACGTACTTTTCTACACAGCACATGTCAAACGATAGAATTTGCTCCCACAAGATGTAATTGTGCTTCAAGATCCCCAAGCCTCCCCAGGAGAATAAAGACACAAGGACACAGAATTTAAGTTAATGTTAATGGGCAAAATTTAGGCCACAACTTTATTGGTTACAGAATGTGAGCAGTATTGGTTTAGGCATTGGCATCAACAGACTATACCTGGGCAAGGAAACATGGTGCACGCCATGGCGTTGTGGAGCTCCTGAGGGCAGCCAGCATTGCTCGTGTTGCCTGACCAGCTTCCGAGCCGCCGGGACCACCACCGTTGCATGGGTCAACCTTCGAAAACCTCCTCCTAACAACAAGGGGACACGGTAAAGGGATGGTATCCGCAATATACAAAATACTACTCCAAATTCTCACAAATTCCCTAGACACAATCAAAAAACAATGGGAGGATGACATAGGCTATGAGATTAACCCCACTCAATGGAGCAGAATGTGGTCTAAGCCCCCCTTTAAATCCATATCAACAAAAAGAAAAGAACTCACTCTGAAACTCACCTACAGGTGGTACCTAACACTAAGAAAACTAGCCCCTCCCCGGGCTTCAGTCGAGATCCACACCCCCGGATTCCTTTAATGAAATACCCTTAAGCATGGAAGGGCAGGTGATGGCCATACCTCCCCTCCCCCACACATCGCGATTCCAATGCCTAACCGCCACTGGAGCCCAAAGCTCACCGCCAATACCCTCACACCTGCAACCAACCTTTTATGCTTTTGACAATATCGGCCAAACATCATTTCGCTTGTTTGGCTCTGATGGAGTTTTAGACAAATTCATGGGGAACAAAACTATCAAAGGTTACAAGCTATGATGGTTGCGTGCTCCCACCAGGGTCAGAGATGGTATGTCTCTCAAAACCCATTGCTGGGGAACACGAGCTGGAAATAATTCCATTGAATTTATGCCCCTTGATGAGAATTGGATCCAGTTACCACGTAAAAAGTTTAATGTTTTCCCTCCCCTATACAACTTTTCCAACTCCACTAAATTATGACCTGCATTGCCCCTGTCGTTATAG
The DNA here is from genome assembly GCF_964188315.1 of Podarcis muralis. Lineage (NCBI taxonomy): Eukaryota > Metazoa > Chordata > Lepidosauria > Squamata > Lacertidae > Podarcis > Podarcis muralis. The sequence continues at coordinate 68,835,165 of NC_135662.1, read as the reverse complement.
TCTGGATCCCAGAACAGGGTGGCAACAGTAAGAGGCATTTTGTCTCAGTCAGGGCTATTTTTTGAAAAGTTCTTTGAGTTTCATGGGGTTACCACAGCAAAGCATGAAAAAGAAAATCATAAAGAGGACAGCTCTTGGAAGTTCTTGTGAAGTAAATCATAACCTCAATTAAATTTTTGATTTTAAACAGGACCTATAATGGGTTTGTGCTGATTTGTAAATTTATCTCAGTGCAATTGGTTAATTAAACAGTTAATTGATTTAAAGGGCAGATTCAAGGGATGAATCAACAAACAATTATGTTTAGTTGATTAACTGCCCTAGACAAAAACAATGCTTGTTTAGAAACCAGGATGAAGTTAACATTCGTTAAAATAGGCCAAAATACTGGCTGAACAGAATCACCATCACATGATGTCATATAGCAGTTGGCTTTCATATTGTATAATTCCTATATTAAGAGCTGCACAGTTGTCATGGCGCAGAGTGGAAATCCAGTTCTACTTGCAGTGCAACACAGAGGTGCATTAGCCTCTGTTTTAGCGAAGTCATTTTTGCAGTCTTAGTCATTCCAAAGGGCAGCATCTGTCTCTTAATCTCCAGAGAAGAGGGAGCCACTTACGCAGAGTCAAGATCATTTTGGGTTGGAGCCAGGAAGATACATTTCCAGCACTTCATGTGTTGACCATATGCTACATCTCTCCGCAGCTGGGGAGGGGAGGCACTCAGCTGCTATTTAGTTCACAACCTGCGAGGGAGGAAATGAAAGCTGAATGGAAAACAGATATGCACAGTGCACATATGTTCACACATTGCAGCAAGGGATACAATACCCTGTGGATAAAGTAAAATATGGTCACTTCTCCCTCGCCTACTGTCAATATAGCATGGTAACTCAGGTAAGCGATGAATGACTTTTACAGAGAAAAATCCATAGGATCTAACCATGCATTTCCACCATGCAGAGGCCAATGGTCGCAGATGTTGGAAGCTTCAATCCAGAACATTTGAAGGGCACCAAAGTGAAGAAGGTAGATGTGGGGATTGCATAAGCAAACAGGGATTTCAGGTTACAGTCCTCTACAATCCTAGGATAAGTATCCCGTAGCACTTACATCCGAGTCTACAAGCATAGGATTGTGCTGCTAATATTGAAATGGAAGTATTCTGATAACAAGCAATACCCACTAAGTCAGGCTTCCTCAACCTCGGCCCTCCAGATGTTTTGAGACTACAATTCCCATCATCCCTGACCACTGGTCCTGCTAGCTAGGGATCATGGAAGTTGTAGGCCAAAAACATCTGTCATAGATTTAAGAAATATGATTTATTCACATATTTACACCTGAGTTTAGATAGGGAGAGTTCATATTTTACAACATGGTCAACTTAAGAGGGGCTTGTTCCCTACAGCAGTGCAGCGCTCCCAGACAGCTTTCAGCCAGCCTGCCCAAGATGGATCTCAGTCTTTGTTCTCCTTTCTTCTTCCCAGCAAACCTTGCTCAAGACACTCTTTTCCAGTCACCATGCACCCTGTTACCTTAGCAACCTTCTGTCTGCCCAAGCCCAAGATTCCGCTAGGCCTGTTGCCATGTTAAGTACCTAAGGAAGCTTAGCCTGTATTTTCCCACAGGCCTGATATCTTCCCTTCAATACTCCAAATAATCAAAACCCTACCATTTATTAATTTCTAGGGTTTAGGGGTGTTCCCCCCCCACCAAACAACTTGGGTAACAATAGCATTAATAACTTGGTTCTGTTCTAGATTCTACAAGAATTCCAGCACAAAACACTGGACCCTCCCAGTGTCCCTATTTTCCAGGGACATCCCAGATTTAGAGAAGCCATCCCAGTTTCTGATTTGATCCCGGAATGTCCCACTTTTCCTGAGGATGTCCCTATTTTCCTTGGAGAAATGTTGGAGGGTATGGAGTTATCCAACCCCCAAACTATCTTAAAGCAGCCTTGTTTTTTAATGTTTAATGTTTTATTATGTTATTATATATGTTGGAAGGTGTCCAGAGTGACTGGGGCAGCCCAGTAAGATGTGTGGGGTATAACTAGTAAAATGATCATTATGGAATGGGACGCCCCTATTTTCATTGGAGAAATGTTGGGGCATATGAAACACTTATTTCTGGACTATCTGAATATGTTTAGGGAGGTTCACGCACATGTTGCTTCACATGAGTTGCACATGTTCAGATAACTGAACTTTAGTATGAGCAAAGTAAAGGATCCCTTTCTGCATTATCTACAGCATTACCGAATTTGCTTGCCTTCAGAAGCCTGGAACAACAAGGATGGGTCAAATTAAGCAGGTCATTCCCATGCTATAGTTGCCATCTTTCCTGACAGCTTGGCAATCCAGTGACGGCAAGTTATGTGACTGCAAAATCCATGTCATTCAAGCTTTCCAATGCCTACCTGGGGCAGCGGAGAGATCGATCTCCTATGCCATTGCAGTAACATGTAGATGAACATTGCTAAATTGTTTAAGGATCCCTGAGATAAGAGGTCCATGCAGGACTTATTGGCTAATCTAGAACAGACCTGTTTAGCAATGCTGCTCAAGGCTTGTTTGTTTGTTTTCAACTTAATGCGTGCCAGTTGTTAAAAATCAGAGTACTTCCTATTAATCACAAACAGCATGATCCTATGCATGTTTACCCATAATTAAGCCCTGCTAGGTTCAATAGAGATTACTCCTACTAGATAAGTGTGCATTTAATTGTCACCTGAAATGCTTTTTTGCCCATGCAATCTTTATACATGGCTTCCTCAGTGTGTTTTAGATTACAATTCCCATCACCCCTGGCCATTGGCCATGCTGCCTGAAGCTGATGGGGGTTGTATTCCAATGCATCTGATGGGCACCCGGCTTAAAAAGGCTGGTTTATACAACCTCAGAACTAGCAGAGAGGGGAAAACCAGCGGAAGAATTGGTTTTTCATGTTATGGTAGGAAACAGTAATTAGTCAATACTATTTAATATATAGCTATACTTTATCGTACAGGACATAGGGTGATAGGTCTCAATTCTAACCATCTACCAACAAATCTCAGGAAATGAAACTCAGGTTTTTAGTATACCAATAGGTTTGCCTAAAAACAAGATTTCTTTTTTATTTTAGGAAGAGTCAGAAATAGTATTTCAATGTATACGAAGGAAGAAAAACATTGGGAACTAGTTTCAATACTGCTGAATGCCAGCACATTTTAAAAGTGTCTACCTTACCTAAATCTGCAGTATTTAGGTAATTTGGATACATAAAACTCCAAGATCACTTTCCCATTGAAATGAAACCTGGCTAATTTTGCTTAGATCTTGAGCTACATAACAGGTAGTGGGTGGTGAACCCATCAAATATAATTGAACCACAACTCCTATAATTTCAGACTAGTGGTTATGCTGGCTGAGGCCAACAGAAGTTGTAGTCCAACAACATATGGACAGCACCATGACAGTTATGCCTGATATCAGAGATGGGGAACCTGTGGGTCTCCAAATTCTATTGGACTCCAGTTCTGATCAGCATAACTGGACTAGATGATCCTCAGGGTCTCTTCCACCTCTACAATTCTATGATCCTATTCTATCAGGGATGCTGAGAGCTGGGAATGCCCACATTTGCCGTACACACCATATGTGCATCCTAATTATGCATTTCCTCTGAGAGTGTTTCCTCCTGGATGCTGGAGCAGAAATGTGCATTGATCTGCTGGATAAATGCTTGGACATCCAGAGCCACTCTCACCCTAGAGGACACCTGCAGACAGTTCTAATTTGTGTGTTCCAATTAGTTATTTCTTACCGTTTGCAGCCCAGGCATACCATGAATGTTATTGTGCCCTGCCCTGCCCTGCCACCAGTAGTGTTACACGCGGCTTATTTTTGTTTTTGTTTTTTAAAGATATTTATTAAAGTTTCCAAAGTATTACAAAAAGAAAAAAAGAAAAAGTGAAAATACAAAATAAAAACAGTTAAAAACAATTCAATTTTTCCGTATCTTATCTTTCATTTGCTTGTTTCCCAGACCTCCTCACACCTCCCTTTTTTGTATTCCAGTTCAATTTATTGGTTCAGCAAATCCTTTCCCTCTTTATTTTTGTCCTAATCTTTAATCTTAATATATTATAACTTTAGATTATCACCTGTTAACAATCCATTTTTGCACATTCCTTTATAACATTACTGCTAAAAACCACTTAACTTCAATCCAACATCATTCTAACATTCATTAATTTTGCAGTATTTCTGTAGATAGTCTTTAAATTTCTTCCAATCTTCTTCCACCAACTCTTCTCCCTGGTCTCAGATTCTGCCGGTCATTTCCGCCAGTTCCATATAGTCCATCACCTTCATCTGCCATTCTTCCAGGGTGGGTAAATCTTGTGTCTTTACACGCAGCTTATTTTTGGACTGGCATTGGTCCATCATAGGGTGGTTTGTTGTCATGACTGATCTCCTGCAGTAAACACAAAGGAGTTCCCCAAGGAAAGGTTGGGTACCAGGGAACATGCTGCCTGGACATGACCTTCCTATCCTGCAATGTTTTCCTGGGGTATTGGAGAGCTGCAGGAGAAGCATTGTTGTATTTCAAATGGAGCTGCAAACATGCAATGCACATCTCGGCTCTCTTGTTCCATTGAATAGTGTTGCGTGTTGAGGTCCACCAAAACCCCCCTTCCCAATAACTCACACATCACACGTAATTTTTGTTTAAGGTTTTTGGCATAATTTTGGCCACAACTTTATTTGAATACAGATTGAGAGTGGTTGCTTAGGCATTGGTTATGACTATCTGTCACCCCCCGCCATGGGGGACAGCACTGACTCCCTAGTCAGTCTCGGAGGAACAAGGGACAGAGTCAGCTGGAGCTGCGTCACAGGCCCTCAGCTACTCCGCGCTTGTCCCTTGAAGCTTACGCGGCCCGCACCCTGCCGTCAGGGTTTGGACGAAGGGGATGGTAAGCTTCAGAATTCCTTTAACGGAATACCCGTCAGCAGCAGCATTGGAGGGGCAGGCACAGCCAATCCATACCCCTCCACCAACCAATTTTTTAACCAATGCCTAACCGCCAACCTTACAAGTTGTGACGATTTGCTAAGCAGTAGGCAAAACCCAAAAGGCACGCACTAATCAGCCAATTGGAAAAATTCCTACTGGGCCCCCGCACCAAGGCGGACGACCCCATGACAGGCAGAGCAAGGTCAAAGCGCAAGCCCAAGCAAGGGAGGGCGGGCGGGAGATCCGGTGTCCACAGCAAAAGAGAAAGAGAAAGCTGTGGACTCTGCTTATAAAGCCATTGATCCCACCCCTAAATTGGCAACATCCAAATTGCCCCAGTAACAGCAACCTCCCATCTGCTCCCAGGCCCTTAGCCATCCAAGGCCTGGTCACTAAAATGGGGTTTTGTTCGGCCCCAACCGCAACACGTGCTCTCTTTTGATGTGAACACGCTTTGCGTGTTGAGGTCCACCAAAACCCCCCTTCCCAATAACTCACACATCACACGTAATTTTTGTTTAAGGTTTTTGGCATAATTTTGGCCACAACTTTATTTGAATACAGATTGAGAGTGGTTGCTTAGGCATTGGTTATGACTATCTGTCACCCCCCGCCATGGGGGACAGCACTGACTCCCTAGTCAGTCTCGGAGGAACAAGGGACAGAGTCAGCTGGAGCTGCGTCACAGGCCCTCAGCTACTCCGCGCTTGTCCCTTGAAGCTTACGCGGCCCGCACCCTGCCGTCAGGGTTTGGACGAAGGGGATGGTAAGCTTCAGAATTCCTTTAACGGAATACCCGTCAGCAGCAGCATTGGAGGGGCAGGCACAGCCAATCCATACCCCTCCACCAACCAATTTTTTAACCAATGCCTAACCGCCATTCGAGCCCTTACGCTCGCCGCCAACCACTCACAACTCAAGCCATACCCTCAACTTGGACACCAAAGCATCCAACCATGCATCATTCCCAACTGGCGAGAGATGAACCCCGTCATCCCTATAAACTTCCATCGCCTTGAATGAGATATGAGGGTGAGGTATAACAAACCCGCCCAGATTCACCACCATCTTGCTTGCAGCGGAATTAATCCGCTTCCTTGCACGTTCGGTAGCAACAGGGCAAGGGCTACCTCGCCAAATGCGGCGTTGAAGAAGCTGTGACCAAATTAACTTAGAAGTCGGCACCAGTGCCGCCAACTCCCCCAGGTCCTGTAAAATGGCCGCACGCAGCCCGTAGCAGGAAGAGGAAACCATATCGTTCTCCCCGAGCTGCACCACAATCGCCGAAGGAGGGCCGAACTGGAGGACACGCCTTCGCATGAGAGGTAAAAATTCTCTCCACAGCATCCCCCTTCTGGAGATCCAGGACACATGTACGTGCTGCGGGAATCCCAGGCCTTCACCCAGTCCGGACTGGCGAGCTCTGTCCGCAGCCCAGTGCACAATACTGTGCCCTACTACCCAGATATGGATAGCAGCCTGACCTAGGGTTAAAACACACACATGTAAGTACAACAACAAATCATTTCCGCACATAGACCTTGAATGCGTTCGATCTCCATCGACCCAGGTCCTTAATTCTTTTTACCGACAAACCCCAGTGGGCAGCGGTTGTGGCAGCTCCAATCCTAAAGGAGTGAGGGGCAAACTCCGGAGCCGGGAGGCCACAAGCCGCCACAGCTTTTCGCAACACACTGGTAAACTGGTGTCTCGCCAGCGGGCGGCCATTTTCGTGAACGAAAAGGGGGCCTTCCCCGCCAGGACGCAAGGCTAGGTACTTGGTAAGGTCTTTCACTGGGCAAGGACCCCTTTCGCCAGTTGCAGGGAGCGTAATAATGGCGCCCCTGCCTAATTGGTCTGTCTTCGAATTCCTGACAGTAACCTGCAGGTCACGTGAAGACACACTAACGTCCTGTATCAGCAAACCCCTTGAGCCTCCGCCCTGCTTAGGCTCGAGAACCACCTCACCAACTCTTAGGGCCCCAAAGAAGGCTAACGAAAAGGCAGCTGAGAACAGCCGCGCCTCAAACTTGGACCAACAGATGCTCCGCAGCTTGGCGCGCATTTTCGCCAGCAATTCAAATGTGATGGGGCGTCTGGGAATGGGCCTGGAAGGAGCAAGACGCCCCCAACCCTCCAAGGCCCTACGGACCACAAACTTCTGACATGGGTCTTTGTTAAAATAAGCCCTGTTAAAAAAGGAAATTGCTGCTGAGTGCAGACGAAGGGTCCTAGCCGCCCGACGCATCTGGAACAAATGCGCCAGATACCGGAGCACCTGAGAGGTGGAATGGGAGGTGATAATTTCCCCAATAGACTGCCCATTAAATAATAAGAAGTCAGCCCAGGCCTTCTCGTAAGACCTCAAGGTAGAGGGTGCAACAGATGCAGCTACTCCCTGTAAAACTAAGCTCTGCCAAGGTTCCAGAGATGATCCGGGAAAATTTCCGGACGGTCTCGAGCCACTGGCACCAGGGACCTGAACCGCTGCATCTGAAAACGGGACAGAGCATCGGCAATCTCGTTAGAAATTCCCGGGACAAAACGAGCAGAAAACACAATATTAAAACGCAAGCAATGCAACACGAAGGCCCGTAGGAGGGCCGAAACCCTAGGGGAGCGTGAAGACTGCTTGGCCAGTACGTTCACCACCGCCTGGTTATCAGTCCAAAAACAAACACGATGATCCCTGAAATGCTCGACCCACAAGTGCACTGCCACTACAATGGGGAAGAACTCGAGAAAAGTTAAATCCCGAGTAATAGCCTGCCCCTGCCAAGCGGGCGGCCAGCGCTCAGCGCACCACCTGCCGTCCCAATACAATCCAAACCCCAAAGACCCAGCAGCGTCAGAATGTACCTGGAAGTCGTTGTGCAGGTTCAAAGTGTCCTGCCACAAGGACACCCCGTTGAAGTCCTCCAGAAACTCCAACCAAATCTCCAGGTCAGCCCGCACCTGACTAGGAAGGCGAACCCTGTGATGCGGGGCTTGCAACCCCGAGGTCAGTTTGGCCAATCGGGAGCAAAATGGTCGCCCGGGGGAGACCACCCTACATGCAAAATTTAGATGGCCCAACAACGACTGGAGCTGCCGCAAGGTAACCTTTTTTAAGGGCAGAAGATCCCTAATAACCTTTCTCAAATTGATTATCTTCTCAGGCGGTAAGCTGGAAGTTTGTGCCACAGTATCTAACAAGATACCCAAATATGTCAACCTTGTAGAAGGACCCTCGGTCTTTCCCGCCGCTAAAGGGACGCCCAGATCTTCCGTTAAGGAAGCAAAGGCCTGCAATAACGCCACGCAGTCCCCAGTATCTCCTGCCGAGGCGACCAAAAAATCATCAAGATAATGCGTGACTCCGCCCAGTCCGGTCTTCTTACGTAAGGCCCACTCTAAAAATGAACTGAAACACTCAAAAGCCGCACAGGCAACCGAGCAACCCATGGGCATAGCCTTATCAAAATAGAATCCGCCTTCGAACTGAAATCCCAGCAACCAAAAATCATCAGGATGAATTGGAAGCAGCCGAAAAGCCGATTCGATGTCGCATTTTGCCAGCAAGGCGCCTGTCCCAAATTTCCTAATCATCTTGATCGCTTGATCAAGAGAAGCATATTTCACCGAACAAAGCTCCGGGGGAATCACGTCATTTACTGACGTGCCTGTAGGATGAGAGAGGTTATGAATTAGGCGAAATTCCCCAGGAGCTTTTTTGGGAACTATACCCAAAGGTGAAATGTGGAAATTGGGAAAAGGAGGGGCGGCAAAAGGGCCGGCCATGCGACGTAAAGCCAATTCTTTTTCAATTTTTTTGCGTGCTATCTCTGGCATGTCCCTGATCGATTTCTGATTTGCTGGGTTCCTGGCTACTGGGGTTGAAACTATCGGGATTCTGAAACCTGCAGAAAAACCCTCCCGCAAATAGGACGCCGACTTGGTGTCAGGGTAGGATTCTAACAATGATAGCAATGGTTGTAACTTAACTGGGGTGTAAGCTAAGGAGGATAAGACACTACTTTCCTGCACCGGCAGCAGGGGCCTGGGCGGCTGTTTTTGGAGGCTGCTGAGAGCCTCCCCCTTTTCGAAAGGGCCGGCGACCCCCTGCGCACGTGGATGCAGGATGGTTTCCAGAGCACTTGTCACACACATGCACGTATTTGCAAGGCTGCCTCGAGCATGCACCCTTATTAAAATCCCAGCAGAACTGCTTGCGGCCCAACCTAGCCGGGGCAGGCCTGAACTTCTGCGGATCGGGCAGCTTCTTATCAATACGGGGGGCCACATAAGTGGTCCAGACATCGAGATCTTTCCGATCCCAACGGGCTGTGGGGATCTTGGCTGCCCTACGTCTGAAGTTCTGATCGTAGGCCAGTGCAGCAGTCTCCCCGGCCATCGTAAAGGCCGAACGGACAATGGACAGGTATACCCACAGATGGAGGGACCTCCTGGGATAAGCTGCAGACACTACTCCAGCAAAGACCTGGAAGCTATCCAACCACCTTTCAAAAGTCCTGTCTGCTTTTGACAAGACCGACCGCTTCTTAGATACCTGCAGGCCCTTGTCTAAGGGCTCCTGACCTTCGAGCGGGGGGGCAAGGCAGAAAATATCAACATAGCGGCCATCCAAGATCCTGGACCGCAATTTGGCAGACAGGTGGGCCCCGGGGATAATGTCCCTGGCCGAATTGGTGGAGACTTTTACGTCAGGCACCAATGCCCCATCGAGACAGTCCTGAACCGCCCCATACTTGGCCCTATGGGAGTTGGCCCTCCGCTCCCACACCCATTTTGGGAGCCCCGAGGTCTCCCCAAACCCCCAGTAAAGCTTGAGCGACGCTTCTTCGTCGCTACTGGAGCTCTGTGAGGAGGTACCTGAAGAAGAAGACGAGGTGCCTCTACGCCTCTTCTTAGCACGCCTCTTGGAGCTTCTCTTGCGGCGACGGAGCCCGCCAGAAGATGACCTTGGGGGTAGGGGAAGGCTATCCTCCACTGAAGATTCCGATAAATCAGCCTGCTGCACCGCACCTGGGATTGACTGACAAGAGATTGACTGTGAATGGCAAGGCGCCTGCAACCCTGCCACCGAAGCCCGCGGCGGTGAGCCCCCGATGCGGACCCGTGCTGGTCCCCTCCTGCTGGCCCCCACCCTGGTACGGGCACGACCCCTCGCCACAGTAACCTGCGACGCGGGCAAGACCAGGGTGCGTGCTGTTTGACTATCACGCAACAACCCCCCGGCTGCCGATGTTCCTCCCTCATCTTCGCTAGATGACGCCGCCGGAGACGAGGCGCCTAAGGTAGGATTCAATATTGCAGAAGATGGCGACGGGGTAGAGGAGCGGCGGAGAAGACCATCCATCTCGGACTCCACCCTTGCCAAGGCCACTGGGTCACCCGCCAGGCTGTTGACCATGGATTGGATGCGTTGCAGAGACTGGGCAGGTTGCGGGGAGCGCAGAGCCTGCGAAGGGCCTTTTATGGGCCGCTTTGCAGTAATAGCAGGACCAGACTTCCTTGCTGCCTTCTTTGGTGCCATTCCTGCTAAAGCTTAAACAGAAAATCAATTACAGGAAGGGGTTAATTTCCGGACCAGATGCTTAGATTAATTGAAGTGAAAAGAAGACAAGAATATATATATATAAATATATATATATATATATATATATATAACAATAATAATAATAAAATTAACAATAATTAAAATAACAACTAAATGATAAAATTAAGGAGAATCAGCCGGTACGGGAATAACCCCAACACCGCCGGCGTAACAGCAGGCCTAAGCACTCAAATTAGGCACCGGAATTAAAAGGAACGCTTAACAACAGGTAAAACAGCACCCTGCAATACCAAAACAGCCACTAGAGGCCACTGCAGAGTGAATATCAAGAATTACAGGGAGACCCTGCACTTACACCGTCTGGCCACCAGAGGCCACTGTTGAGCTAGAAAGCTCAAAAGAAGAAACAGCAGTATTGGGAGGAAGCTAGCGTTCACGCCAGCTTCGTTCCCGAAATGGAGGGCCTCCCGCTCGCCAGGAGAACCCGGCTCAGACCACTCTGAGCCCCCAAAGGCCTACACTACCCCCCTGCGCGCCCCCAAACCGCTTGTGCTGGATGGCGGGGGGGCGCACCGGCTCCCCGGCCGAAGCGGTAGCTCGGGGAAAGCGGCGGAGGCCGCGCAGGCCTAATCCAGGCCGCAGCAGGCCACCGGACCCCGCACCGCAGAAAAGAAGCGCGGAGCTGCAGGCCCAGCCGGGCCCGAAGGTAAGGCAGGGGCAGCGGGGTGGCTAACCCAGCCGCAGCCGGGCCGACCCGGCCGCGGAACGCGGGCCTCCCGGAGCCGCCGCCAAACGCGGCCCGCGCGGCGGCAGCAGCCGGATCGGGCCCCGGGAAGCGGCAGCCCGCGGATCGGGGCCGCAACGGCCGGCGCCCGCAGGCCCAAGGCCGGGAAGGCGGCCAAGGCCTACAGGCCCCGACCAGGCCGCAGCGGGCCGCGGGCGACCCCGCGCCGCCAAAGGCGGTAGCGACGCGGCGCGGTAGGCCCGTAGAGGCCCGCGGGCGGGCAGCGGAGCGACGATGGGGCGACCTGAAGCCCCAGCCGAGCTGAATCCAGCCCCGAACAGGGGCTTTCCTAGCTCCGCCACCGGCCTCCGGCCGCGCGGAGCAGCAGCCGCCCCCACAGGCCCCAAACGCCGCAGGCCACGGATCAGGGCCGGAAGCCTCGCTCGAGGCAAGGGGGAGCTGAAATGACCGGGCCCTATCTGGGCTGGACCTGGCGGGGAGACCCCGGGCCAATCACTCCCCTTCCAGACCCACGGCTCGGCCGAGAGCGGGCCGTAAGCCACCCGGGACCGGGAGGTCCTGCACCTCCCCCCCCCCGCAGGCGTCCCAAGGGCCACCAGGAGAAGGTAAGAGAGTATAATGAAGAGGAAGAAATAAATTAATTACCCTGGGGTAGCTAAAGGATAAATCAAAGAGGGGAAGGAAAGAGAAAAAGGGGAAAAAATTGGTTTATACAACCAAAGTCTCTTGCCGATTCGCTCCGGTGCTAGAGATAGATCCGGTGTCCACAGCAAAAGAGAAAGAGAAAGCTGTGGACTCTGCTTATAAAGCCATTGATCCCACCCCTAAATTGGCAACATCCAAATTGCCCCAGTAACAGCAACCTCCCATCTGCTCCCAGGCCCTTAGCCATCCAAGGCCTGGTCACTAAAATGGGGTTTTGTTCGGCCCCAACCGCAACACGTGCTCTCTTTTGATGTGAACACGCTTTAATACAATGGCAAGCTGTGTGACTGCTGAGAAATCCACCGGGGAACAAGCTCACTCCCAGTGCTCAAATTATCAACACATTTTCCATGCCGCCTCCAGAAGAGAGATATCTAACTCTGTCAGACCCTGTGGAATTATGTGTTTCAAAGGGGGATGGTAGTGAGGTTCTTTTTTAAAAAACAAAAATAATATTTGCACAGGAACAATGATTTGAAAAATACATTTGCTGAAATTTCCCTCTTTAAGTACTTTGTGTGCTCCCTCCTGCACGTTAACATTCAGGCAGTAGACTCTTCAGTGCCTCTTTTGCTACCTCCCATTTGAATTCTACATAAGAGACTCAATGTGGTAGAGAGGCTAGGCTGCTAGACTAGTGAGACTCGGGTTCAAATCCTCACTCAGCCAATGTGGTGGAGTGCTTAGAGGGTTGGGATAGAACCTGGGAGATCTGGGTCTGAATCCCCACCCAGTCATGAAGCTCACTAAGTGATCTTGGGCCAGTAACCATCTCTAGTCTAACCTACCTCACAGGGTTGTTGGGGGGAGAGAATTATGTATGCCACCTTGGGCTCCTTGGATGAAAGGTGGGATAGAGATGTTCATATATAATAAAAATAAAGAGCACTGGCTGGCATGAGCCTGTCTCTCCCTCTGTCTGTCTGTCTGTCTGTCTGTCTTTATCTCTCTCTCTCTCTTCCTCAGTCTAACCTACATCATAAAGTTATTTGCAGATTAGGCATTTGGATGATTCCAGCCAATCAGGGATCATGCAGAGAATATATCGCGTCACTCCGTAGCAAATCAGATATGGCTGCATGAATTTGAATGATTGGTATTAGTAACTGTGTTATAATTTGGCGTTGTTATAATGAAGCTATGATTGGATAGTAATTGAAAGCTAATAAAAATTATTATTATTATTATTATTATTATTATTATTATTATTATTATTATTAGATTTAACTACATGATTCTGGCACAGACAGGGTTAAGAGAGAAAGCAGAGAGACTGGTCATTTTGAAACCAGTATCAAAAAGAATAGCCAAAAGGAAGATGCTTAATAAGGGCCACTACCTCGGAAACTTCAAATATACTTTCAAATACTGTTGAAAATGCCCCCCGCTTTGAAAGCGAATGCTGCATTAAAACGAGAAAGAAACCCCAAAATGTGCACGTCTATTAGACTGTGGTTGCAAATCTGTTTATTCAGAAGGAAGCCTCGCCTCAATGGTGCGCTCCGGACTGCTGCCTTAATTCAGTTTGCTAGCTCATCCTTCAATCCAAGCAGCCCAGCTGAATGGAGGGCTATAGCATTTCAAGGGTAATGTGACTTCAGTGGAATAAAAGGCACATCACACCAGGCCCAGGTGGAACATAACACGCTAGCCCATTGCCATTACAGGGGAGAGAAACAGAAATATATCAAAGACTGCTATACACTTAAAAGGGAATAGTAAATAAAAAGGATGTGACCATGCAGTGCTGGTGTCAGGTGTCAGGAAGTGAACATCCTCAGGATCAAATAGGAGAGTTTTTCTCTGTTGCTCCTTGAAAGGGATTTGGTTTTTCTAAATAAAAAGAAGAAGAAAAGAAAGAAGCTAATATTATTAGTAAATACAAAAGAAAAGTAGATGAATGTGCCGGTGTAAAAGGGTAAGAAGATTCAAATATGCATAGATATAAGGACCGGGTGGTGGAATTGGTTGTTTTTTTCTCCACCCCCCATTTCCCATTTGAAAATGCCACATGTAGACAGTCTTCCTCCAATGAAAGATGTAGAGCATGCATTTCAATCTGTCCTGAAGCAAATCCCCCTGGGCTTCTTGCTAGACCTTACAGGGATGCAGAGTGCCAGCAGAGAAATGAGGAAATGGCGCAAGATGGTTGGGATGCTAAAAGCATCCTGTCGTGTCCACTGAAAGGCTTTTACCTTCACCAGACTGAACACACTCTTTTATGAGGGAGGGAAGGAGGGAGGGAGGGAGGGAGGGAGAAATTCCAAACGAAATAAAAATGGGTACGGACAATAAGATGTTGATAGGGAAGAATGTAATCAGGGAGCACACCTTACTTTGAGGGGCAATACAGTGGTACCTCTGGTTAAGAACTTAATTTGTTCCAGAGATCCGTTCTTAACCTGAAACTGTTCTTAACCTGAGGAACCACTTTAGCTAATGGGGCCTCCCGCTGCTGCCGCACTGCCACCGCACGATTTCTGTTCTCATCCTGAAGCAAAGTTCTTAACCTGAGGTACTATTTCTGGGTTAGCGGAGTCTGTAACCTGAAGCGTCTGTAACCTGAGGTACCACTGTACACAGTTGCATGCCCAGCCAAAGAGCCCCCAAACCCTGGCGCATCCAAGTACTGGGTGATAAATGAATGGACAGAACAACTGTCTGGGATTTGAAATGGCCACAATTTTAGTGTTTCAGGTGCAGAAAGCTTTGGCATAGGCAACCTAAGGCCCATGGGGCGGATGCGGCCCAATCATCTTCTCAGTCCGGCCTGCGAATGGTCCGGGAATCAGCGTGTTTTTACATGAGTAGAATGTGTCCTTTTATTTAAAATGCATCTCTGGGTTATTTGTGGGGCATAGGAATTAATTCATCCCCCCCCCCAAATATATATATATATAGTCTGGCCCACAACATGGTCTGAAGGACAGTGAACCGGTCCACGGCTGAAAAAGTTTGCTGGCATAGACATTGGGCGTGTGTCCCTCTCAGCTCCCCTGCTAGGGGACTGAGGCATGACAGGGCCTATTCAGGGAGTGGATCCATCGCAAAACACAGGTTTACACAGATGGCCCCCAAACACTGAGGGAAGCTCGATGGCCTACTAGCTTTACACAACTGGCTCCTTGGACTTCCCTCCAGACCCCTCTAATGGGGTACCCTGTTATCACCGTCACAGAGAACAGGTGTTGGGCGAATCACCACTTCCCCGCACCCTGAATGGATGAAAGACAATAGGATTCCACCCAAGACCTAAATCGCCAAAGTTGTGACCAGTGCTATGGGGAAGGAGAAACCTGCAGAGCAGGGGAAATTCCTTCCCGGACCCGAATATGGCAACCGTCAAAAGACCACAGCAAAGCCCTCCTAGCTGAAGAGGAAATGGTTAGAGCAGTAACAGGCTATTAATAAAGGGAGGGAAAGGGTGGGTGATGCTCCTGGCTGAATGAGTGCTGCGCTTGGCCATTGGCAAGAAGATGGCAGGAGGACCTAAGGGAAGCCTGCCTCCCTCAGGTCCGCTCGCTATGCCCTGCCGCAGGTAGGCCCATTTGAACGGATGGGTTGGCGGGAACCCGTGAGCCTCCATGGCAGCCAAGGGGGATGGGGAGACAGGCAAAGATGGCACGACACACTTGAGAGGACAGTAGGTGCCATGTTGGGTCGCAACCACTGCTAACTGAGAAGGGTGGCAAGTGACCATTACTGACCTATGGTGCATGTACATTCCTTAGGTACAGAAATGAGTGGTGGTATAATGAGTGGCAAAATGGCCTCCCCTTCTCCCCCCAAAATGGCGATGATGCAAGGGGTGTAGGAATGAGGTGAATGTAGGAATCAGTGGCCTCTGCTACTGCAAATTCTATTGTTTCTGCCATTTTGACCTGAGCAAGGTCATTGCCATCCTTTGGTGGCACGACGTTTGCATAATAAAAAAATCATCTTGCCTTTCCTGAAAGCAGGGAAATGCTTACTGTATGGTATATAGAGGAAGATTCAAAAGAAGCATGACCCAGCCAGCAAAAAGGACTATTCAACAGAGGGCCTTCTTGGTAGTGGTGCCCGCCCTGTGGAACACCCTCCCATCAGATGTCGAGGAAATAAGCAACTATCCTATTTTTAAAAGACATCTGAAGGCAGCCCTGTTTAGAGAAGTTTTTACCATTTAATGCTGTATTGTTTTTAATACTCGATTGGGAGCCATCCAGAATGGCTGGGGAAACTCAGCCAGATGGGCGGGGTATAAATTATTATTATTATTATTATTATTATTATTATTATTATTATTATTATTATTATCATTACTCTTCCCTGTTGTCATCAAATGGGAGAAATTTGACTGTTCTGCTTGTTCCAGTTGAAACTGATGGAACTTACCAATATACATTTATATATAGTACTTGAATCAATTTGTGCCCCCCAATTGCTGCAATTCGAATAGCAAATACATTCCAGAAATAGAACGAAAGGTGAAAGAAAATGAGAGAAGTTGTTCATTGCAAACTATTCACTTAGATCTATTATTAACAGTGTCACTTTTTTAAAACTCTCATTTGCCTTTGCTGTATTTTATGATGTTTTAATTATTGTTGATTATTTGTTCTCGTAATTGCATTTTAATGGGCTTTTGAATATCCTGATTGCCCTGTCATGGAGGCTGCAATGAAAACAAACTCATTAGCATTATTTCTAAATAGAAATACTGTTGATATTTGTTATTATAAATAGCAACAAGGAAGATTACAATGTATCTTCTATTGTGTATTACAGGGGAAGCAGCGAGAGCCCAAAGGGGCTATGTGAAGATCAAAATTGGAGAGAAGGAGCTAGAACATGATTCTGCCATTGAGCAGTTCTGTGATCTGAATTGAATAAGCTATTTATGATAATGGTAGCATGTTCAGACGCAATGTAAAAATGACAGTCAGTGGAGTGGGGTGGTTAGAACATCGGACTAGACCAGGGGACAAATTGCTACTCGGTCATGAAGTGGACTCTCCTTCCTGGGAGGTTTTTAAGCAGAGCTTGGGTGACCATCTGTCAGGGATGCTTTAGCTGAGATTGCGAGTTGAACTATATGACCCTTGGGTACCTTCCAGCTCTTAAGATCCTATGATTCTATGATCTTCAGCCAGTCACTGCCTCTCCATCCAACCTACCTCACAGGGTCGTTGTGAGAATTAAATACGGAGGGGTGAACCCATGCACTTGAGCTCCTCAGAGAAAAAGATGGAAAATGAATGCAATGCATAAATACAAAAAAAAAAAGGTTGTAATTCTTGTTCACATGCAAAAGGCAAGACAGATTCCAAAAATGGAAAGTTCGTTTGACACCCTGACTGCATATACCTACCAGTTTAAAGTGGATTTGATACATCCCATGTGCAAACGTTTTGTGTCATGTGCATGATGTTGCCCTCATCCAGGCCCACACGTTCCCCTTATTTGATGTGGATTTGCTTAACCTGCAGATAATGTGCAAAGAATGTAACCCAGCTGTGGACATACTGGGGGCTGCAGGTAGGTGTGTGTGTGTTTTTTTACATGTGTGGTGATGTTTTGCTGGCTGCTGTCTATCACCCCACAGCCCACTCCTCACTGGGGTGCTGATGGGGCTGGATGTGACATGCTTAAAAACAAAAACCCAACTCACTGTTGTGTGGGTCTGGTGTATCAGAAAACTGGAATCGTGGAACTACCGTTTTAAAATTGGCTGCACACATGGTAAGCAATGCGTGCCCACAATCATCTCCAGGTTTCTGGGAGGTTGGGCCACTGGTGGTGCCACCACAGTTTTGTGCAAATCTGCTATATCGGAAAAGTGTAATCCAAAAGAACAGGTTTGTATGCATAGGTAAACAAAGACCTGCTCAAATGCCCAAATGGACCTTGGCTTTCCAGAACTCAGGGAGGGTGGTGGAGCATTAACTTAGGGGAGCGGACGACAACACACAATGCAAATACATCCCATCAAACACTCTCTCCCTCCAGTGACACGGATGTTGTTGCCCCTTCAAATATTTCCCCCTTCAAATATAGGGTTTCTCGATCCTTGGGAAGTCCAATAAGGCCAGGAGTGAATGCATACAACCCATTCAATGAGGGAAATGTGTGTGATAACACTGGGATGGGGGCCACATTTTGCTCTGGTGTGGGCAAACCCTAAGACCAGGGGCCCATTTACAAACTGTCAAGATCATCACCACATACACATTGCAAAGAAGCAGAGGCCGCAGCCTCTTCTATCAGCTACAATGGAGTGCTTCTTTTAAGGCTAATTTTAGTGAATGCGGGGAGGGACACTCTGGGTGTAGAGGAGGCCTCTTGGGCTTATGTGTACCTGTGGGCCCAGTGTACCCGAAGGAGCATCTCCACCCCCATCGTTCTGCCTGGACACTGAGGTCCAGCTCTGAGGGCCTTCTTGGTGGTTCCCTCACTGTGAGAAGTGAGGTTGCAGGGAACCAGGCAGAGGGCCTTCTCGGTAGTGGTGCCTGCTCTATGGAACGCCCTCCCATCAGATGTCAAGGAAATAAACAACTACGGTATCTGACTTTTAGAAGACATCTGAAGGCAACCCTCTTTTGGGAAATTTTTTATGTCTAATGTTTTGCCATTTTTTTATTGCTGTGAGCTGCCCAGAGTGGCTGGGGAAATCCAGCCAGATGGGCGGGACATAAATAATAAAATAATTTATTATTTGTTGTTGTTGTTTAGTCGTTTAGTCGTGTCTGACTCTTTGTGACCCCATGGACCAGAGCACGCCAGGCACTTCTGTCTTCCACTGCCTCCCGCAGTTTGGTCAAACTCATGCTGGTAGCTTCGAGAACACTGTCCAAACATCTCATCCTCTGTCATCCCCTTCTCCTTGTGCCCTCAATCTTTCCCAACATCAGGGTCTTTTCCAGGGAGTCTTCTCTTCTCACGAGGTGGCCAAAGTATTATTATTATTATTATTATTATTATTATTATTATTATTATTATTATTATCACTCGTAGGCACCATGTCAGCAACTCCTATGCTCAGAGAACATGCAGCTTTCCCATCCCACAGCCTACAGACAGGTGTGACCTGTATTGCTAGCTCTAGAAACATCAGCTCGTTGTCCGTTACCATTAGAATGCAATGAAGATGTATAAAAGATAATAATCTATGCACTTGATGCAGCACAGCAACATTCCCATAACAACAGGCTCAGCGGCAGGGACTGCTGCATCAGTGCATTTGAAGCAGGGCAATATTTCTTTCAAATGAGATTGCAATAATTGCTAATATAGCATTGTGGGAGGTGACTTGCAACAACTGCTAATATAGGAGTGACGGTGGACTTGAAACAATTGCTAATATGGGAGGTAGGGATGGGCTTGCAACAATGGGCAACATAGTATGTTAGGATGGACTTGCACATATCACTGACCTGAAGGTAAAGGGACCCCTGACCATTAGGTCCAGTCGTGACCGACTCTGGGGTTGCAGTGCTCATCTCGCTTTATTGGCCAAGGGAGCCGGCGTACAGCTTCCGGGTCATGTGGCCAGCATGACTATGCCGCTTCTGGCGAACCAGAGCAGCGCATGGAAATGCCGTTTACCTTCCCACCAGAGCAGTACCTATTTAACTACTTGCACTTGGATGTGCTTTCAAACTGCTAGGTTGGCAGGAGCAAGGACTGAGCAATGGGAGCACAGGGATTTGAACCACCGACCTTCTGATCGGCAAGCCCTAGGCTCTGTGATTTAATCCACAGCGCCACCCACGTCCTAGAGACACACAAATACAGAATACATGTAGCCATAGGTATGCACACATACAATACATCATTTCAAAACACAATGAGCATTTGTTCTGGATTCAAGCTCTCAACAGCAGAGCTAGAAGTTATTCCCGGCACAGTACTGAAAATCATGTTCCTGTGTCCAATTACATGAGCTGATGTGTTGCACCCCTGGGTGTGAGGGGCTGCTCACTTGTAGAGACTTCAGACAGCGACACTCAATTACCCAGATGCTACGATGAGCCTGGCCAGGCTGGCCTCAGTCACTGCAGCCTCGTTCGCACATTACACCGGATGCAGCTACAAGCTGCATTTGAGCACGGGCATGTGTTTGTGCACAAGGGCATGCGCTTGCTGACTTGTACACCTCAGCTATCGTGGGAGTGGTCAGTGACACTGGATCCGAGGCTGCTTGGAGTTTTGTAAAGACAAGCCATTACTTCCGCTGAATTTGAAGGAAAATGCTCCAGCACAATCATTCCAGCTTCTTTGATAGAGTTGACTGCCCCCCCCCAAATTGCCACGATCCGGATCTCTCCCAATTCTGTGAGAGGTATTTGAGAGGGAATGTGCACATCTATGGCTCCTTTGTACCTTCTTATCCCCACTTCTCCTCTATCTTAAGTTTTCTCTCCAGTTCTCTCAACATATGTAAATAAGAGTTAAAAACAAGGAAGGACGAGCCCTGGCTATCCTATTCAAAATTTATTGCTCTCCAGTTTCTTTTTTTTTGGGGGGGGGGGAACCACACTCTTGCTTTTCTCCATCTTCCCCTTCCTTTGCATTTCAGCTGCCTGGAGCGAAGGACTTGATGCTTAAAAAAAAAAATGTTCAGAAAGCGCTGAGTCGTCATCTCTGGATGTTTGTTGTGTTTCAGTCATGCTACCCCTTTGATCTCCGCTGTGTTGCAGTGCTTCGCTCACTTACATCAATACTGATGGCTGTTGACAGCCAAATTGTTGCTTATGCTCCTATTAATTAAAAATTTATGCTGCTGATAATTTGGTAACCGGGACAATATTGCACATGTTATTAATTACATTTGCCTTCCCATATTCTGCCCTGTCTGCCAGCATTAATATCTAAAACAGGGCACTGTTTCTTTTTTTAAAAAAGCAAACATACCCAAAGACATTGATGGCCCTGATCCCATGCATTGTTAAATGCACTCAATCCCGTGGCGTCCTTCTCTGAAGCGGACGTTGCGGGGACACGAGACGCAACTGACTTGATCCCTCGGCAAATGGAGAAGCTCTTACTCGGCACAATGGCCTTGTTACCCATTAACAATTACGCCCTCCAACAATGTCACCACCATGTCACCCATTCAATTCAATCCTTCGTTTTCTGAGAAAATCAAGCATGCTACCCGTGTCGCCAGGATCTGCCAGGGTTTCGAAACAGCCTGCCTTACAAAAGGCTTCATTCAACCAAAGTTGAGCTCTTTGTTTAACATGAATCACAATGGCATATGTCAGGGCCCACTGCTGTCCTCCACACTTCCATTAACATTTATGGGAGTTACGCATATTAAGGCACAACAAGCCAAAGGGGGTCTGTTCATGTTACAGCAAATTCTTTTCTCCCAGAGATGCTAACAGCTGTAATAAATGTCCTGGGCAACTGGTTGGTCAAGGTCTTTCTTTGATTTAAGAAGGGATCTTTTTAAAGCCATGGTTTTTGAGCTTTGTTTTGGGCGACCTTCAAGACCTCACTTGGGGATTCTTGATGAGATGTTGAGTAATGGTGGAGTCTGGATTTATCTCAGCCCTGCATGTTTCCTCATGCAGACTGGAACAAGCCATTTCCCCACCTGAGTCAAAAGATACAATGGTACCTCTCCCCTCCATGGACCTCCATTTATAAAAGCCGACAAGACTGACAGTTCTGTTGTACTTCAACACTGTAAATAGGGTAGTTACTGAAGGGAGCAAGCTGCCTGCCACACACAGCTCTGTCCCCCAACACCTCACATAGCTCCCTGCCCCTCAGCACCAACCACCTGAGGCAACTGACTGTGATGTTAACATATGAGAGTGCTGGAGGGGAAATAGTTAAACAGGTTACCCAATCAGAACCCAGGGGGTGGAGTCAGAGGGACTATAAAACCAGCTCTGGGGGGGGCAAAGGGGGGAGTTCACTGGGAGTTGGGTGGTTGGTTGGAGTGGGAGTGAATTGGGATAGAGTTTGTGGGTAGGTTGAGTTAGTGTAGTGAAATAAGCTGAGTCAGGAATAGTTAGGGGCTAGGAAGACAAGTAAATATCTGAGAGGTGGTTTAGTGAGTGAGAGCAGGTAGGGAAATTATAGGTCTGGATAGGCACCCCATGATTGTAATTGACCGATACAGTTTATGAAACCACACACTTGTTAAACTGCAATAAATAAACAAAAGTTTATGTTCTAATTTAACCCTGACTGGACTCAGTGTTGTACCAGGTAGGGCCTGGGTGGTGGCAGCGAGAAATAAAGTGGTGGCATAGGGATCAATAGATGGTGAAACGTCCGGGGAGCCTGTGTGATCACCACACTGACCTCTCTACCTAATGTCAGAGTCAGGCAAGCTCTGGTGGATAGACTTCTCTGAAACACATGGTGCCTACCATGCTATTTTCTGCAGCCACAGGGAGAGGGTTTTGTGTCTTGGGGTACACTCTCTGTTCATTTGGAGCAGTGCAGAGGCTCAATTATTTATGCTGAAAGCACACCCCCCCCCCCCGAAAGACAATTCTATGGCAAATGGGCAAAGCTTCGTTCAGAAGAAAAAGTACGTGAGAAAGTTTCCTTGAGTGCAGAAAGTTTGAAAACCACTATTTTTGCAAATTATTATTAGTCTGGAGCACAGGAGTGAACGCTAATTCCCCGTGAATATTAAGCTCTGCTTTGAGTTAGCAATTGTAACTGAGCCAAAATCACTTTCGGTGTAAAATCTTCCGTGACTCAGTTGATTCCCTTTCCCCCTGCCACTTTAATTATTATTGTTGAATTTGATCCAAATTGCACCAGTTGGGAGTCTGGATCGAGACTTATCTCGGGTCTGCATGTTTTCTCGTGCAGACACGTGCTGTTTGGTGGGCGGTTTTAACTCGCCACACACCTAAATTCCACACACAGTGACTTTAACCAAAAGTGCTGATAGAGGGTATTCCCAGACGAGGAGAGCAGATATCCATGCAAAAGGGGGAAAGGACTTCTGAGCTTGCCTTTATTCTTCAAAGCCTTTATTAGGCTGACGCACATTGTTTTGATTCATTTTTAAAGATATGCGCCTCTCTAGAGCCTGGAAAGCTGCAAATGCTCCTTATAGTGGTGTGCTGCTTCTTACCCACACCAAAGCAGAACCATCTGGGCGAGCAAACGCTGAGACGGTTCAACCCTTTGAAAAGGGGACCAAGCCATACACTTTTAAGAACTGCATTAACACATAAGAAGAACCCTGCTGGATCAGACCAAAGGACGATCTAATCCTGTTTCCCACAGGAGCCAATCAAAGGCCCCCATTGAAAGATGCAAGCAGGGCATGAAGACACACCAAGCACAAGTCAAAGTGTTGGTGCAGACCTTTAAAGCCATAAATGGCCTCGGTCCAGTATACCTGAAGGAGCGTCTCCACCCCCATCATTCAACCCAGACACTGAGGTCCAGTTCTGAAAGCCTTCTGGCGGTTCCCTCCCTGCGAGGTTACAGGGAACCAGGCATCCCATCAGATGTCAAGGAAATAAACAACTACAATGGTACCTCGGGTTACATACGCTTCAGGTTACATACGCTTCAGGTTACAGACTCCGCTAACCCAGAAATAGTGGTTCAGGTTAAGAACTTTGCTTCAGGATGAGAACAGAAATCATGCTCTGGCGGCGCAGCTGCAGCAGGAGGCCCCATTAGCTAAAGTGGTGCTTCAGGTTAAGAACAGTTTCAGATTAAGAACGGACCTCCGGAACGAATTAAGTACTTAACCCGAGGTACCACTGTACCTAACTTTTAGAAGACATCTGAAGTCAGCCCTGTTTTTAATATTCTGATGGGAGCCACCCAGAGTGGCTGGGGAAACCCAGCCAGATGGGTGGGGTATAAATAATAAATTATTATTATTATTATTATTATTATTATTATTATTATTATTACTCATTGCTCTGCCTTAGCAGCTGGTATCCAGTTGGATCACAGCTCCATACAACCATAATTGCTTCCATGGATTTATCCAATCCTCTTCTAAAGACACCTGAAGTCCCATTCATTTAAGGCAGCATTATACCACTTCAATCCAAAGAACTGTTGTGCTGACCACACAGCACCCTTAAAAGCTACACTTCCCAGGATTCTCCATGACTTGGTAATGCTAGTAGTCATCACCACACCCTGTGGTGTTGACCTTGACCATTCGTTATCTGCTACGTGGAATAGTTTTCTTTTTGTTCCAAACCACCTGCCCACCAACTCCATTGGATGCCCTCATGTTTATCAGAACATCATTCCACAACATGAATCATTTCATACACACATTGTTCCGGAAAAGAAACTTAGGATAGCCACTCTGTGCTTCTGGAGATGAGTTAGGCACTTCTCTGATCTTGCTTAACATCTTGAGATTCAAGGCCAGTGTGGTGTAGTGGTTAAGAGTGGTAGACTCATAATCTGGGGAACCGGGTTCGCGTCTTCGCTCCTCCACATGCAGCTGCTGGGTGGCAATGGGCTAGTCACACTTCTCACCATTGCTCCTTGGCCACCTCCCAGAATCTGCTTCTATACCCTACCTAATGATAGAACTGTGATAAATGCTAAAACATGGGAGGCGCTGTGGTCTAAATCACCGAACCCTTTGGGCTTCTTGATTGGAAGATCAGAGGTTCAGATCCCCACGATGGGTTGAGCTCCCGTTGCTCTGTCCCAGCTTCTGCAAATCTAGCAGTTCAAAAGCATACCAGAGCAAGTAGATAAATAGGTACCGCTGCAGGTAAACAGCATTTCCATG
Organism: Podarcis muralis; assembly: GCF_964188315.1. Taxonomy (NCBI): domain Eukaryota; kingdom Metazoa; phylum Chordata; class Lepidosauria; order Squamata; family Lacertidae; genus Podarcis; species Podarcis muralis. The sequence goes on along the minus strand of NC_135662.1, from coordinate 68,810,407 downwards.
CGCTCTGGTTTCCATCCCGGTGTCCCGTTGCACCAGAAGCAGTTTAGTCATGCTGGCCACATGACCCAGAAAGCTGTCTGTGGACAAATGCTGGCTCCCTCGGCCTGAAAAGCAAGATGAGCGCCGCACCCCATGGTCACCTTTGACTGGACTTAACCGTCCGGGGGTCCTTTACCTTCTACACTCTACCTAATGGTAGGGCTAGTTGTGCTTCGTCTTTCTTCTCCAATTCCTTTCCTTTTCCATGCAGAGTTATTCCAGCAAGGAACAGCTGGTTTTGTTAGCCCACAGGTAAACTAAGCAGAAATGTGTTTGCAAAGAAACCATGTTCTGGTGTTGAGTGAGGCTGAGAACTTTGCCAAATGTTCATTGGCAAAACTTTTATTTGCAAGAGTGGGGTATGGAAGGCTCCCCCAAACCTTCAAATGTTTACCCGTTCGTGTGTGCAGGACTCCGTGGTGTGACAGTCTTATAGAATTATAGAGCTGTAGAGTTGGAAGGGACCCCCAGGGCTAGCTAGTCATGGTGATATAATTCAAGGAGAACTTGTGCTGCAACCCTATGCATGCTTACCTGAGAGGAGGCCCTCTTGAACATTGCGGCACTCAGATTCCAAGCCGACATCTCAGGATTGCGCGATTATACTCTCAGCGCTTCAGTATAGCTGAGCTTCCAGCATGATCGTTCCCACCTGCACTGCTCTCTAATTAGAAGCCAGCTGGAACTCTGGTTTTGTAACGCTGTTTTCATGTCAACACTTTATTGCCCTTCATAACTGTGTTCCTATAAGTGCATTCTGGGAAGTTGCTGAATATCTTCCCTCAGCGGCATCTGCTGCTGCTTGCAAGGAGGACTACGCGTGCTGTCAAGTTCTCAAAAGCTCTCACAAATAGGGAGGTCTGAGGGGCTGCTTTCTACCCAAGGTGGAATCTTCTATTGCAACAGTTTTGTGGAGTGTCTTTTCCTGCTACTAAATAGGAAGACTCAGGTAGAGGAAGGAGATTGATAGCCAGGTGAGGTAGAAACAGTGGCGGACAAACATTTTGGGGGGCCCCGACTTTTGAACTGTCATGGCAGTCCATTTGCAACCAGCTACAAGGCCTGGGTAACCACTGTAATCTTCTTCAATGGGGTTGTTTACAACAACCTTTACAGTGGTACCTCGGGTTACATACACTTCAGGTTACATACGCTTCAGGTTACAGACTCCGCTAACCCAGAAATATTACCTCAGGTTAAGAACTTTGCTTCAGGATGAGAACAGAAATCGCACGCTGGTGGTGTGGCAGCAGCAGGAGGCCCCATTAGCTAATGTGGTGCTTCAGGTTAAGAACAGTTTCAGGTTAAGAACGGACCTCCGGAATGAATTAAGTACTTAACCTGAGGTATCACTGTACCATATCTGTGTTATTGACCAAGGGTGCCAACTTGAATAAAATATTGGGGGTGGGGGGTGTCCCAGGCAAGATCATATGATGAGACACACATACACCATTTGAATGGCAATGTCCTTCAACTTGGGGGCGGCCTGCCCCTCCAATATTGGAGGAGCTAAAGGGACCTTGGCTCCAAGGAGTTGGCTAAACAACAAAAAATTAATCAATTTGAGCCATGCTGATACTCATCATGAAGCTGTTACATTAAGTGCCACAGTTTTAACATGGCGGGAGGTACTGGTACTGTGTACCTTTGAGTACTCCCCAAAAAAGCACTGGCTCTAGTAGACCCGTTTCTTAAAAAATAGCATTGTGGACTAAAGTTGCTTCTGGAGCCCCTCTGGAATTAGGGGGCCTGAAGCTTAAGCCTTATAGTAGATCTGCCCCTGCTTAGAAATGCCTGTGCAATGGTGAAAGTCCTTTAGACCCACCTGGGGTTCTGCCAGGCCCAAATATTCCCACCTGGAATGTGTTTGCACTGGCTGTTTTCCAGTACATACCATTAATTGCCCTGGCTGCCGTAATTAGCTTCTGTTGCTCATACAGTAACATGTTGCATGTTGTGTCTTGATTACCTGTTTCCAGTCTCCCCATCCATGCCCTGTGATCTAAAGGATCTTCACTAGTTCGCAGTACGTTTCTGAGCACAATTCAAAGTGTTGGTGCCAACCTTTCAAACCCTAAATGGCCTCGGCCCATTATATCTGAAGGAGCATCTCCACCCCCATCATTCAGCCCGAATACTGAGGTCCAGCTCCAATTGCCTTCTGGCGGTTCCCTCGCTGCTAGAAGTGAAGTTACAGGGAAGTAGGCAGAGGGCCTTCTTGGTAGTTGTGTCCTCCCTGTGGAATGCCCTCCCATCAGATGTCAAGGGAAAAAAGAACTACGCAACTTTTAAAAGCATCTGAACTCAGCCCTGTATTGGGAAGTTTTTAACCTTTGATGTTTTATTATGTTTTTTATATATGCTGGAAGCATATTACTACTACTACTACTACTACTACTACCCCCTTTAAACAGATTATAATATTGGTGCAGTATAATTGGTGAATGCTGAACACCCCTGTGTTCCCCTGCTCTAGAAAGTGTATTCCTATGAAAAACCAAGAGATGACCATGCCTGTTGCCATTTTCTTTGGATAAAGATCCTTAGGCTTGGAAAATAAGAAGAAGAAGAAGAAGAAGAGGAGGAAGAAGAAGAAGAAGAAGAATTAGAGTTTATATAGCGCCCTATATCCAGAGGTCTATTTTGCCATACAAATCTTCAGGCCCTGTTATAAGATTAGTAAGAAGCAATACCTTCATAGTTATGCACTCAAGCCTAGCAGCACATATCAGTGTTTATCTATGGCACATACATGCACATGCAAAAGAGTGGTGCATTGTTTGAAAGGTTGAATAACTCTGCGTCTTACCTCTTCAAGGCCCTTTTCTTTCCAGCGAAACTGTGAGCAAGCATTTTACCATATTGTGATAAAAAATTGATAGGGCAGGTTGAGCCCTAATCAGATTGCATTGGGGACTGGATCCAGTCCAACAGCTATCATTTATTTATCTCATTATTTAATTATTAAGCTTATATCCCACCCATATGATGGAACATAGGCTCGCGAGGTAGCTTGCAACACTATAAAAAGCCCAGCTACATAATCTACGAAAGCAAAATATAAAATAGGATATAAATCTATGAAATGGCATCATCATCACCATCCCACCAGGAACAGACATGTGTTAAAAGTACCATGAAATCAGATGGCTCGCAATAGATAAAAAATCTCATTAGTGACTGCCTAAATTCCCTCAAAAATGAAGCTCAAATGCACTGGAGCCACCACCGAAAAAGCTTGGCTGCTCATAGATGTAAACCTAGTTTCCGGAGGCTATAGAACTCTGAGCAAGGGATAACCCAAGTATATGGGAGCTGTGGACATTGCTGGAGAAGGGAATTCTCTGCAACCTCACAGAGCCAGTTATCTAGATTTGGGGGAGAAGGGTGTAGCAGTTAAACGAGTTTGACACTGGTTTCAAAATGCATTATATTTGCAATTCTCTCTCTCTCTCTCTCTCTCTCTCTCTCTCACACACACACACACCATCCTTTATATCATGCATTCATAATGATTTGTGCTCATGATGGTATCAGGGCAGTTATACACAATTCCGTTTCCTACATATGGACTGCATTCACAAGTCAGTTTATTCTGTTTTCCTGATGTGTAGCACTCATCTCCGTGTTATTTGCTTCCGGGGGGGGGGGGGAATCTGTTTGAGATTAATGTGGAAATGTGCTCTAAAGCACAATATAGCTCTGAGCTATATTGAACTCTATTTCTGGAAGTGGCTCTTAACGTTTAAAATACATGTGGGAATTAACAGGGAAACACCAGGAAAAGATGACATATGAATGGTCAGCTGAGGCTGGGAACTCTGGATTCCTTGTTCTTGGCATCCATCTGTCCTGGGAAATAATGGAGGAATGCACCTTTAGGGTGAAGAAATTAAAAGGAACATGCATAAAACTACAAACTGGAAAAGAGCCTATGCTGGAAAATCAAGTGTAACCATCTAGTTCATGGGTAGGCAAACTAAGGGCTGGGGGCCGGATCCGGCCCAATCACCTTCTAAATCTGGGAATCAGCATGTTTTTACATGAGTAGAATGTGTCCTTTTATTTAAAACACATCTCTGGGTTATTTGTGGGGCCTGCCTGGTGTTTTTACATTAGTAGAATGTGTCCTTTTATTTAAAATTCATCTCTGGGTTATTTGTGGGGCATAGGAATGCGTTCATATATTTTTTTCAAAATATAGTCTGGCCCCCCACAAGGTCTGAGGGACAGTGGACCGGCCCCCTGATGGAAAAGTTTGCTGACCCCTGTTAGTTTCTTTCTTATTGTTCTTTTGCCATTCTTATGACTTACCTTTTATATTTCTGTTGCAGTGATTTTGATGTCACTGTTATTACATTTACATGTAAACTCAAAAAAGCAATACAGTGGTACCTCGGGTTACATACGCTTCAGGTTACATACGCTTCAGGTTACACACTCCGCTAACCCAAAAATAGTGCTTCAGGTTAAGAACTTTGCTTCAGGATAAGAACAGAAATTGGGCTCCGGCGGCGCGGCGGCAGCAGGAGGCCCCATTAGCTAAAGTGGTGCTTCAGGTTAAGAACAGTTTCAGGTTAAGTACGGACCTCCGGAACGAACTAGGTACTTAACCTGAGGTACCACTGTATAAAGAAAGAGGGAGGGAGGGAAGGAGACTGTTTGCACCTGCAAATTTTGGGAGGTGAGCATACACCTTTTTCTGATTAGTGCATGTCTCCTCCCTTCCCGTTGAAATTTTGTAACTCTTTGTGCCACAATTGTAGTGGGGATGTTTGCCTTTTTGTCCCACTTTTGTTGTGCTACATTGCAAGAATGTCCCTCCAGATGGCCATAATGTGGCAACATTGGGAAGGCATTGCAGAACAACTAATATAGGGGAATGAGGTGTAGACGGACCAGTATAAATTCATCACTAATGCACTATTGTTGCATCAATGATATGTAGCAGAATAATCCCACACAAATACACTGGTGTGTGTGTGGGGGAGAGATCTTAGCAATCACCTGGAGAGATACAGGTGGAAACAAGGAAGAGTTAGGAGTATGAATGAGCACACTACTTGTGGCCAAAGCCAATAATTGCTGCTTTCTTTCCAATGAACAGACTTCCTTCGCTTAAGTGGAATTAGAATCACAGCCTTAATTAGACCCAGAACAGAGAGGCAACATCAGAAGTGAATTACCTTCAAATAGATAGATGATCAACAGATAGTCTGCCCCTTTTGTTTTTATCGTTATTGGCAGTGCATTTGAAATTAATCCATCAGTCTGTAAATCCTCTACACTTTCAGAGCCAGGAGCTTGTATCTCTAAAAGGCAAATTTCCCTTTGCTGAATTTCCCTTTTAAAAAAAAAAAAAAAAAGCAACCACCACAAACAGCCTCAGTATACCCTAAAAGTAACAACCGAGAGAGGCTGTGAAAAATCTAGTTCAGAATAAATTGGCTGTGCTGAAACATTTGTAATTAAGCATGATAACCAATTACAGAAATACCTGGCGAAGCTCAGCGATTCACTTCTCTCACATCAGAGGCTTCCTAATCAATTTGGAATAAACCAGGCGCTGCTCGAGAAAATAAGCAAGATCACAGCGTTTGCTAATGAGTCTCAAAAATGGATTTCACCGCATGAAAATCTTCATTGTCAGGTGAAAGGCAGCATTCCTGAAATCTTCAGGGTCATTTCCATTTGCATGCGACTGGAGCAAAGCGCCCTTTGTTCTTTTTGTTTCTTTTCTTTCTCCCCCACCTTCCCACATCCCTCTGCCACAAGGCTGCTTTTCCTCCAGTGATTTAACATTATGGAATCAATGTGGCCTACTAACTTCTAAAAATATACCCAAATAAGAGTGTTTTGTGCTGAAGCAGCAAGTATCCATTTTCAATTATTACTTAATTTGACTCCGCAGCACCGCGTTCCTCGAATTCAAATGTGCAGATGTATGACATTTGGGAGAATTGTTTGACAGAAGGCGCAGTGGCACAGCTCTGAAGCGCATGCCAGAGGAGTGTATTATGACATGAATGACACCAGTTAATACATTTGTAAAATGTAAAGCTCCTATGCACTGCTTCCCACAGGAACATGAGCTACGAGCAGGCTGTTCCGAGATCATGCCTTTTGAAGGTAGCAAGAAATGTTTACAACCAACAAGGCCTCCAGGGGAGGTGGATCACTTGCTTGATTCCTTTTCACCATGAGAAGAGAGACTTCAAATTTAAGCATCTCGTCTTCCCTGTTTTATCCAGGACATGGGCCATGGGGAAATTTGTGCTTGCCTGCACATGTATCTGGTTATGTTTCACTTCAAGCACTAAGTGTGTTGGTCCATAAACACGTTACCAAACAAGATGGGGAAAATGAGCCCATTGTAATACAGTGGTACCTCGGGTAAAGAACTTAATTCGTTCTGGAGGTCCGTTCTTAACCTGAAACTGTTCTTAACCTGAGGTACCACTTTAGCTAATGGGGCCTCCCGCTGCTGCCACGTGATTTCTGTTCTCATCCTGAAGCAAAGTTCTTAACCCAAGGTACTATTTCTGGGTTAGAGGAGTCTGTAACCTGAAGCATCTGTAACCTGAAGTGTCTGTAACCCGAGGAACCACTGTAATGAGATCCGGTAGCTGATTTACAAGACTAGCAGCAAAAACTTGAACCAAAGCTTTCCTATATCCCAAGCTTTTGAGTCACGGTCGTATTTTAGTGTACAGTCATATCTTGGATCCCGAACGCCTTGCGACTCGAACGTTTTGGCTCCTGAACACTGCAAACCCGGAAGTGAGTGTTCCGGTTTGTGAACGTTCTTTGGAACCCGAACATCTGACACGGCTTACACAGCTTCCAATGGAGTGCAGGAAGCTCCTGCAGCCAATCAGAAGCCGCGCCTTGGTTGTTGAATGTTTTCGGAAGTTGAACGGACTTCCGGAATGGATTCTGTTCAACAACCAAGGTACAACTGTATGTTCATCATCTAAATGCACCTTAGGAACAATGTATGCTTAGTGCAATGCTCTTTTTCTGCCCCTGCACATCAAGACATTAAGCATCAGGCTTAGAGGATTAAAGATGTGAAGTTATCATTTTTAAAAATTACTAATGGAATAACACATAACTGGCTATTTTTTTTAAGCGTTTATTCAAATTTACAAATTACAATACAGCTTTGTCCGCTGCCATAAAATCACTGAGCGATCACTCCAGTCCTCAATCCCACAATTTGCTATTTTGTGCCCTCCTTGAACTGAGCAACACTGAGCAACATTCCGTGAGTACAATGCCCTGAACTATATTGTTGTTGAAAAGAAAATTGAAAATAGTTTTCTAAGGCAACACTCCAATGAGTCATGTCACGTCCTTGTTACTCTAAATGTCCAAAATTTGGTGAATGTTGACATTCACTGGTAAGATTTTAAGATGCTCAGCAGAAAATCTTGTTTTAGGGTGGCTTGTTTTTGACGTTCACACCCATAAATGATTGAGATGAAGTGGATGCTGAAATCAACAGACCAAATTAGTTGCTTTAAATGGTACTTAGTCAAATTTAACTTTGGCTGCATCAAGGCCAATATCTTTTAAACATTCATGGCTTTGCCCTATATACTATCAGGAAATATCTTAGTTTTAAAAAAGTGAAGCACGTACCCAGAAAATGGAGGGTTCATTATCACCTTCCACTTAGAATGATGAATCCTGTTATGCAGGCTGCATCACCCATTGCTGACCTAACAATTATTTATCATATTTGTACATTATTCCAACAAGGATCACATGAGTGAAGGCTGTCCCATTTTATCCTCAAAATTCTGATGCAGGGCTGCATTGAGATATAGTAATTGGCTGGGACGTTGGTGGCACAGTGGTCTAAACCACCGAACCTCTTGAGCTTGCGGATTGTAAGGTTGGCAGCTTGAATCCGCGTAACGGAGTGAGCTCCCATTGCTCCATCCCAGCTCCTGCCAACCTAGCAGTTAGAAAGCATACCAGTGCGAGTAGATAAATAGATACCGCTGCAGTGGGAAGGTAAATGGCATTTCTGTGCACTCTGGTTTCCGTCCCGGTGTCCTGTTGCACCAGAAGCGGTTTAGTCATTCTGGCCACATGACCCAGAAAGCTTTCTGTGGACAAACACCGGCTCCCTTGGCCCGAAAGTGAGATGAGTGCTTTGACTCTCATCAGCCCTGACCACTGGTCCTGTTAGCCAGGGATGATGGGAGTCGTAGTCCCAAAACATCTGGAGGGCTGAGTTTCGCTATGCCTGTGATAAAAGATCAAACTTCCTTAAACAGAGCTGCCTTCAGATGTCTTCTAAAAGTCAGATAGTTGTTTATTTCTATGACATTTGATGGGAGGGTGTTTCACAAGGCAGGCACCACTACCGAGAAGGCCCTCTGCCTGGTTCCCTGTAACCTCACTTCTCGCAGTGAGGGAACCACCAGAAGGCCCTCAGAGCTAGACCTCAGTGTCCAGGCTGAACGATGGGGGTGGAGATGCTCCTTTGGGTATACTGTCAAACAGTTATGCATATACTTTACTGCAATATCTTCTAGATTCCCTCGTCTGTTGCCTTCTTCCCACCTCCCCCAAATAATATTTTGTCAGAAAATACAGATTCTCATAAAAAAAATATGTTTCCTTCACATAGGTCGCTCATGAATTCATTAAGGGAACATGAGTCACACATAGCAGGTATGAAAGAGGAGCCCAAGGCTTTTCTCAGGCACTAAATATTATCAGGGTGAGCAAAGGCAGAAATGCCTTGAGAAAGGTTAACAGGCATTCTCCAGAAAGCTGAATACAAAAGATTCCCAGCTCACTGCAATCTGCCTTGAGAGTTGCCACAGATTTCTAAAAATATCTGGAATTTGGCAGCAAATTCTGAGGTCTTCCCTTGTGGATTTGGAGGAGAACTCTTGAGAGGAACTGGATGGGATTCATTTTAGGACTGGAGAAAGCCTGGAATGCTTATTTCCCATTCTGGGCTCTCAAAACTTGCACCAAGTTTTGGGGTTGATAACCCTGCAATAATACAACAGCCCTGGGCCTAATATGCCCCAATGTGCCAGACCGTTCAGTCTCTAGGATAACAGTTATCTAATGTACATGAGGAGGGGACCCAGCAAGTCAGAGCAATTTCTGCATCAAGTCTATTTTTATGGAGAACTTGATTCTTCAAGAATATTTCCTTCACCTCTCAGTTCTCCTATGAAGGAGGCTATGCAGCTAGGAAGGTTTTGCATGCAGAAGGTCCTTGATACCCCTAGATAGGGCTGAGAATAACTCATCAGAGCCACAGTCAGTGTAATCAATGCTGAACTACATGGACCAACTTTCCATCTAGAGCAGCTATCCTAGGTTCTTAAATGCATCCATTTGTGAATGAGAATTAGCACCCATTTCTAAACTGGTTTCGCAATATAATAAAGCGAAGACCTACCATCTAATTCATGCAGTGCCATTTTCAATGGTCTTCATATTTGCAACCTGGGAAACAGTCAAACAAAGGGGAAACTTTCAAAGGGAAAACTTTGCAGTTCTTTTTAAAGCAGATTAATCTCGATGAATTATCAAAGCATATGTGTAGGTTTATTTAGCCCAATCACTTTTCTGTCAGGTAGAAAGTGAAGGCAAAACAAAGAATCCTGATGGTAATGATGTTCTATGCAGATGTTGACATGTGTTTTAATCTGGTTTTAGCTTATCATCCATTCTGAATATTTTTTAAATGTTTTAAATAGCTGTTTCCAACTGGTTTTACTGATAATCTTATTGTTTTATTCTTTTGGTTAACTGCTTTGAGGTTTGTATTTTTTACAACCAAGCAGCATATGAATTTTATGGGAAAAAAGGAAATAAAATGTTTTATTTGTTTCTCTCCCTAAACAAATCTCTGCCCCTGCCAAATGGCATCCAAGGCAATGTGTAAAGCAAAGCACACAGGGCACAATGCCATCCATATTTTATATTTTGCAAATGTATACAGTGTCAACTTCTTTCTTCTGCCCCAGCTTTTGACTGGTTATAGCCTATGGAGGAAGGAAGAAAAAACATCCCCTTCAAAGGATATCCAACAATGGTGGTGATCAGAGCAAGCAGAGACTGCTGCATTTTTATTTTTATTTTGTTATTACTTGCAGCTAGTGTCTTTCAGCTCTGAGCATCTGACTCGCAGACTGTCTGCCCCTAAGCCAGAGGCATGAGAGAAGGAATCCACAGCAGGGAGTAATGTAATGCCATCTTCACTATTTCTCCTCTAACAAAACACACAGAGAGATTACTTTGATGGTAGGAGATCTGCCTGCAAACATGCTCAGTTTAAATGGGTAGCCAGTAGGAATTTGGGACAGGCAGATGTGTATTGCTGGTATGGAACAGCTTCAAAGACATCAACACAGCTTTGTGTTGCGCCACCTTTCAGATCGGCACACTTCTTAATACAATAGTACCTTTGAATCAGTTTACAGATGCATTGTTCGTTGTTGTTGTTTAGTCATTTAGTCGTGTCCGACTCTTCGTGACCCCATGGACCAGAGCACGCCAGGCACTCCTGTCTTCCACTGCCTCCCGCAGTTTGGTCAAACTCAAGCTGGTAGCTTCGAGAACACTATCCAACCATCTCATCCTCTGTCGTCCCCTTCTCCGTGTGCACTCAATCTTTCCCAACATCAGGGTCTTTTCCAGGGAGTCTTCTCTTCTCATGAGGTGGCCAAAGTACTGGAGCCTCAGCTTCACGATCTGTCCTTCCAGGGACCACTCAGGGCTGATTTCCTTAAGAATGGATGCGTTTGATCCATTTGGGACATTTGGATTTAAAAGGAGTAAGAAACAAGATTTGGGCTCCACTTTTGAATATGGAGGTCTGGCTGGAAGAAACATGGACCCTATTGGGACAGAGCTTCTTCGAGATTTGGTGTTCAATACAAAGGACTATCAAAAAAACCGGCAGAGAGGAACTGAGAGAGAATTAAGAGCCTCGGACGTGAGGTCTCCAGGCTGATAGTTGATAGACTGATGGACATTCGTTGGGGATCGAAACCGGGAAAGGGGGGGTGGGGCTTTGGGAATCCAAAGGGTGTACAATTATATTTTGTTTCTTTTTATTCTGTTTTGTTACCAGTATAAAAATTGGGAAATTTGTGGAAGGGAACTTGGGTCGACTTTAGAAAAGGGTTTTAAGAATGAGTATTGACGTACAAATTGAGGTTTATAAGTTAAAATTGGTTAATTAAAATGAATTAAATATAATAAGGTGAAATTTGGGGACAAGAACCTGCTGAGCTAACAATAGGAACTGGAATACAAGAAGGGGAGGTGTGGGGAAGTCAGGGAAAGATGTTATTGAAAATAAGGAATGTAAACTTTATATGTTTTTAATTTTTTTTCTCTCTCTTTTTTGAAAATTTCAATAAATATTTTATAAAAAAAAAAGAATGGATGCGTTTGATCAATCATTTTGAACAATGATGCATTGTTCAGCATCTGGTAAATTCAATGTCAAGCATAGGAGGCAATTCCTAGGGGTCGAGGTCCCTTCAGCCCCTCAACAAAATATCTGAGAGGCCTGCTGCCCGCCAAGTTGTTGGGCATTGCCATTCCAGTGGTGTGCATGTGCCACATCATGTGATTATGTGGGGCAGGGCTTACCTTCCCCCCACCCCCATATTTTATTCACCCCTGACGTCAGGTGATCATCTGCATCTGCAAGTGAAAATTGTTGGCTTTTGTATTTTGGTTAAAGGGGGAAATAGAAAGATACAGTAAAATAAAAGGAGACTTCCCAGGATGCCTAGGTTAAGCAAATCAGTCTCTTAAGCTTAAGCCAAGAAAGAGTATTCTCTATAAGATTGAATATCAATATACATATCAAGACTTTGAGATTAGACCACTGAAGAAGCTTGGAAAACTATCTTGGGAGTGTGCTACCTGCAAGCCCCAGTTAAAGGGCCCCATCGGGGGTGAACAGCGGCCTTTTGATTACTTGGACTGCCAGGGCAAAACAGGTGCAAAACGCTGGCACCCTGTCGTCTACAACTTCATTGTCTACAACTTTATTAACATCTATTTACAACTCTACTAGCATCTCTTGGTATTGTGAATATCACCGAACTTACCTTTTGTTGGTATCTTCATGAACTTATCTAAAAGACTGAGTTAAGCATTTAAAAAATCTATTGAAACCAGACATTATATTTTTATATGCAATAGCAGCACAAGAATATTATTGGCCCAAAAATGGAAGCAAGAAGAGTTACCGACAATTGAAGAATGGAGGATGAATTTAATGGACTATGCAGAATTAGATAAACTAACAGGAAGGATTCGAAACCAGCGAGACCAGAAATTCACGGAAGACTGGAGTAAATTTATGGACTGTTTGAAAAGTATTTGTGAAGAACAGACGACGTTTGTAGGGTTGCAAGAGGTTTTGTGAGGAGTATTATTAGAAGTATTGTAAAAATAGACAAGGGGGAGGATGATTTGTTAAGAGATGTAAAGGCAATATAAAGTTAAGAAATGCATAAGAAGTGGATCATCAGAGGTGCTGATGGAAGTCTAAAAAGATTGTATAAGTGATAAGTTTTGTGGTATAATTTATATACCACAAAACTTATAAGTTTTCATAATTTATGTTAAAATTAATAAAAATATTATAAAAAAAGAAACCAGACATTATAAGTTCATTTTAGGCTGGGCAGTTCACAAGCCTTTGTGGCTTTGTTTAATGTTTTGCATTTTTCTCAGAAGGTTGATTAAGTATGTATAATTATTGTTCTGTGTATATTAATCGCCAACGTGTTGCATGAGTCACACTACTTCTATCAACAGCACAGGTTGCATTTTTCTAGCATAGGTACAGGTTTTGGGCAAGTATTTTGTGTGTGAGTGTGTGAGAGAGTGCCCCAGTAGAGATTTAAAATCACGAAACATGCAGCAAACTAAAGCAGGGAAATATAGGCTACTAGACCTTTAACATACCCCCTTCTAAGTCACTTCCAAAATTTCCTACTTCCCCTTAGCGTAGAAAGAAACCACCCATTTCTTCAGTTAAAAATGGTTTACTTACAAACTCTTCCAAGGTCAGATTCATGTGTTTTTCCATACAGCAGCAAGAAAAGACAGGCAGTGTGGTTTAATTTCAAAACTGGGAAAATGTTTCTAAATTATCTGTCTGGTAGAAACACAAAAAATGGCTTGCTAAAGCCATGTGGTCTAAGCTTGAAGTCATTGAAGACCTTTCCCTTTCTTCCTTTTTTTTTTTTTAAATCCGCAAGATGCAAGAGTGAGGGCAAGAAGCTCTGCCCTGGCTCTGATTTGGCTTCAGATATGTAGTCAAATCACATTGGCTACATTGCATTGCCATTAAGCCAAACCAGAGGGAAGACAACACTTCGTCCTCAGTCTGGTACCTAGTAGGTATAAAAATATGGCACCAAACAGGAGCAGGGAGCAATTGCCAGCGGTGGTGAATGGAGCCAACACCCCCTTAAAAATAAGTCACAAAATGGTGGTCTCGGTTCAGAACTTGAAAACAGGATGCCAAAGCAGAGGGGGCTATTCCACCTCAACCTTTCTTTTGATACCCATCTATGGCACTGTGATTATTAACTGCGGATGTAGCCCATGTGTCTGCATGGAAACAGACTGAAAGAGCGCACCAGAAAGATGAAAAAATAATAATTGAAACCTGACCACTAGCAGGAGCTGATTACCATTGGCAATAGATGTGTTTCTCAGATTTCATGCTGTGATTTGGGAAATAAGGGATGTCTTTTTGAGGATATCCCTGAGGAATATCCACATCGTTACTATTCCTCTGAAATCAAAGGAGGGGAACATATTTTAAAAGGTGGGGGGGGGGGAGTGAAGGCACAACTGTCCCAGATTTCTTTTCTTTCCCCCCAAACTATAGCTGGGAGATCATGAGGTGGGGGAGAGGGGAAATGAAGTTGTGTGTGTGAACTTTTCATCAATTTGGCCTCTGTTTGCCTCCGAGCCCTGTATCTTCCAAGTTTACCCTTGTCAGAAGCTTCAGCCGCTATAGTTTCGCAGCCTTTCAAGAAGGAGATAATTGCTTTCCTTGAGTCACATGCTTAGTTATATGGAACTCCCTCCCCCTTCATTTTTTACCTTGTTCTCCCTCGCATGTGGCTGAAGAACCACCTCGCTCAAAATAATTTAAGATGCTGCACTGAAGATGCTAATGTGCCTTCGAAAGCTGATCGAACGCAGAAGCTCTGACAAGTTCACATTTTGAAGTCCTCTTTGAACTCTGAATCTCTCTCTCTCTCTCTCTGCATTACAAACAGCGGATGATTATAAAATAGAGCAATAGAGGAGTCTTTTGATACTCTTTCTCAGCAGTAACCATCAGCGCACAACTTGCTAGGGAGTGAATTTCTGGGTTTTGCCAGGTTCCCTATCAGCAGATGTCTGAGTCAAAGCCGGTGAGTGTTTTCTGTGGCATGCAGTTTATCAGAGACTGAGCTACCAGGCAGAGAAACCCAAAAGAGGGAGTGTTTATGATGAAAGCAAAGAAACGCGGCCTCCCAAATATTATTTTGTCAAAGTCAAAACAGTATGTGAAAGCTGTTTTTGCTTCAGGGTGCCAAGTGAAATAACATGCAGAGACTTAACGGTGCAGTCCTCTATGTTTCTTCTCAGAAGTAAGCATCTTTGAGTTCAGCGGGACTAACTTTTAGGCAAGTGAGTATAGGATTTCAGCAGAAGGCCTCATCCACACTGAAGTGAAATGTAGATTTGAAGATTCTTAACAGTTGTTCATATGGCATCCTTGTCACCCATGCTGCTGTCCCAAACTTGAAGCATTCTGTACTCTTCCAATCCCTGGATCGGCCAAAAAGATGAATTTCGAACTGCTTTTATGAAGAGGTTGCTGGTTCCGTAGCTGCTGTTTGGATCACATTGCTTGGTAGGAGTGGTTCATCATGGAAGTACATACTAAATCCACTGTCTATGCCTCCCTGGTCTGTTATCTCCCCCTTTTCATCTTGGGTTGGGGCACACACCATTCTACTTCCATTTGCTGGCGATTGCTGCTGCATTGTGGCTTAAATTTTTTTAAACCTGCCCTTACCTTGCAGAAGGGACACAGGTGACGCTGTGGGTTAAACCACAGAGCCTAGGACTTGCCGATCAGAAGGTTGGCGGTTTGAATCCCCGCAACGGGGTGAGCTCCCATTGCTCGGTCCGAGCTCCTGCCAACCTAGCAGTTCGAAAGCATGTCAAAGTGCAAGTAGATAAATAGGTACCGATCCGGCAGGAAGGTAAACGCCGTTTCCATGCACTGCTCTGGTTCGCCAGAAGCGGCTTAGTCATGCTGGCCACATGACCCGGAAGCTGTACGCCGGCTCCTTTGGCCAATAAAGCGAGATGAGCGCCGCAACCCCAGAGTTGGTCACGACTGAACCTAATGGTCAGGGGTCCCTTTACCTTGCAGAAACCAGGATTGAGCTTGGTGTTCCCTAGCTTCTGGCGCGCCAGCTCTAGGGAGCGGAGATGTCATCAGCCCCCTCAATATTCCTTAGCAGGGAGCTCAGCCCTCCCCCCATATTGAGGGGACAGAGGAGGCTGAACTGCTCGGCCGAGCAGGGTTCAGAGTTAAGGGTAGGCTCCTCCTGAACACAAGGGAGGAGGAGCCACAGCCAATGAAGCTGCAAGGTTCTGGGCAAGGCCTCCTCCTGACAATGCATGGACATTGCGCATTGTATGTGTGACGTCACAGGTGTTCAATGCCACCTGCAACACTCATTGCTCGCCCCCCAATCTTTGGTCCAAGGTGGTGCCTCTGCTTAGCTGATGGGCAGAGAGCTGAATTTTGCTTGATTTAGTTGTGCCACATCTTTCCCTGAGTTCAGCCCTGATGGGTCGGTATCCACACGCAGATCTACTTTCACGGGTGGGCTGGACCACCCACCTGTCAATCATTGAACAAAAATGTCTGCCACCCCTGCAGCACATGCTCAGTTTCTGTATTGTTATTCATTGTATATTATTGTTCTGCAGAAGCTGGCAAGGTCTTTGTATGGCTATAATAATCACTTACATGCTTTGACATTTTTTGTGTGCACACCTGATACATACATCAAAATGATCAGACAACAGTAAAGGTTGCTAGATTTATCAAGGGTGCAATGAGATTAAGGGCCACTATCTGAACGATAATCTTGGTCATTTGATTGCCCTTTTTACCCACACAGTGGTACCTCGGGTTGCATACACTTCAGGTTACAGACGCTTCAGGTTACAGACTCCGCTAACCCAGAAATAGTACCTCGGGTTAAGAACTTTGCTTCAGGATGAGAGCAGAAATCATGCTCCAGTGGTGCGGCGGCAGCAGAAGGCCCCATTAGCTAAAGTGGTGCTTCAGGTTAAGAACAGTTTCAGGTGTAAGAACGGACCTCCGGAATGAATTAAGTATTTAACCTGAGGTACCACTGTAGTTGTCTTTTTATTTGTATATATTGCTTGTTTTATGTTGCCATGGCCGTTGGCTAATGCGAATAAAGTTTATCTTATCTATCACCACTGGTGGAGGAAGAGGGGTGCAGGGGGAACGCACCGCCCCGGCAGCACGATCCCAGTGGGGTGCCATTGCGGATCCCCTCCCCTGCTGGGCACCACACACCCCAGGCAGCACACCACGCCCCCGGGACGTGTGCCACACCCCTGTGGGTGGTGCGCCACGCCCCCAGGACACGCACCACGCCCCCGGGATGTGTGCCAGCCATGCCCCCGCCTGCTTTCCACCCCACCCCCCGCCAGAGCTTGAAGCTCCGCCCCTGTATATCACACATTTTATATTTCTTTGGTTCAGATTTTTCCCTCTCTCCCTCTTTCTGCCCTGCCACCCCTCTGTGTGAGTTTAGGATTCTCTTCTGCATTGCTTTTTTTTTGGGGGGGGGGGGTTACCAAGTACAAGCTGCTCTTGCATGTCAGCCATCAAATAAATGCTAAATGCCATTGCATAACCGCCACCAAATGCTGCCAAACATATACAGTTGTCAGTGTCGTCTGAAATCAAGTATCAGATTGTGATGTTTAATGTAGAAAATTCAGGATGTTCTTGAATTATTCAACATTTAACACTTGCAGAGAACTGGGCTGAGGAAGGGCTTCCTGATTTTCACAATGAGCAGCTTCGAGTATTTAAACAGCTTTGTATTCATCACCAGGCTGCCCCCTTCTGCTCCCTGAATCATGTTCTGCTTACATGACCTGCAGCTTAAAACTTCGTGTTTCTGTTATTTGTACCAGCTTTCTCTGGAGTCCTAATGAGTGATCTACTGCTGCAATGATGAGTGAGTTAAGGCATGTCTAGAGACTGGTGTTTTTTGTAGTATGTTCCAGGGAACAGTAAGTCCCTTTCCCCGCAGGGTCACTGCCATGCTCATCACAGGAAGCGAGCCGCGAGGGCTCATCCTGCAGGAGTCCATATCATCCATTCAGATTGGTGGAGCTTCGGTGTGTGTCAAAGCACATACACATCTGAATTGCAGAAATCAGAAACACTATACCTCACCCACGAAATTACAGATCTCTGAACATGGTGTTTTTTGTTTGCTTGCGTGAAATGAGAAAGAGGGAGCCTTTCTGCCAAGGTGGCGATGGACAGAGTCGTGTGGATGAATTCGTAAGGCCAGACTGGAATAACTTATAAGCAGAGGCCCATCCAGACTTGGTTCCCCAAATGGCAGGCCTGTCGTGATGAAAAACAAAAGAGGCAGGCCAACTTGTGCTACTGGCCCATCGCTCATTTTCAGGAGTCCAGGTTCCCAGCTTGATAACATAGTAAGCGTAGGTAATTAAAAAGGAGGATTTATTGCAAAAACAAACAGATAGCTCCGCATGGTTCTGGCAAAGCCTCCAGCATCATTACTCAAGATGACCCTTCTGAAGATTTCTTCCTATGTTGACAGAACTTTCGCCCCTTACGTCTTTTGTTTTGCTTCCTATCTAGAAGCCCTCCCATTCATCAACTCCTCAGACTGATTGCCTTAGCTCCCGCATCTTCTTGCTCTGACAAACTGTCTCCTTTCTTGTTCGCACCTGTAGGAAACTCCTGAGAGCTTTGGCTGGGTCCCAGTCCACTCTCAGTCGTTCCCTCTGCAACCAGAATTCCAAGGGGCTGGGGAGTTGCATTGTGCACTGACCACTGTTCAGCCTGTGTCAGACCTAACTCTCTCTCTTCTGCAGAAGGCTGTAAAGTTACACTAGGAGCTGGCTCATTCCTGACACTCATTTTATAACTCCCTTTTTTTTTTACTGACATGGGACACACTGTTTAGTCATGCAAACTTACAAAATTATTATTTGTATGGCTTTATGGTTGTAGGCCTCTGATGGCAAGTGGCTACTCTAGAAGGATGGCATTGGGACGATGCACCCCAGCTGCTTAAATTAAACATGTTTTACAAGTGGAAGAGAGAGAAAGGAGGTTGGCTGAGCTTTTTGCAGCTGAGTTGCAAAAAGCAGCCTTGGGGGGGGGGGGATCTGTAAGGTCATGCTGTTGTTCTGCAGGGACTAATGTTGTTTCAAAACTAGCAATGCTGCCTGCAAATTTTACATTTGTAGATCAACATGTATCTTATTTTCAGGCACTTTTAAATGCTGAGCTCTGAGGAAGTAGCAGGGGGGGAACGTGATACAATAACCAAACATATATACTACACAGTGAAAAGTCAACGGTAGCTGCTTTTGGCAGAACTGTATCTTGTACTCAACAGACCTGAGGCCACCAATATGTTTTCGGCCAAATTAATGAATGAAGTGATGGAGGATGGATTCCAGGAAGAAGTCCCTCCCCCCAACTTCTTGCTCCACTCTCATCCCAGAAGATGAGGACAGCAAAAGGTCTTGTAGCTTTTGAGCTGGCTACAATTAAGATTGCACGGACAGTGAAATTTCAAATTTTAGAAAACCCCAAATTCAAAATTGAGCCATGGAGGTTTGAGGGAAACAACCACAGTTGTACAAGTGGCACGCCTATATCCAGCACAATCCCTGCTTAATGTGAACGAGGTTTAATCCAGCTTCTTGCAGTTCTTAAAATAGGCAGAGGGAGGAAAGGCAGTGAAATGACAGAAATATGAGTGCTAATTCTCCACGGAGTTAGCCTCACGCAGGTTGCTATTAATTATGAAAATAATTTTAAACGGGCTTCTAATAACCTTTATTGCTGTCCTGTGCCCCCCCCCCCCGAAACACTTCTATTACTCAGATTGTGTGTGTGTGTTTCAGATTTCAAACAGCAAAACAACATTAGCCGCTGTCTCTGCTTTTATCTTTAGTGTGAACTGACGACTGTGGAAAGCTGCCTGCCTCTCCCTTAGGACCGTTCCATGAGTCACATTGTGTCACACCATCTTTTATTTTCTCTAATACAGTAGGAAAGAGAATAATCACCAGTTTTGAGGGAATATAAATCTCGGTTGCTAAACGCAAACTCTTTGAGGGAAAGGTGCTACAGACTATCCTACCAATGGTCCATATAAAGTTGAACACAGTTTATATTACCCCGGGATATTTTTGCAGGCCACCTGAAATCATTTGGCAAGGAGCGGGTCACAGCAAGCAGTTCAGCATCAGAACTGATGGGAAGTTAGTTTGCTTATTTTAAAAAATAAATAAATAAATTCATTGCTTTAAAAAAATCTGTCAACTGATATAATAATAATAATAATAATAATAATAATAATAATAATAATAATTTATACCCCGCCCATCTGGCTTGGTTTCCCCAGCCACTCTGGGTGGCTTAAAACAAAATATTAAAAATACACTAAAACATCAGTCATTAAAAACTGCCGTAAACAGGGCTGCCTTCAGATGTCTTCTAAAAGTCAGATAGTTGTTTATTTCTTTGACAGCTGGTGGGAGGGTGTTCCACAGGACGGGTGCCAATACCGAGAAAGCCCTCTGCCTGGTTCCCTGTAACCTCACTTCTCGCAGTGACGGAACCGCCAGAAGGCCCTTGGCGTTGGACCTCAGTGTCTGGGTTGAACGATGAGGGTGGAGTTCTAAACTTTAGGTATACTGGGTCTTTGAGGCCGTTTAGGGCTTTCAAGGTCAGCACCAACACTTTGAATTGTGCTCGGAAACATACTGGGAGCCAATGTAGGTCTTTCAAGACTGGTGTTATGTGGTCTCGGCGGCTGCTCCCAGCCACATCTAGCCGCCGCGTTCTGGATTAGCTGTAGTTTCCAGGTCACCTTCAAAGGTAGCCCCATGTAGAGCATGTTGCAGTAGTCCAAACGGGAGATAACTAGAGCACACACCACTCTGGTAGTGCGCTGGTTGATTGTTTGGATACAAGTCCAATGTCATGCCAAACCTATTCTTCTGTAATCAACAGAATTGTGGCCTCATTTCAATCATCAAAGGTTGCTTCATCTTTTTATTCGCTTCTGCTCCCTACCAGTGGCATGCAGTGATTTTGTTGTTGTTGTTGTAGGGGAACAGTTAGGGCCAGAGGTGCCAGCTGTGAGAGCCAGTGTGGTGTAGTGGTTAAGAGCAGTGGACTCATAATCTGGTGAACCGGGTTCACTTCCCTGCTCCTCTACATGCAGCTGCTGGGTGACCTTGGGCTAGTCACACTTGTCTGAAGTCTCTCAGCCTCACTCACCTCACAGAGTGTTCGTTGTTGGGGAGGAAGGGAAAGGAGATTGCTAGCCGCTTTGAGACTCCTTAGGGTAGTGATAAAATGGGGTGTCAAATCCAAACTCTTCTTCTGCTGCTGCTTGTGGAGAGCAATTGGGGGGCTGATATCGTGCCTGTGACTTCGTAACATCCCGCTGTCACATGTGTGAGCATCATGCCTTCTTCTCTAAGCAGGGTAGAAGCTTCCTGGGTTTTGGGATGGAGGCACTAGGCCTCTGACAGAATGCTGAAGCCATGCTGCCTCCTTCTCAAAGCCCACCCGGCAGGAAGATATCACGCCTCCCTCCCTAAACCGGGCAGAAGTTTCCCGGGCTTTGGGAAGGAGGTGCCAGTTTTTAATACTTTAACACTCTAATTTACCGGGAACATTTAGGGGACTACGTAGCCTAGACCCGTCTACTGACTGCACACCACTGCTCCCTAACCAGTGGGAGCCATAATCAAATTAAACTCCTTATGTGGAACTAGAGGAGCTGCTTGATCTCCTCCCGGGATGCCACATAGAAATAACTGCCTTATAAAATATAGGCTTAGTTTTAAAAGGGAGCGAGATCAAACGAGAGGATCAAAATGCCCAGCAAAACTGGGTTAGAGCAGGTGGGCTTGCCATGAAAGTAAGGAAGGTGGAGTAGAAGAGATTCACTGTTCAGGGGCAAGACCCCTTTTCCTTAGAAGCAAAGGAGATGCAAATGTTAAGAGCTTTGTGGGAACAGCTTTGGGGGAATCTGATTAAAGTCATTATAATTTCATTGACCTGTGTTGGCAGTTTAAACAAACACACAAAAAACTCCTATGCTTTTGCACTCCTGGTTTTCTGCGCTCCCGTTCGCATGTGTGAAAGAGGAAAAACTTACCAATGCGCCATGGAAGGCTTTGAAGAGGCATCAGTCGGGAAGTCATTACACTGCCGAGGTGGATCTTTACATTGCAATTTTCATATCATATAAAATATCAGAGAGGACTGGGTTCAAGAGGTTCTAATTAAAAGTTTCAGTCCAGGTGGATCAAAGCAAGCGGAAGCTCCCAACTTTATTAAATGCCATAGCTTAGTTGCAGAGAGCATGTTCAGAGTCTGGTTAAAATAAACTCCTGTACAACAGCAAGGTAAAATCTCCGCTGGCAGTCTTGCAGAGCTACTTCCAGTCAGAGCAAGCAGCAGTTGGTTATAGGTACAGTGGTACCTCGGGTTACAGACGCTTCAGGTTACAAACACTTCAGGTTACAGACTCCGCTAACCCAGAAATAGTACCTCGGGTTAAGAACTTTGCTTCAGGATGAGAACAGAAATCGTGCGGTGGCAGTGGGAGGCCCCATTAGCTAAAGTGGTGCTTCAGGTTAAGAACAGTTTCATGTTAAGAACAGACCTCCAGAACGAATTAAGTTCTTAACCCGAGGTACCACTGTATAGGCCATTCTTTATCTCTTTAGATAAATGTCCTCTTGCTTGCATTTGACACTCTTTTCTATGATATTTTGATGATATATATATATATATATTTCCAGAACAAAAGATTTTTTATCAGCCTGTGACCTTAACAAGTCTCCAGTTGGCCTGTGCTTGGTAAGGTATTGCTAAAAGCGTCTTGGAAATCCAGAAGGCTGCATTCGGTATGACACACAATACGGCAAATCTCTGCTTTCATTTTTAAAACTTATCCAGGGGCTGCAAAGAAAAGCCAGAAAATGTGGGCAGATACAAGAAAGCATAGTTCCTTACTGGTTAAGGAAGTGGGAAAGCGATCGCAGAAACAAATCTTGTGTTTTGGTGCAGAGCTAAAGCAATGGGTAGGGTTAATTCCAGGTGTGTTGATCATGCTGCTAGAAAAAGTATTAAAGAACAAATGGACTTATTTCCAAAATCTACTTTAAGAGTGTTTTTAATGAATTGTACTGGCAACTGTACTGAGGAAAATATGAGAGCCAACAACGATTAATTTTAGCAGTTTTCATGTATCCAATGAGCCAGGGGCAAGAAAAAAGTAGCTATCCACATGTGGTTGGACTACAAATTCCATCAACTGATTGTTGGCCATGCTGGCTGTGAAATTATGGTAGCTGAAATCCAGCAACACCTGGAGGGCTGGAGGGCACCACTTTGGCTAACCTACCTGCAATAGACAATTTGCCACTTAATGTCTTTTGGTCACAGCAGGCTTCCTGTGTGGTCAGGATCTTGCAGAGTTGAATGCTTCTGCAGATGGCTCCTCCCTGGGAGATGGAACCTCACAAAGCAGTTTCCATCAGTCATTGATTATTCCCTGGAATCACACTTACATAATCTCCAGAATGGAGTTTAGGTTGGCTAAATGAAGATAGCCTGGCTAAGGTGGGATCTTTCTCTCCTACACTCCTGAAGAACTACAGGCTTCAACAAAATTGAATTTTTGTGCATTTGCATCTGTGTCTCATAAACACTCCAATTTTGATTTTGCTTTTTTTCAAAAAAAAAGGGCAAGCTAAATTGCAACCAAATACTGAAGTAGTCCACTAACGTTACCACTATATGAGTGGAGAAAAATGGTAAGTCTAGCCCAATGCAGTATTGGGTCTCACTACTTACCACAAAATAAAATACCTCACAGCTGAACTTGTAATTCCTTGGAAAAAACCAATGCATTTGAGATGAGGTGATATGAAAGTTATAATGTGGTGTTGTTATCATCAAGGTATTAGCACGAATGTGCAAACTCACTTTGTCCAAAAGGCAGAAGGGAAAAATAGAGAACAACAACAGGAATTGTGAATTTTCTGAGTAGGTTTCACATGTAACCCAAACCATGATTATGCAAAGAATTTATTCCACATACAATACAAAGTGACTTCTCAAGAATACATGGACAAGTGCTGTTAGAATATTAAGCTTTAAAAGTCCGTATAGCATTCTTCTGGGAAGAAGAAACCAAGAGAAGTTTTTGACCTGAGAATCTAAGAATATCCATGAAACCCTGGTCCTCCAAGTACTGTGACAGCCTGCCCCACAGAAGAGAAAGACCCTCTGATTGGCCTGACCCCACGAGGCGAGAACAACAAGGCACTCTTTGAATGTACAAGGCAGTACATGTAAAACAAAGCAAAGGGAAATATTTATGCTATGTATAACCCACCTGTGGAACTCATTACTGCAGAAGGTCAAGGAGTCAAACAGTGCATCTGGATTTTCAAAGATCTGGAGAGAGCTGTGGTCATCAATAACATCAGTAGCTATCCAGGCAAAGATAATATTATTCTAGCCTCATAATTCATGGTGTCAGTTGATCGTTCACAGAGGTTGGTCGGGAAACTTTTGCCTCTTCGGCATGGCATTGCACAAGCTGGCCTGATGTTTGCTGCCTCCTCTGAATAATTGGAGAAATTATTACCAGGAATGCAGCTTATTGGATCACCAAAGCTGCACAATCTCATTAAACGTAGTATGCATTAAGATACATTAGTCTGGGCTGTAAACTGTGTTCTTGTCAGAGCATCGAAGCAGTGGCAGACCTTGGCGTCTCAAATTTCAGTGGCGTCCTGTGTGATGCCAAAATCTGGTTTGGATGTCAAAGCTGTGGAGCCCCCCCCCCCCCCGGTGCCCCAGAAGCTTTGTGTCTGGTGCAACCACATTGGTCGCACTCCTATAGATCTGCCTTTGCTCGAAGGTTCAAACCAAGAACCTCATAAGCCCATATGCTGCTGTGGACTGTGTTTGCTCAGAACTTTGTTGAACCAGGGAGCACCCACACACCTTACAGTAACTGGCAGTCAGCATCAAGTCTCTGGATTGGCCAGATTCAGGAGCTGAGTCTTTTGTTTTACTGCTAACTGCTGGGAATTTTGTCTTTCTCTAGCCAATGCAATAATACATGCCTGTTTGCCACAGCTCCAGCAACAAAGCTCAATTGCCCTACTCTAAACTTGGACTGAGTTTTGCCCATACCCAACTGGCTCTGACAAATGTTTTCAGGTCTCTCAGTCACCATAAAAAAAGATTATCATTGCAGTTTCAGATTTTTAAAGATGCTCTTTAAATCATACTACCTGCAAACCGATTTCTCCAGCAACTGGTAACCGAAAATATCATGCACCCCATCATAATTTGTAGAAATTCATAGGTTTTCCTCCATGAACTTGACTAAACCCTGAATCGTCATTGCTAAGTTCTTATCTATTTAATATAAAGCAAGGTTACTCAGTTCGTAGGCACAGAACACTAGGCTGCTTATGGATAAACAGTATCTGCAACATGAAAGGCCCTACAAGAACAAGCTAAAGGGTGGAGAATTAGCTCTAGCTCATAATAACTAGATACAATATTTATCTCTATAATTCCAAACTACACTTCCTTTGTCTGGGTGCACTGGTATCTGAACTCCTGTAAGTGTTAATCATGTGTGCTGAATCTGACCCAGTATCTGCTGCTTCCTTTTCCAGTTTATTCTCATTTTTGTTTCCCCCTTTCTGAATCCCAATGAAAATATTCCAAGAACCATCTTAACCCTCCTCCTCCCACCATTCCACTCCAAGCCAAGTACAGCACATTTGGTCATGCAAGCCCCACTATGTCCTACAACAAACAATTTTCATCTCCCCACTCAGGCTCACCACAGACTTTACCAGCTTTTAAATTAATATGTTGATCCGTAGAGGGCTGTCAGCCATTGTTAGTTAGGCAAAAGGAAATGTCATCAATTCAACCAAAGCAATGGATTACAGCTTTGATTCTAAGTGGTGCTTAAGTCTTTGTAGTATCCGTGATTCGAGGAACCTTGGAATGATCAATTCCAAGGTTAAGTTGTTCTCTGGATTCTAACAAACCAGCCTCTCCAGCATTCCACATATGAAAATAGGAACATGCCAAGGCTATCCACTTGAAATCTCTACTCCTTTGCTTTTTCTGCCTATTGTACACTGCACTAATTTTCTCTGCATTTCCTGTTTTTTTTTCCGGCTTTTGAGGCAATATGCAATATGCAAACTTGTAGTACAGTGGCACCTTGGGTTAAGAACTTAATTCATTCTGGAGGTCCGTTCTTAACCTGAAACTGTTCTTAACCTGAGGTAATAGGGCCTTCCGCTGCTGCCGCACCAACACGGCACAATTTCTGTTCTCATCCTGAAGCAAAGTTCTCAACCCGAGGTACTATTTCTGGGTTAGCGGAGTCTGTAACCTGAAGCGTCTGTAACCTGAAGTATCTGTAACCCAAGGTACCACTGTAATTGGGAGTTATAGATCTAAATATTGTCTTCCAACTCACATTGTTTAACAGCTAAGAAAGAACCAAGCTCAAATTGCATCTCTGCCAATCACTCACTAGGTAGCCTTAGGTCACCACTACTCTGCAAACTCTGACTAATTGTGCTAGCCATTACAGATGTGTTTTAAGGATTACTGCAATAATGCACGGAGTGCTCTTGGAACACTCCAAAGCTGCAACCCTAAACATAGCTACTGGTTATGACATAGCATTGGGGGGAGGGCTGTACAGCCAACGGGGTGGTTGCTCCGGGCACAAAATTGTTAGGGGCGCAAAATTTCAACACCAGTTACTGCCTCCATACAGCTGTGCACTTCCATCACAGCTGAATTGTGATTCACTTCCATTGAAAATAGCTTCTCCATGCAAACCAGGAAGCAGCCTCTCCAGACAATGAAATTACACTTCTTATCTCTGTGGCTGCAAACTCCTGGGAGACACGGACACTGTTAGGCAGTTGAATGTGCATGCATCTGTTTCCCGGGTGCTGGCAACCCACGCTACACCACTTGCTACTGTGGAATAAGCCCCAATGAGGCTTACTTCTGAGTAAAGATATATAGGATTGCACTGTAAAGCACCATATAAACACTAAGCATTATGACTAACTGAATTAACAACACATATTAACCTTGTTAGTCAAACTGCAACAGTACTAAAAAGAGTTATTGCTATATAGTGGTACCTCTGGTTAAGTACTAAATTTGTTCTGGAGGTCCATTCTTAACCTGAAACTGTTCTTAATCTGAAGCACCACTTTAGCTAATTGGGGCCTCCTGCTGCCGCTGCGCCGCCGGAGCACAATTTCTGTTCTCATCCTGAAGCAAAGTTCTTAACCCGAGGTAATATTTATGGGTTAGCGGAGTCTGTAACCTGAAACGTATGTAACCTGAAGCATATGTAACCTGAAGCGTATGTAACCTGAAGCGTATGTAACCTGAGGTACCACTGTACTAAAAGGAGCCAGCATGCTTACAGGGATGGGTGTGTTCGGGATGCCGCCAGTGCACAAGCAGAGTTAATCTGACACTCCTGTCAATGTGTTTGCACAGCGTTGCCTTCCCCAGCACATATCCCCTCTCCCTCCCAATATGGTAAGCAGTAAATCATCTGACAGAAGTTCAGGTGAGTGCCTCCACCCCGCTGTGCCACCCACTACAGCTTATAGGAAATATAACAACAGCCGTCATTGTTGCTGGAAATTACGGGAGCAATGGGTCAAGAAGTTGATTCATTCATTTATTCAAAGAAGTTACCATATGCTGCCTTGGAGAATAAACGCTTTCAAGGCTGCTTTCAAGAAAACACAAAAACACAATAGAAAAATACGCACGGGGGGGGGGGCTGCCACTCGTGCCCGCATTGCTAGCCAACCTCACTTACCTGTCAGATTTCCAGCTCGTTGCCAGCCCTCTTCCTTTAGACCTCACCCAAATTCCCGTCCCCTCACAGCTCGTCCAATGCCACCCGCTCCCAGATCTTGCCCTCCCAAAAAACCTTACCCCATAGCTTGCCCACCTTCCTGTTACTGCTGCCACTGGTTGGGGGGGAGGAGGAGGGAAACGCAGGAGAGAAAGGATGTATTTCTCTTCACACACACACACCCCTGCTGCCCGCATTTGCAGGCTTCCTGCCGGTGGCGGCAGGGTGAGGGAAGATTCCCCTCCATTCCCCTCACTCCTGCCAGTAGTGGTGAAATAGGAAGCAGAGCAAGGCCTGCCTGGGCTGCACCAACTGCGCTCTCTGCCAGTCATCCCACCTGTCTGGACCAGAGGCCTGATTTCGATGGCAGCAGCGAGAATGCGAGAATGTCTGCCTGGGGCTCCTGCCTGCCTGCTCACTTGCTTCACCATGGACGTTCATCAGCATGACAACGGACAAGTGCAAATATAGTATAGAACAAAATAAAATGCTAGCAGACCAGCAACACAAACACAAACAAACATATAGCAGCCCACCTGAAAGGACTAAAATGCAATCGAAAAGCCAACAAACAAGAAAATAAACAAACAGGAACAAGAAGGCATGAATGCTGTCTTTTTCCTGGCTGCCAAACACCTTCTAGTTTTCACCTTTAAAGTTCGGGACCACAATACCTAACGGACCACGTTTCCCTGCCCTGAGATCATTATCTGTGGTCTTCTGTGTGCCATCCACAGGACAGAAGCAAGGGAAGGGGTCTTTTCTGTGGTAGCGCCCCCATGCCCCAATTTATGGAAGGCTCTCTCCAGGGAGGACTACCTGTCTCCAACCTTGTTATCATTTTGGTGCCAGGCGGACGTTCCTGTTTTCCTGGTCATTTGGGAGCCATCCTTTATAGCGTTAAATTTCTTTTCGATAATGCTTATGTGGTTTTATTATTGTTTTTTACTTGGTTGCAAATCACTTGGTGATTTATTTATTTATTTTTTAAAAAAGTGGAAAGTGATGTAAAATTTAATAAACCTTAAACCAAAACCAATAATATGAACCTTTCAAGGAAAAGCCAATAGGAAAAATGTGAGTCATAAGGTCTTTCCAAAAGGTACACACTGTTGTGGTCTGGCACAGCCCAAAGGGGAATGAAATCCCAAGCCTTGGAGAATGCCCTCTGCCTTGTTCCCAACAGCTGAACGGTTCCTGGCAGGAGGCAAATGAGAAAAGCCTCAGTTGTTGACCTTAGAGGGTGGGCAGCCTGGTGAAAGTGATCTGCTCTGTGATCTTTGGATAAAGGGCGGTAGATAAACTTAATGATAAGTAAGTGTAAAAAGTAAAGGTAAAGGGACCCCTGACCATTAGGTCCAGTTGTGACCGACTCTGGGGTTGCGGCGCTCATCTCGCTTTATTGGCCGAGGGAGCCGGCGTACAGCTTCCGGGTCATGTGGCCAGCATGACTAAGCCGCTTCTGGCAAACCAGAGCAGCGCAAGGAAACGCCGTTTTATCTACTTGCACCTATTTATCTACTTGCACTTTGACGTGCTTTCGAACTGCTAGGTTGGCAGGAGCAGGGACCGAGCAATGGGAGCTTACCCCGTCGCGGGGATTCAAACCGCCGACCTTCTGATCAGCAAGCCCTAGGCTCTGTGGTTTAACCCACAGCGCCACCATAAGTAAGTGTAGCAGGCCTTCAAATAACCTGGATCCAAACTGCTTTGAGGCTCTAAAAGTCTAAAAGTCATAGCCAACACTTAAAATTGGGCTCAGAAGTGCTCCAGAAGCAGCTGATACGGGAATCACATGATATGGATAGCTCAGTTGGTTAGAGTGTGGTGCTGATATCTCCAAGGTCGCAGGTTCAATCCCCGTATGGAACAGCTGCATATTCCTGCATTGCAGGGGGTGGTACTAGATGTTCCTCAGGGTCCCTTCCAACTCGACAGTTCTATGATATGACCACCTGGGTCCCAACATTGCATGAGCAACAGCATTCTGAGTCCAAGGCTGGCCCAACACACATTACTTCCTGCAGCAGGGCAGCAAATGGCCCCATGCTCTCAGCCTCCAAGTTAAGTAGGTGCATGATATACAAAACCAGCCAAGTTCTTTAGGCACTCGGGGCAGAAAATCCGAGGAACGGCTCCCTCCCTGACAGCAAAAAACCCATAACCACTTGCTGCCTTTTCCTGACACCCAAAATCTCCAGCCCGAAGCAGCGGCATCATGTCACCTAATGGTAGGGCCGGCCTTATCTGGACCAGCAGAACCATTTTGAAACCGAGCACAGTCAATGAGCAGAACAGAGGGAGCTGCTTTATACCAGGGGTGCCAACCTGAATAAAATATTTATTGGGGGGAGGGACAAGTAAGCCCCGTCCTGCATAATCGATCACATGACGCCATGCACACTCACCATTAGAATGGCAATGCCCATCAACATGGGAGGGGCAGCTCCCTCAAATATTTTATAGGGGAAGGTCAAAGCCCCCTCAGCCCCTAGGAGTTGGCTCCTATTCTTTATAGTGAGCCACACCATTAGTCCATCTCCCATGCTGATGGGCTTCTATTGAGCCACACCATTGGTCCACCTACGTCAGCACAGGCTGCAGCAATTGGCTTATACTGGGCCACACCCTTGGTCCATCTGATGGGCTTCTACAGAGCCACACCATTCGGTTCAGCTAATGGGCTTCTACAGAACCACACCATTGTTCCATCTGATGGGCTTCTACTGAGCCACAGCCTTGGTTCATCTGATGGGCTTCTACCAAGCCACACCATTGGTGCGTCTGCCTCAACACAGCCTGCGCTGACTGGGCAGCATCTGCTATCCACGGTCTCAGGCAGGGCCCTTGTCCACCCCCACCCCCTTTCACCTGGAGACCCCACCTTCTGCAAGAGTGAGGTCCCGCATTAGAGATTCACACACACACACCCCTTGCAGGTCATGAAACTGCATCACCCCACCGTCTCACCCCCTCACCGGCTCATTCATTCCTCAAACTCCTGAGGGCTTGGCCGCAAGACTTCCCAAGAAGAGCGCGCCTTTCTCTGCCACGCGAGGAGGTGGCGGCGGCGGCGGCGGCAAAGGAGGGGAGGCGGGCGTCTTCCAGAAAGGCCTCCTCCTCCTCCTCCTCGCACCTCCCACCCCACTCACTCGCGAATCGCTGGATGCCTGCAAGAGGCGCCTTCGCTGCTCCTCAGCCCTTCACCTCCCCGTCCGCAGAGCTGCGGCTCCGGCTCCCGAGGCACCGCATTAAGAGCAGGGCGCACCGTTGGCGTGCGCGCGTGTGTGTTCTGCGAGGTTAAAAGAAAAAAATAAGCCGGCAGGGCTGTGTCTGTGTGTTTTTGTGTTGTGTGTGTTTCTGTTTCTACATCTTTCCTGGCGAGTTTCCATTCCCTCCAAGGACTCCGGGACGCTGCCTTAGGGACCGAGTCCGCCCAGGGAGAGCTGCCCTCCGGCTGCCTCGCCTTCCTCCACGCCGGAGTTTGGAAGTGATGAGAGGGAGCTTCGGTGCCGCGCAAGTAGCTTCGGCGGCGGAAGGCGGACGGAGAAGCGGCGCCGTGGCCCCCGAAGCCGCCCGCTGCGTCGCTTCCCGACTCGACTCGGCGCCGGCGAGCAACTTGGCGCATCCCTTTTGCCTTCTCTACTGAGCCGGTAAGGAACCGATGGTTTCTTCTTCTTCTTCCTCTTCTTCCGTCACCGGTTCGGGAGAGCTCAGAGCGTGAGACTCTTCAGGGTCGAGGGTTCGAGTCCCGCGCGGGGCCAAAGGTCCCTGCATTGCGGGGAGGGTTAGACTAGATGATCCTTCCGACTCTACGTTCTAGGCAAGCGGTGCCAACTTGAATAAAACATCGCGGGGGGCGGGGGGGAGGTAAGCCCTTACTGCATAATCGACCACAAGATGGGACACCCATCTTTTTGCCCATCAACTTTTTTTTGGGGGGGGGTTGGGAGGGTCGAATATTTTATTGAAGGGACCTCGGCTCCTAGGAGTTGGCTTCTACGCTTCCCGTGTTTTTCTTGGTTCGGTGGGTCGGTTGGTTTGCCGCTTCTCTCCTCCCCCCCCCCCCCAAATACCCCTCCACCTCTCTTCTTGTTTGGTCTGCTGCAAATGCTAATGAAACCCTGTTATTTGCACACACACACACACACACACACACGAAAAGTTGGCAGGTCCGTTACTATGGGAGCACCATGCCAGTGTGGCGGCACATGGACGGCGATGCGCTCTTTTAAGCTGGGGATGGGAGTTCTTGTCATTTCTCTTCCTCCTTTTTTGCGCATGGATGGGATGCTAAGTGGATGCGAGCAATTGAAGTGCTTGATAGGAGCAGCATCTTTGCTGCTCGTTTAGGCAAGGTAAAGAGTGGGGCGCCTTCTGTTGATGCCACTAGGAAGCCCTCTGGACAGCCTGAAACACCTCCCCCCCCCCCCGACACACACAAAATCACACGCGAAGCAGAGAAATCCTAAGAATAATAACGATAGCCTTCTCTTTGGATTTGATATGGACCTCATAAGGCAGAAGGAAAGCCTCGAGGAGTGGGAGGGGGGTCGGAATACTGATCTAGAGAACGTACACAGTTGGAAAGAGGTCTTTCCTTGAGGAAAAGTCGGGAGAGCAGGGAGAGTTGCTGGAGATGGCACAGAAACCTGGTAAAGCATGGAATGCTTTGCGCCTGAAGAAGAGGCAGTGTTGCAAGGTGAATGAATGTGGGATGCTGAAGTTGAGCAGCTATAGAAAATTCAATCACAGGGTGAAACACGTTCCTGGCAAAACTATATGTATTGAAACACGTTGCATGTATGCGTTGTGCATGTGCGTGTGTGTGTGTGTGCATAACCTCACCCCCCAAGCATTCCTGCGTGTAGCGTTTTTGATTTAAAGGTTTGCATCTGGGCATAGAGGTCAGCGGTTGTGGAATGAGGTCTTGACAGTGCTGCAATAAAATCCATATTTTATGGAGAGTTAAATGCAGTGCTTTGTAAGTGCAACTGGATGTTCATCTATATGGTCCCCCCTGGTGACATTCAGGGATCAAGAAGTTTAATGGCTTAAATTGCACTCATCCCAGCAGCACATCTGTTACTTTTAACCAGAAAGGGAACAGGAGATGTCTCTTTATGACACCTATGATTTAAAGTTTTCTTATCACAAGATCTTAACGGAGTGCCGGGGGGGGGGCGTGCTCTTCAGCCTGATCCAAGAGAGTAAGGGCAATTCATTTGTTTGATGGGGGAAAGTCTTAGTGCAGTTCTTGTGCAAATAGCACACCCTTAAGGGAAACTGCTATGCGTGTGTGCTCCATTCACTGCGTACTCAGACGAAACTGTGCACATGAGTAACTACGCCGTTCATGATTACTGCTTTGAAAGTTGTGTGAAGAGCTGTGTGCTCAGTTTTTATACGGAGGTCTTGTGTGCGCACAAGGGATGCCAGATGTTGATGCAGGACCACATTAGGGACACTCTCATAGTTAAGTATTTATGCGCCGTGTGTGTGTGTGTGTGTGTGTGTGTATGTACATACGGAGTCTTGGCATTGCTTCTGCTTTTTTTTCTTAGAGGCATATGAGACAATGTGTACCGGGAAAGGATTGGCTGGAATGTACATTTCTGGGTTCACCAGAGACATATATGCATATTCTTCCTCCGGTCATGACAAAGGCTTGATTCGTGGGATAGAATTTCAACAGCGTACATGGTTTCTGCCAGAAAGTGTTTGCATGGAACTTTAAGGGCTCCATACATTCGATTAGCAGCCCCTCCCTAAAAGAGTGATGTTTTACAGATCACTCTTTCTCCCCCCCCCCTTTCTTAAGAGGGGAGGGGGTTGAATGAGTCAATAACATTCAGTTGGGAAGGAGGGTGGGCTAAGTCCAGATGAGTCTGGTGGGATGAGATCAAACAGATTCCTTTACCCCTGATACAAACATAGATTTCCATCGGGCTGCCACCGTGAGAGCATCTGATTGAATTGGCTCCTATAAGCAACTCCAGTCCAGTGTCCTAATAAATAACTGCAGGACCAAGTCTCTTTATTCTGATATCATCAGGCAGGCTCTAGCACTTATCTGCTTCTTGGTTTTAAATTGCACTGAGAGTCCTTTGGCCCAAATTTCAAGTGATTTGCGACCCAAAACTAACTGGTTACTCAGAAATAACAGTCAGAGGCAGTGGGGAAAGAATGTCTTAAAGGCAAGTGGAAATGATTCAGTCTGGTGGTGGCTCCCTGCAGTTATCCTGTGCAGCCATTCGAGGCTCTTGAAAGCTGGTGCCCCCTCTAGGGACTTGCTAGTTTTTTTTGTTATAGCGGTTTTCACACCAGTTTCCTGTTATCTCGTATCTCAAGGCTAGCCATCAAAGATTATATCTATAGCTTGCCATTAAAAAGTGAGAGCAAATGGAGAAGTTTAAACCAGCATCGTTCTCTGTTAAAAATCTGCACTTCTCAGTATCCACCTCCTCACTCCCATGTCAGATTCCCAGTGAAAGTCGTCACCAGTGAAAAAGATGTTTAGTATTTCTGCAGGCTTTGAAAATAAAGAATAATGCATTTGGTAACTTGCACTGAATAAAATGGATCTCTCTCTCCATCTCCCTCTACTTTTTGAAACTTGCTGGAAGCTTTTCACAGACAAGTTCTGTTAACCAGATTGTATTTCTTCTTCTCATAATGTCTCAGTGAGATTAGTGATCCCCCCCCCCCAAAGTGTTTCCTTCTTTTGAGACATGTGTTTTGCTTCATCATATTCTTTTTATATATATATTTGGAGTGGAGGGAAGATTCTCTTCCTCGCCACCCGCACTCCAGTTAACTTGTTTGATCTGGGATTTGAAAAGATAATAAAGTCCAGCTCTCTATGTGACATGATAAATGGGCCGCTTTTATGCGTGGAGAACTTGTACAGTTGTTACATTTAACTATTGCGATTCATCCTTTGCTGGAATATTTTACTCTTTTGCTATTTGAATGACTGTCTGACATTGATACGTTGTGCTTTTTTTGGGGGGAAACCCAACTCCCAAATTAAAGATTATTATGAGTACAGCATTATTTCTGCATTTCAGCTAGAAATGTGTGAAATTAACAAAACTGAAAACATTTCCAATGCCTGTGGCATCATGTTAACACTTCAAGCCCATTTGTAATACACAAATCTCAGGCACTTTCATTCCACCTTCCAGTAAGTCTTTAGATAGGGGCAGTATAAATCAAGTTGGTGCTATATAGAGAAATGGTATCAGGCCCAGCTATGGATCTTCTTCACATTGCATAAGGATTGCTATAATTCCTATATTGATCTCCTGAAATTATATATAGTACAACAAGAGGGAAGCACTCAATAAACACAGGTCAAGAAGGAGTACCTCCAGGATGAAAGCATAAATTTATGAATTCATCCAAACTATGGGTTCAGTTGCTTAATTTATGTTTGCGTCAGTAATGCAGTTTACTCCTTGGCCTGCTCTGAAATTGTGCAAGGAAGAAAAATGCTGATTTCCTTTGCATGTTGTCTTATGGTTCCTGTTAGTTTACAGAAGTTTTCTCCATG
Organism: Podarcis muralis; assembly: GCF_964188315.1. Classification (NCBI taxonomy): domain Eukaryota; kingdom Metazoa; phylum Chordata; class Lepidosauria; order Squamata; family Lacertidae; genus Podarcis; species Podarcis muralis. Next base: position 68,775,481 of record NC_135662.1, on the reverse strand, counting down.
TGCCTTTTTAAGCTGCTCTGCCTCTCCTGATGTTTCTAAACGATTTTGATTTCAATAATCATTTGGTCAGAATGCTCCAGAATTGGACATACAGTTTTGGATGGGATTGTAATTCCTTTTGCTGTAGCTACCATTCCTATCGCTTATCTGTCGCTGTGTATACGTTGAGTGTGCATATCAATTCACCCGACTCATTTCATAAACTATGTCCTAGCAAATCAGTCTTTTCTGTTGAGTGTGTGTGGTAGTTGTCTTTCGCTTTATAGACATTGGTTATCAACTTTGGATGGTATTTTGGGGGGGGGGCGGGGGGGAAGGAAAATTGGCATAAGCAATGTTCCTTGCATCATTGGTTTTGGCCCTGGTATCCCAATCTGAATGAAGTCGGGGTATGGTCCCGAAGGACAGAGAAGTGACTCACTCTGAAATGTATGGTTGTTTCAAAAATACAGTTTTTAACTCAGCGGCTGTCTACCTCATTTACCTAACAAATAGGTTTAAGCAGATTACCATTGCATTTTAGAAACCCCTTCCCCTTTGAATACTGAATAATACACGGGAAAGTATCATAATTGTGATTCAAATAAGCAGACTGGAGGAGAAGAAATGTGCATTGTTATTTGGTAAATTACAGTAATGCTTGGTTTTTAAAAGCTTTTTTATCAAGGCATTTCCTCGCTCTCATTGAGAAGTACCGTATATGTGTGTGTGTATTTTTGTACCTGTCAAGAAGGGAAGTGAAAGTTGGGCTTTTAATTTGAAACTGGATATCTGGGTGGCAATCATTTGCTCTTGGTGTAGTCTTCCTATATGGCCCTGGCCAAGGGATTTAGCTTCGCTTCCCTAAAAACCATTTGGACCTCCCCCATCCCCATCACACACACACACACACACACACACACACACACACGGGTATTCTTCAGAGAGAAAATGTTTATCAGGGCAGCTACATTTGATCACATAGGACAGCAAGTTTCATAACTCCTAAAAAGGCTGCAATAAAATTGTAAGCATTGGTCATTTTGAATTGTTGTTGATTTAATCAAGCACAGTTCAGCAAATGTTAAGAATATAGTGTTCAATGGAAAGATTGGTGAGACTTAAAGATGGTTTGAATTCTGCTGAATCATGGCCTTTTTTCTAGTCTACGTCTTTGTGGCAGCCCCCTCCCCCCATAACACCCCCACCCCGCGAATTTTTGACTGAAATACTACGTATTAACCAATCTGAAATCAATTTTGTTTGCCAGTGTACTTCTCTTTATTGAGGCACACAGAGAATGTAGGGGGAAATGTTGTGCATTGAATGGTGCGACCATGAGGTTGATAAAACTTCGCTTTCAACATAGCCGTCCCACCAACTCCTCAGGCACCATGCCTTGCTGTAGACAATGACAGCATTCACAGATTCTTTTATATTTATTCGGTTCCCTAGAATAAGGGAACATTGAATCTATAGCATCACAACTCCTGGAAAGTAGCAAAAACTATTCCAGCAGTTTCTTAACACTCCATAGATAGTGGTGCTGTGTTGCTATCACTCCACCTGGCAAATTGAGGACATCCTGGGTCTTCCTTGCATCAGTAGAGCAAAACGATGAGGACACCAAAAGGACATTTATCATGACTTGTGGCAGCTACATAGTCACATCATCCTAGTTGTTAAATGCAGGTTTGGAAGATTAGTCAGCTCATCGTTTTACCACACAGCAATTTTTAGTCATTCAGAAATTATTATTTTTCCACGCAGCAATTTCAGTCTTCAGGAGTGCGTATAACATAACGCATTGCATTTCCACAAAACAACTTATCCTTATTAGGATAAAGAGTTTTCCCTTTGTCTCTCTTGTTTGGAGTTGACACTTGGTTAAAGAATTCGTAGCTGTCCGATTATATGCATTTTTAGTTGATCAAATTTGCACGAATTTTCTGATGAATAAATCAGTCATTTTGAAGAAGAGAGTAAGGTGTTTTTAAAAACAAAAACGATGTTTCATGTTGTGCATCGACAACCAGCTTAGAGGAGACACATCCTCCTATGGGTGTTGCTTGCCTTCTGTGATGTTCCTAAGTGTTGCTATTAAAAATAATAATTGCTATTATTTTATAATGTTGCCAAATTAATCAGGGGCAGCTTGTATGTCAAATAAAAGGGTTTTTTTAAAATCGATTGATCTAACCAGTATGGAAATGCAGCTTTAATATAAAGTATACTTGTTTGCAGAGGAAGACTTCCATAGCACAGTAATAAGCCTCTGTCAGGGGTTTGTTGGTTTGTTGGTTTGATTGTTTTTGCAATCAAGTGGTGCAGAAATTTTAATAAAATAAATAAATAAATAAAATAAGCATTACTGCTTGTTGATCCCAGAAGTGTTTTTTCTTCATCGAGCATAATAGGACAAGATTCAGTCAAAATTAAACTGCTTTATTATTTATTTTCAGCAAGCTTACCAGGCTGCATAATTCAGTTATCCAATATTTGCTTTTAAAAGTTTTACTGATTTTTATCTGCATTGATAATTATGCAGGTATATTTTAACAGTTTTGTGGATCTGTGTTTTATTGGTGATTTTATTTCATATACGCCTTAGAGAGTCTTGTGATTAAGCAGTCCATACATTTGTAAAATACAAATTACGGAGCTTTTCTCTGACCCAGGGGTTTCAGCAGGGAAAGTAAGCAAACACATCAGAGTAAAAACACTAGGAGTTAAAAGTAGCTGGATAGTGCACTTAAAAACAAACAAACTGGGTTGATAAAAGTTGGTCTGGACGATTTTATTTTTACAAATATATATGGACAAACTCAGTTCATAATTCCTCTACCTGAAATGTGAATAAAAATTACGAAGAGGTAGCAATCTAAGGTAGTACACGGTACAGTCAGATTGTTCCATGTTTTTGAGCTTCCATATAGCAGCCCTTCCATTGTGACCCTATCAATTCCCACTCCAGAAAACTCTTTGAGTTCAGGTGATGGAATCTTAACATAGAGTGACATAACACAAAAGACAGGCACTTCCTGCTCACTTGACTACTGGTTATTAAAGTCACCTACGTCCAGTAATGCATTGCTTTGACCTTTCTAAGCAGTAGGTATTAAAAACCTGCCCAAATGCTATTTTAGATAGCATTTTTGCTTCATGGCAAATAGATTAATGCAGGTGTTCTTTCATATAGCCATACTGGCTGACTGCATCTCAGTGTGCTTTGCTGCAGATTCCTTTTTGTCCCTAAGATCATCCTACACAACTGATTTTCTCCTCCTCCAGAGAGCTTCCCTTGGAAACTATTTTTGTTTCCTGCCTGAAGAAGGAATTGTTTCCTTCTTCTCTTTCAGGAGATCCTCAGGCCCGCAGGAGCAATAAGGAATTACCATGAAGTACAATTTGACCAGTACTTCTCTAGTCACAACTTCCCCCAACTTTGGAGCATGGCATACTATAGGGATGATGTTAAGTTGTGGGTGAACATATCAGACGACACAGTGATTCTCCAAACAGCTCTTGTTTATTCACAGGTCAGAACAGAACTGAACTGAAGGGTTCAGCCTACCATGGGAATGTCGTTTCCCTGGTAGTCTCTCAGGTGTACGCGGTGAGAGTCGAGTTGTCTTTTAGACACTCTGGGTACCAGTCTTTTGATGGTGCTCCAAGACACGATGGACAGGGCAGACCAGAACTGAACTGAAGGGTTCAGCCAGCCTGCTTATATAGAGCTCCAGTACAACGTAACTGTAACAACTTTCACTGAACGTCACATTCGAGACCTTATTTGCATATGTGGACCTGAACTATCTACAGTATCCCCCTGCTGGCCCAGGGTGAGAACTTCAGTACATAACAGATGATCTCTTAAGAATCAAATGTAAGGTATGAGTGTGTGGTGTATCGGGGCCTTCACTGCAAACACTCCAATGTTCCTTTTACGGAATAATTAGTTGGATTTTCTGAGAGTTGAAGGTTGATTTGAAAGAGGCATGGTGTACCATAATGGTCCACATGGTGTGCACTCTCATCCCATTATCACCTCTGATTTTTCCCACAGGCTTTGTAGCACACAGTGATTGCAGCAGATATGGAGAATGATTTGTTCAGGATATGAACTTCCCAATCTGAAACCCCTACCCTCTGAAGCATTAAGCTAAGCATCCATCAAACCTCCTGATGTTGGCTCATAATGGCTCAGTGACAGCCTTCTGCACTGTGAGCCCAGCCTGCTTTAAAAGTTCCCTTCTCAAGCCCCCAAACTAGCTGGTAAGACTGGGAACGGGTGGGAGAGAGCAAGCATCAGAGATGACCTCTGAAAGCCCAGGGTTCTTATCTGCAATGAAGACTTCTGTGCCAGCTCAGAACCTGCAATGTCAAAGGGAGTCCCAGAGCTTTATTTCTTCCAAGAAATTTTCTCCTCGCGGTCTTGCCAATTACCATATTTAAATCAAAGTCCTTGGGAGGATTCCTCTGAATGATTAAAGTCTCCGTTGCTGATATGGACGGTGGGAATTTAAGATGAGACCTCAGCTCTCATGAGTCTTTTCTGCTGACAATTTCCTCCCTCCACTTTCCCAAATGTACCAAGTTGCAAGCATGTGGAAATACAGCCGCAGTGTTCCCAGGAGGCCTAGCTGGGTCTTCCTAAGTTTAGGAGAAATCACAAATGTTCTCTAAAAGTTATTAAAGGAAGCTTGGAAAGGATGATCCAGTTACGAATCAGAGTGGGGAATTTAACCTGTAACTGGTAGCCTTTTAAACCTCTGCCAAACTTGTTTGACTAAGGTGCCCATGGGACAACACACATGGATTTTACAAGCCCTTGTAGTCGCTTAGAGACTTACACTTGGAGCCTGGAAGGACAAATGCTCAGCATCTAGTACACATCTGTTATTACATTTGAGCATACTTTAAAGGTACCCCTGCCCATATGGGCCAGTCTTGACAGACTCTAGGGTTGTGCGCCCATCTCACTTAAGAGGCCGGGGGCCAGCGCTGTCCGCAGACACTTCCGGGTCACGTGGCCAGCGTGACAAGCTGCATCTGGCGAGCCAGCACAGCACACGGAATGCCGTTTACCTTCCCACTGGTAAGCGGTCCCTATTTATCTACTTGCACCCGGGGGTGCTTTTGAACTGCTAGGTTGGCAGGCGCTGGGACCGAACGATGGGAGCGCACCCCGCCGCGGGGATTCGAACCGCCAACCATGCGATCAGCAAGTCCTAGGCGCTGAGGTTTTACCCACAGCGCCACCCGCGTCCCTTTATAAACACCAAATTAATTTGGATATCTCTTTGGACATTTGAATGGCATATATGAATCTGTATGTGTAAATTTTATGGATGTTTTGGTGTTGATTGTATTGTTAACATGAGCCGATAGGTTTGTTGCTTCTTTTTTCTTTTCCTTTTTCCTTTTCTCTAATAAATTTGCAATGGGAAAAAAACCATTTAAAAATCAAAGAATAAGCACAGAACAAGAGAAATGAGTGTGTACATGATGGGGAATCAGAGAACCTGTTTGGGAACTGTTGTCTGACTCCAGCTGTTCATAAATGAGAATGCTACCCCAAACATCAGTGTGAAAGATGCAACAATACCACACTGACTGCCTCATGCAGACTGCTGTCCGATCCCCAAAAACACTGATAGCATATACATCTTCCATCTGTTCAAGCTCAGAAGTTTGCCAGCCTTGCTATGTTTCAAAACAATCCATTTCATAATGCCTTTGCCTTGGCAATGCGGGGAGGAATTTTGTGGATTAATTAGACTTCATTGCCAGAATGTGTGTGTGTGTGTGAGAGAGAGAGAGATGAAGAAATATTTAATTATAGTCAGAAAGTGGCTATTAGATTTCATTTGCAATATAAAATATGTGCTGTATCTTTTCCAATGTTCCTTTATGCCGTCTAGTGCACACACACACACACACACACACACACACACACACACACACATTCAGACTTTCTGAATAAGCTATCACTGCACCTGTTTTGAAACCTTAAATTTCTCTCTGTTAAAACTGACTCCTTGCGTTGGAGGCTGAAAATTAAAACTCTCCACCCACTTTTTTTAATAGGTGCTATAGAATCGAAAGGTCGGCGGTTCGAATCCCCGCGGCGGGGTGCACTCCCGTTGCTCGGTCCCAGCGCCTGCCAACCTAGCAGTTCGAAAGCACTCTCGGGTGCAAGTAGATAAATAGGGACCGCTTACTAGCGGGAAGGTAAACGGCGTTTCCGTGTGCTGCGCTGGCTCGCCAGATGCAGCTTTGTCACGCTGGCCACGTGACCCGGAAGTGTCTCCGGACAGCGCTGGCCCCCGGCCTCTTAAGTGAGATGGGAGCACAACCCTAGAGTCTGTCAAGACTGGCCCGTACGGGCAGGGGTACCTTTATAGAATGAGTTGTGTCCAGTGGTAGCTTTTGCCTGGTGGAAAGGACTTGTAGGGGAGATGAACCTCAAAGTTGTTGAGCTTGGGGGGGGGGATGAACCTGAAAGTTGTTCAGCTTCCTAGTCCTGTTGACAAAAACCCAGACATTTTGCCGATTTTGTCATTCGAATCCTGGACATGTCCTGGAAATTCCAGACTTATGCCAACCCTATCCACTTGCTCACTTGTGGCGCCTGCAAGTTGTGGAATCTGACCCCCCCCCCCCATTCCTTTCAAGCTCTCGCACCTCTTAAGCTCCTCCCCTGTTTCCTTAAAAGCTGCTCCCGACCTTGGGGGAATAGAACGGGATATGCAATGAAGCAGAAAGGAGAATGAGTAAAAAACACGTTCTTTCCACTAAGCTAAAGCCATCATTGGATACAATCATCCCGCCCTTCTCCATCCCACCTGTGTGAGAGGCCAAGTGAGGGCTGCCTGGCCCTCCAGGTGTTTTTGGCCTACAACTCCCATCATCCCTAGCTAGCAGGACTGGCGGTCAAGGGTGATGGGAACTGTAGTCTCAAAACATCTGGAGGAGGGCTGAGGTTGAGGAAGCCTAGTATAGTGGTTTGGGAAGGGAAACTCCAGGATACAGATTTGCTATTGACAAACGACAACAAAAGCACTGTCTTTCACTTGGCAATTCCAAGCACAGCCCGGAATAAAAATCTGCTCAGTATTAAAGCAAAAAGTTGGTGGTGGTTATGTTCCGCATGCTGCGCTCTGATCAAGATGATGCCAGCTGGGATTCATAGATGATCGCCCTGCACCGCAGAGCAGCAATACCCAGAGAAGGATATCCTGTTCTTGCTTAGCTCTTCAAAAGAATCAGGGCATCTTTCCATCATGTCTCAATGTCTTCTATGATGGAACGAGGAAGGCAATTTGCAGTTCTAGCCAAAGCAGTGGAAGAAAGTCGTACTGAGCCTGTAATTCGAAGCACCCTTACTGGGAAACAGACACCACTGAACTCAGTGGGACTTATTTTTTTGAATAAACATGCGTATGTTTAGGCTTCAAGAGGTTATTTTTTTGCAAACTGCCATCGTACTTGTTACCCCTGATCCAAGCTGAAAATGAAAACAAAACAGCTAGGCTGGATCTTTTCATGTTTACATGCAATTAAATCACAACTTTGCATGTTTCCTAAAGGTAGTGTTTCTTTTGTAACTTAATTTCCCCCACTAAGGTTTTGTTTTGTTTTTAATTAAAAAACCCTCTATACATTTTTATATATTTCAAGAAACAACAGCCCAGAATCATCAAGCAGCACAATTGTAACCTCCAATTGTAAATGTCCAATCTAGAGAAAACTAAAGTACAGCAAAACATATAGCACGTGTTATGCATGCTTACTCAGACGTAAATCCACTGTAATCAGGCCCTGATCCTTGATGGGAGAAGTGGTGGTGGTACAAAGTACACAACAGTGCCCCTGTTTTCATCTGAAACATGCCAACAACTTTGCTTACTCAGAAGTAAATGGCACACAGTTCAATGGGATTCACTCTAAAGCAAATGCACTTGAGCTTGCAGCCTTAACTACCAGAATTAAGACAGAAATCTCCATCTGGAATAAGAAGGTAAATCACTGAAATCCACTGTTTGATGTTAATCGGTAGATCCCGATCATCTAGCTAGCATCTTTAATGTGCACAAACTCAGAGTGGGAAATTTTTTTTGACACTCAAGGCTTACCTCCCTATTTGAATGCTGAATTGGGTGATGACCTGGGGAAGGCAATTTTTTACCTCGCTTATCAATCCTAATCCTGGTTGAGCTCTTGCAAATCTTAGCTGATTACAATTAACTTGCGGGGAGATCGTCTTTGATGGCACAGCTCAGCTCTCTTGCAGAGTTGATCGTGCTCTTGTTTCCGACAGCATTGCAGAAGAAGACCCAGTGAAGAAGAAATAACACTTTATAATGCTTCCAATTAACCAGGTCAGGAACAAACTGCAAGGCTGCAGATAATGGTTAACAAGCTGTGTGGATGTCTTCCTACCAGTACTCTGCTTTTTAAGAGAAGAAACTTCAGTTGTGGCGTGAAAGTCGTATTCAACTGAAGCAGTAACAAAAAGATTTCAGAAATAAGAGGCAGCCCTTTGCTGAAACTGTTCACTAAAGGCAGAAGGGAATACATGGGAGCAGTGGCGTAGCGTGGGTTGTCAGCACCCGGGGCAAGGCACGTAATTTGCGCCCCCTAACCCGTGGATTTGTGCCCCCTAACCCATGGATTTGCGCCCCCTAACCTGCGGATTTGCCCTAACCCCAGATGTTGCGCCCGGTGCGGCCGGCCCCCCCTGCACCCCCCATGCTATGCCACTGCATGGGAGAGCTCAGTTGTTAGAGCATGAAACGCTTAACCTCAGGGACGTGGGTACGAGCCCCACGTTGAGCAAAATATTCCTGCATTGCAGGGGGTTGGTCTAGATGACCCTTGTAGTCCCTTCCAACTGTACAATTCAGCAGATGTGAATTAGATTTTTGGAGATTCCTAATTCAAAGTATAGATGGATGCAGGGCAGGAGAAACGTCTTTGTGAACTTCTGTCCCATGGAGCCATTCAAAAGGGAAGTGTGAATGGATGTTTTTATGGGTGGTTTGAGGCTACAATCCTGTGCACTTCTCGTTTTCTTAGTGACCATGCACAGGATCGAACCATTTAAGTCCCATAGTATAAATAGGGTGAAAGTGTACCAGTTTCAGGCACAACCAAGACGCAAGTGCAAAATGGGCGGCAAATGCTATATGTATTTATGATTACAATAATGTTAAATATTTTTGCTTTTTAGTTTGTAATTGTATTAATTAGGCATGCCTTCAAGAGAATCGCAACATAGAAAACCAGGCTTCTGGAAGACATAACAGGGGCAGGAGTCCAGGCAAGGAGGCATATTTAGCATGTTACGTTTTGCGAGGAAACAAGAATCAGAAATGTGGCTGGGATCAGGTACTGCTTTTTGAAAAAAACAGCTGCTAGCTGTTTTTCCATACCACAGCCTTTGAGCTGATTTTCTATAAAGCATCAAGCAGCAAGAGTAGTTAACCTAAACTGTGTGACCTTGGGATTTTAACTGCAGTAGCATTGAAGTTCTGCAACCATCTTTTGAAACTCTGGATTTTACTACAGTGGTACCTCGGGTTAAGAACTTAATTCGTTCTGGAGGTCCGTTCTTAACCTGAAACTGTTCTTAACCTGAAGCACCACTTTAGCTAATGGAGCCTCCTGCTGCTGCCACGCCGCTGCTGCGCAATTTCTGTTCTCATCCTGAAGCAAAGTTCTTAACCCGAGGTACTATTTCTGGGTTAGCGGAGTCTGCAACCTGAAGCGTATGTAACCTGAAGTGTATGTAACCCAAGATACCACTGTATTTGCTTCCAAACCCAGCATCCATTTGTTCAAGAACAGGCCTTCAAAACTTGCTGAAAATCTCTCTCTCTCTCTCTCCTCCTTTCCCAGAAATCTCTTCCTCCTTCCCCTTACTGAAATCTGAAATGCAACCCTGCCCCACAGGACTGGAAGCATATTTTGTTTATGCTGGCCTCATAACGTGAGGTGTGCTGAATAGATAAATGCACTATCGTTTATTAATCTGCTCCAGCGGGGAGAACATTTATTGCAAGTTTCCAAACTTCACGAGGCCTACAGCGCAGGAGCAAAATACAATAAGGCTTGCAGCAGATTGTAAGCAACCCTAGCTGATCCCTTGAAAGATATCTTTTTACCCGCTCTTTCGGGGCCTTTCTCATTTTGCATTGTGACAGTCTCTCCTTTCCGCTGCCCAGAGGAATACATTTCCAGTCATGTTGTGCTGTGTTCCCCTGTAATGCTTCTCCTTGCAAGCAACTTGCTTTTCTCTGGTGCTTAATTTGTAAAAAACCGAAAAGCTAGAGAGATGCTGGAGCACAACCTTGCTTGGTAGCCACAGGCTCAGAAGCCCTTGCCTGCTGTATCCCACATCCTATTTTCAGAATTCCAGCCCGTTTTCATGTAGAGATAAGCATGTCTCCCCTAAGCCCCATGAAATTGGTAGTGCACTTAATTTTCCACAGGATCTGTTATCTGAGGTCGCACGATATGGTTCCAGTATACGCTTAATTAATGTTTCACAAGCAGAAGCACCATTTTGCAAACGACTCTCACCTCCCATCACTGTGCCGTTCTTTGATCAGAAAGTAAAACACTTGCTTTTGATTCCTGGAAGTGACCTGTATTATATAAAAAGTCCTATGTGGTGATGAGATTCTCAGCTGCTCCCTGTACATGCCGTAACCACCCATTACCACACACTGACCCAACATTTGGAACGACACTGGAAAAACACACCCAAAAATAAATAAATAAAAGAGCAACAATGAATAATAATGCAATTTGAATTTTATCATTTTTTAATTATTATTAAATTTATATTCCTCCTTTTATCCAAAGGGAGGAACACATATTTCTCTCCCTCCCTCCATTTTATGGAATGTGAGCAAATGCAATAGTCTGTAGTTTCCGGAGGAACTTCAGGTGCTTCCCTCACTGCGAGAAGTGAAGTTACAGGGAACAAGGCAGAAGGCCTTCTTGGTAGTGGCACCCTCCCTGTGGAACGCCCTCCCATCAGATGTCAAGGAGAGAAACACAACTTTTCAAAGACATCTGAAGGCCGCCCAGTATTGGGAAGTTTTTATTGTTTGATGTTATGCAGTGGTACCTCGGGTTAAGTACTTAATTTGTTCTGGAGGTCCGTACTTAACCTGAAACTGTTCTTAACCTGAAGCACCACTTTAGCTAATGGGGCCTCCTGCTGCTGCCGTGCCGCCGGAGCACGATTTCGGTTCTCATCCTGAAGCAAACTTCTTAACCTGAAGCACTATTTCTGGGTTAGCGGAGTCTGTAACCTGAAGCGTATGTAACCTGAGGTACCACTGTATTATGTTTTTGTATGTGTTGGAAGCAATCCAACCCGATGGGTGGGGTATATAAAAGTTGTTGTTGTTGTTATACAAAAACCTAGCTTATACATCACAAGGGCATACCATCTGCATGCAATGTAAGCAGTGACAAAAGCAAGGAATAGGAACAGCAGTCTCTGCTCAACTTATCTTCTTGTGGATTGGGCCCAGAGGAAGAGGTTGATTCAACTGGCAAGCAGTGATCGAGAGGGTCTCACCTTCACCCCTGCCCAAGAGCTCCACAAAAGCTTGAGCTGGCACTGCCAAATTTGTTAGAAATATTTGCCATGTTGCATACACTTTAAGGATATCAAAGATTCTCACACACACCCTGCCTGCCTCCCTCTGGTTGTAATTTCATCAGTCTGGTTACCACGAGGTTGCTGTTGGTGTGCCGACTGTCACAAGCATGTAGAGTTAAAAGTACAGCCTTCACCCTAATTTCCTGGTGATCTATTACCCTGAACTTTTCACCAAACGCATTTAATACACAACGGGTGTTATTCATAATGACAGCTCATTTATTGTTGACAACTCAGGGAAGTGTGTAGGTTGTAGCGAATTTATATTTAACAGGACTGCTGGGGGAGTATTCAGATTTAGCAAGGCAAACTTTGGCGCGTTCGGTATTTCAAGCTACATGCCGTCTTTCCTACCCTCATCTCCAACCCCACCTGCAAAGGCTTTAGGGCACCTCCTTTTTGGCCAGAACAGAAATGGTCCACTTAATCTGTGGTGCCACCTAGGGAGCAGAAACAGCTAACAGGCTGCAGGTTGCATGAAGGGATTTCTGTGCCGCAATATTATTTCAAAACAGCCTCCCCTGAGTTTCAGCTCATAAATGTAGAGCACTTAATGTACATCTCTCTGTCAGGAGCCGCTGCTTCAGAAAGGGCAGCAGGAACACGGCGTAGCTGGGAGCCTGGCCATTATGGTTCAACAGACTATTTGGAATTGATGACCTAGTGGGACTTTTACATCTCGGGCGTCTCTGAATGGAGCACAGCATTTCTCCTGAGCTAACGAAGGAGGTATAAAAAGAAGCGAAGGCTACTAACTCAGAGAGCAGTGTTTCAGGCTTCTTCCTAGATTTCCAGTGACTGTGTTTCTTCATATACTGCCTTGGTAGCTTCACCTCCATGCATATCTTCCTTTTGTATAAGTTAGGGGTTCTTTATACTTGCCCCAGAAGGTGCTTCTGTGCCGTTTGGTACCTTCAAGTTTGGTGAATAGAAAAATGCAGGAAGAGGGTCTGCTCTCCTCACTGTTGCCCTATGACTGAAGGCATCATACTCAGCAAATTTCTCTCTGCTAGGCACACCTTTTGGCTGTGTTCAGATGTTAGGACTAAGCTATGGTTTAACCAAATGGGCAGAAGCCTAGGCTCCAGAAGGCAGGACTCAAAAGAAAGGAGATTCCAACTAAACACCAGGAAGAACTTTCTGACAGTAACAGCTATTTGGCAGCAGAATTGATTACTTTGGAAGATGGTGGACTCTCCTTCATTGGAGGTTTTTAATCAGAGGTCAGGAATTCTTTTGCTGTGATCCCTACATTACAGGTTGTTGGGACTAGATGACCTCTGTGGTGCCTTCCAACTGTAAAATTCTATAATTCTATTATTCCTTCTGGGCCCCCATATTCCTGTCTCCTCTTCCTTCCTCCTGCATGGTTGTGAGGAGTTAAGAAGCTTTTATTTGACCACAGCTTTCTGTGTTGTCTGGTCTGTGGTTGACATTTGTGATGTCTAGTTTAAGCAAATCAGCTTCAGAAAATACATTTTTGAAGTTTGCTTGCTTTAAACTTACCATGGTTAATATAAATCACAGTTGGTTGGTGCAGATGACATGACAAACCGTGGTTAACCAAATGTCTCCACATTCCTTGTGGCTGCGTGGAGGGAGGAGGGGGAGCATGTGAGCTAAGAAGGCGGCTATGCTCATCCATGTCTCACTAAGTCACAGTACAGTGGTACCTTGGGTTACATACGCTTCAGGTTACATACGCTTCAGGTTACAGACTCCACTAACCTAGAAATATTACCTAAGGTTAAGAACTTTGCTTCAGGATGAGAACAGAAATTGTGCTCCGGTGGCGCAGCAGCAGCAGGAGGCCTCATTAGCTAAAGTGGTGCTTCCGGTTAAGAACAGTTTCAGGTTAAGAACAGATCTTCGGAATGAATTAACCTGAGGTACCACTGTATATGTATAGGTATAGGTATAGGTATAGGTATAGGTATAGGTATAGGTATAGGTATAGGTATATAACTGTCCTTCACCCTTTAGAACCAGAATGGAGAACATCAGATCTGAGGGCTGAATGTGGCCATGCCCTTCACTGTCTCTGCTCAAGTGCTGTAGCTGGCTGGAATGTGGCCTGTGATAATGTCTCTTGCTTGCCTGAGTGGAGAAGGATAGAAATATTTGATTTGGGGGGGGGGGCTGGAATTTAGCCTACTATATAAAGGGAAGAGTTGCCCCCCACTTCTCCCAGTTCTGTATGTGCATATTTGTATGAAATGTTATGTGTCTGTCCATATGGTCCAAAACTGATGCTGTTCCTGGGTTTGTTTATGTTGAGTGGGGGGGGGGCATATTAATTTGTTTAATTAATCAAGATGGGCAGATGATGATAAACAAGTTTGGCAAGCAGGAGAGGAAGATGGAGCTAATCTTTCATTTTGTCTCAGAGAATATGATAAGGATTGGTGTGTGTGTGTGTGTGTGTGTGTGTGTGTGTGTGTGTCTTCAGCAGCTGTACAGGCAGCAGGAATTCAACAGGTGAAGCCTCCTTCAGCCATACTGAAATGTTACACTAGGCAAATTTTTGCCTGTCGTGTCTTAATTTGTTGCTATAGTACAGACCCCCCCCCCCTACTCCAAGTATTTTAAAAGCATAGCCTCTCTTTGAATTAGTATTCTCAGAGGACAGATTCAAAGTCACACAACACAATTCCAGTGAATCCGTCTACAATGGAAAACTGATGGTTGACCTCTCTCAGATGGTGCTGTAAACTGATGATATTGCATGACCACAGCAGGGATGGCAAAAGGATAAGACTTTGGCCTCTCATTCCATCTGATGAATATGGACACCGTATAAGCATGGCATACATATTATGATGCCCCCAATAACTCAGTGTGAAGGTGCATGCATGTTGTTGTTGATGATGATAACAATAGCGTTATCAGTGTGCATGGCACTTAACAGAATATAAAAGGCCAGGACTCTGCTCTAAGGAGTTTATAGAGTGTTTGTAGGGATTTCCATATGATATAGTGAAAGTAGAGCACTAGAGTAGGTCTGGGGAGAGAAGCAATAAGAAGCAGGGAATATGCAAGACATGAGGGAGAAAGGAAGATAAGGGATGTAACCTCTTTAGCTAAGCAAAAATTCTCCCTTTGATCCTAGCTCCTCACCCTAAAATTTTACATTTCCCCCTGGAAAACTTGGCTTGGTTCCAAAGGTGTCCTTCAGTGAACAGAAAGGGTCCTTCCATTCATGAAAGGGTGATTTTGATCCAGCAGTCTTTCAATTGAGAGATTTCTCTCAGTACCGCTCCCCCCCCCCCCCGTGCCCTGGAGCTCGCCATGCCACCTCCCACACTGTTGCAGAAGGGCCCCTAACTCTCCGAATCTGTTTGCAACCCACCAGTCTGTTTGCAAAGGCTAAGAGCAAGAACTTCACCCATAGATTTCTGCAATCCAGCCTAAGAGAAGACATTTCAGGTTCAACTTTAAGTCCCGAGAAATGGCTATATAAATTACCCCCCCTTCCTCTCTGCTCCCCACCACAAAACTGCAATGAGTCAGTTTCTGTCGTCTATTAATATTTAAATCAAGTGCTCCCCCCCACACCTACAAATAATGTTTAGGGTTACTCTCATTTTCCTACTCATATTGAAATACTGCCCCTCAGTGAGGCCAAACTTAGATTCACAAAATGTTTAGGGGGTATACGTACCTCTGTGCCACTCCAGGAAAAAAACCAGCACTGGTTAAACCTATTTAGTTGCTTGCTAATCCACATATCCCTGAGGTTTGTGGCCGTTACCATGGGCTCCTTCTTCCCAACCACTAAAAGAGGGGGAGGGGGAAGGAGAGAAAGAGAAAACCAATGAAACGAGCAGAATATAAAATACTCTTCCTGTATCAAAGTGACCTCATGCAAGCTTTCTCGTAATCACTGAATAGCAGGTCAAAGAAGGAAGGCTTCCATCACTGTAGGTCAATTGACTGAAGGCGCTGCTGCTCCCAGACAGCAACACAAATGGAAAGCATTTCTGACAATGTTAGACTCATGCTAACCCTGATTTGCACACATGGATAGCATACAATCAGGGGGTGGGGGTGGAATAGATGCTGATGCTGCCTCTGTCCATGCAAGAGCCCCAAAGCAATGGGGCAGAATATTTCTAGGGAAGCTGTTGGCTTGCTTGCCCTTTGTAGCTAAAGGCAGATTCTCCTCCCCAGCACCACAAAAAAAGGGCACACGTTTCTGCGCCGAAGCAAGGGGAAAGAACAGTATCTGTATTATATTTCAAAGGAAAACAACATAAAACTAGGGGCGTTGCGGGTAATGGATATGCAGCTTATCAATAGTAACATTGTAAAGGTAAAGGGACCCCTGACTATTAGGTCCAGTCGTGGCTGACTCTGGAGTTGTGGCACTCATCTCGCTTTATTGGCCGAGGGAGCCAGCGTACAGCTTCCGGGTCATGTGGCCAGCATGACTAAGCCGCTTCTGGCGAACCAGAGCAGCGCACAGAAACACCGTTTACCTTCCTGCCGGAGTGGTACCTATTTATCTACTTGTACTTTGACGTGTTTTCGAACTGCTAGGTGGGCAGGAGCAGGGCCTGAACAACGGGAGCTCACCCCATCGTGGAGATTCGAACCGCCAACCTTCTGATCGGCAAGTCCTAGGTTCTGTGGTTTAACCCACAGCGCCACCCGCGTCCTAGTGACATTGTAAGGATCAGCTTAAAAGATGCCCTTGCTCTTACTGAAGAAGGCAGGATCTGCCCTGCCTGAAACATAAGCACAACTGCAGGGAGAAAGTCGCATTTCCCAAGCAACTAAATACTGCAGCTTTCTGCTTGCAAAAACAATCCCTCTGCAAGAACAGAGGCACTCTTATTTAAACTGTCTGGACTCCTCGTAATAACTTAGCGACAACCGTGCTTGCCAACATATGCTCATCTGGAAGGTAGCCCAAGTGGCTGAATGAATGAGTCACGACTCGACTCCAAAGCCAGGGCTCGATGAGTTATAACAAACAGCAGAGCCCCAGCCCAACATCAGTTTCCGAAGCAAGCTAGATTAACTCGGTGCGGAGCTTGTGGCGAGATATTAGAGGAGATAAGCGAGTGATTGAAAACTTTTTTCCCGTTTTCACGGGAAACATGACTAATTAATTAGGCGGAAGCAAAATAGCTTTGCCTCACACTGACTTGCCTTGCTATTTTAACACAAATTGGAGCTCCCATTTGTTATTAAATGTAAAAGAAAAAACCTTAAAAATGTCCATTCTCCCCCCCCCCATTCCCCCCTTCTTTTTTAAAAAAGCTTATCTGCTTCTGTGCGGCAAAATGATTATCTTGACTGGCTTGAGAAAGCCCCATCACAGCCACTGTAAGAAGAGCTGGTGGAAGGCGTGGGGGTGGGGGGAAAAGGAGATTGTTCTGTTTTAGAATTAAGGAAAATATGCTAATACCCATGACATCATGAATAAGTACTTCAAAGCAAATGAGGCTTTGTCTTGCATATTAAACTGCACAATTAACACACTAACTAGCCGTTCTAGGCAGACAGGAATAAGACATTGTACTTGAGAGAAATTGTATCCCTTCAGTGTTTTTTTTAAAATAAGAATAATAAGAATAAGAATAATACAAAGATCACCTGACTGACAAGTATTATTAAGGAATAAAAGAGAAGTGACACCCTACCCCCCCTTCAATATTCAGAAGAGCTCTCTTCTTCCCACCCCTCCATAAATAATGCACATGATTTTTGTCACATGATGAAACTTCCCTTTTGTCCCCACTGAAATATCTGATAGAACTGAGAGAGTGTGTTTGCATGATAGGGGAGTCACAGGCAACAATGGGAGGGTAACCTTGTAGTGGCATTGCTTTTTGAAGTTTCAATGATGACAGGAATGATTCTGTGTAATTTATTGCTGGATAGTTCGACAGTAGCAATTTGTCACACATTGTGATGTAATACAGTGGGTTCATTTCTTAAAATGAATTATGGATTATGGATTACCACTTTTATATCAACAGTGCAGCGGTAGCATTTCATATCAATAATTTCCCTTCCGTTCTCCCCCTTATTGTTCCAATCATTTCTTTTCCTTTGTCTAAATACAACTCACTCTCTCTCTCTCTCTCTCTCTCTCTCTCTCTCTCTCTCTCTCTCTTTACTCCCCCAAGCTAATCTTTTCCCTAATAAGGTGTTTAATAATTTAAGAATAGCTTCAAAATGAGCACATTTCAAAGGGGTGGATATCAATGGCAGCCCAAGAGCCCCCTGGCTATGAAAATGTGAATGGGGCAACTAAACTTTTAAGAGACAGAATCCCAACTGTCTTTTGGCTCTAGGCAACAATTTTTATTAAAGTTGGTATTAAACCACAGCGCATGGGATGTGATTAACAATTTATGGCCGCATAAGAAGGAAGATTAGCAGAAGTCTATCATTTTGATATTCAAATCTTAATTTGCATTTGGGAGGGTGCTTTTAAAAGAAACCCGAGGTCTTAATCAAAGATTATCGTTGTTTTGTTTTTTTAGGGGAGGGCTTTTTGAAATAGTGATCTGTACGGATATTTCAAGCACAGGTCAAACAAAGGCCATGGCAGCCAAATGAAACCTCCATCCTGTGAAGCACTATATCTCTGCTTACCAGGTGTTGGGGAAAATCAACAGGGGATAGACCTTTCAAGTTCAGAGCAGCATGGCACAACACAAGCAAGAGCAATTAAACATTAATCCCCATCGAAGATACTTGGATACACAGTAGACCGTAAAATAGGTAGCTGGCTTTTCATTTGTGATATTTTATTATGTTCATTATTGTTAGTCCTATTGTTTAAATAACATTTTCTTGATATCAAGGTTTGGGATGTAACCCACTGGAGCACTCAAATGCAACATTCCTTATTTCCCTAGAGTGGACACAGGCAGGGGGACATCGAGTCAGTGTAACTTCCTGTTCCACGGGTCTGGAGCTTCCTGTCCCTGCATGTGACCTGAGAGATGGGCATGGCTCTGGCTGACTCCATAAAAGAGCCGAGTCATGCAGCCATTTTCTCAGTCTAGTTTTGACTTCTTGTTGTCTTGTTCTTTTGCTGCCATGCTGTTCTCCTGCAGCCATTTTGTACTATTAATGTAATTTTGCTGTCTGCTGGCTCTCAGCCAGCAGCACAGGAGTTCAGTCTCCATGTGAGATTAACTCACACTTTGTTTATGTAACTACCAAGCAAAGTCTGCCTTTCAGGGATCATATCGTGAACTGAAATGCGAGTAAACTTTTTGTTACTTAGAAAGACTCTTGTGTCTTTATTCTTTATTTAAGAGGGATTAAAGGGGACACCAGGAAATAATCTTAACTAAGAGATTCAGACGAATCTGCAAACTAGCTTCCATGGAAATCTGCTCTGCTACATCACTTACTATCTTGGGTGAAGGAAGGGTAATACTTACTCAATACAGTGGTACCTCGGGTTACATACGCTTCAGGTTACATACGCTTCAGGTTACAGTCTCCGCTAACCCAGAAATAGTACCTCAGGTTAATAACTTTGCTTCAGGATGAGAACAGAAATCGTGCTCCGATGGCACGGCAGCAGCAGGATGCCCCATTAGCTAAAGTGGTGCTTCAGGTTAAGAACAGTTTCAGGTTAAGAACGGACCTCCGGAACGCATTAAGTACTTAACCCGAGGTACCACTGTATATCCTTTCCTACTATACTTAACATTCCCACACAGTGGTAGGCAGTGCTATCTTTCTAGAAAAAGAGATGTCGGAACTCACCATGAAAGCTGCCCTCATTCTCTTGGAATGGCGCCCACCTGAGAGGTGCCCAAATTGAGTTCCAGTGAGTTCTGGCTGAAAAAAAGCCCTGGGGGTGGAGAGCTTTTACACCCCAGTGTGACATTCCTGTCTGCACAACCTCCCAAGGGCCACACGGCCGCAGTGACAAAACTGGGCGGAGCCAATGAATGTAAATTTTCACCTTTGTACAGTAGGGTGGTTTCTGCGCATGAACATACCCTGCTGACATCTCTCCTTCTTTCATCTAGAGCAGGGGTCTGCAACCCGCGGCTCCGGAGCCGCATGTGGCTCTTTTACACCTTTGCCGCAGCTCCGGGGCGGATACTAGCGAGGGGAGGAGGCGCATTGTGCGCCCCGACACTCCCCACTGTGGCGGGCGCTATACTGGCTGTGACGTCGCATGGGGGTGGTGCGTGCGTTAGTCACGCACTGTCCGACGTCACCTTCCTGCCCGCCTGCCCGCTACATTGAAAGGGGGCATGTACGCTGGTCACTGTTTTGAAGGGGAGTGAATAACACACACACACACAAAAAGGTAACTTGTTAATTTAACGTTTATTTCTATGAGGAGGAGTAATTCTGAGGGGTCAAACAGAAATAATTTTAAAAAGTGACAAAAAAGTTATTTTTATAATGGCGAGTTTTGCGGCTCCCAGTTTTTTTTTCTTCGGAAATGGGTCCAAGTGGCTCTTTTTGTCTTAAAGGTTGCAGACCCCTGATCTAGAGGCATGATCAGTGTTCAAGGACACATTTCAATGAGGCAAAGCCACTTGGGGTGTAAATCAGGGCCAGTGACTGATGTGGTCCAGCACCTCTTCATTAAAGTGAGCCTTTAGGTTTTGCTATTTTCCTTTCCCCCCTTATTTGAATGAGGCTAATAAAACTGGAATGAATTAACCTTGTTTCTACTTCCCGCAATGCCCACTGGAACCAATAGGTTTTAATGTTTCCTGTTGTAGTATTATTCGGTAAAGGGTAAAAGACCCCTGGATGGTTAAGTCCAGTCAAAGGCAACTATGTGGTGTGGAACTCATCTCGCTTTCAGGCCAAGGGAGCCGGTGTCTGTCCACAGACAGCTTTCTGGGTCATGTGGCCAGAATGACTAAACCGCTTCTGGTGCAACAAAACACCGTGATGAGTGCTAGAGCACACCGAAGCACAGTTTACCTTCCTGCTGCAGTGGTACCTGTTTACCTACTTGCACTGGTGTGCTTTCTAACTGCTAGGTTGACAGAAGCTGGGACAGAGCAACGGGAACGCACCCCGTCAAGTGCATTTAAATCGCCTTCCAATCAGCAAGCCCAAGAGGCTCAGTGGTTTAGACGACGGTGTCACCTGCTCCTTTTTAGTAGTAGTAGTAGTAGTAGTAGTAGTAGTAGTAGTAGTGATTTATTATTATTTATATGCCACCCATCTGACTAGGTTGCCCCAGCCACTCTGGGCGGCTTCCAAAACATTAAAACATCAAGCATTAAAAACTTTCCTATACAGAGCTGTCTTCAGATGTCTTCTAAAAGTCAGATAATTCTTTATTTCCTTGACATCTGATAGGAGGGCATTGCACAGGGCGGGCGCCACTACCAAGAAGGCCCTCTGCCTGGTTCCCTGTAACCTCGCAGTGAGGGAGCTGCCAGAAGGCCCTCAGAGCTGAATATCAGTGTCTGAATAATGGGGGTGGAGATGCTCTTTCAGGTATGCAGGTCCAAAGCTGTTTAGGGCTGAATAATGGGGGTGGAGATGCTCTTTCAGGTATGCAGGTCCAAAGCTGTTTAGGGCTTTAAAGGTCAACACCAAAACTTTGAAACACACTGGGAGTCAGTGTAGATCCTTTAGTGTTATATGGTCCTGTCACTGGCAGAGGAAGGCAGGTGCGGGGAGTGCCATGTGCAATGTGTGTCAGCCATGAGGGTGGGTGACATCACCATGCCAGCCCCCCGCTCGCTGCGTGGGTGGTGCCCCCAGGCGCTGGCAGCGGGCCGCTAGGGATAATGCTGCCACGGGCAGCTAGCAACACCCCCCAACACTCGTCACGCGGGTGGCTAGCTGCACCCCTCCCGACGCTCGCTGTGCGGGCAGCGGGCAGCTAGGCACGCTCGCCACATGGGAGGCTACCCCCCAACCCCGCTCCGGGTGCCGGGGCAGGTAGCTCCGCCCCTGGGTCCTGGTGGCCACTCCCAGTCAGCAGTCTGGCAGCAACCATGAGCAAGCTAGCCCATCAATAAGGATTTATGTCCATCACACCACTGCGCCTCTTACTCACCAATGTAACTTCAGATGAAGAAGAAACAGGACTCAGAAAACGATCTCCATGTATGGGAGTCCTGGGAAGGGGCCATGTGAGAGGAAATGCTCCATAATGCCTCCAGGGCCAAATGCAGTTTAGGGCTTTGAGAACAAAACTTTGAATTGTGCATGGAAATGAAGTGGGGTCTGCTGTAAGATTTTTAAAATATATGCTATATACAATGGTGTGGTATGTAGTCCCATCGCTTCAACCCCCAATAAACAGGCTGTGGCACTTCAGATGAATAGAACTTCCCAAACAATATTGAAAGGTAGCCCCGGTGCATTGCAATACGGTGGTACCTCGGGTTAAGAACTTAATTCGTTCTGGAGGTCTGTTCTTAACCTGAAACTGTTCTTAACCCGAGGTATCACTTTAGCTAATGGGGCCTCCTGCTCCCGCCGCACGATTTCTGTTCTCATTCTGAAGCAAAGTTCGTAACCCGAGGTACTATGTCTGTAACCTGAAGCGTCTGTAACCTGAACCATCTGTAACCCGAGGTACCACGGTAGTCCACTTTGGAGGCTACCAACCCATGGCGATCAACACGGGAAACTAGTTCAAACTTTCAAAGATATTTCCAGGTTTGCATTCATTGCAAAAGGCAATTCTTTCCCCAGATATGAAATTACTTGTTAAATATCAGCCGATATATGCATCCTGCACTTTTCTCACGTTTTAATATAATATTCAGAGGATCCAGTGTTTATTTTAAGGGTTACAATGGATGGCTATACCCTAAAGTGATAAGGGGACGTGCTTTCTAGCTAGGGTTGGTTTTCAGTTCAAAATATTTCTTTCTTTTCCTTTTTGTCCTCTGGGGTCTCACTATCTTTAGTAAGTAAAACACACACGTCGAAAAAAAATATCAAAGGATATGCCGATATTTAAGTGCTGGCATTTCTTTCTGTGGCCCTGCTTGAACTCTTAACTTTTTGATTTCACTCCGTGGCTTCCCTTTTAATCAACAGCTTACCATTGTCATGAGCTTGAGGGCTTTACATTTTAAACGCTAGATCCATGCCCTATGAGTGGCTGAGCTGTCTTCAAAGCAGGAAGGAAGAAACACACATCTAGAAGTGTGTGGGTGAGAGAGAATCTCATAATTTAAAGTTGGGCATGTTTTAGCTCCTTCTCCTGCTTTGGGGTTAGCCTCTTCCCTCACCTGAAGAGGTTATCAGAATTACCTCTGTCCCTTTTTAGTGACCAGTTTTACAGGAGGGCCAATACGGGAACAGATGGAGGACTAAACCATTGTGGTTTTTTGAACGGCACTATGCTTGAGTTAGGGATGCGGGTGGCACTGTGGATTAAACCACAAAGCCTAGGGCTTGCTGATCAGAAGGTCGGCTGTTCGAATCCCCGTGACAGGTTGAACTCCAGTTGCTCGGTCCCAGCTCCTGCCAACCTACCAGTTCAAAAGCACATCAAAGTGCAAGTAGATAAATAGGTACCGCTCTGGTGGGAAGGTAAACGGCATTTCTGTGCCCTGCTCTGGTTCGCCAGAAGTGGCTTAGTCATGCTGGCCACATGACCCGGAAGCTGTACGCCGGCTCCCTCGGCCAGTAAAGTGAGATGAGTGCTGCAACCTCAGAGTCGTCCGTGACTGGACCTAACGGTCAGGGGTCCCTTTACCTTGACCTTTATGCTCAAGTTAAATATTCTCCAGCAAGCATTTCCAGTGTGCGAAAAGGGTGCATGGAAGTTGGGTGGGACTGAGTAAGGGAGGGCTGAATTTAGTCGCCCCAAACCGTGCAGTCTTTTGCTCTCTCGGGTACCCACAACACCCTAGGGCAGGGGTCAGGATCTCAATGCGCTTGCATAGCCTGCCAATGCTGAAGTCTGCCAAAGGCCTCCTGTGTCAGTAGCAGAGCCCTGGCATAGCATTCCTGGAGGACTGTGGGAAAATCTAAGGGGAATTTCCCCAGCTGAAGCCAAGAGGGCCACTGGCATATGGAGGGGGGCAGGTATCAGGCAGGACTTTGCTGAGGACCTGTTCAAACCTAGGATCAACTCTTTACATGTCCTTCTGGGTAGACATATGACTGGTGCTGACTACCTGACTTGGGTATAGTGATGGTTTGTGTGTGTGTCTTTAATGTTATACCTGAAGGAGTGTCTCCACCCCCATCATTCTGCCAGGACACTGAGGTCCAGCTCTGAGGGTCTTCTGGTGGTTCCCTCACTGCGAGAAGTGAGGTTATAGGGAACCAGGCAGAGGGCCTTTTCGGTAGTGGCTCCCGCCCTGTGGAACACCCTCCCTGGATCAGATGTCAAGGAAATAAATAACTATCTGACTTTTAGAAGACATCTGAAGGCAGCCCTGTTTAGGGAAGTTTTTAATGTTTGATGTTTTACTGTGTTTTTAATATTCTGTTGGAAGCCGCCCAGAGTGGCTGGGGAAACCCAGACAGATGGGCGGGTAATACAATAATTATTGTTGTTATTATTATTATTATTATTATTATTATTATTATTATTATTATTATTATTACTCATAGTTGAAAAAAGGAAAGGCATCATCAGAAAGGTGAACAGAAGAGTTGCATAGAATATACATATGCTACTATATGTAAATTTAGAAATACAGTGGTACCTCGCAAGACCAATGCCTCGCAAGACAAAAAACTCGCAAGACGAAAGGGTTTTTGGTTTTTTGAGTTGCTTCGCAAGACGATTTTCCCTATGGGCTTGCTTCGCAAGATGGAAACGTCTTGCAAGTTTGTTTCCTTTTTCTTAACACCGTTAATACAGTTGCGACTTGACTTCGAGGAGCAACTCATAGCACGCGGTGTGGTAGCCTTTTTTGAGGTTTTTGAAGACTTTGGTGATTTTTGAAGCTTTTCCAAAACTTTCCCGACACCGTGCTTCGCAAGACAAAAAAAATCGCAAGACAAAAAAACTCGTGGAACGAATTAATTTCGTCTTGCGAGGCACCACTGTAGTAGTTATTTATTAGTAATTTACATGTATAGATGCAGATTTAGAAATAATAGCAATAATTTAAAGAGAAACACTGTACAACCTCACCACACTGGAGGATAAGACTGTAAGCCGGTTCCTGCTGCAACCAAGATCCCCCCCTGCTCTCCCTTCTTAGAGTTACTATATTTATCTTTAAGCCAAACTTAAACCGGATACCCTTTTCAAAGAAAAGAGGGTTGCTCCCCACATGGCTGCTCTAAGGGAACAGTCCACCTTTCTTTTGTGCCCACCCAAGGGCTGTACTGATAGCCCAAGGAAGAAAGGCAGTTTCCTGCCATTTCCGTCTTACAAAAATGCATCCCAGTTTGGCTCGTGGAATGAAAGCCAAAGCCCGAATTTGCAAAGAGAAGCAAACGGAATTAGAGAGAGCAAGAGCAAAGCAGCCACATAAAAAGAGCCTTGGGGAAAGAGTGTGGAGGTCAAGAATTGTGCCTGCAGGTGTCTTCGGGCTAAATTCTGCCCTCAGCTGCACATGTACGATCCCATTTCCTTCATAGGATTGCATGGATGGAACGGAGGGCAGAAACTGGGTCGTTGTCTCCAAATCCACAAGGCTCCAGAGCGTTTGGAGCTGCGCTGCAATTTTCTCTCACTGCAGTACATTCTGAACTGGACAGTAAGCTGCACAAATTCAGCTCCCTTGGCATTCCACCACTCTCGCCGTACAGTCTGCAGCAAGGCTAAAGACAATTTGGGGACCATTCCCCCCCCCCGCCCTGCATTTGACATCCCCCCCCCCCCCGCCACAGTTGAGTCCCATCATCTCTCCCTTGCAGAATCAAAACCAGCTAGTTTGAGAAATGAGAAGAGTTTTGCTTTTGTCAGACCTTTTATGCCCTGGGATTTGAAATATACCATGCGACTGAATCTGTCCAAATTCTCTAGCCATGGTTTTATAAACAAGGTATAAAGGTAAAGGGTCATGTGGCCAGCTTCCGGGTCATGTGGCCAGCATGACTAAGACGCTTCTGGCAAACCAGAGCAGCGCACGGAAACACCGTTTACCTTCCCGCAGGAGCGGTACCTATTTATCTACTTGCACTTTGACGTGCTTTTGAACTGTTAGGTTGGCAGGAGCAGGGAACGAACAACGGGAGCTCACCCCGTGACGGGGATTCAAACCACCGACCTTCTGATCAGCAAGCCCTAGGCTCTGTGGTTTAACCCACAGCGCCACCCGCGTCCCAAACAAGGTATATGCCATTTTAAATCCAGTTTTAAGTGAAATAATGCATTCATGGAATCTTAGAATTCCCCACATGCATAAAAGGTAATGGTAAAGGACCCCTGACAGTTAAGTCCAGCCACGAACGATTCGGGTTGCGGTGCTCATCTCACTTTACAGGCCGAGGGAGCCGGTGTTTGTCTACTCCGCAGACAGTTTTTCCGGGTAATGTGGCCAGCATGACTAAGCCGCTTCTTGTGCAATGGAACACAGACACCAGAGCAGCACACGGAAACTCCATTTACCTTCCCGCCAGAGCAGTACTTATTAATCTACTTGCACTCTCTTTTTTTGGCGTGCTTTCAAACTGCTAGGTTGGCAGGAGCTGGGACTGAGCAACGGGAGCTCAACCCATCTCAGGGATTCGAACAACCGACCTTTTGATCGGCAAGCCCAAGAGGCTCAGTGCTTTAGACCACAGCGCCACCTGCATCCCCTCCAGCATTTCTCAGATGAAAATAGGGATTCCCCATTCCTTTTGGAATTTTTGGTTAGGTTGTCTCCTAAATGCATCTGTCATTTTTGCCAACTCAAGATATTCAAATAGCTTATCCTGCTATTCCTTTTTTGTCGGTACTATTTCACTTTTCCACTTCTTAGCTATTCATATTCTAGCTGCCATTGGGGTGTATAAAAATATGCACTTTTCCGTTTGGTATATCCGAGTCTAAGATCCCAACAATAAAGCTGCTGGGTTTTTGGGTATTTTTAATAAAGGTTTGCGTAAACATTTTCTTCAACTCCTCGTATATAATATCCCAAAAATTCTTAATTTTTTTGCAGCCCCACCACATGTGAAACACTGTCCTTTCTGCCTGTTTACACCCCCAGCAAGTGTTAGATCTCAATTTATACATTTTAGATAATTTGCTGGGAGTTACATACCACCTATATAACCCATGCATACATTTAAGTTTGCTTGGCTAGGCTGCAATCCTCCAAATAAGCTTAGTGTTTAGGCTGGCACTTTAAGTTAACCTTCTGTTGTTCCAATAATTTTAATGCTTTTATATATATATATATATATATATATATATATATATATATATATATATATATTTGCTTTCGTAGATTTTCACGGGTATAGGTATGCAGGTTTTGGTGTCCTCGGGTGTCTTCCCGTGTAAAAGTTGGGGTGTCTAGGCGACGTTTCGACGAGGTCTCACTCGTCATCTTTTAGATGACGAGTGAGACCTCGTCGAAACGTCGCCTAGACACCCCAACTTTTACACGGGAAGACACCCGAGGACACCAAAACCTGCATATATATATATATATATATATATAACACGTGACTTCAATTTGACCAGTATTTAACCAGTCACCCCCACAAAAAGACAATTTGGTCAGTTGACATGTCAAATCCCCAATCAACCCTACATCATTCTGAGCCCCTTTGAGGGAAAGGTGGGAGGCAAATATCTCAAGGTAAAAATGCTATTCTTCTTAACTTTATAGCCTAGGCGGAGGCTAGCTGAGGAGTAAACTGCTCAGCCAAGGAGTAAACTGTTTAAGATGGTTTATGAAGAATGTTATATATCTTTTTTAATAGCCTCTAAAATCTTCTTTTGAAAGGTTTTTAGAAAGCGCCTCCTGCATTCCCCACAGAGCTGTCAGTTGGAAGCTGCCTCTGGGAGAGGGAAAGAAGGACTATTACTTTTTAAAAGTCTCTTTAACAACGCTGTTAAGAATTACAGCAGCGTTTTTTAAAATGCCGTTTAAATAGTGTTTCTTGGGGGGCTTACCCCATACTGTTCTCCTCGCTCACATATGCAACTGTGCCCATCTCCATCGCCCCTCCCCCTCCCCACCTTTTGGTACCCTTCTGCAGCTGAAAACACCTGCTAAGTTGGCTGGCATTTACAACATTAAAAGCAACTGAGGCCACCTTGGCTCGTGTAGCTAAAGGGGCTGGTTGCAGCATACCCAGTTTTATTTATTTATCCCCCACCCCACCCTCCACTTTCAAGTGAGTGTTTCCATCCCCTGGTGTAGAGCCAGCTTTGCTTTGCTTTGCTTTGTTTCTAAAATGCCACAGTATTTTCATGGAAACACAGACCACTGGGTTCACGCCAAGCTGAAACGGTCTTGGGTTTTTACATAGCATCATTTTGTTACTGCTGGGAAATGAAGGCCTGCTAATTATGTGAGTGCTCCAGGCTAGGTGTGAAACCACATTGCATGATTTAATCCTATAACCGTATTTTTCGCTCTATAAGACGCACCAGACCACAAGACTCACCTAGTTTTTGGAGGAGGAAAACAAGAAAAGAAAAATTCTGAATCTCAGAAGCCAGAACAACAAGAGGGATTGCTGCGCAGCGAAAGCAGCGATCCCTCTTGCTGTTCTGGCTTCTGAGATAGCTGCGCAGCCTGCATTCACTCCATAAGGCACACACATATTTCCTCTTACTTTTTAGGAGGGGAAAAGTGAGCTTTATAGAGGAAAAAATACGGTGTATATATGATTCATCCACAGTTGCAGCAGGAGTGGCAGGCTGTTGCGAGTCCAGTTTCTGCGCACCTGGGTAGCTCAGTTAGAGCATGGTGCTGATAATGCGAAGGCTACAGGTTCGGTCCCTGTATGGGACAGCTGCATATTCCTGCATTGCAGGGGGTTGGACTGAGATCATCCTCAGGGTCCTTTCCAACGATACAGTTCTTTGATTTTATGACTTGGCTGTGTGGAGTTGTCTCTGAGGATGCTGAACGAGACAGCTCTCTGGGATCAAACGCAGAGAATTCTCTCGAGGATAGTTCCAGGGGGAAGAAGGTAGAAAGGTTACACCAACCACCTCTTTGAAATCTTCACTAGGTACACAGAGTCTTCCTCTGGTGTATGATTCATAGAAGGAAGAAAGGAGACTCCGAGGGAATCAAAGCAAAATCTTGATACTAAAACATAGTGTTTGGCCTGAGTTCTGAGAATGTCATCATATCCATTGTCTTACCTCAGTTCTACAAGGTGTACCAATAATGAGGATCATGATGATGATCATTTTTACCTTGCCACTCTGGGCAGCTTACAGCATATTGAGAAACATAATAAAAACGTCAAGTGTTTTAAAACCTCCCGATACAGGGCTGCCTTCAGATGACTTCTAAACATTATATACCGTATTTTTTGCTCTATAAGACTCACTTTTTCCCTCCTAAAAAGTAAGGGGAAATGTGTGTGTGTGTTATGGAGCGAATGCAGGCTGCACAGCTATCCCAGTAGCCAGAACAGCAAGAGGGATTGCTGCTTTCACTGCGTAGCGACCCCTCTTGCTGTTCTGGCTTCTGAGATTCAGAATATTTTTTTTCTTGTTTTCCTCCTCCAAAAACTAGTCTTGTGGTCTGGTGTGTCTTATAGAGCGAAAAATACAGTAGTTCTTTATTGCCTTGACATCTGAAGGGAGGGTGTTTCTCAGGGAGGGCGCCACTACCGAGAAGTCCCTCTGCCTGGTTCTGGGAGCATTTCTTTACAGTGGTACCTCGGGTTAAGTACTTAACTCGTTCCGGAGGTCCGTTCTTAACCTGAAACTGTTCTTAACCTGAAGCTCCACTTTAGCTAATGGGGCCTCCTGCTGCTGCCATGCCGCCGGAGCACGATTTCTGTTCTCTCCCTGAAGCAAAGTTCTTAACCCGAGGTACTATTTCTGGGTTAGCAGAGTCTGTAACCTGAAGCGTATGTAACCTGAAGCGTGTGTAACCCGAGGTACCACTGTATTATATTTCTGTCCCCTGTGTCTGTGATCTTTTGCTAGCTGCCTGACTCTTCTTTGACACCAGAAGCAGCTCTGGTTGTATCTAAATTCATAAAAGCAATTTAGGCTGTGATCCCAATATCCGACTTGATAGCCAAAGAAGAAAAGCGGAGGTGCGGCTGATATTGTATCCAGCCAAGTCTCTGATCGCAGGACACAGCCAGAGCAAAGCTGGCAGTTCACCCAATCATTCGGTGAAGTTACTCCCTGCCAACGTCTGGCAATCACAGGTTAGGGACACCTTGATAAACAAGAATGCATTTACAGACCAAGCAACTTAATAGACCTTCATGGGCCAATCCTTCTTTAATCTGTTTTTAACGTTCAGTCTGGTGTGCTGGCAAGAGTCCTCATTCACATATAAACGATGGCATTTTGAGGGTCAGACTGCACTTAATATTGTGCGAAATATATGTAGCTGTAATTCACAAAGCAAAGTGACACAACATTAATTAACATCTTCCAGTTATGGGTGAATAGACTGAGTATTACAAGTGGGATATTGGTTTTTTGATACTAAAAGCAGGATGACACCCTTCCTTCCTTCCTTCCTTCCTTCCTTCCTTCCTTCCTTCCTTCCTTCCTTCCTTCCCTCTTTGGGATCAGTGTTGAAAGGAGGTTCTTCTGAGCTGACTCTACTACTTTTGAAAGTGTTCAAGGTGGCATCCACAAATACTTAAGAGCCTTCTGTGTTCGGATTTCTTTTAAAATTATTTTGTTTTGAAAGTATTAGAATACCGTATTTTTCGCACTATAGGACGCACTTTTTCCCCTCCAAAAATGAAGGGGAAATGTGTGTGCGTCCTATGGTGCGAATGCAGGCTTTTGCTGAAGCCTGGAGAGCGAGAGGGGTCCGTGCGCACCGACCCCTCTCGCTCTCCAGGCTTCAGGAAGCTATCCCAAGTCTTGCAAGCCCGGCGGGATGTCCCGCGGGCTCGCAAGGCTTGCGGGCAGCAGCCTGCACCCAAAAGCTGGGGACAGCGGGGAGGCGCAGAGCCGCCACCCCGCTATTCCCCGACCTGATCTGGAGGCTGGCGGGGGGAGAAGCAAGCCTGCTTCTCCCCCCCCCAGCCCCACAAGCTCGGGGGATAGGGGGATGGCGAAGCGCCGCCATCCCGCTATTCCCCGACCTGATCTGGAGGCTGGGGGTGGGAGGAGCAAGCCTGCTTCTCCCCCCCCCCCAGCCCCACAACCTCCAGATCAGGTCGGGAAATAGCGGGATGGCGGCGCTCCGCCATCCCGCTATTCCCCGACCTGATCTGGAGGCTGGGGGTGAGAGAAGCAAGCCTGCTTCTCCCCCCCACCATCCCCACAACCTCCAGATCAGGTCGGGGAATAGCGGGATGGCGGCGCTCCGCCATCCCGCTATTCCCCGACCTGATCTGGAGGCTGGGGGTGAGAGAAGCAAGCCTGCTTCTCCCCCCCCCCCCAGCCCCACAACTTCCAGATCAGGTCGGGGAATAGCGGGATGGCGGCGCTCCGCCATCCCGCTATTCCCCGACCTGATCTGGAGGCTGGGGGTGGGAGAAGCAAGCCTGCTTCTCCCCCCCCCAGCCCCACAACCTCCAGATCAGGTCGGGGAATAGCGGGATGGCGGCGCTCCGCCATCCCGCTATTCCCCGACCTGATCTGGAGGCTGGGGGTGGGAGGAGCAAGCCTGCTTCTCCCCCCCCCCAGCCCCACAACTTCCAGATCAGGTCGGGGAATAGCGGGATGGCGGCGCTCCGCCATCCCGCTATTCCCCGCCCTGATCTGGAGGCTGGGGGGTGGGAGAAGCAAGCCTGCTTCTCCCCCCCCACCAGCCCCACAACCTCCAGGCTTCAGGAGAGCCCCACCGCCAGCCCCACAAGCTCGGGGGACAGCGGGAGAGGCGCAGCGCGCCCTTCCCGCTGTCCCCCGACTTGGCTAGAAGGCTGGCGGGGGGAGAAGCCTGCTCCTCCCCGTTGCCAGCCCCGCAAACTCGGGGGACAGCGGGAGAGGCGCAGCGCGCCTTTCCCGCTGTCCCCCGACTTGTCTAGAAGGCTGGCGGGGGGAGAAGCCTGCTCCTCCCCGTCGCCAGCCCCGCAAACTCGGGAGACAGCGGGAGAGGCGCAGCGCGCCCTTCCCGCTGTCCCCCGACTTGGTTAGAAGGCTGGCCCAGCCCCGCAAACTCGGGGGACAGCGGGAGAGGCGCAGCGCGCCATCCCGCTGTCTCCCGACATGGTTTGGAGGCTGGCGGAAGGCTTCCTCCTCCCCCAGCCCCGCAAGCTCCCAGAGCGATGCCAAAGCTGCGCGCAGCTTCGGCATGGCTCTGGGTCCCGTTCTGGGGGAGGGGGAAGCTCGGGCTTCCCCGCCCCAGCCCCGCGCCTGGCGGGGGGGGGAATAATTTTTTTTGCCTTTATTCCCCCCCCCCCAAATCTAGGTGCGTCCTATGGACCGGTGCGTCCAATAGTCCGAAAAATACGGTACATAGGATGCCACATGATCTGCTCTGTTAAGAGCACCTCTGTTAAAGTGATGGGGTCATTTGGTGAGGGTTAGGAGCAAGATCTTTTGCATGACTGCCCTAGCTTAAAGAATTCTCATTGCCACCAGTGCATTGTCCCCATAGGATTAAAGAAGAAAGACAAGTTCTTTCTGTTTCATGTTTAAACTGGTGATGGACATTTAAAAAGCAAAGGGTATGATTCTTCCCCTTCCATCCTGCTAGTGGGACATCCTGTAATTGTGCATTAGAACACCTTCCCTGCCAAGCCACCTAGGTGTTCATGGCTCGCTGTACTGCCAGGTGATTTGCCATGTGCCAAGAACTCTTCCCACCTAGTGGGACACTACAGCTAGTGGGCCACTCATTTGTAAGTCGCTGCATGGACTGCTTACAACAGCAAAATGAAGCACTTGTGAGCTGAGGACCTGGAGATGAGCAAAACTGGATGCAGTGAGCAAGGTGCAGGGGGAACGTCCCTCCTTTGTCAACGGCCTGGGATCACAGTAGTGATGTGTGCAATTGTCATGCATACGATAGGACAATATGAATAGTGCATAATAAAAAATAACAAAGCATCAGCAACATTAATCATAACAATTAATTTGTTAGCACAAAATGCAAAGAGAGGAGCAAGGGTCATCAGCCGATCCTTGTCTTTTTGACCTTGGGAGGTTTGGAGGTTGTATTGTTATAGCCCTGGAAAGATGTGCAATGAAAAGTGTTTGAGCACCTCCTTTGTAGCATGTGGTCTCCTCTCTCTCTCTCTCTCTCTCTCTCTCTCTCCCTCCCTCTCTCTCCCTCTCCCCTCCCTCTTCTGCAACACTAGAAAAATGAGAAGAAGCAGGAGGTGTTTACGTCCACAATGCAGAACTGTGGCAATACACTGAATCCAAAATAGAAAACCCAAAGATAAAGGAAACGGAAGAACAAAATATGCTGTTCGACATGGGAAGGATGGGGAAAAAAAACCTGTGATCAAACAACCATCTGCATGCTAATATGAACATTTTCAAGTAGAACAAGTGTAAGGGAAGGGAAGGAGAGGGTGGAAACCTGCGCTGAAAAGAAAACACAAGCTGAGAACCAAAATAATTACGAGCAGAAAAACACTGACAAGTTAGAAATGAGTAAGGAACAGATTGGACTGACGTGCTTTTCTTCACAACACTGGAAGTATATATTCAGCAGTGTGACTACTATAATTGGGACGTATACCAAATCAAGCCAAATGTTTGAACCTGCCTTTTAACAAGCAGATAAACTGTTAAAGTTCTGACAATATAATGGGGGTGTAAGGTAGCAGGGAGCACACGCGTGGCTTCTTTTCCCAACCTTTTCAATTGTGTTAGACCTTTACTCTTGGATGTCAGTAGACTACTGGCACAAGGGACTCACAAGGAGAGCAGGCTAGCTTTGTGATCCACCATGCACTGTGTGGGCTTAGGCCTCAGACTCAATTTAAATGGGATTCAGACATTCAAGATGCATTTACCGGTACTTGGTGTCTTGCTTAAATTGCATCCTCAAGCACTCTGCACTTTTCAGCACGTCAAGAATCATTAGCGTGGACAGACATTGTACTACTGTATTTATTTATTTCATAAAATAAATAAAAACATTTGCTTGATTATAAAAAAAAGAAAAGAAAAGAAAACAAGCTCAGAGCAGTTTACAAAGATCTTAGCACTAGTGTGCTCACATGGTGCGCATTGTAGCAGCTGAGGGACAAAGTTAAAATCTGGCTCCAGATGGAAGTGAATCCACAACCTGGTTGGCCTACAGGAGAATCCCAGAATTAGCCAATCACATGCAGCCCATTGTGTAAATAATGCATATAAAGCAGATATTGTGGGGGAACTTCCATTCCTCCTCACCACTATGAGCTGAATAAAGAGCATGAAATCCACTCTCGACTCTGAGTATATTTCAGGGTGCCTACATTCTGCATGTGCAAATGGCTTCAGATACCTATTAGGTCCATAAATTACTATATAGCATATATGCAATACAAAAAAACAGTCACAATTTGTTGCTGACAAAGGACAGCTGGACATATAAAGGGCCCCATCAGTAGCTTAGGGCCTCATCAAACCTAAATCCAGCCCTGCACAGCCTCTCCTGACTCAGATGTTGTAGAGAGAGCTACATGTCACCAGCATCCTTTGCCTCAA
Organism: Podarcis muralis; assembly: GCF_964188315.1. NCBI lineage: Eukaryota > Metazoa > Chordata > Lepidosauria > Squamata > Lacertidae > Podarcis > Podarcis muralis. Next base: position 68,741,177 of record NC_135662.1, on the reverse strand, counting down.
ACTCCAAAAGACCAAGATGTTAAGCAGCATTGGGGACAAAACTGCAGGCTCTAGCTCAAGCCACTCACATACCTCCCAGGCTTAGAGTTGGACATGGCTGTCCAGGGAACCGGTTTCTTTGTACAGTGGTACCTCGGATCACATATGCTTCAGGTTACATACACTTCAGGTTACAGACTCCACTAACCCAGAAATAGTATCTCGGGTTAAGAACTTTGCTTCAGGATGAGAACAGAAATCGTGCTCCGGCGGCGCGGCAGCAGCAGGAGGCCCCTTTAGCTAAATTGGTGCTTCAGGTTAAGAACAGTTTCAGGTTAAGAACTGACCTCCAGAACGAATTAAGTTCTTAACCCGAGGTACCACTGTATAGCAGTGTAACAAGGGGCAACGTTGGATTTCAGCGACAGATACCGGGTTCTTGTTTTGCAGCCCAGCGAAAAAGGACGTGTTTTTGTTGTTGCCCTTTCATTCTCACCTTGTTAGTTCCTGTGTGTATGTGATATATAATCTCACAGTTACTTCATGCACTTTATGATGAAGTGAGCTCATGGCACACGCTTGATTTCTAAGGTGTTATAGCAGTCCGTCCTTGTTGCTCCTGCAGCCTTAGGAATGCTACACACATTCCAGCAACTGTGTGAGAACCATTTTTTCCATACCTCTTTTTACACAGCACCAGTAATGTGCTGTGAAGAAACCACATTTGGAAGGGTCATGCGTAAAGGAACCATATCAATGAGCCTATCCATGTGTGATCTGTGACATGCATATGGTATTATTATTATTATTATTATTATTATTATTATTATTATTATTATTAATTTATTTGAGCTTCCCCAGCCAGTCTGGGCGGCTTCCAACAAAATATTAAAATATAGCAATGCATCAAACATGAAAAGATTCCCTAAACAGGGCTGCCTTCAAATAATAATAATTTCTTCTAGACAGCATGCAGTTGTGGGTTAGCTGTAGCTGCTTTTCCAGAATATAGAGTAATTTTCATATCTAAATTTCAGGGTTTTTTAAAAATTGAATAATGAATAATAATCCACTGATCCTTTTCCAGAGTTTACTTATGCAGCTACATTGATGTCAGAAGTTATGTGGATATATATGTTAACTACTGAAATGTCCACATTCCTGAGGAATATGTTGGCTTTAGAGCTTCCGGAGCTACTGTTGAAAGTCTTATGCAAATGATTTGGATACTGTTAGTCATGAAATCAATACAGTGGTATCTCGGTTTACAAACACCTCGAGTTACAAACACTCCGGGTTACAGACTCCGCTAACCCGGATATAGTACCTCGGGTTAAGAACTTTGCCCCAGGATGAGAAAAGAAATTGTGCGGCGGCAGCGGGAGGCCCCATTAGCTAAAGTGGTACCTCAGGTTAAGAACAGTTTCAGGTTAAGAACGGACCTCTGAACGAATTAAGTTCATAACCAGAGGTACCACTGTACCGGAAAGCACTTTATTTTCTCCAGCTTGACTTGAGAGTTGTTTGATCAGTTGAGACAGGTGATTGCCATTCTGGCAATAATTTTTTTAACAGGGATTCAGCATTTTTGAACAGCATTTTTGACCTCTGAGGAAAGGACCTGTGGTAGCACATTTGCAAAGCTAAGCAGGGTATGCTTTCAAATTGGATGGGGGACCATGTGTTGAGATTCCTACTTTGCAGGAGGGTAGGCTAGATGACCCCCAGGATCCCTTCCAATGCTACAATTCTATGAAAGCAAGATTTCGGAAATCCTTTGTGAAACTTTTCTGACTACTGCACCCTGTGGTGAGCCAGTATGGTGTAGTGGTTAAGAGTGGTAGACTCGTAATCTGGTGAACCGGGTTCTCGTCTCCGCTCCTCCACATGCAGCTGCTGGGTGACCTTGGGCTACTCACACTTCTCTGAAGTCTCTCAGCCCCACTCACCTCACAGAGTGTTTGTTGTGGGGGAGGAAGGGAAAGGAGAATGTTAGCCGCTTTGAGACTTCTTAGGGTAGTGATAAAGTGGGATATCAAATCCAAACTCTTCTTCTCTTCTATGAAATGTGGCTTATTAGTCATACCTTGGGAGCTCCCACCCCATAATGAAAAGCTGCAAAACACCTGCTTTCTTGTGAAAAATGTTCAAGGGTGTATTTATCCCATCTTCAGAATGGACTGGGTATATGTGCCTAGAGATTTATTCATACTTGCCCATTGGTCCTTAATGCTGAACACCTGGTGAGAAAGCTAAGGCAGGTACAACTAATATAGCTGTTTTGTATTTTGCATGACCTTAAGTCTGATCAGGCTGCGATATTGCAGGCTCATTTGTTAACAGATGTGTTTCCAGAGCGTGAAATAAACATATGCAGCCACTGATCCACCTTGTCCACTACTGTCTCCTCTAACTGCTAGCAGCTTTCCAGGGTCTCAAGCAAAGATCTCTTCTAGCCCTGCTACCTGAAATCTCCTTTAACCAGGGATGTTGAGGAATGAACCTTGAGGTCTTCTGCTCACAAAGCGTATTCTCTAACACTGAACCTTGGCCGTTCCCTGGGGCTATATCTGAAACAGGAGGGAAATGTGCAGCAGAGAAGGCATCTGCTACACACCGTTTATATAAATGGATTGTGCTCGTAGGATTTCCGGCAAATATAATCAACTCGAGTTAGAGTTTACAGGTCAACATTTCATAACAGAGGAACACAAGAGGACAACCCAATTGAGTTCTGGAGTCAGTAATGATGTTAAACCATATCATTATTATTGACCTGTGTGTCCAATTAAACCCAAAGTTCTTAAACTAAGAGGCATGCAGCCTCTGTAAGTTAAAGAGCAAAGATCAAAACCATTCAAGCCTAAATATAACCAAGGGCTTTTCTGGCTGATTGATTCTTTTTTCTTTTCTTCATGCAATAAATGTGCAATTGCTGCTTATTTATTCTGGGAGATGCAGCCGTGGCTTTGCATGTTACATAGCGATGGTGAGAGAGGAAATGTGAGAGATTCTCACTTCGCTTTCCACTTCGCGAAATGGATGGGTTGTTGAAGTGGGGAATGTGCATTCTCCTGATGCAGAGACAGGACAAGCTTCCCCCTATAAAATAAATTCATATTCCCTCACCAACTCCCCACTTCAGTCAAATCTCTTAATTCCTCTGTGGGGCAAAGCTCCCCACCCTACTCCACTCCAGGAAGTTGATGGCTCCTTCGTCAAGGATATCCCTCTGAACAAAGACTATCCCATTCCATTACAAGCGTTGGAACCCATTTTGTGCTTGCTTGCTTGTTTGTTATTATTATCTGGAAAAACCTTGAGCCCAAACAAAAGGAGTTCATAGAATCACAGAACTGTTCTATGGGATCATCTACTTCAATACCCTGCAATGCCAACCAAAGCATCCATGACAGGTGACCATCCAACCTCAGTGCAGCCGTGCCACATCTGGTGTTGTATTTTGACACCTGTTGTCATTAACAGTCTGGCTGCTGTGCTCTGTGCTAACTGAAGTTTCTGCCTTCAAAGACAGCCCTCAGCGGGGAAAAAACATTGCAGCAATCCACCCAAGAAGTCAATTCAACCTATAGACAACTGAATGAAAGCCTAGCCCTGTCCAGATAAGGTTGAAGTTGGTGGAAAGTATGGTGTAGTGGTTAAGAGCGGTAGACTCGTAATCTGGTGAACCGTGTCTCCGCTCCTCCACATGCAGCTGCTGGGTGACCTTGGGCTAGTCGCACTTCTCTGAAGTCTCTCAGCCCCACTCACCTCACACAGTGTGTGTTGTGGGGGAGGAAGGGAAAGGAGAATGTTAGCCGCTTTGAGACTTCTTCAGGTAGTGATAAAGCGGGATATCAAATCCAAACTCTTCTTCATCATCATCATCTTCTTTGGTGATCACTCGTAGCCAAGTAAGATTACCTTCCATGAACACGGTCTTAACAGTGAGTCCGTGAGGGTGGAGGCCAATTCTGGATCCACATGTCCTTCCACAGTGGGAACATAGGTTTCTGGGTGAGAGCTGATCATGGTGAGGATTTGCCAAATGTGCCTTCCTCTTAGCACGTTTCTTCCTTTCGTCCTGAGTTCGAGCATCTTCAAAGTCCACGACGCCAAAGGAAAGTTTATCACAACACAACAACACAACATAATGCAATATACTCTGTTACATAAATATATACACGGAGACTTTCCTAAAACCTGGAGAAATTTCCATCTTTCAAGGACATTTGAATTAGTCCCCCTTTCTCCTGCGAGAAGTGCAAACTCCAATTTCTCCCTTATCCAACTATCACAAAAAGGTGCCAAATTCAAAGCTTTTTACTTAAAAAACCAACACAGGGACAAAACCAAGACTAAGCAAACATGGAACTGTATTAATCCAGTCTTACGACTGCACTGTAAAATCTTATGAACATTGCCAAACTGCAAAACAGACTGCTTTTGATTTCCCTGTTTACCAATTGCGTCTTATAACTGAAACTGACAATTTCAGCACTCTCTAGTTAGCATGTGCCTTTTGAGGGCACGGTAGCATTAGTTGCGTTTTTCTCTTGAAATCACCTGCCTCTTTACGAAAGGCCAACCTTTCTGCATTCAGAAAGCAGACATTATGATTCAACAGCTATTTCTAGATGCGTGAGATTGGTTTTGAGCTTGTTTAATTGGAAATGGTTAATTGGCCTTGGTGTCCTATGGCAGGAAAATGACACAAACTTAAGCGGAATGAAACTCCATAAATATTCCATTCCATGCTAATTTTCACGCTTCCAGCTGAGTTGTCTGAAGTTTTTTTTAAAAAAATAAAAAAGCACTTTCGTATGCCATTAAATATCTAATCAGAAGCCACAAAAGTGCTATCCATTTGCATTAGATGTCACAGTTTGTGGGGGCATGTGGGGGGGGGGGGCGCTGCCGACAAATAAAAACCGAACAGCAATAATCAAATGGGATTCCTGACTGTTAAGGCTGGCTCTTGTTTCACTTTCACCGTGAAATCATTTGTGAAACCAAAGTGTATCTTTTAGTCCCTGGATTTTGAAAAGCCAATAGACAGATTGCCGGCGGTTTATCTTAAGTATATAAAACAGCTCGGAAAGTCTGGAGCTCCCTCAAGTGGATACTTTCCCCTGCTAGTGGAAAGTGACATGTATCCCCTTTACTGTAAGTCGAGTCACTTATTTACTCTGCAAGTAAATCCGCAGCGTAGAAGACTTGGAGAACTATGGCATATAGCTTAAAAACCTGCACTATCACTTTATTTTTTAAAGTATCCTATGGTATAAAGCACCTTCATTTCCCTCTTCCTCGACATTTGCATGCTGTTTTCAGTTGAATGAAGCAAAACCGGTGTGGAAATGACTAGGAAAAAACTAGAAGGAAGATAGCAAGTCTGGACTTAAAAATTGCTTTCAGATCATCTCATTTTCAGATGTCCTGCGCGCTCAATCCCACAGTAGCCAAAAAAACCTCATAAGCAAAGAATGATGACGTGGTCGGACCATCTTATTTTGCCCCCACTGATAATTAGGGATACAGATAGGTCTATCCTGCAACAAAATGTCGCAGAGTGGAGTGCACAGTCATTCAGCATTCCATGCCCACTGAGCATCCTCAGATATGAACAAGCTTTTTGGCCCTATACATGCGACCTTCATGCGTGAGATCCAACCAACTGGGAAACTATAGCAGATTAACAAATTTAGAAGAGCAAGGCAGAATATTAACCCTACTTTGAATGATTATTTAATATCCTGGTTTTTCCTGGTTTGGATGAAGCTATTAGGTGAAAACATCCTTCTTCTCCCAAGCCTTTGGCTAATTAAACCATCTATGGCTTTTTTTAAACTGGGGTGAGGGTATTGTTTTGTTTGTTGTTATGTTATAGGGAAGTTTTTAATGTTTGATGTTTTATTCTGTTTTTAATCTGTTGGGGGCTGCCCAGAGTGGCTGGGGAAGCCCAGCTGGATTGCACAGGGTATAAATAATAAATTATTAATATAATAAAATTTTGTGTCTTTATATTGTAACCCACCCTGTGAGCCTTGGATGAAGGGCTGTTAAACAAAACAAACAAACAAATGTCAAAAGAATACTTTTCATTTCAAAATAGGAAAAAAGGCTGCCCCAAAGGCTTCCACATATCTTGGCTTTTAAAACCAAGATACGAGTTTCCAATGGCAGTCATTGATAACCATGGAGAGACCTATTTTGAATGAATTTCAATCATTTCCAGAGCCAATTTCAATTGCCACCTTGTGTGGCAATGAACTGCATGCCAATTATGTGCTGTATTAAAGAAGTATTTTCTGTTGTTGGCTGTAAATCTTCTGGTCTATTTCCCGCGGTGACCTAAAGCTCCTAAAATTTGAAAGAGAACAGAACAAAAACCTAACAGCCAGAGTCACAAGGCAGCTTCTCAGATATAGAAGATGCCTCTTATCATCTTCGCTTTTGTATGCACAATAACTTTAATATGAAACAATGGGGATACATTTATCCTATGACTTTGCAGTGTCTATTAAGCATTTATTTAATGCAACTTCTGGGTGTTTTCTCATGTTCTCTGCCTTCTACCGACCTTATCCTCACCCAGGAACTGTTTCCTTTGCCTGTGGAATGCCCTTGAATGTTAAACAGCTGTTTACTGTTGATTTTTACATCTTTCATGTCTAACGGCTTATGCGTCTAATAAAGTAAAGATAAACGTACCCCTGACCGTAAGGTCCAGTCTCGGACAACTCTGGGGTTGTGAGGCTCATCTCACTCTATAGGCCAAGGGAGCCGGCGTTTGTCCACAAACAGCTTCCGGGTCATGTGGCCAGCATGACTAAACCGCTTCTGGCGAAACCAGAGCAGCGCACGGAAACGCCGTTTACCTTCCCGCTGGAGGGGTACCTATTTATCTACTTGCACTTTTGGGCTTGCTTTTGAACTACTAGGTGGGCAGGAGCTGGGAGCTCACCCTGTCATGGAGATTTGAACCGCCAACCTTCCGATCGGCAAGCCCTAGGCTCTGTGGTTTAGACCACAGCACCACCTGAGTCCCATGGGAACTGGGAAAGAAAGTGTTAAAGCTCCTCTCCCAGACCTAATGGAAATTCACCCTGCCCAGAAACTGATGAACTATGCTGAGATGGCAAGACTAACAGGCAAAATTCGGAACCAGCAGGACCAGACTTTCCTAAAGGAATGGAAGAAGTTTTCGATATATCTGGAAAGCAATAGCAATCAATTGACATCACTTGTAGGGTTAAAATAAGTTTTGTAAGGAGTAATTTATAAATTATTGTGAAAAGAATTAAGAATAGATGTACTGGAAATTTGAGTTTATAGCAATAATAGTAACAAAGCGCATAATTAGAAAGACTTTAGAAAACCATCAGTCGAGGTTAAGGGAAGTCCTAGGCTGTGATAGCCAAAAATTTCAAAATGATGTTTAAAAGGATGTTATGCTGAAAAATATGTGCAAAAACTAATTTTTAAAAAAAATATTTTTTAAAAAAGGAAATTTACCCTGCCCACCTAGGATTACATAAAAAAATAATGCATGGCGTAAAGGCATATTATTGTGTCATGTAGTTAGTTCCTCAGATTTAAGGTACCCAGTGTGGTGGTGTTAACTAGGACAGGGGAGACTTGGGTTCACATTCCAACTCAATTTGCCATAAAACTCAGTGAATGGCTTTCAGCCAGTCACTAACTCTCAACCTAACTGAACTTACAGCTCACAGAGACTGTAAGCTAATAGGAGTCTGTGATTTTAGGGCTGTGTGGGTGGTTCCTCTACAAAGGGTGCTAAGCTGAAGGAGTGAATCACCATCATCACCACCACCACCATCATCCCATATTTGTATGGGTACCTGCTGAGAAGATCCATAAAAAGCAACTTCACCAAAAGGAATTATTGTGAAAGAAGAAATATTGGGGGGGAGCGAGGGAGGGAATTTTCCTCACACAGGGTGCCATGTTACCAAGGTGGTGATAATGATGGTGATGATAGGGAATAGCTCAGCTGGTAGAGCAGGAGATGCTTAATCTCAAGGTCATGGGTTGGGGTCCCACGTTGGGCTAAATGTTTCCTGCATTGCAGGCGGTTGGACTTTCAGGTCAGGGGTGCCAAGTTGAATAAAATATTTGGGGTGCTTAGGTAAGCCTGCCCTGCATCATCGACCACAAAATGCAATGTGTGCACACCATTTGAATGGCAGTGCCCGTCAACTCAGTTTTTTTATTGGGCGGGCGAAGGGACCTCATCTCCCTAGGAGTTGGCTCCCCAGCTTGTGGTCCATTCCAACTCTACAGTTCTGTGATTCTGTGAAGGCTAGTGCCACCTACTGAATATGAGAGATGAACAACAGGGGCAAGCCCTCTCTCCCATGGTGAATCAGACAGCACCTTCACTAGGGGAGCAATTTTCTAAATAATAGAACTCTGTGGCCAGGGACTGTATTCACCAAAGAATGACTTGCAGCCAAGAAAACTTCTAATGGCCGAATGCAGTGTCGGAGTCCCAGCCTCATGGAGCCAAACGTGTTTCAATGGGATTGTACTCCCCACTAAGAGGGCAGCACATTCTTTGATTTTAAAAATTAAGTGTCCTTTGAAACATAAGGACCTAAGGATTTCATGTTCCTTAACTCCCAATTTTATTAAGTGCCTAAAGGGAAACTGTTTGTTCCTGAAGGTGTTATGAAGATAGTTCAGGCAGTGTAACACATGGAAATATTGTTCACGGTACATTCATGTACATGCCTACTCAACAGTAAGCCCCACTGAGTTCAACAGGATTTACTCCCAGATTTACCTGCGGGACGCGGGTGGCGCTGTGGGTAAAAGCCTCAGCGCCTAGGGCTTGCCGATCGAAAGGTCGGCGGTTCGAATCCCCGCGGTGGGGTGCGCTCCTGTTGCTCGGTCCCAGCGCCTGCCAACCTAGCAGTTCGAAAGCACCCCCGGGTGCAAGTAGATAAATAGGGACCGCTTACTGGCGGGAAGGTAAACGGCGTTTCCGTGTGCGGCTCTGGCTTGCCAGAGCAGCGATGTCACGCTGGCCACGTGACCCGGAAGTGTCTCTGGACAGCGCTGGCCCCCGGCCTCTTGAGTGAGATGGGTGCACAACCCTAGAGTCTGGCAAGACTGGCCCGTACGGGCAGGGGTACCTTTACCTTTCTAAGGAAGTTTAGGATCTTTGTCATCTGAGCAGCAGCAAGGTCTTTCCCAATCTGCATCTGTATTGGAATTGTTTTAAAAATGCTTGTATTTTTCTATCACATGCTGGGATCCTTAGAGAGGATAGGAGAGATGGAAATTTAATCATTCAATCTCCTTCTTCTCTGGATAATTAACTGATGCAAATATTAAAACTGCAGCATATTTTCCCTTTGCAATTGCTGTGCTGTTCCTTTATTCCAGGAGCTGAATTTTTTAATGGATCTGTATTTGAACCCTAATATAGCTTTATACCTTTTTAATTAAGAACACATTTACTGATTTTTCAGAACCTGCCTGCCAATCTTGCTGACCTTAATGATAGCAAAACTGTGGAGAACCTCTGTGTGTGTAAACTGCAGGGCACGCTCTAAGGTTCCCTCAAATCAGGTTTATTGATTTAAAGCTATAAAACCAACTGGCACCCTGGACAAGTGTGATTCTCCTTGCATTGTAGACATAATTCAGCTGACAATTGCCCCTTACACTGTGGCTAAGTGGACAGAGATCGTCTCACTGGCTGTAGTCCAGAAAGGAAAGCATTATAAGAGGCACACAGAATCATAGAATCATGAGCATCTGTGGGAAATTGCATGGAGAATCTTCGTTGGCACCAGCCTTGCTATGTTGCAGGCAGTCTGTACTCCCTCACTTAATAACAAAAGCAATTTCTTCTTGGCTGCCCATAGAGTAGGTGTGGTTGATTCCTTGATATCCTGCTGGCACCATTTCAAAGCCATTTTTTTTGTAAGTTGAAACATTACCATGTTTCCTTTATGCTCTTTCTTTTGAAGAAAGCAACCACCCCTCTGTAGTTGAGGTTTAGGTATTTTTATTCACTTGATTCCCATAGTTCTGTGCAGTCTACTATGCATCCATACTCTCCAACATTTCTCCAATGGAAATAAGGGCATCCTAAGGAAAAGTGAAGGGGACGCGGGTGGCGCTGTGGGTTAAACCACAAAGCCTAGGGCTTGCCGATTAGAAGATCGGCGGTTCGAATCCCCGTTACGGGGTGAGTTCCTGTTGCTTGGTCCCAACTCCTGCCAACCTAGCAGTTCGAAAGCACGTCAAAGTGCAAGTAGATAAATAGGTACCACTCTGGCGGGAAGGTAAACGGCGCTGCTCTGGTTTGCCAAAAGCGGCTTAGTCCTGCTGGACACATGACCCGAAAGCTGTCTGTGGACAAACCCCAACTCCCTCGGCCTGAAAGCGAGATGAGCGCCGCAACCCCATAGTCGCCTTTGACTGGACTTAACCGTCCAGGGGTCCTTTACCTTTACCTACCTTTTAATGCTATTGCTCGCTGTGCTAATACTGTATTTTGCCTACTGTAAAAACAGATATTGCATTCAAATAGTGTAAGCACCACACTTTGTAAGGAAGTGTATCTGAGCTGCTCCTTGGCATGTGAAGTTTCCGTTAGGATTGGTCCGTGTGCGTTTGCTGCCCTGATTAAGTTGTCATCCCCTCTTGTGTCTTATCCTAGGCATAAACTGCGTTAACAAGAGCAGTTGATTGGAGTACTGCTTGCATTGTCTTACTTTCATTTTTAATATAAATCACTTTACTTTCTCCCCTTTAAAACTGGGTCTATGCGCTGCAGAGTTGATGAAGATCCATCTTTATCATATCCCCTGGAAGTGGGAGGTATTAATCCAGTCAATGAGCTGTTAAGCTGTCTCTGTTTACTTCCTCTGCAAAGGGCCAAGCAGTAGTACTTTCTCCGAGATATTTACATAGCTGAGGCAGGAGCCTTGAGACATTTGACATCCCAGACAGTTGCCTAAAGCTAGGATTGCCATATTTCAAAAAGTAAAATTCCTGACATCCGCAAAATTGTTGAGATTCTTTTTTGGAGCTGTTTCTGCTGCTTTTCCCATCATGTTGCCATGCATTAGTCTTTTCCCTGACATTTTGCCGATTCAGCAACCCCCCCCCCCCCGATGCCATTTTTACATCCAAAAATCGGGACATGTCAGGAGTTTTCCTGACGTATGGCAAGCCTACCTAAAGCCAATACTGGTTTTAGGCTGGGAAGCATAGCTTCATCCTTCGGTTTCAGCAGGTCTAGGGCAACTTGGTCCAGAAGTGGAATGTGTTTGGGAGCTTCTTCCACAGATAACTTAAAATGATGTACTTTGTCCTCAACTGAGAATTGCTTCTGTTCTACTTAGATGTAGATGGCAGTAATGCTAGCTGGAGCCTTTACTCCCTTTTACTTTCCGCCCCTTCATTGTAGGGTGTACTTTTGCACATTTGTGAACATTGTACAGGTGACATAAAAGTGTGTGTGTTTGTGTGTGAAGCCAAAAGGTCAAACTTCCCCAAAACTCATGGTCAGTTTTCTTTTCTACACATCTCCTTGACAGCACATGTGTAGCTGCCTTTGTGGAACTAAATGTATCGACTAGAAATTGGGATCGTACAGCTCAAATCACTCTTCCGGACCCCTTTTCCATTGTTTTTAACTCAAGGAAGCCACAAAGCTGCATTAGTCAAAGAAAAGCTTCACCCCACCCCTTCTCACTGTTTTCTTTTTAACCCATTCCCTGGTGGCCTCTTTTTCTGTTGGTGTCCTATTATAGTGGTACCTCTGGATGCGAACGGGATCCTGAATCGCGATTCGCTGCTTCTGCACATGCGCGTGAGGTCATTTTGAGCATCTACACATGCATGAGCGGCAAAACCCGGAAGTAATGTGTTCCATTACTTCCGGGTCGCCACGGAGTGCTGAAAATGCTCAACCTGAAACAACTTGAATCCGAAGTATGACTGTATAGAGGGACGTGGGTAGTGCTGTGGGTTAAACCACAGAGCCTAGGGCTTGCCGATCAGAAGGTCGGCGGTTCGAATCCCCTCGACGGGGTGAGCTCCCGTTGCTCAGTCCCTGCTCCTGCCAACCTAGCAGTTTGAAAGCACGCCAAAGTGCAAGTAGATAAATAGGTACCGCTCCGGTGGGAAGGTAAACGACGTTTCCGCACACTGCTCTGGGTCGCCAGAAGAGGCTTAGTCATGCTGGCCACATGACCCGGAAGCTGTACGCCGGCTCCCTCGGGCAATAAAGCGAGATGAGCGCCGCAACCCCAGAGTCGGCCACAACTAGACCTAATGGTCAGGGGTACCTGTACCTGTATGACTGTATATGCAATCTTGTTTTGCTTTGTGTGTCTTCAAGTCTTTCTGAACCTCTCTTTGTTAACCCTCCCCCCAAGAGTGCCTTCTCTTGCTTAGCAGGGGTACCAACTGAGCTCAGTACACGGTATGCGGATTTGGCCCTCTGCTGCATGTGTAAAAGACACACATTTGCAAAAGACACACAGATGTAATCATGCGCAAACTTATAACTTCTTTTGGAAGTGCAGGTGAAAGACCCGTCCCTTCCAAATAATGCAGGACCACACACAAGTAGTAAGATGCTGTACAGACAGAAGGTCAACAGGTCAGTTCCCCTTTTCTGTTTCCCTACCTGGAGTCTCTCCTATCCATATCAGGAATTCCCTGATTTCTGAAAAGGGTGATGTGGACATCTCAGTCTCAGCTAACCTAAAGCAGACATAGCCTAAGTGCTACACCTCAGTGGCTCACTCCCCAGCTTAACACAATAAGAAGGTCTTAGACAATCTTATGAAAGAGTAGGAAAGGACCCAAACTGGGCATTTGAAATTTCAGTACATAGTCAGGGCAGGGACTTCATTGAGTAGACTTGCTCTAAACAAATGCCACTCCATAAACCTAGGGAGAATACATAACTGATGAACTAATATGCCTGGGTAGAACACTTACATAATGTTCTATATTCTGTGCCACATTATGTTGCATAATCCATGCTTTAGCGCAACATTACTAAGTGGCTATTAGCTCCTCATTTTGGTTGACCGGGAGACATTTACCAAAGTGTAACTGGGGCTTTCTTGCAAGTTCATACAGTGAAAGAACACAAGTTTTTAAAACCTAAATCATTATTACAGTAAAATACATGCATTCTTTACAGTGTTTAAGCGTGCTCTCTAGTGAATGTCTCAAAGTGCAGCAAATTGACTTTTTTTTCTAAAAGGAAGGGAATGGCAGCCATTTAGCTAGAGGAAAGGATTGTTTGTTATTATTATACATTTATTTATAACCTGCTTTTTGCCTTATTATTATTATTAATGTTATTGTTTTTATTATTCCCACTGGAAACACAGAACCCCCCCCCCCATCATTAAGAAACATTAAATGCCCACTGCCAAATTTCAGTTCTGCAATTTCTTAGTCCAGGGCCTCTTTGGGTAGGTCATAGATAGAGCATCCAGCATTAATGACCGGATCAAGCTACTTCTACTGTGTTGTTTAGTCATTTAGTCATGTCCGACTCTTCGTGACCCCATGGACCAGAGCACGCCAGGCACTCCTGTCTTCCACTGCCTCTTGCAGTTTGGTCAGACTCATGTTGGTAGCTTCGAGAACACCGTCCAACCATCTCATCCTCTGTTGTCCCCTTCTTCTTGTGCCCTCCATCTTTCCCAACATCAGGTTCTTTTCCAGGGAGTCTTCTCTTCTCATGCGGCAGCCAAAGTATTGGAGCCTCAGCTTCAGGATCTGTCCTTCCAGTGAGCACTCAGGGCTGATTTCCTTCAGAATGGATTGGTTTGATCTTCTTGCAGTCCATGGGATTCTCAAGAGTCTCCTCCAGCACTATAGTTCAAAGGATCAATTCTTTGGCAATCAGCCTTCTTTATGGTCCAGCTCTCACTTCCATACAACACTACTGGGAGAAACACAGCTTAAACTATGCGGGCCTTTGTCAGCAAGGTGATGTCTTTCCTTTTTAAGATGCTGTCTAGGTTTGTCATTGCTTTTCTCCCAAGAAGCAGGCATCTTTTAATTTCGTGACCTCTGTCACGATCTGCAGTGATCATGGAGCCCAAGAAAGTAAAATCTCTCACTGCCTCCATTTCTTCCCCTTCTATTTGCCAGGAGGTGATGGGACCAGTGGCCATGATCTTAGTGACTGAAATAGTTGTCTGAGCCCAGAGAACCTGGTTGACAGTCAAAAGGAACTATTACACAGTGGATTCACTACCCACAAGATGTCATGATTGCCACCAGCTTAGGTGGTGTAGAAAGGAAGATTCATGGAGGAAAGGTCTATTAGTTGGTGGTTGGCCACTGTTTGGAAATGGAATGGCAGGCAAGATGGACTCTTGGCCTATTCCACAAGGTGTCTCCTTAAGCCCTGAACCCATCATGCCATGTCATAAAGCTTAAAAGAGATCATTTGAAGAGGGTGACTTTTGCAAAGCTACAAAGAGCAATTTCAAGTGCCATTCCTTGTTCTTGGACATCCAGAGTTTGCCCTGAGGGTGTTCACGTAATGCTCCCATGCACTTGAAGAATGCAATTCCTCCTCATCCAAGCACATCTCTGTCTCTTGAGCTGCATAATTGCACCCTTCCTCACTTCTTGATTTTTTAAAAAAATAAAAATAGCCTGTTTTTGAGACTTGAACAAATAGGAAAATTAGCAGCAGAACACGAGCAAACCACACATGCAAACACACACTGCAAAATAGCCTTCCTAAGTATTTATGCCCCCTTGGCTCCAATTAACCTAAGTATTCTTTATAGGCTGCAGCCAGCTGCAATCAGTCATGTTTTCCTCGGTTGGAATAATAATAATAAAAATCCACCGTTATTGCAACTTCACACAGACATATACATTATTCCCCCGCCCCCTTCCTCTTGAAGTATCATAATCCTTCATTTACCAAAGAGGAGTTGTGAAGAGATGCAGCTCAATTTTCCTCCACATCTACTTGATTCTTTGGTATAATCAGCACTGTGTGCGCCAGGCAAGGTCGCGAACTGCAGCAATGTTCCTCGCCGCATGCCATCTCCTAGTTCTAGTGCCATTAAGTACTCAGCAACTTCTCTCCTCTCCATCCCACTGTTTTTAATCTGCTGGAGCACTTAAAAAAAAAAGGGAAGGGAGATCACTGCTTGCGGACATACTTCGGAGATTACTGTCACAGTAAACCATACTTCCTGAGAGGCAGCCGGCCGAAAGCCATCATTCCGTTTGTTTCAGTGGAATAAAGTATTGTTTTTATTTTATTTTATTTTTTCATTTTTTTTGGGGGGGGGGAAGAGGAATGCACAGCAGGATTTAATTTCAGGTTTATTGCCCAAACACCTGCATCAAAGAAGAAGCCAGGATGCAATCTAGAAAACAGCATTGCCTTTGGTAAACTTTCTTGTTGTAGCTCTATAGGGTTTCTCATAGCCTGAAGGGTAGTATAAATCAAGCATGAAAAGGGGCTAAAAGAGTGGGTTACACTCTCTTCCCCAAAGAACTGTGAAATGGCTTATTGGTGCAGGTATAGCATATAAATATCCATCCCAGAAGTACCTAGAAGTACACAAGGCCAGTTGCTCTTCCTGAGCCCCCAGCTAGTACCCTCTGAAGGAAGATAGAACTGCATGCTCCATACACAGCCTGCCTTGCTGTGCCCTCTAAGCTAGTTGGCTGCCCTGGTTGGCAGTTGCTATCCTGTTACCAGCCTCAAAGTAAGATTCAGCTTCCAGTTCAGTTGGCTTCTGTATGCGGAATGAGAGGGGAGCCCAATCTTGTCCTACAACTTAAAAATAAAATAAAAATCCTGCATGCTGTCTCATGCCTTTGGTCCGTGCCCCTCAGAACAATTGGCGAGGACAAGCCTAATGTTGAAATCTGATTCTCCCCTGTCTGTGGCACTCTCAGCAGCTTGCAGCTGGACAGGTGAACTACCTGAATTGAAAGGCTATTGTCTGCAATGTGATGGGAGGTGAAATGTGAGTTCTGAATGCCTCCATCATACCTCTGGAGCTGGTCACAGCAGGAGAGGAAGACCTCCTGGCTTCTTCAGCAGCCTCCTTCATCTCTGCCTCTCGGGGCCCCTCCTCTCCAGTCCCTGCTTCTGCCTCCAATTCTGGACTGCTCTCTGCCACAGACTGTTCCTGCTCACAAAAACCTGTTGCCTCTTCAGCTTCTGGTACCTCCTGCTCTCCTCAGTCTGCTCAATCTTCTCCCTCTGACCACTCATCATCATCCCACCTCCAAACCCCTGGCTCTGAGCCTTCCTCCCTTGGGAGTTCCCCAGCTGGTGCCTCCCATCACTCCTTTGCATCCAGCCAGTCCATGGCCCCCACCCTGGGACCTTAGGGTGAAGGATGGGTGTGGCGTTTGCCCTCCTAGGTGTGTGACATCATACTGGGTCATAAGGAAAGGGTTAACTAAGTGTAAAATGACTAACCAATAGGAACCCAAGGGGAGGAGTTAGAGTTAGAGTTGTTAAGAAAGTCTGGAGTTAGAGAAGAGACAGAGAGGATAAGTTTGTGGGTTGGGCTAGTCTGATGTGAGAGAGTGAGAGAATCTGTCAAGAGGAGTCAGTCAAACAGTTGAGATAATCAGTCAGAAGGTATTAGGAAGGTATAGGCCGGTAAAGAAACTAAAGTTAAGAAACTGACAAGAATATTATCTGAGGAACCATAAACTTATTAATGCTTATAAAATAAACTTGTTTAATTGGTCCAATTTTAACAACTGTCTGGACTCAGTGTGTACCTGAGAGTAACGGGTTGATGGCAGCGAGAAAGCGGGCACAGTGGTGGCACAGGGATCAATAGACTGTTAAACGTCCAGGGACCCTGTGTGATTGCCACAATGGGTTATTATCATTACTTAATATGAATATTAGTGACATGCCAAAGAGGAGAGTGGCAAGGGTGCCCTGCTGGTGGTGGCACTGGACTTTATCAGGATGAATATGGACAAAGTCAGAGGAGCTCTGGGCTGGCAGAGTTAGCATCCTGCAGGTGGGCACACACCTTTCGGTTGATGCCAATAACAACCTGGCATTCCCCTGCCCTTGCCATCATCTTACCCTCGTGCCTCTCCTGTCCTCGTGCATTGCTGCTATGGAATAGGATTTTTAAAGCATTTTGGAAACGATTATGTTTGTTAATGGTGTGCTATGGTCTTGTTAGAACTAACAAGACCATAGAACACCATTCACAAACATAAATAAGAGTTTATAAGAGTGAGGAATGACCAAATGATTTTTAAACGGCTCATCTCTTTTTGAAACAAGAGCATGTGCTGTGCAAGGTTTTGAGTTCCTCGGGGATTATTATCTGGCAGAAGGAGAGGGGGAAAACCCAGAGAAATACAACTAGCAATACTTTTCGGCTCAGGCACTGGCGAAAACATGGAGGAGCAAAAGGTGCATTGGGAAAGGGAATCACAGCCATGTCTGCAATATCCCGTGTCAGTCAGTATTCTACCACCTGACTATGCCTTTGGTTTTGTGTCAATGCACCGAGCAAGCAGACGAGTGTCTTTCAGAGCCGTTGACTCCGGTATAGAATGATTTCCCTCCCCGCCTTTGCTGCTATAGAAGTGCCTGAGTGAAACAAGCAGCTTTATTCTAATTGTACACTGCAGAGAGCCATGGCACACTCAATAGCTCTCAATGTGTAATCTCTAGTCACAGAGTGCAGAAGCTGTGCTTTGGGCGGCAATAGAAACACACAAAGCAAGCGATTCGCCGCCTCGGAAGAAAGGTTATTCAGCGCTGCCCGCAGGTTCAGGATTTTTCACCTCCATGCCTCATCTTTGGCTGGGCTGTTTGGATTTAAAAGAATGGGCACTTCATGGCCAGATCGAGAGCTGCTGCAGCTAAAGGGCAGTTATGGGTACAAATAAATATAGATACCTGCGGGATGCTGGGGTGAGCTAATATATGCACAAGGAGTCAATGTGGTATGGTGAAGGCTCCCAGCTTGCCATTCAGCCATGAACCTGACTGGGTGGCCATATTTATGACTTTGCAGAGGACCGTCTACTTTCTGAAGGGCTTACACAGGCTAAGACCAGTCCTGGACGATCACTTAATAAACTTTTTTTTGTCACTGCAAATCAAAGTGCAAACATGACTCATCTTTTAATAACCACAGACTTACCTTGCTTCATGCAACGGGTTCACCTGTGAAGGACACTCTGTGAAGTTCGGAGTCACATTTATCAGCTTTTGACTCTGGTCACATACAACATTCATCCTGCTTCTGCTTTTAGACTTGAGGGCCCTGGTCAAAATGGCCTTGCTTTCCATCGTCAAGGAGGGAAGAATCAAGTGCAGGACCAAGCACAAATATTCTTGATAGGTTGCATGATATTATGTAGACTACTTCAAAGGAGCATGTTGGCCATCAGAGGTCCATGGAACATAGTTAGACCAGATGTTCTCAAAACGCCTTTTTTTAAAATAACAACAACAACAACAGCAACAGCAACAACAACAACAGTTTATTTATTCCCCACCCATCTGGCTGAGTTTCCCCAGCCACTCTGGGCAGCTCCCAATTGAGTGTTAAAAACAATACAGCATTAAATATTTAAAACTGCCCTAAATAGGGCTGCCTTCAGATGTCTTTTAAAAATAGGATAGCTGCTTATTTCCTTGACATCTGATGGGAGGGCGTTCCACAGGGCGGGTGCCACTACTGAGAAGGCCCTCTGTGTGGTTCCCTGTAACCTCACTTCTCACAGTGAGGGAACCGCCAGAAGGCCCTCAGGGTTGAATCTCAGTGTCCGGGTAGATTGATGGGGATGGAGTGCTTGCATCACTGAAATTTCCCTGTTGCAAAACTGAAAGCCTATCCTAGGCATCCACTTATGAGGGGGGAATCTCTCCACCTTCATGAGACTTAATCCCCAGATTCTGAGCTTTCATTTCATACACACAAATAGGAAGTGTCTTGCACTTATTACTGGTATATAACCTGCACACGCAGACACTGAAGATTGCCTGTGAGGTTATGCGGCCCTCCCATCGAAAAAGAGTTCCCCATTCCTGCTTTAGAATTACATAGAGAACCCACTATATAAAAGAGCAGGTTAAAAGAAAAGTGAAGTGCCTGAGGAATTTACAGTACGTAAAAGAACGCCTCCATCTTGCATTAACTGTAAACAGATTAAGAATAGGTTGGTCAATTAAGTGACTTTTAAAAATAGATTAATCAAACAGTGAACTGAGAAAAATAAATATTATAGCTTCTTAATGCATGATGCATTATGAGGCTAATGGAGGTAACACTTAGTCTTAATTAATGTATGCAAGAAATCATTTGTGCAGGGAACCTTTGTGAAAACATTATCTCGGAGCCTTGTATCTTCGGCAAACAATAGGAACAGAATGTGTAATGGATGCAGGCCAACTTGTTTGATGTAATGTCTCTGTGTTAGTGGATATTGTTCTGAAGGTGTTTGTGGACCTATAGACAGTGTTAGAAACTGAGATACGAAAGCTAGGCACTCAATGCACCTTAAACCTAGGTTATGGATGCAAACAATGGAATGTCTAGGCACACTTTTTTAGAACAAGAATACAAAGCTGAAAATGAATGAACTGCAGCTAAAATATTATGTTCATTTTTCACATGGTTTAGTCCTTCCCCTGCCCACCCCCATAATATTCTTAAGAGGGTCTCTTCTCCAGTCTTCAAAAAGTAGCTGGAAGGTGGGGAGGCAGAAAAAAGGACCTCCATTCCTTCCACTCTGCAGTTTTAATCTGAAATCTTGGGTGCAGTCCTGCACCCAGAGCTCAGAAACTGCTTGCTCTAATGAAATTCCCTGTTGCAAAATGCACCTAGAACAATGGGCATTTTGAACACTGCCTATAGGCAATGGAAGTGCTAGAGAGATGGGCCAAGATAGCTGAATCAGATATTATCTGTGCTTTGTTGTGTGCTGTGCTGTGATTTATTTAAGGGTTCAGATCATACTCGCTGTAGGAAAAATGCTTCCTGGTCTCCATTCTTTCCCCCCCGGTAGCTTTTAGAGTTGACCCTCTTGCAGTCAGATCATGATGTACAAGCTTCTGGTGCTGAAATAGTTTGTAAATAGTTTGTGTGAGAAAGATTTGGAAATTCAGCTTTGGACATTGCAAAGAATGCTTTGATCATACAGTCAATGCTTTGATTATACAGTCGTACCTTGGTTGCCAAATGCCTTGGAACTCGTACATTTTGGCTCCTGAAAGATCGAACCCCGGAAGTGAGTATTCCGGTTTTTGAACGATTTTCAGAAGCCAAATGTCCGGCGCGGCTTCCAAGGCTTCCGATTGGCTGCACGACGTTCCTGCAACCAATCGGAAGCCACAGGTTGTTTTTTGAACAGTTCCGGAAATCGAACAGACTCCCAGAATGCATTCTGTTCGAGAACCAAGGTACGACTTTATATATTTTTATTTGACTTTCTTCAGAAATATTTTATTCTTGATTGTTGATTTGATGTTTTAATGTGTTACAAACAGCCTTGGGATATTTTTTTCTTCTTAAAAACAGAAAGCAGTACAGAAATGAAATGAAAAGCAATCTGTGTTTAAATTCTCTTTCAGGGTTATCTTGTAGAACTGAGAAGCCCTCTTGCTGCCTGCAATTCTTCTTCCTTTTTACTATTCATTTGGAACGAAATCTCCCTCCCACTGCATTACATAATTGTATCAGATACATAATACAGTACATAATACAAATACATTACATAATTGTATCAAATGCTGTCGATAACAATAGTGAATTTGAGGTTAATATCTATTCCGAGCTGAAATGTCAGTCTTTTATCTAGTCACGTGAAATACAGTTAATTGAATGAGAATCCATGAGTCACCTTTTCACATTCCTGTAGTCCATAAAGTGGAGCCTAATATCTGGTGCCCTCCAGGTGCTATAGACTACAACTCCCATTAGCTCTAGCCAAAAACACTCATGGGGCTGATAGGAGTTGTAGTCCAAAATGAGTTGTAGTCTGGAGGGCATCAGAGTTATCACTTTTATTTTTGATTTATCTAAACCAAACTTCAACACAAAGGTCTCCAGAATGGTGTACAAAATAATATTTGAAAAGTCAATACTCAGCGCAACAAAGCTGCAGCAAATTACAGCAGAACACAATTGCTACAATAGACAGCTGAGCTCTAAGCTCATCTGTGAATGACAGAAGGAGCAGCTATGCCTTCACCTGGTGTCAGAAGGCTGAGGAAGACTGTACAATAATGTTAAGTTGTATCACACTAGAGTTCTGTCTTAGTTCATTTCATACGTAACTCAGGATAACTCGTGTCTTTGCACACAGCTGGGTACATCATAAGCATGTTCTCAAGGCATCTTTTCCTCCAGAGCTTGGATTGATTTCTGGGTGTTTTCGAGATTTGTTTCTATGTATTTGCCTTTTTTCATTTTTACAATGATTGCAATGGTGGGGAAAACATCACACCAGACAGCTGCTGTGTATATAATTTTTTAAAAAAATATTTTGTTACTACATCTGTTGAAACTTCATAGTTTGATTCAATTTGTTATAAATAGTCAGCAAGTTTGATCTGTTATATGATTTGATTGGTTATCAATTTATCCTTGAGTTGTTTTATTTATTTTAATGGCTGTATTTTATTTGATTGTTGTGTTGACGCCAAACAATGCATTTAACCATATGGTTGATATGCAATGCTTTCATAGGGGAAAGGAATAAATAGAATGTTAAACAAAATCCTTTGGATTATTCAGTGCAGGCCTAACTGCTGGCCTTTCCCATTGGCTAAACTGGCATGAGTATGACTCGCAAGAGTACATCTGTGGTGTCAGACTGCAAGCCACTCTGAGATGGTTGGTGTGTAACGCTCACCATGCAAAAGTGAGCTTTGGTCTAGTTAATACAGTCTTAAAAGGTAAAGGACCCCTGACAGTTAAGTCCAGTTGCGAACGACTCTGGGGTTGCAGCGCTCATCTCACTTTACTGGCCGAGGGAGCTAACGTTTGTCCGCAGACAGTTTTTCCAGGTCATGTGGCCAGCATGACTAAGCCACTTCTGGTGAAACCAGAGCAGTACACGGAAACGCTGTTTACCTTCCCGCTGGAGTGGTACCTATTTATCTACTTGCACTTTGACGTGCTTTGAACTGCTAGGTTGGCAGGAGCTGGGACTGAACAACGGGAGCTCACCCCGTCACAGGGATTTGAACCGCCAACCTTCCGATAGACAAGCCCAAGGCTCAGTGGTTTACACCACAGCACCAACCGCATCTCTCTTACCTGCTACTAAATTGGGAATTTGCAGGTCAGGGTTTTCTACTGTGGATGGCATGCTGGTGAACAGCCACAGAGACTCCCTTGATTTCTCCCTTATATACCTCAATTTGTCACAACTCTTTGTGACCCAAGGCATCCAGGGTAAGAGTGGGATGCAACCAAGTTGTTAGATTTTCAATTTGGATGTAAATACAGTGGTACCTTGGGTTAAGTACTTAATTCATTCCAGAGGTCCATTCTTAACCTGAAACTGTTCTTAACCTGAAGCACCACTTTAGCTAATGGGGCCTCCTGCTGCTGCCGCACCGCCGGAGCACGATTTCTGTTCTCATCCTGAAGCAAAGTTCTTAACCTGAAGCACTATTTCTGGGTTAACGGAGTCTGTAACCTGAAGCATATGTAACCTGAAGCGTATGTAACTTGAGGTACCACTGTACTGGAAAGTCCACACACATCACAAATAACGTAAAAAGGCAAAGAATGTATTTGAAACCTCTAGGAAGGCATGATGTGTCCCCCCCCCCAAAATGCAGCCACAAAAATGTTGCTGCTCTTATTCTAAAATGAACCTGTATGTGGTGCCTAAATAAAGTCCAGTCTCTTTGCTATCAGCACGGCTAGCTCTGAGGCAAATGCAGGCACTTCACATAACACATTCTCTTGTCAGCTTCTGAAACAGATTTTAATGTTTATCTTCCACCTAGCAATCTTGCTGCAGTGCAATCAGTCTCTCCAGTTGTTATCAAAAACCACAGCATAATATGCATCCAGTGCAGGCAGACCTCTTGTCCGGGGCCTCTCACCTGTAGGTCCACGGCATCTTAAATACCACCAGGTGAATCTGCGAAAGAACCTGTTGCAGCATGGCTTCTCAGTGGGCACTTCAAAACCACAAGTTGGGTTGTGTTCTGACCCCAAATGGGTTGGACAATAAACACAACCATATTGTAAAAGAAGATAAAACCCTGAAAAGTGGGTTCCATTTTGTGGGATGGGCATTAGCAATGGGTTATGGGTTTGAATAGCTTGAAGGAGCTGAGCTTTTAGCATGGCAGGCCCTGCCCCTGTGTAACTCCTTCCCTGTGGTGACTCTGAAAGCAGTATTGTTTAGAAGGCCTTCATGATATGAATTTCTCCTTTTTAACTAACCAATAACTACTGGTGTTTTCAGTTTTATTCAGTGGCGTAACGTGGGTTGCCAGTATGACTAAGCCGCTACTGGTGAACCAGAGCAGCACACGGAAACTCAGTTTACCTTCCCGCCGGAGTGGTACCTATTTATCTGCTTGCACTTTGACGTGCTTTCGAACTGCTAGGTTGGCAGGAACAGGGACCTAGCAACGGGAGCTCACCCATCACGGGGATTCAAACCACCAACCTTCTAATCGGCAAGTCCTAGGCTCTGTGGTTTAACCCACAGTGCCACCCGGCAGCTTCCTCGGCCAATAAAGCGAGATGAGCGTCGCAACCCCAGAGTTGGCCACGACTGGACCTAATGGTCAGGGGTCCCTTTACCTTTTAGCATGGATTGCCAGTGCCCAGGGCTGCACGGAGGGGTGGGTGGATGTTGTAGTGCAGCAATGTCCAACCGGTTGACCGCGATTGCCAGGTAGATCGCCAGGGTTCTCCAGGTTGATCTTGGGAGTTAAAAAAGAGAGTGCCCGGTTGCATCCTGCCCACTGTGCTATGTTCCATCGGCACTGCTTGTATTCCTTTTGTCTGCAGCAGAGTGTGGGAAGGAGGGGTGGTTGTGAACTGTTCGGTGAGAGTGATGTTATGCAACTCTTCCCAAAAAAAGCTCAAAAAAAGCTCAACAACTCTTGTCTCTCCCCCTAGAAAATGCTCAACAACTCATGGGAGTATTTCACAGTCTCTATAGAGTTGGATGTGCCTGTTGTAGTGTAAGCCAGTGTTGTTGTGTAAGCCAGAACCTAGACAGAATTAGACTTTTTTTTTTACCACTTCCAATGTCTTTATTTTCCATAACCTTGTGAAATTAATTGCACAAAGCTACAAAATTAGCAAATGCTTTGAAATCTGTATACAAAACATAAATTACCTCTACTTTAAAACTCAGTTTTTGTGTGCACCACTTAGAAACTTTTAAAAGTGGCACCCAAAATAGCCATACACCACTCTAAAAAAGGAAACTGTTCCTTTAATATCATACCCTCCCATTTCTCCCAACACTCAGATCTCAATACACAACTAGTCATCATGTTCACGGACATTTCCAAGGTGAGATTTCATGTTCCGTTCCCATAACTTCTGGTTGTCAGAAAACCCATGCTTTCTTTTGTTGAAAGAATTTGGTGCTGCTGAAGTTGGAGTATCCCTTCCAATGTTATTCATGCGTATTTTAGCTTCTGGTGGCATCTCTTCAGGTTCACTATCTTCATCTTCATTGAAGATTGCTGCTACAGAAAGCGTTTTTTGGAGCTAGGGTTGGACTAGGCTCTTTACGTTTATTTGCTTCAGGCTTGATGAATATTGCAGGCGGTTTCTTTGCAACCTGTGTACCAATGGCAAACCCAAACTTGGACATTCTGGCAGGAGCAGGCTTTGTGTCAGACTTTTAAAAAAAAACATGGGGGAAAGGGTTACCACCCTAAACTGCAGCCTTGTGTCAAGTTCTCCCTCCCTCCTTATAATAAGCAGCATTGCTGCCACAGCTTGTGGTCATTATGCTGAGTGTTTCTCCGAACCCAGCAATAGCAGCTGTCAATAATATAGAGTGGAAATGTGGAAGCTCACATCCCAATGACCCAAGACCTTTTGCATGCAAAGCATGGTCTCGATAACTACCCCCTGGGTGATAGTTCCTCCCCGAAGGAACAAAGCAAATGGTATTCAAAAAGTCTGGCTTATCCAACCGGCTTGCATTTGGGTAGGGTACAGAATTAAGTTAAGAGTACTGTATTTATTTAGATTTATAGCCTACCCTACCCCCGAGGCTCAGAGCAGGTTATTATTACTAGCATCTATCATAGGGACAGTAAATTTCACAGCTTACAAAGCAGTTACAATTCTCATTTCGTCTGCCTCTCCCCTGTCAAAAGATTTTTTACAGATTTCATATTGGGGGTGGGGAAGGGGGGTGGAGGACAGATCCCTTCCAGAGGAAAGTTTAAATCACTATAAAGAAATGCTAATTAAAATGTCTGGTTTTTCCCATTGATTCTGTTTCACTACTTGTTTACTGCAGGCAGCTGTAATCATTGGCACCACCACCCTAGTCTAAACTAGACTACACTAGACCAGATTAGACTAGACTAGACTATCTTCTTAGCTCTCTATAAGATGTGGTTTTCTGCCCCTTCTTTCCTACAAGAAGTTTCCTAAACATACCTTTAAAAGAGAGAGGGAATAGTGGACACACAAGTACCAATCCAAAATAGCCAGCAGTATATGTTTCTTGGTTGGGAGGTCAGAATAAAGGTTAAATATTAGACCAAGTATTCTTGCTCTACCGATTTCTGCTCACGTTTTCTGCATTTTTACCTCAACTTTTTCATCCATTGGTTCCACAAGACTTCTTACAATAATAAAAACAAGGATTCTAATAAGTTTCATTTAAAAGAAGAAGAAACAAAAAAACACTAGCACGTCTAAAACGTCATCAATCATTTAAAAGCCACATGGGGAAAATAGCAAACCTTTTTTTCCCCCTCCTCCATAATGCCAAGTCTTGAAAAGCATGTTCAGAGAAAAATGTCCCTGTGCAGCTTCTGGAAAGCAAATGAAGTTTTCAGAGCAGGGGAGAGTATTCTGCAATTGCAGGTGCAATGAAGGAAGAAGTGGGTTGCAAAGGCTTGAAGTGAAGACAATGCTATCTTGACGGGAACCTGGGGTGGTGCCCTCTGGGTCAAGGGGTGAAGCCCAAAACAGTCCCACTGGTAGAACCAGTGTTGTTGCCTTCATGGGCCTGAAATCAGGACGTAGCACAGCTTTTTTTAAACAAAAAACAAACAGCTCAGTAGGAAACAGCAACACGCCCTTACAATCTCTGACCCTGGTTTTCTGACAGCAGGACTCAAAAGAAAAAGGATCAGTTAGCAGTCCTAAGGAAAAAAGACCTGCACTAGGTAGAAACTTAGAAACCTGCTTCATATCAAGTCACATCATCAGTCTTCACTGACCTGCAGCGATTCTCCAAGTTTGCAGAGAGGGGGTTCTTTTTTGGACCCACCTGGAGAATCCAAGAATTGGGTGGAATTGCCCATCAGGCCATAACATTCTTCCCTAAGGAGATACCACCTCTCCTCTTCTTCCAGGGCAGGAGAGGTGTGGTAAATTCGCCCCCTCCAAAAATGGGAATGACATTCTCCACAAAAGCAAACCCCCTTTAAGCGACAAGGCAGAAAACAGGTGTTCATCTCAAGATCTATGCCACAACTACAGAACTATTGGTACCCGAGCAGATGTGCTGGTTTACTGTTGGGTATAACAGCAAAGGCCAGAATTGACATGTGGATTCCACAGGGAGTTCCTACATCAAAAACTGAAAAGCTGGGATTTGGGCTCGGGGAGTTCAGAACAAGCTTG
Source organism: Podarcis muralis (assembly GCF_964188315.1). Lineage (NCBI taxonomy): Eukaryota > Metazoa > Chordata > Lepidosauria > Squamata > Lacertidae > Podarcis > Podarcis muralis. The sequence continues at coordinate 68,714,340 of NC_135662.1, read as the reverse complement.
AAATATTTATTCTGGCTCGCCACAGAAGAAGATCACTTAGCTAGTAATGTTTTCTTTTACCAAGGACTCCACTTGATGTTTCTTTTATTTCTCCTTAACATCTCCCCACCCACCACCCTATTTTGTCCACATTTCGGTTCCTGCATTGAATTTCACGTGCCATTGGGTTTGAAAAATCTGCATATATAGCATGAGTCTAATTACAGGAATACAAAAACCTGAGCAACGTAGATGAAATCAATTCTCTGCCAGAAAGCAACCATCCTCGAGAAGGGGGGAGGGGGGAGGCAGGCAGGCAGGCATTGCAATTGCTGAGAGTAATATACAGGCAGATACATATTTGCTCCAACCTTTCTCCTAAAGCTTTTCTCATTACAGTTTAATGTGGCTTGGTAGAGGAAACAAAAGATCAATTCTATAAATTAAAGGTTTAAAAGCTAGTTGAGGAAGAAGAAGGAGAAAACCAGATTTATTCCACTGCAATTCCTTTACTTATTTTGACGCTCCTTCCATGCCATTGTTGACTTGTCCTTGAAAAGTGAACTGGGGGGGGGGGTTCCTTTACAGTGATGTAACTTAATGTAGACGATGCACCACTTCTGCAACTGAGGTGACGAAACAGCCTTGGAATCTAAGCCCTTCTTTCAGTACATCTGAAACCGAAGCATTACCTCAAGAATTAAGGTTATTGCCTGTTCTGTGTAACTCCTCTAACAAATCTTCAAATTTTCCCTAAGCAGCATCTCCCTGCCACACTCAGCTGCAACACATAGGTGATCACATTCGTTCTCCTTCAGGCCTAACCCCTTCTCCCATTTTATTTCTTGAACCATTTATATATATATTGCCGTTCGGCCCTGTAACATTCAACTGGCCATATAATTAAACCAGGTAGCATTAAAACAAACCGATAAAAGGTGAATCCAATATCAGATAAGAATTTTAAGGAAGGCAGGACAAGAAGCACTTAACTGCCCACTAGAAGAAAAGAAGGAGGGAGTTCTACAATTGGGATGCTGCCGCTGTCTCATATCCCAGCTAACTATTCTCTCTCTTGGTGAATTGCAAATCAGAGCCTATTGAAGACAAACACTGTTGTTGTTTTATTTCCCACCCTTCACTACAATGTCCCAGGAAAGATTGCAACAATTTAAAATACAAGACTGGGGGGGAGGGTTTAAACAACTAAAGTCACAAGTATAGGATGGGTATTACTCTATCACTCAAAAGTCAGATGCCTCAGTAAGGAGGTGCACCTTCACCTCTTTGAAGGAGCAGGTCCATGAAGAAGAAGGTGGCCCTATAAATATCATTGTCCCCTTGTTGCTTAGGGTCTCATAGGCGATCACTTGTAGCCGAGTAGAATTGTCTTCCATAAACACAGTTTTAACAATGAGTCCATAAGTGATTGCGGTGGCCAATTCTGGATCCATACGTCCTTCCACAGTGGGGACATTGGTTTCCAGGTGGGAGTTGATCATGGTGTGCCTTCCTCTTAGCACGTTTCTCCCTTGCGTCCTGAGTTTGAGTGTCTTCAAAGCCCATGACACCTTTGGTAAAGGCTATTCTCCAACTGGAGCGCTCTCAGGCCAGTGTTTCCCAGTTGTTGGTGTTTATACTACATTTTTTTAGATTTGGCTTGAGACAGTCTTTAAACCTCTTTTGTTGACCACCAGCATTACGCTTTCCATTTTTAAGTTTGGAATAGAGTAGTTGCTTTGGAAGATGATGATCAGGCTTCCGCACAACATGACCAGTCCAATGAAGTTGATGTTGAAGAATAATTGCTTCAACACCAGTGATCTTTGCTGCTTCCAGTACACTGGTATTAGTTCGGATGTCTTCCCAGGTGATGTATAATAATTTCCAGAGACACGGTTGACTGAATCTTTCGAGGAGTTGGAGGTGGTGTTTACAGTTTAGTAGGGTATGCTTGCCTTGGAGAAGACAAGACTTTGATGTAATATGATAGTCATCTTCAAATACCTAAAGGTATAGAAGATGGAGCAAGCTTGTTTTCTGCTGCTCCAGAGGTAAGGGCCCAAACCAACGGCTTCAATTTACAACAAGGGAGATTCCAACTAACCATTAGGAAAAACTTTCTGACAGTAAGAGCTGATCGGTAGTAGAACGGACTATCTTGGAATATGGTGGACTCTCCTTCATTGGGGGTTATTAAATAGAGGTCGGATGGTTTTCTGTCAGGGATCCTTTATCTGTGATTCCTGCATTGCAGGAGTTTGGATTAGATGACACTTCTAGTCCCATGCAACTCTGCAATTCCATGATTCTGTAACCAGCACCTTGAACAACTAATGTTGTTGCTTTATGCTGTTCTTCCCTCTGGAGGCCATGGTAACCGTCTTGGGATTGTGAGGTAAGGTAAAATAGAAGGGGTCTTCAAATGATCCCATCACACAATGTTTGAAACTTCCATAGTTCTGGGCACCTTTTGCGACAGGGAATTTAATGAGCACGAGCAGTTTCTGAGCTCTGGGCGCAGTACTGCGCCTTAGATTTCTGATTAAAACTGCAGAGTGGGAGGAAAGGAGGACCTTTTTCTGCCTCCCCACTTCAAGCTACTTTTTTAAGACTGCAGAAGAGACCCTCTTAAGAATATTAGGGGAGTGGGCAGTGGAAGGACTAAACTATGTGAAAAATGAACGTAATATTTTAGCTGCAGTTCATTCATTTTCAGCTTTGTATTCTTGTTCTAAAAAAGTGTGCCTAGACATTCCATTGTTGTGCCTATAACCTCAGTTTCAGGTGCCATTTAGCTCCTAGCTTTCATATCTCAGTTTCTAACACTGCCGTCACATGATCGCTAGAACGCAACAACCATCCCATGTTATTAAGGCTATCATACTCTCAACATGGTCTTGGTGTTGTGATCCCCTAATAATACGGAATGGCTGTTGGGTTCTAGTGGTCACTCAAGGGAATCATCCAACCTTTGGTCAATCTTTGACTTTAGCATCTCCATAAACAGAGGTGCATTACTTCTCACCATGAATGTTCTCTTTAACCATTGTGATTTAGAGTAGGGATAGTTAACCTGTGTTCTTCCTGATGTTATTGGACTGCAATTCCCACCACCCCTGTCCATTGGTCACACTGTTTGGGAATGATGGGAGCTGAAGTACACATGTCCTGTTTTCATCACACAACCATCAGTTCCTAATAATTATGAAATAATATGTGCATTGTTGCTTTTTTTGGACGCTCTCTTAATTAGTCAGTTTCTTTTGATAAGTTAATTGAATAAGAAAATTGGATGATTTACTGGAGGGAGGAAAGATATGCCTAACGCTTAATACATATGTCTCCTGAATTATGCTTCTGAACTATTCTAATTATTTAGATAACTGATTACCTAGTTTAGAGTGGCCTTCTAATGAGTCCATAATTCTTGGGGGGGGGGGGGTTTAGCTCTTTGAAGGTATGGTGAAGCATTATTTAATGTGAAAAAAATATGTACTAATTTTTCAAACTCTTCATGACAAATTTGACTTCAGGGGAAAAAGAAAACATTATCTTACTTTTGTTTTACTAGGGCCTACGCAATAACATGCTTACATTGTATTTTTTTCTTGACTTTCTAAACTACTGTGTGTGTTGTTGGTGTTCTGGAGGGAATTAGAAGGGCACTCTTTATCACCAAGTCATACCTGAAGTGAGATAATGGGCAATTTAAAATCTTTGTTTCTTAGGAAGTTCTCAAGAAGTCACCATAGGAGGAAGAATGCGAGTTTGCACTATGGATGATAATAGGGGACAAAGCTTAAATTAAGCCAACTAATTTTACATGTTTTCCACTTGAGACAGCTCAGTCCCCTGTATTCAACTTCTACACTATTCTACAACTTTATATACCGTATTTTTCGCTCTATAACACGCACCAGACCATAACACGCACGTAGTTTTTAGAGGAAAACAAGAAAAAAAAATATTCTAAACGAAACAGTGGATGTATGATTTTTGTGGTTCATGCTGTGGCCACAGACATGTGATCTGACAGTGAGTTTGGAGTAGCCCAATGCAAAAATCCTGAGGATCCATGTGGATCCATGCTTTGTAACCACGTTTTTGCACCACTGCGACCCCAGGCAACAGTGGGTGCGTGATTTTTTTGGTGCAATGGACATGCTATGTGATCTGATGGTGAATTTGGGGTGACCCAGTGCAAAAATCCTGAGGATCCATGTGGATCCATGCTTTGTAACTATGTTTTAAGTGGGGATGGAAGGAAAAGCACTCAAGGGACAAGGAGCACGCATGGGGTGTGTGGAGAAGGATGCTGCTAATAATGCTATTTAGCGAGCTGAGTGGGGAGGAGAGAGGGACAGAGAGCCTGCTTGCTTTAAAGGAGCCAACCGGACAGGAGCCGCTTACACTCGTGTAAGCGGCTCCTCTCCTCTCCCGCTTTGCTCCTTTAAAGCAAGCAGGCTCTCTGTCCCTCTCTCCTCCCCACTCAGCGGCTCTTCTCCCGCTTTGCTGTTTCAAAGCGAACCACGGAGGAGGGAAGGAAGGGGAACCATGTATCCTCTGCTCACAACTGCAGCAGATCCCCCCCCCCCCCGCCACCCGTAGGCATTCGCTCCATAACAAGCACAGACATTTCCCCTTACTTTCTAGGAGGAATAAAGTGAGTGTTATGGTGCAAAAAATACGGTAATTGCTTAGTTACCTTAAAGGGGTCTTGCAGTATGACAGCAATTAGTGTTTATTCAGCTCTTTGATAGTATGCAAGAAACTTAACTTGCTTTCTTTCAGTTATACATCAGTCTCTAGTTCCAAGATAGGGTTTCTTTTGCCTCTATCAAAGTGCATGTGTGTATCACTGAATTCAGGTGGCCCTCCAAACTTGTCTTGAGAATATTCCTTATAGTCTCGAACCCTCTTCTTCCCCTTCCTTCCTCCACTCCCACACATGGCTCAGTCACTTACTTTCCTATCCGATCAAACCACGGTTTTCCATTTTGTCTAAACCAGTAAACTCTAGCTTGAGCAAACTCTCCATAAAGAGGATAATAATCCCCAGCTGGATCCTGGTTTAGAATTCTGGTGAGACTTTGCCATCCACTAACGGGTAGACGCAGTCATGACTGACAGCCTGGTTGTCAGTAAAGCATCGTCACATGAAAGCCGATGTGTTCCACAGAAAGGTTGCACAGGCTGTTTGTGAGCCTGATGACCTCTCCTGCGCCATCAGCTGTAAAGGTGGCCTCTAGCTGAGAAGAATTAAGCACCCATTCCAATTGCTTCCCCAAACTGGGATTTCTTCTTCTTTTTGACTCCTATTTTATCCATATATCTCACTTGTCCATTTTTGTTTCTCACGCTTGTTGCTATCTCTGCTCCTCCAAATCCTGCGTTGTCACTTAGAAGGGTAACAGTAATTGTGCTGATTGTGGCCGTCATCTCTATACATCCACGTTCATCCTTGACTAGGCTGGGCATGTGTCCTGCGTTAACAGATGGCAGACCACTATTTGAAAGCTGTCAGTCCTCTATCTGAAAGTGCCTGAGGGACTATTTAATCCAAGTCTGGTTTAAAGATAAAGAACCACAAGAACGAAGGGGCTTTGGAGTTGTCCTTCAACAGTTAGCACCTTGACAGCGGACTAAGGAGGCAGGCACACAGCTCATCTGATCATAGGCTCCCTCACCCTATGGTGAGGTGAATTGTACTTCTATTTAAATTATGGAAATTATTTCTAAACTTGTATCTATGCATATGCAAATTGTATGTAGTTCTATGTCCTCTTTTGCCCCTCTTTTTAGTGACGTGTTTCCTCTCTTTCTTTCTTTCTTTCTTTCTTTCTTTCTTTTTTTTTTTTTTTTTGGCTGATGTGCACATGACCACCCTGTTTTTGCCTCTTTGCTTCCAGGCCTCTTAAACATGGCTGCCTTTTGCCCCTTTCCTTGGTGTGAACTAAGTCTGAGATGAGGACTGCTGTGTCAGTGGGGACTGGAGTATTGACTGCTTGTTATGCAGGCACCAATGCACACCTGAAACAGCCCAGTAGCACAGTTTTACATGCATAAAATACCAGATGCAGTTATTGGGTATCTTTGATACAAAGGAGCTGGTGACAGTTGATAGGAAAGGTCCAAGACCCTGGAGCGAAGCTGGTAGCCAGAATAGACAATAGTCAGACCCAATGTTCTATCTTGCCATTCTTATGAGGTGAAAGGAATTTAAGATGCGCGGGTGTTTTTCCATGGATGAAAGTCTACAGCTTCTTACTCGAACAGAGATTCTTACTTGCTCCTGCCGCCCAGTTTCTAGAAAGCAAAGACCAAAAAAAGCAATTCAGATGAGAAGAAGGAAAGACAGGCAACCAGTCCCAGAGATGTGAAACAACATTACAGAATATGCATATTGCATCTGTAAATAATATTAGGTCAGGTGTGTGTGCACATTCCTTGCTGTAGTCTTGCAGTAACCATGGAACTGCCAAAGCATGCCCTGGCCAAGTCTCACTGCTACAAATAAGAGAATGTGATCTGAACTTGCATAGTCTTAAAACCTCCTCAAGAATAACACAGCTGGGAAGACATCCAATTTGAACAGGAAGATCAATGGAATATAGCAGCATAATTTACTGCTGTTTTTATACCGGATAGATGTGATGTTTGCAGACATTTCCAAGGAACAGAGATGGGGTTAGTAAAACATAGCAGCTGCAGGATTTGCACAAGTTCCATGAAGGTAGATCATTTCATTTTTTGTGGATCCCAGTCAAATCCAGTACGTTGTTGGGGACTCATAAACGTGCCATTTGAGCGGAGTTTGTTGCAGGAAGCATAACCTCATTCTTCCTGACTCGTCCAGAAATATACTTTTAAATTGCCCCTTCTGTCCAAACTCACATTCCACAGTTAATGTCCAAGAAATTCTACTTTATAAACCATGTTTCCACCTGCTGTGCAGATAATGGGTGTTTTAAACTGTGCTTACTGGCAGTTGTGTGTGTGTGTGTGTGTGTGTGTGTGTGCTTGTGTGTAAAAAAACAAAAACAAACACCAAACAGTGCACTGATAGCTGTAGGAATCAACAAGGGAAAAGACTCCGCTAACCCAGAAATAATGCTTCAGGTTAAGAAATTTGCTTCAGGGTGAGAACAGAAATCATGCTCCTGCAGCGCGGCGGCGGCAGCAGGAGGCCCCATTAACTAAAGTGGTGCTTCAGGTTAAGAACAGTTTCAGGTTAAGAACGGACCTCCAGAACGAATTAAGTACTTAACCTGAGGTACCACTGTATATACAACCTAAGCCTATGATGGAGGGGTTCACAGCATTAACACCTCAAAAAGGTCTTGTTTCTTCCATAGCCTCAGCCTTGAATTCAAACAGACGTCAAACATTGTTCTCTTATTGTCTCTCTCCAGCTTGCTGCTTTACTTCTAGGTCACGTCACCGCTAACTCTCAACTCTAAATTCAGCTTTGTCCTTCTAATTGTCTCTCACCCATTTTTTGTCTCACGCAGAGCCCCCTTTCCTTTGTTCTCTTAGTAGCCAATTACACAAGTGATCACCTCATCAGGAAGTGAGCCTGGCTTATATTTTTGCACTTGCTAAATGCAAGGGTTATAAGGGTCTCAACTCCCTGCCCCCCCCCCCAACTCATAATGGTATAGTGAATTTTAAACCTCTCTTTGGCAACTCCAATTCAGCAGTAAAGAGCAGGTTTTTCCCAGGGAAAGCGGTAGGGGAAATGGAAAACCATTCGGTCACATGGCTGGAAAACACAGGACAAGCGGAAAACCTCTTAGACCCCTGCTCTCTAGGTGCAGGACGAGCTTATGAGATGTCTCTCATGAGTCTTCATATTTGTTAGTCTTTAAGGTTCACAGAAGAAAAGTTAAACAGTCCACTGGAAAGCTGTCAGGAATGAGCCAGCTCCAAGCGAAGGTTTGCAGCCAACGGCAGAAAGCAGCCAGGAACAGAGAGGCTTTGATGTTGGTCAGACAGGGGAGAGCCCACAGCTGCAGACCGTGGCTCTTCCTGACCTTGACAGAAAGGCTGATTAGGCAGGAGCTGAGAGTAGGCTAGAACACAGCCAAAGCTTGCCGGAAGCACAATCAGGCGTGAATAAACTCAGAGACATTCACTCAGAGCCAGAAGAGGTTGGAGCTGATCCAATAAGTCTGAGGAGTCGGCGAATGGGAGGGTTGTTAGACAGGAAGCAAAACAAGACACGTAAGGGTTGTAAATTCAATATCTGCTGGAGATGCCGGAAGTAGTCTTCAGAAGGGTCATCTTGAGTAATGATGCCGGAGGCTTTGTTAGAGCCATCTGGAGCTATCTGTTTTTGCAATAAATCCTCCTTTTTAATTAGCTACGCTTACTGTGTTATCAAGCTGGGAACCTGGACTCCTGACAAAAGCATGTCCAAAGGAGTGCTCTCTCTCTCTCCCTCCCTCCCTCCCTCCCTCCCTCCCTCCCTCCCTCCCTCCCTCCCTCCCTCTTAATGGATCCTGAGATTGTCCAACTTATAAAGATGTCTGCAAACATGATACGAAGGCTAGCAACATTAACCCCAGCATGTGGGAATCCCTTGCAGACGACCACAGTGCCTGGAAACAGAGAGTCAGGTCATATATCTAGAGCAGAGATCAAAAAAGAAATGACTGCTGGAGCAGTGCAGAGAGAAAAAACACCATGGTGCAACTGCAGCAATGAAACCAAATGTCTTCATCTGCTGCAACAAAACGTATCTCTCCTTTATTGGTCTCTACAGCCACATCAGGCACTGTAACACTCCAGTGTCTTGACTTTACCCCCAATGGCACACCCTTCCTTTGTCTCTCAAGATAGATGGAGGTCAACATATTAAGAAGAACCTATGGGCCAAAGTCCCTCAGTCATCGCATAGCATCCATTCCCCCCCCCAAAAAAAATATTGTTGCACTTGTCTAGGCGGTGGAATCCAGATGTTAAATACTTCCTATCTAAGTAGCGCTCTTCATTTTCTCTCTATTTCTCTCTCTCTCTTATTGTTGTTGTTGTTTAGTCATTTAGTCATGTCCAACTCTTCGTGACCCCATGGACCAGAGCACACCAGGCACTCCTGTCTTCTACTGCCTCCCACAGTTTGGTCACACTCATGCTGGTAGCTTCGAGAACACTGTCCAACCATATTGTCCTCTGTCGTCCCCTTCCCCTTGTGCCCTCCATCTTTCCCAACATCAGCGTCTTTTCCAGGGAGTCTTCTCTTCTCATGAGGTGGCCAAAGTATTGGAGCCTCAGCTTCACGATCTGTCCTTCCAGTGAGCACTCAGGGCTGATTTCCTTCAGAATGGATAGATTTGATCTTCTTGCAGTCCATGGGACTCTCAAGAGTCTCCTCCAGCGCCATAATTCAAAAGCATCCATTCTTCGGCGATCAGCCTTCTTTATGGTCCAGCTCTCATTTCCATACATCACTACTGGGAAAACCATAGCTTTACTATACGGACCTTTGTTGGCAAGGTGATGTCTCTACTTTTTAAGATGCTGTCTAGGTTTGTCATTGCTTTTCTCCCAAGAAGCAGGCGTCTTTTATAAGGTCTCTTATAAGGTGGGCCAATTCATGTTAGAGAAACGTTGAAGCTCATTAATGCTGCCTTTTACAATTTCAGGGGCTTCAGGATTTATTGAATGAGCTCATAGTAATGCGAAAAAGGAGCTGCAGCAGAAACTCCCAGGCTAAAGTAAGCTTGAGAGGTTGAGGCTGGCGTCAAGTTTAAGAACAGCAAATCTACTTAAATGTAGCAGTGTTATTATCAAATGTGAAGAGATTTGCAGTCACTGCCAGTGTGCAACTTACAAGGGAAATCTTATTAGTTTTGTTTGGTGAGTGGGATGAAAATGAGACAGATAACTGACGTATGTGTTTCCCCCTCCGTAAGAATGTATTTTATGGGAGGGGGAAGATCTGAAAGACGAGTTGTCAACCTATTTATTGTTCCAGATCTCATCAGGCTTTTTAATCATCCCCCCCCCCCCCGCGCTTTGCTATTGCTGGAAATCCTTGTCTAAAAATGGTACCTGGCATTTTAAAAGAATGTGCCTTTTGTTAAACTGAAGAATTCGAAATTAAAGCCTGTAATGCACTGCCAGGGTGATCAAGAAGGAGTTGGTGGTCGTACTCTACATAACGCTCAATCTGTCATTTTTGTGGGTTGTGGGGAGAAAGTCTTAAGTTTGCATACGAAGAAGAAGAAGAAGAAGAAGAAGAAGAAGAAGAAGAAGAAGAAGAAGAAGTGGTGGAGGAGTTTGGATTTGATATCCCGCTTTATCAGTACCCTAAGGAGTGTCAATGGGATGCGAGTAGTGCTGTGGGTTAAACCACAGAGCCTAGGACTTGCTGATCAGAAGATCGGCAGTTCGAATCCCCACGACAGGGTGAGCTCCCGTTGCTCGGTCCCTGCTCCTGCCAACCTAGCAGTTCGAAAGCATGTAAAAGTGCAAGTAGATAAATAGGTACCGCTCCGGCGGGAAGGTAAACAGCATTTCCATGCGCTGCTCTGGTTCGTCAGAAGCGACTTAGTCATGCTGGCCACATGACCCGGAAGCTGTACGCCAGCTCCCTCAGCCAATAAAGCGAGATGAGCTCAACAACCCCAGAGTCGGCCACAACTGGACCTAATGGTCAGGGGTCCCCTTACCTTTACCTTTAAGGAGTCTCAAAGCGGCTAACAATTTCCTTTCCCTTCCTCCCCCACAATAAACACTCTGTGAGGTGAGTGGGGCTGAGACACTTCAAAGAAGTGTGACTAGCCCAAGGTCACCCAGCAGCTGCATGAGGAGGAGCAGGGACACGAACCCAGTTCACCAGATTACGAGTCTACTGCTGTTAACCACTACACTACACTGGTGTATGCATCAAGGCCATGCGTGCCTTGATGTTAGTGGCCATGTGTCCTGTCTTCCAGTGGGCAGTCCTCTATATGTTGCTGGAAAATAATCTTCTAGTTGAAAGAGGTCTCCATTTGAAGGCAGAAGTCATTCACCTAATATGGTTGAGCTGCAATGCTGTTTGCCCATGGTAGTGAATCCTTTGCCTGGTATAAAATATACCTGAAGCATCCCTGGCAGAAATATCTTTACCTTTTTCTTATTAACATCTAAGAAAGGGACAGCAGTGGTTTTCAATCTGTGGCCTGTGGTCCATGAGGTTAATTCAGGTGGTCCACAGCACACCTGTGGATTTGTGTTCGAGGAAGAGAGCTGAATATTCACGTTGAATATTCTTATTCATTTCGATTGAATTTTGTTGCTTCTTTTATTTTTACCTTATATGTTGTTGTGTTGCGATTTGAATTCTGTGGAATTGCACTTGGTACAAGAGTCCAAAAAACCAATATGTGGTCCACCAAGACCATTAGCAATTTTCAAGTGATCCTTTGCAGGGAATGGCGTTTGGGAACTGCTGCGCAATATAGCTTCCACAGGCAGCTTCCCGACTTTCTCTTTCTTAAATTAAAAAAAACAAACCCACAACTTTTATTTGCTTGAGATATTTTTTTCTTTTTGCCACTGTTGGTTGACCCTTACTGAGTGAAGAAAGATGTTTGAAAAGAAGAATAAAATGCCTCTTTCTTTTTCTTTTTTTGAAGTAATTGCATTCAATTTAGATGATATACCTGCCTTTTTTTTCCAAACAGGGTTAACTTCCTTTGCTAATGTTGAAAATGACTACACCAAATCACTGTTTCGCTCTCACCCTTTCCTTTGTATGTGTGGCTATTATTTAAGAAGTGGTGTTCCACAGGAGGGGGGGGGGACAGTTTAAGATCTAATTCACAGCCCAGAAAATAGAGAAAGGCTTCTGTGTATCTGCTTGTGAGAGACATAATTTGAAAAGCCGGCTCGGAGCTGCTCGTTTGCTATTTTAAACCTAGTTCATTATGGATGGCTCTGCAGTGCTATGTATCACCAGCGAGTGAAACATAAAAATTACTCAAATTGTCCTGCATAGCGCATATGAAAACAGTATTTGGGAACTTATTTGTACTCGTTGGCTACGTAGCTAGTAGCCTTCACCCCGTCTCCATTTTCTCTTTCAGCAATATGGAACGCTTCCAAGAAATTGGGCCCCTCATCTCGAACTCCTATGGGGGTTTATATGTTACATTTAGGGACGCGGGTAGCACTGTGGTTTAAACCACAGAGCCTAGGACTTGCCGATCAGAAGGTCGGCGGTTTGAATCCCCGCAACGGGGTGAGCTCCCGTTGCTCAGTCCCTGCTCCTGCCAACCTAGCAGTTCGAAAGCATGTCAAAGTGCAAGTAGATAAATAGGTATCGCTCCGGCGGGAAGGTAAACGGCGTTTCCGTGTGCTGCTCTGGTTCTCCAGAAGCGGCTTAGTCATGCTGGCCACATGACCCAGGAGCTGTACACCGGCTCCCTTGGCCTGTAAAGCGAGATGAGTGCCACAACCCCATAGTTGGCCATGACTGGACCTAATGGTCAGGGGTCCCTTTACCTTTACCTTTATGTTACATTTAGGCCGTCCCAAGACAGGCAGTTCAGTGTCTGTAGCTTGAAGTAAGACATCCAAATGGGCAATGTGTTGTTGCCAAGGGGTGGCCCATTTATTTATTTATTTAAAACATTATTATTATACCACCTGCCGTTAAAAATCCCAAGGCACTTTACAACGCACCAGTGCCAAGACGACAAAAACAGCAAATTGAAAACCGAACGAATTCAGTAAGTACCGTTTACAAACCGATAGGAACCCAACACTTCTCGTCAACTTGGGATCCATGACTTTCAGGAGGAAACAAGAACCCTGCTGGGTATCTCAGTTAGTTTGAGTGTGGTTCTGATAAATGCCAACATTCCAGGTTCGATCCCCGTATGGATGGGACAGCTGCATATTCCTGCGGGACTAGATGATTGTCGGGTTTCCTTCCAACATACAATGGTATGATTCTATGACACCTGCCTTGCCTTGGGTGGAAAATTACTCCACCATCTAGGCACCAATTTGGAATCCCACTGTCCAGTTCCCTCCCTAGGGCAACCAGGCACCAAGGAAATCAAGTTACCAGAGAGCCATGCAGAATAGGGAACTTTGGCAAATGTAGCTTGCCATGCAGTTGAAAAAGTGCCTTCTTTTGAATCACCCCATTCCAAATATATTACATGTCACCCTCCCATAGCTGTCAACTTTCAGATTTGAAAATAAGGGATCATCAGCCTCAAAAATAAGGGTTCAGCAGCCTCACTTGTCCTGGGGACAGTCTACGGGATATCTAACAATCCGGGATAGCAGCGGGAAGCAGCGGGAAATGGCGTTGTAATAAGGGAATTCCCCGCAAAAAAAGGGAAGGTTGACAGCTATGCACCCTCCAGTGCTCCATTTTCCTTCTCACCTGAGAAACAAAATGGTCAGGAATTATAAAGTTGTTCCATTATATTGTACTTTGCAGAACCAACTACAAAAAAACCCGCACTCCATTTGGTGTTGACCTATGGAGGAATGAAAGTAGAATCAAATGGATGTGCGCTATTCCACACATAAGGCCTCGTTTATATAGATGCTTGGATGTGCAGAGCTCGTGGTGTGCAAACCACAGAGAGCCGAGTTAGGTAACATCTTTCAGGATTAGGTCCCCCGCTATGGTTATCTGCAGCACATTACAGCTGGGGAGACATTAAAAAGCTGTGTTTAACAGCTGCGATATCATCCTCGCAAGCAATATTTCAACCCGAGCTGCTATAAAAACCTCCCTTGTGACATCAAAGCTGTGAAAAATAGCAAATTTGAAGTGCAGGGGGGGAAAGCCCCTCCTCAACCGCCTGCCGCAGGAGTAATTGTTTCCTGGCAATTGACATTTCAAGAGCTGTTTCTTTAAATGCCCAGCCTCTCCATCTTACTTGGCTTTCCCCCCACCCCAGCATGACTGAAGGAATCTAGAGCAGGGATAATGGCTCGCCGCAGGTTTCATCCGAGGGGGTAATGAAAAGAAAAGGAATGATGGAGATAGTCGGGACGGAGCGATTTCCACTATCTGATGCCTCCCCCCGCCACCATGCTCCAGTGATACAACCAGCCTGTGCTAACGACGGAATAATAGGTCGGCTCATATGCTCTGCTCCATACCAACAAACCCATCCTCCCCAATAATAAGGAGCCGGGAGCACGGGAGCGAGAACTATCCCATCATCAGTCACTTTACATCTGCACTCCGAGCAAACAGAATGGCAGGCACACTGTTCCCTGGCAGCTTGCCAGGGCTGCAAACGATCGTGGCACTAATTAACTCACCTGTGGAATTCACGCTCCGCAGCCGGGCTCTTTATGCAGTTCACCAAAGCGTGCTGCCAAAAGAGGAGGTTATATTTTTTTTTTAGAGAGAGAGAGAGAGAGAAAAGAACCTGCTGGTAAAAGGGGGAAAAAAGTTTTGAACATCCTGCGAGGCCGACAGGTCTGTTCCCGTAACAACTGCACCATGCAGGTTTAAGTGGAGCATATCAAAAAACCATCCCACGGGATAGTGGAAGTTACCTGGCGACAGGTGCGTGACCCCAGAATGTGTCAGTTGTACATTGCCCACCCCTCCATTCATCCCACCTTGTTCAGCTCCGCCTGCTTAATGGTGTAGTGCTTATTTTCTCAGTTTATGTGCCCAATGACTGGTGTGGGCCAGTTCAGTTCTCAGCACTGGGGAATTGTCCCTGCCATCCCCATCCATCTAATAAATAGCCACATTACAGGTAATTTTTGACATTCTGAACATTCGCGGGTTTGAGGACATAGTTGTACAACTCCCTGACTTGGAAATATACGCCGTCGGTTTTTTTAATATATTTGTTTTTCATTCCTCCATTTGTTCTAGAAAAAAAAGCAAAGGAGCACCGTACGTGTAGCACTGCATCCACATTAAATGGTTATAGAGCATCACAAACCCTTTCGGTGTCTCATTGCCCTCTGGTTTATTCGGGATATATTTCGGGAGAAATGTCTATAGAATAGATTCTGGCATCTCATAAATGGATGAATAGTCAGTTTGCTTTCAACTTTGTTATCTGTCAAACTTTTCTTCACTTTCCTTCAAGATATAAAAGGGCATTATTTCTTCAGGTAGCCATAAGCAATACATTTTGGACCAGTTCTCTTCATCAATTTAGCTTAGAAACATCCCTGCTGTCCCCTATAGAGGCAGCAGCAGGACAGGCAAGGTCTAATAGATGCTAGGAGGGGTGTGGCAGGCTGCCACAAACTGTGTAGCCTCCAAGCCCAATGGGCATGTGTTGGGCACAAGGGAAAATGGGCTCACAGTCCCACATGCTTCTTCTTTTAAGTAAGTTATTGAGTAATATTTTGTGGTTGTTGTTTTGCCTCAAGAGACAATGGAGTGCACCTCAAGGGCTAAAGTCAAACCATGGGAGAATCAAAGAACCTGCAGTGATTCTCCAGAGGTAACTGTTGCCTCCTGTGTTGTTTTTGCTGTGTTAGCAGCACTGAAGTCACCTCCCTGGGGTGCAAGCCTGGGCAGTGTGTATGGAGGTCCTGGGCTACCCATATGACAAGACACACACCCTCTCGCCCTCACTGATGTGGTCCAAAGGACAATAGAGCAATACCTTTGGCCCCAGCTGGGCTGCAGGACTTGCCAGAAAGAGGTGTCCAACAGTCTTAGGGACTCCAGATTTGTGTTGGGTTTACTCCTTAGCCTTTTGCTCTCCCAAAGATGGCAAGGTAGCAGGTGTGGGTTTTTCCTCAGGGTTTGCTCCTGAACCCTTTCTCATGGGTAAGCATAGCCACAAGGCAGCAGAGGTTTAGGATCAGTTTTCCTTCTCCTTGATGGGCTACCTTCTCAGGTTGACAAGCCCCATCTGCCCCTTACTTCCCTCTACAGCTCATACTTTCTGTTCTACTACAGTCGTACCTTGGAAGTAGAACGTCATCCGTTCCAGAAGTCCGTTCAGCTTCCAAAAGGTTTGGAAACCAAAGTGTGGCTTCCTGATTGGCTGTAGGAAGCTCCTGCAGCCAATTGGAAGCCACGGAAGTCGCGTCGGACGTTCGGGTTCCAAAGAATGTTCCCAAACCAGAAGACTCACTTCTGGGTTTGCAGTGTGCAAGAGCCAAAACGTTCGACTCGCAAGGTGTTTGGGATCCAATGTACGACTGTACTTATCTTTAAATATTAAGAGTATATTTAGTTGAATACCGAATTAATACTCCTAAACAAGCAATAAAAAAGTTGCCAGTACTTTACTCTATGCATGGTAGCAAATGGAGATCTTCATATCAAAATTTGCAGGAAGAGGAGGGAAACACTTCCTCCTGGATCCACAACTACCTGCTTTGATAATTTTCTTTAGTAAGAGGATAACAACACTGCCTACCTTCCACAGCTGTTCTAAGTTTGCAGCCTGATAAAAAATATATATTAAGCTCTTTGTGCATGCAAGGGTCCTTTGTAAACACTCAATATTACTAGTGATAATTTCTGCTCATTTCCTTATGTTAATGGAATTAGGGAACTAGAAAGGAGGAAAATGCCGAGTTGGGCTTGAGGGTGTTGTTGTCCCATGTCTTTCTCTTGACCAGCATAATCTGGTAGCAACCATGTTTATGTGCACATATCTGGTCAGTTCCCCTGACCCAGCAGATAATGAGATTTATGGATTCATTATATCCTTACTTGCCAGTCCCCACAATTATAGCAGCATTGCATTTTTCTTTTCTGTGAAAGTCTCATCCATGTGCTTCAGGATGAGGGATAGTCCGAGCATGTTGGAATTAAAGAGCATCCGTTGCCTTTCTTCAACAAATTCAACATAACAAAACCAACAAGAAAATAATAGGATTTTTCTCTTTTTAAACAACCTGCCCCCCGCCCCCCAAATCTGATAGCTAGACCTCAAGTGTGGTTTGTTTTGGTTTTGGAGGAATTTCCTTCTCATAAAACAAAGAAATATAGCTGGTAACTTGTGAAATGTTTTGTTAAGGGTGAAGACAAATGTGATATTAAACAAGGGCTCACAGCAAGTTTCTTCTAATGCAGCGTGAGCTCAGCTTCCTCCTGGCTTTATGATTCGAGGCATGGACGTACATGTCAGCACACTGAAATCTCCTTTGGCTATCAGTTTGCCCTCCCTCCTGCCCTGTTCTTCAGGCAGGCTGCTTAGGTTTTTGTTGTTTAAAGCACCACATGAATGTTTATTAATTTATTTTTCCATCATCACCTTTATTTTTGCCTCCTCCAAAGTTTGAAAAGAAAAGAAAAAACAGTGATGGGCTTAGGTGGTTTTGTCCACAGCTGGTTTCTAACTTGCAGAATTATTTTGTTGTGGGGCCTCTTTTTATTGGAGCTCAACCCTGGAGAGGAACAAGATCATTTCAGCTGAAAAGGAAGGTCATTTCCATACATGCTCATCAGGGTATACATGCTCTGTCTCTCCTCCCCAACCACCCACAGTTCAAACAAGAAGCATTATTGTTATTACTACTATCATTGTGATTATCATCAGTACACGCTTTTCTCCTATACAGCAGAGGTACTAAACCTAAGGCAAGACTTACTCGGGCTGCCCCTGAGCTTCACGTAGAAGAAGCCGTTCTTCCCAGTGGAGGATTTGGGGATACAGAACATGCAGCAGCTTGACTGTTCACTGGAACAGAAAATCAACATCATGTTATGCTGCTGCTGAAATAATTGTACTGGGATTCATATGTATGGTCCTGGTTCACACATCTTGATAAGCTGTGGCGAGCAATAAATTTCTCCTCCTTTGCTCTCCGATGCCTGGAGTGGAGAGAAAGGTACCATGTGGTTTGGCTTAGCATTATGTGCGAGCCAGCATTTGTTTCTGTCTCCAACAAATGGTGAGTTCTAAGCCAAGAACAAACTTTGGCATATGCACATACTTTGTTTGGAGGAACAAGCCCCGTTCACCCATAATGCTAAGCCAAGACCCATAGTTTGTTTCACCAGCCAGGATCGACTGAGCAGCATGCACCAGCAAACTGATTCTTAAACTGACATAAACCAAAGCTAACCTTAATGAGCAATATGCAATTTTTGACATTGCACCTATATCCCAAATCCTTAAGAAAACAAAAACAAAACAGTCTGCTCTATCTAGAATGGATTAAAGATGCATAGAAATACTTTTGTCACCATCCAAAACCGTGATATATGAACATGTAAAACGCACTACAATCTCACAGCATATTTGATAAATTCAATGAAATGCACATGGTGATAACCCAAGCCAAATCCCCATGACCTGGAGGTTGCAACATATCTAGGTTTAAATCTTTGACCCATCGGTTGAGAGCAGGGTTCATATTCTTCTGTCTTCCCAAACTGAGGGGGCGGGATGGGGCGCAGAGTGTTGGCAGATGGGAGGATAGACAGAGTTGGCAAGCAATGTGAGCAGGGTTCATAGCCCTTAGTGTATCCTTTACTACCAGCTGAAAACATCTTTCCTTGCTATTCTACAAATGGAATCACCACAAAGTCAAACGAAGCTGTCCAAACTAGGGTTTATTTTTTTAAGTTAAGTGGAATAAGGAGCAAAATTAAATGTGCTTTATTCCTCCCACTCAACAGAGATATTGCCTTCAGTTTATGTAAAAGGCTACTTGTAACGTTTAAGAATGGAGGAGAGCCTCACAGGATTCTTTTTGTGGCAATTACGTCCTCGTTTTTTGTCGTATTTGCTGTCACATAGAATGCTAAGTAGCCCTGCAAATGCTTGATAAATTGTCATTTCTTTTTCATTTCAGAGCTCCACAGAGACCCAAGCAAAGAGCATTAAGAAGCAAAGGGGGAATGAGACTGTCTTCAGCACAGGAAACTAGTTCGCATTAAGGTGAAGAGACAAATCACCGCCTCAGTCTTGCTTTGTACTGCCACAATGAGAACTTATCATTGCTTCTGGCTCCTCTTCTGGGTTGGTCATCCCCACCAAAGTTCTTCCACCCCCTTATCCAAAAGGACTAGTGGCTTTCCAGAAAACCCAAAGATTTTGGATCTATCTAGAAACAGCAGGAAAGAACTTAATCGCTCCAAAAGAAGCTGGATGTGGAATCAGTTCTTTCTTCTAGAGGAGTATACAGGCTCTGACTATCAATACGTTGGCAAGGTAAGTTGTTTTTCAGCACCTCGTACTCTACAGTTTTCAGAAGTCTCTCTGGATTGACGAGACAAAATGGGATGCCAATTCCATTCCAAAGACTGCTGCTTTATGGTCATGGTAGGAGAACGCCGGGGGGGGGGTAGTTCAGAACCTGAGCTACCATCACAGGAAATGTAAGGAGAAAGTGGCCTTACTTTTGTAAACAAATATGTTCAGGGTAACATCCGCAGTTAGATCTTTTGTATGTCTTTAACAAGGGAAACCATTTTGCTGCATAAAGAAAACCAATGGCAATTAAGTACAAAATCACCATTTGACCCTTAATTACAACAGAGATACCATTAATTTAGGCAATTCTCAGGATCTGGCTTCAAGAAAGCATTTTAATAGATACCATTCAGAGATTTGGAGATTTAATATTCGATGTTTCATTTTCCTACACTCCAAGGTGCATCATCAAATGTATTTAAGGTCGTAAATATTAAGAGGATTGGCTGAAAAGCCAGCAAATGCTGAGGTGTGTGCTTAGTCACAAAATGTCACAGATTACAGGAGGGTTGCATATATACTGACATGGTTTGAGACTTGTTCTCCATCACACTCTTTGTTGAACTGCCTTGGTTTCCTATTAAGAGCTCCTGTGTTGGTATGTGGAAGTATTTGTGTTCTGTTAAAATGTTGAGTAACACGATGCTGTGTGTGATTTATTATCCCCTCTTGTCCGACTACGTTGTGTCACATGTTTCAGACTGTTCCTCAGTTTAAAAGTGGTAAGACCTAGAAGGAAGGGGGCAGCGACAAAGGACTCTGGGAATTGCTCCCTGAGACTGACTGGAAGACTGACCGCAAGGTTTTCTGTTGAAACTCATGTCTCTGTTCAATGCTATGTGTATGTAGCCTACAGCAATCATGATCATGCATTCTTCACATGCAATGATGAACTGGGGACTGTATAAATATGTGTTGTGCACTCCTCAGAGTTGTGCAGAATCTTTGGGTGTTAATCAAGCTGTTCCTTCTGCCATGACTGAATAAGCTGTTTGGTCTTCTGGGTGTGATCATTGGCTAAGTTCACCCCAGCTCTATTGGACTCCTGTCCACAACCCTAAAACATTACCCCAAAATACCCGTTTTTCCATGAACCTGTATATGTATGATTTTATAATAACATTATTATTATTATTTAAAAAATAGAACTGTGCAAATGATATCCCTTTAGTTGCTTGTGCTAAGCTCACCTGAGGCGAGTACAAATTGTCCCTAGGCAACCAGGCATATTATTACAAGGTGGGGAGGTTATAGTTTTTTTGTGAGCCACCTCAAACAGTTCTGTTCAAAGTTGAGGAAAACATTCAAACTGCTTAAGTTTGTTATGTTGGGTGTGCACGCTTGTATTATTTCTTAGATATACACCCTGCTCTGCTATGTAAAAACTTTTACAAGGAAGGTTTCAAAAAGTGTGATGTGCAAAGTATCACAAAGCACACGTTCCTTCTGTTTCTTTCTCTGCTCTTTGAAGATGCCTGGCCACCCTTTACGCTCCTCAGAGTGGCAAGTAAGGTGAACAAAACTCAGATTTTTTGGTAGGTGAATAACTTCGTGTGAACTTAGTCTCAGTTTATCTGGCACACCTGCAGCAGTCCAGTAATCCTCAGCTCTTTACACAAAGCCATGTGTTTGTTTTTGTTTGTTTGTTTGTTTGTTTGTGTCCTAGATCTTTACTAAGTCTCTTCATTTAATGATTAACTATGGATAAAGGAGGGACGCTGGTGGCGCTGTGTGTTAAACCACAGAGCCTTGGGCTTGCTGATCAGAAGGTTGGCAGTTCGAATCCCCGCGACGGGGTGAGCTTCTGTTGCTCGGCCCCTGCTCCTGCCAACCTAGCAGTTCGAAAGCACGTCAAAGTGCAAGTAGATAAATAGGTACTGCTCTGGTGGGAAGGTAAACGGCGTTTCCGTGCGCTGCTCTGGTTCGCCAGAAGCGGCTTAGTCATGCTGGCCACATGACCCGGAAGCTGTACACCGGCTCCCTCGGCCAATAAAGCGAGATGAGCGCCGCAACCCCAGAGCCGGCCATGACTGGACCTAATGGTCAGGGGTCCCTTTACACTTTACCTATGGATAAAGGGGGTGGGGGCTCTATTGCAGAAGTAAATCTGCTCTCTCAGTTGGAATGAATGGAGAAGCACGTGGAGACAGAAACCCAATGTGCACATTGCAATACACATGTTAGGCCAGAGCTTTCCAAACTGTGTGTCGCGACACGTTAGTCAGTATGTTGGCTGCAGTGTGTAGCGCGAACACTGGAAAGGGGTTAGTTTAACCTCTGGTTTGCTAGTAAACCTGAATGACTGTGTCACGAAATGATGCATGTCTAAAAGGTGTGTCACCAACATGAAAAGTTTGGAAAGTTCTGTGTTAGGCTTTGGACTGGGGCGATCATGCTTAGCTTAAGATATTGCAAAGTCCTTAACAGCAAAAAGAATGCCATGTTACACTGATTCTTAAATCGGGGCTTGTTAGCTTGATATATCACAGCTTTCATTTCAGTTTGGGAGCATCATATAGCAGAATCCAATTCAGTGCGCAAGTTTGGAACAAATAGATCAGGGAATGTAATTTGATTCCATGAAATTAGAATTAGAGTTTCTATGCTGTCATACTTTATAGTGCAGCCTAGGGGCTTCTTGGCTCCTGGATCCAAAGTGTCCCCCCCCACCCCCATTCAAAAAAAGTACAGTTGTAAGGAACTTTGCATACTCTGGCAATGGTAGCAGCTTACCAGCTTACTGATCTAAGATGTTTCCCCCAAATCTAACCAACATTATTTTAGGGAGTTTAACCTAGTTCTGTATCTGTTGCTCCTAATACTGAATAAAAGTGGGGTGCTGGATTGTTGTCTTTCTACTAGTATTTTTTTATAAATGCATGTTTACAAATGCATTATACAGAATAGAGAAAAGGCCTTAGATATAACAGAGAGGAGAGGGTGAGAGAGGACCATAGATCTACCATTTTTTGTTTCATGCCATACCGGTAAAAGATTAAGCAGGATGGGGGCTCACTTTCAGAGAGGACTCCTTACACAGCTCCACTACAGCAATTGTGGATTCTAACAAAAGGCCATTTTAGTTCTGGTTCTGTAACTATCGGGGAGGACATCTATAAGCAGAAAGAACACAGTGTCCTTTTTCAGATCAAACACCGCTTGTTTGATCTGAGCAGTTTTTGATTCAACCTGACCTCTTAGACTTTGTGGACGAAACATCTTCAATCTCTGGGGCTGCTTCTTGACCTGCGGTGCATAGAGTGTGATCTTTCTCCACTGGGGCTATGACTCTTTCCCTCAGAGTAGATGGCCTCTTCCTATGCTTGCCAATCAGCTGCTTGGCCATGGATGGATTTGACACAGAGATGAGCAGGTTGAGAAAGTAAGAGTCAAGCGCTGGAACCTGCTACCTAACTCCTGCAGTCTGAAACAGTACTTCATTCTGGAATTTGCAACCATATTTCCCAGAATGACTCACAGACTCAGAAATGGAAGCTGGAAGCAGATCGGCTTGGGAGCAGTCACATATATTGCCACTAAGCTGAAACATCCACCCATATGTGGTAGCGCTTCTCACAAACTGTGAAGAGGGACTGCCTTTTTGCCAATTCTTTGGGCTAGCAGTGTGTGTCCAAGGGAAGATAGGGCAGGCTTGCATTGCCACAGAGCCTAGCTTCTTGCTCGGTGCTGTGAGCTGCTGGGAAGACAGGGGATGGCTCCCCATCGCCGAGGCAATGCCACACCATCTTTATTTCCCAGTGTTGATGTCGCAGGGCCTCTCAGGTCGCCTGCAGGCCAAAGAGAGCAAGAAACGTGAAGCTAGCGAGCAGTTTGTTGTTGTTGTTTTTTAGTCGTTTAGTCGTGTCCGACTCTTTGTGACCCCATGGACCAGAGCATGCCAAGCACTCCTGTCTTCCACTGCCTCCCACAGTTTGGTCAAACTCATGCTGGTAGCTTTGAGAACACTGTTCAACCATCTAGTCCTCTATCGTCCCCTTCAACTTGTGCCCTCAATCTTTCCCAGCATCAGGGTCTTTTCCAGGGAGTCTTCTTTTCCCATGAGGTGGCCAAAGTATTAGAGCCTCAGCTTCACGATCTCTCCTTCCAGTGAGCACTCAGGGCTGATTTCCTTCAGAATGGATAGGTTTGATCTTCTTGTAGTCCATGGGACTCTCAAGAGTCTCCTCCAGCACCATAATTCAAAAGCATCGATTCTTCGGCGATCAGCCTTCTTTATGGTCCAGCTCTCACTTCCATACATCACTAAGCGAGCAGTTAGTTTCTTTATTAAGGAAGGAAAAACAAAACAAGGAGGCTCGGCAAGGCAAATCCCTCTGAATAGAGATGTTGCTTGACTGACGAGCGGCCCCTCCTTTTTTGCCTTCTCCATCAGAACTCCACCCCTGTAGTCGCTTGTTATGGGAAGCTGCAGGCATTTCCTTCTCTGCCTGCCTGGTGTGTCATTCGGCAACATGCAGCGGTCTCCGTGATCTGGGAATGAGTGGAGCCTGCGAGCTGCTGGCAGAGAAGCATTCAGGAAGGCAAGGAGAAGCCCTGTCCGGCTCCCCTGTGTCTTCTCTGTTGGAGCCTGCATCCAAACTGGACACTTCATCATCCCTCATGCTCCCTGTTTCCAGTCTTTCCCAGCTTGTACCGTCCTCTGAGGTGTGGCTGGAATCTGACCGCCACTGTCCTGGGTCCAAGTCTCCTGCTTCTGTGCCATCCCTGGGGGGTTCCTGGGATGGAGACACCCACCCCTACTTCATCCATCCAGTTGAGTGTTCACAGCACAGTGTTGGATGGGGAGCCAGCCCAGTTAACAATCAAGAGGCAACGCATTGAAACCTTGCCCAAAATGTACCTCTAGTTTGCTTATTCCATGTTGGTTTGCTTGTTCCTTCCATGGCTGCAAATAGCCATGGAATAAGCAAACAAGGGGTGCATTTTGGGCAGGGTTTCAATGCTTGCCTCTTGATTGTTAACCGGGCTGGCTCCAGGTTCGAGTGGGCCATCCGCAGAATTCCCCCTCCACTCAGTGGACGCCCTGATGCAATTGTCTGTTAGTAGTAAGCAGCTCTGATGACTATCTTTGCAGGCATGGTGGGAAATTAAAATTCCCAGCCCTTTCTCTCATCCCGGATAAAGTGACAGAATGATTGTAAGAAATTTAGATGGATGCTCTGAGCCAACCAGCACCTATTGGAGAACCAGAAAAGAGACTTTTGGGTAGGTATCTGAATGCCTACAGAGCATCAGAGCTGTGGGATATCCTGTGGTGCTTGGGTCTTCTGCAGCTGCCTGAGGATGTCAGGTGCTGACTGTTGATTGTTAGTAACAGTGCATCACTAAAATGCAGAATATTGAAATAATGACAGTTCTGTTGCACGGCAGGAATTGTTTGCTTCATGCTCTGATGTTCCTGCAGACATTCAGATTGTGCATCGCACCTGTGCTTCCTCCATCAGCTAATAGGATAGGTCTGTACAGTCCTGTTATCTTACATTTGTACCTTGTCAACTTGGCTTATCTTCCACTTTATCTCAGCCCATGCATATCACCATGTGTGTGATTTATATGGTGTTCCTGTAATATTTGGGGTTGTTTACAAATATAGAAGTTGAGCATAGGTGGAGAGGCGCACAGTTAACACCCCTTCCAAGCAAATCTTCTGCCTCCTATCAGATCCCCAGAGACACACCAGCACCCAAAAAAGGTAAACACCACCGTTCAGCTAGCTGCTTCTCTCTATCTCAATTTTTTTTTGAATTTTTTTTCTACCTTGCTATTCCACCGCCTATTTCTGTTCTTTTCTTTCTTTCTTTTTTACACAAACAGAGAGAATCATTCTTAGTGGGCACAAGGGAGGTATTCTGTCCCCCCACAAACCCTGGCTCTGATGAGATTCACATTTCTGGGAAATTCCGCTCTTTCTTGGTCATTAGTTCCCATTAAGAGCCATTTTCTTGGCCACTTCAGCCATTAGCTTTGCAATCTACACAAGCAAAGGTACTGCCAGCCTATTGTTCATAACTGTGTGTGTGTGTGTGTGTGTGTGTGTGTGTGTGTGTGTGTTTGCAGTGTTCATTCTGCAATGGAGCATACTCACGTTTGAATAATGTGATGTAGCCATCATCATGATGGACATGCCAGTGTGATGTTACCCATTTGTGACTTGGATCTATGGAGGTAGGACCTGCAAAATCAGAAAGCAGTGTTCTAACTGTGTACACTGTTCTTCCCAATGCACCGTTGCCTGTCTCTTGGAAGACCTAAAGTATGTACTTAGGTCTTCATTCCATAAACTGCAGAGGGAGTCTCTTAGCTCAAATATGGATACTAGGATCTGAGTCTGATCAAAGAAATGTGATAGGCCCGAAGTTATTTTTTTGAAGTTATTTATTTAAGTGTGAATGGCACTCTGTTTTGCAAAGTATGGAATGGACACATGGTATATAAATGTCATTGATTCCATGGCCACGAGCACTTCACAACTAGCCTTCTTGGGTGTCAGAGCAACTCACATCCTTGTAATTGAACAATGAGCCATGGGGCACGAAAGACAAGCACATGTGTTATTGGAAGTGGCTGAAGTGTTAGAATAGGGGTGCCGTATGCAAATGTCTCATTGATTATAGCAGAGTCAACACAAATAAGTTTTTAATGCATCACTAAATGGTGGGAGCTATGAGTGACAATGGGTTTGTGTAGATAGATAATGCTGATTTATATAATGTTGGTATTTGATCTTTGTCTAAGAGGCATATTTCATGCATAGATGAATCCAGGTTTGTGTGGCAATATGCAATATGCCCTCTGGTGCCACCTTCCAGTTTGTGCCCACCCCACCCCCGCCTCGGTGGGATTGCCTGTCAATGGCAGGCAGCTCTGATGAGTATTTCTTCAGGCCTAGTGAAAATTAAAATGTCAGTCCCCACTGGGATGCAGTGACAGGGCAACACCACTGTCAGAGACAAATAGCAAATTTAAATAGTGCCAGAAAGTCACCCAGCTCTCACTGGAGCAGAAGAAGAAAAATGCAGCCTGGGTAACTCAGTTTGATTCGAATGCAGTGCTGATGACGCCGTGGTTTCTCAGGGGGTTGGACTAGATGATCCTCATTATCCCTTCCAACTCCACAATTGTATGATTCTAAAAGGTGAGTGCAAGGCAGGTATCAGTGATGGCTGCTGCTGCAGCCATGGCGGCTGCCCAAGTTGATGCTGGTTTTATCCCATAGTGGATTATAGAATGCGGTATCCCCAACCAGGTATCCCCAACCAGGACGCGGGTGGCGCTGTGGGTAAAAGCCTCAGCGCCTAGGGCTTGCCGATCGAAAGGTCGGCGGTTCGAATCCCTGCGGCAGGGTGCGCTCCCGTTGCTCGGTCCCAGCGCCTGCCAACCTAGCAGTTCGAAAGCACCCCCGGGTGCAAGTAGATAAATAGGGACCGCTTACTGGCGGGAAGGTAAACGGCGTTTCCATGTGCTGTGCTGGCTCGCCAGATGCAGCTTTGTCACGCTGGCCACGTGACCCGGAAGTGTCTCCGGACAGCGCTGGCCCCCAGCCTCTTAAGTGAGATGGGCGCACAACCCTAGAGTCTGTCAAGACTGGCCCGTACGGGCAGGGGTACCTTTACCTTTATCCCCAACCAACCTCACATACTCTCGAGTTGACAGCTCAGGGTTAGTGAAGAGGGTCTAGGTTCTGATGAGCCAAACTGACCAGTGAGAAGCCAAGCAGATACAAACTTATCTTTGAGAGTCCATACTTTCACACCGTCCCAGTAAGCCACAGTTTACCGTGATCTGCAAACTGGGCCAAACGATGAACAACCAGGTGTCATTCTTTGTTGTATCCCAACGAACCTAGTGAGACATCAGCCAGTGAAATCTTAACTAGTATCTACAAAAGTAGGAACCCCAATCTTTTATCAGCTAGAAGCTGAGCTGGAATTATTTATAGCAGCTTGTGTGCTGTAGCCGCTCACCAGAGTGATTGATGGGCATGGTAGCATTTTAACCTGAAGGTATCTTTTCTTCTGATTCAAAGAATATGACATTCGGCAGGATCTCTAGAACAGAAAATAAAATGTAAATACTTGAATCAGGCTCTCTCTCCCCCCTCCCCTTTAAAGGGATAATGTTTTCCAGTATTATTGTACGCTGTAAATCTTGAACGAAGATGCACTGAAATGTGAAAAAAGGAGGCGGAAGTTTATATGCTGGCTATAAAATGCTGTCAGATGGAAACAAGAATTAGAAGTCAAGACTCTCCTGTAGTAGGGCCAAGGAAGTTCATGAGCACACACGCAATTAAATGTGCTTTGACTCCTGTTCGATTCTCACTGTCTGAGAAGCTGAAGTGGCGAAGGAACAATGTGCAGACATCTCTTTAAAATAGTGCTACATAGTCCTGTTTCTCAGCTGATTTGTTTGGTGTTAGCAGCATTTCCGAATAGTGCCTTCATAAACCCTGGCAATGATGACTTTTGCCGAGAAATATACCGTATTTTTCGCTCCATAAGACGCACTTTTTTCCTCCTAAAAAGTAAGGGGAAATGCATGTGCATCTTATGGAGTGAATGTGTTGTCCCTGGCAGCGGCGGAGCTGGGGACTTTGGTTCCCGGAGTGGTGGGGGCATAGCGTCCTAATGGCGGTGCCCTCATGAGCATCCCCCACCTGAGTGAGGGGGTGGGGAGAGGCGAGGTGGGAGAAGAGGGCTTTAGAGCACTCTTTAGAGTTCCCTCCGCCCAAGGGGCTCTGTGACTTGCATGAGAGCAGCCAAAAGCAAGCAGCCGTGATGGCACCCCACCGGGATCACGCTGCCGGGGGCGGTGCACTCCCCACACACTCCTCTTCCTCCGCCAGTGCCTGAGATCTGCAGCTGAAGAGTGGTATATGTTTAAATAATGGAATTCCACTTGCTGGAGGAGGACGGGGTGGAGAACCAGGGTGGAGAACCAGGGCGGGGGCAGCATCTGATTTATTTATTTTTTATGGAAAGTGTCTTAAGTATGTGCAAATTGATTGAGACTCTAAAAACCTGTGGGCTTCAATGCATGGATTGTGCTTTGCAGTTGGGATACAGATTATAACAATGTATAGTTGAGTTTGGGAAATCATTTTCAGATGAATGGGAAAGGTTCGAATGATTTCTTCTTATTCCCTGAGGTGGCTTGGCTCACAATGAGAGCCATATGCTTTGTTTCACCGGAGTCTTTCATATATTCAAGAAGGATCTCCTTCCCCTTTGCAGATGGCATTCTGTTTTCTGCCTGGATGGTAGCATCTGTTCGATGTGGAGTAGGAATTTTCGCCTGGATTCAACAACTGCGGAGTACAAGGATACATTTTGTGTATGTGGATTCCTTTCCAGATCTTGCGTGCTTTTGTCTTTTTACATGGCCTTGGGCATGTAGCTCTTTCACAAAAAGATGATTCCCCCCCCCCTTTCTTTTTTAAAAAATGGGCAGCATTCCTCACTTGCTCTAGTCACCTAGAGTTATCTCTTCATACACTTTATTTCCCATATTCTGCTTGCGGTACACTTTTAGCCTGGATTGTGTTGGGCCAACCCCATAGCTCCACATTCGCAGGAGTGTCCTTACTTTCATCTCTGAAATGCTGAAGGGATTGCAACTACCCTCCTTTATCAAAGAAACGCTTTGGGAAAGGGCTTCAGGTAAATATATATATATATATGCTTTGTTGTTTCATTGAAAACAAATTTCCCTGGACAGTAAAATAAAGGCCTACTGCAGTGTAGGAATCACAATAATAAAGACAAGGTGCCAAAATAGACAGGATTTATCTCATTAATACTGTAGCCCCATTGCCTCGATACTGTTCACTGAACCAATCATTCAGACTGCAGAAGTGTAGAACTGTGTAACTGGGAGGACTAAGGTCATGCACCCAGACTCTTGCACTCAGATGCGATGCTCTCTGTCCAGACTCCCAATAACTGATTGGTTCAGGTCCACCCAGTGCATTGCAAGGTGAAAACATGTCTTTCTCTGGATGAGGAAATGCCACAGGGAGTCTCAGCCCAGTCAAACTCAAATGAAACAAGTTTTAAACATGTGCTATGAAACACATGCTGTCAGCATGCAGCTGGGCCATCTCCTTCCAGTCTTTCCGCTGCAAAGACCATCGGCCTCTGCTCTGACGTATATCAGTGACCTGGGCTCCAAAGCTAGGGCACACTATCAGCGGAGCGAACTGCGCACACAGAATAGGCGTGAGGCTTGTGGAAGCATACTACAACTGCAGATTTATTAATGATAAATCAGGACAAAGAAACATGTCCTCTCTCTCTATCGTCGTCTCAGAGAGAACAGGGAAAAGCAAAAGATATACACAATGGAAGTTCCCAGCAAGCTGTGCTGGAATGTAAACAGACATGTGACATGTAACAGTTCCACACGTCTGCTCCTTAAGGTGGAATGGAAATGTCAACATGTTATTCATTAATGTTTAGTGTGGAGGAAAGAGGTCCATCCTGAAAACATAACACGTAAGTGGCTTTTGGATTGCCAGATTCACAGTCAGGCACACGATCAGCATTGGGGTGTATGTGTTGTATACATGAACCCAGGGGCGGAGGAAGGGGGTGCAGTGGGTGCGGGCCGCCCCAGGTGTCACCAGTGAGGGGGGTGACAAAATGATGGGCGGCACTCACTGCGGGGCTTGCAGCGCGCCCAAACCACGTGTCTCTCCTGCCCAAATGGTCTGCCCGCTGCCTCTCCACCCCCCCCCCCAGCTGTAGGGCGGCTGAGTGGGTGGAGGCAGGCAGACTCCGGAGAACCCTCGGTGTGCCACACCCCTATAGGTAGCTCTCCTCACCCCGCCCCTATGGGTGGCTCGCCCCATCCCAGGCGCCCGAGCATCTTCCTCTGCCACTGCATGAACCCCCTAAGCACCCCCTTCCTTTTCTTCAATATGAATGAAAAGCTGCCGTTCACTTCTGGGGAGAAAAACCCCAGAGCTACATAAAATGTGTCAGTTGCCCCTGGACACTACTGAGAGGCCACCATGGAAGCAGAGCACAACTGCACAATGGAAATTTTGTTTCAGCAAGTTATTTGTCAGCAAAAGTTAAGAAGAGGAGAGCAAGGATTAGCAAGGTTGTTCCTCTCTCCTGAGTCCCTTTCCTCCCTTCCCCTACCCGTGAACACAGACAACTCCTTCCTGTTTCACAGACTGTATTCCTTTTCGCTTTGGCACACTGAGTCTCTTAGCCTTCTTTCCCGGGTGGCAAGGAAGGGGAAAAACATGGCATTCTGTTTCTTTTTATTTCTATCATTAATATTCTACACTCTGTCACTTGCCTTTCCTGACCGCCCTTTCTTCCATCCTCGAACGTATGCACTCACTAGACTTCCTGTATCCTTTTCTTCCCTCCTCAGATCACTGGCATTGATGGAAGCTCACTGCACTGTCAATCCATCATAACAATGCAGAGGTAACTTTTGAAATGACAGGCAGCTGATGTGTTAGTGGCTATGAAGAGAGGGGAGGGGGCTGGTGGAAGCTGAAAAGGCAACCTGAACTTTTCATGCTCATCCAGTTGTACTGCCGAAATCAAATGTGGAGATGAGGGATATACAAACCAGAAGTTGTAAGATGCATCAAACTCAACCCTTCAAATTAGTTACATGCCTCCTTATTATTGATCCATTTCTTTGGGTCCCCCAAGGCAACCTAGGAGGGTTCATTAAACCAACCACCATCCAGTTACAAGCATCTTGTTACAACAATCTCTCTCCATCATCTTATCTCGGGCCTTCATCTAAAGTCCCTGGCAAGTGTAGTCAGGAATGAGAGCATTCCAAGGTAAACATTTGCAAAAGAAAAGAAAAAAGCAGCAGTCCCCATTTTTGCACCAAGGCACCTCAAATTCAGCAGATGTAATGAAATGCACCAAATATAATACATAGTTTCTATTAAGCTCCAGACACAGTATGTTAATAACTCACATTTATCAACATCAAATGTATGTTAGATTCTATTCACCCTGAATTATTCACATTTTGAGCATTGTTCTGCCCTTTAAAAGCAGCCAAAGAAAATATATAAGTCATGCAGTATTTATTATCGATCCATATTAAGAAACTTACATAGCAGTGCAGGAAGAAACCAAGCAAATATAGAGGAAGTCATCCCCCAAGAACCAGACAAAGAAAATGAAACCCTAGAGAAGTCAGCAATGAGCTCTGATCTGGCTACATGCTTGCAACAACTACACGAGTTCAAACTTTTCATAGATGAAGCTGGTAATACTATTGTGTGATTGTTTTATTCCTGTTGTCTGCCTGAGCCCAGTCCCCCTTCATGCATTGCCGAAGGCACTTCTCTGCTTCCTGTAAACTATATTCATTTCCTCTGCAATTGTCTGCCCTGCTGTACTGGCTTCTGAAGTATGGAGTGTCAGCAAACTGATCACAACGCTTCCCTTTTTTTATTAGAAAAAAGAAAAAGAACATTTAATAGAATGCTTAATCTCATAATGGATCTGGCTGTGTGTATCACAGAACAGCTGGGATTCAAAACACATTCAGCACCAGTTGCTGTCTGAATAAGGGATGGGAGATATTAAATAATTGGGGCATTTTTTTGCTCATGCATGTGCATTTGTGTGCTAGCATAAATCCTCCTCCGTCCCCTTCTTCCACCGCTAGCACCACACGCATGGTGAGTTTTAATTTCTAGGGATCTGGGTTAGAGGATAAGAAAGGTAAATAATGGGACACACAAATAGCGGCAGTTATTCGTCAGGGACGAGTATCAGAAAATTTGCACCGTCCCTGATAAACAGGGAGAAATGGAGGGGAACAGGTAAGCACATTTGCCTGAGGTTGCTTTTTAACCTTCTTCCTTCCAGTGTCTCAGACACTGCCCAGACACTGAGGTCTAACGCCAAGGGCCTTTTGGCGGTTCCCTCATTGCGAGAAGTGAGGTTACAGGGAACCAGACAGAGGGCCTTCTCGGTAGTGGCACCCGCCCTGTGGAACACCCTCCCATCAGATGTCAAGGAAATAAGCAGCTATCCTATTTTTAAAAGACATCTGAAGGCAGCCCTGTTTAGGGCAGTTTCTAATATTTAATGCTGTATGGTTTTTAACACTCAATTGGGAGCCGCCCAGAGTGGCTGGGGAAACTCAGCCAGATGGGCAGGGTATAAATAATAAATTGTTGTTGTTGTTGTTGTTGTTGTTATATAGAATATAGTGGTAGAATTCCTGATCGTAGGACACCAGAATGCAAGAGGTACTCTATTTTTCAGTGCTCCCTGCCATGTAAACAGATTTCTAATTGTGGTAAACCAGCTCAGCAGAAGGAGACGCATCACATAAAACCTTTCTCCCTGAAAGGTTAGTCCAACATTCTTCCATCTCATCTTGCACAGAGCACATTTCACCTCTTGTCCCTGACACATTTTTGTATGGCAGGCTGGGGCTGCTCATTATGTAAAAACTACATTCATAAAATGCAGCCCGAGCAACAACAACAAAAAGTGATGTGTTTGGGCATTTATGGTGGGGTGGGGTGGTGGTGTCAGGCATGAAACCCCCTCCATCACCATGAGTTTCTGAACACAACGAGCATAACACCAAGAATTCAAGTTTGGACTTGAAAGTAGTTCTTCTCAGTTGCCTGGGACTTGAGACTACGTCGTCTCCCTCTGTTCTTCTCCACTCACCTCCTCCTCCTTTCTCCTCCATATATGAGAGTAACATATACGTCGACATGATTGCCCACATCAAGCGTTCAGCCTTCCTCTGGGTCACCTTTGTCAATAAGAAAAAGATGAGAGTTTGCTTTCAAGTGCATCCATCAGGGAGCGGTAAGAGTCTGTTACCTGCTGCTGAAAGGACATGATGTTTTATTCAACCACATCCTAGTGAAGACACTTGTGGATTTTAGACCAAAGGTTGCTTTTTATTTATAGTCCTTCCTTAAGAGTGCTCTCCCCGCTCGAGACTTCAAATGCTCACTGGGGTCAATCTGCTGTAGCGTAGAGAACACGAGTAGTCTCTTTTTATGTCTGTATCCACTCTCCATAGATCAGTGCTCCTTCGGCTATCAAGAGAGTGCTGTGCTGTTCTTTTCAGCCATTCCACCTCACCCCCCACTCAGCTATTTGTGGGGAGGGGGTGAAAAAAGAAATCACCATGAAAATGGGAGAAGGGCTGGGAAAATATCAGTGAAAAATTAAATAAGGGTTTGTGGGGGCTTGTCCAAGTTCCCAGCTTGATAACACAGTAAGTGTAGGACGTAGGTAATTAAAAAGGAGGATTTATTGCAAAAACAAACAGATAGCTCTGGACGGCTCTAACAAAGCCTCTGGTACCATTACTCAATATGACCCTTCTGAAGACTCCTTCCGGCGTTGACAGAAGATATTGAACTTACGACCCTTACATCTCTTGTTTTGCTTTTCACAACATTTTTTTTTATATGTGCCTAGATTCCTCACAGGTCTGGCTCTATAGCAAACATAGTTCATTCTTCTTCATCTACACATAATTGTATGCACCGCTTATGTACACAAATGAGCAGGCTGGTGTGCCTGAAGACACTCTAGAGATGTACATTCATGTAATCTGGGATTTTTAAAAAATGCCAAAGACCTTCAATCCATATTTAATTCAAATTCCGTCCCTTTGAATTAAACTTAATCTGAATTAATGAATTCTCGATTGAAAATTCATTCTTGGATTTCTCTTGATGGTTAGGCTTGAATTGAGTGCTCAGCACTGCATTGCTTAGCAGTTGAACAAAAGTTCAGAGCGTGTGTGGGAGCCACATAAAAGTTTGTCTCAACTGTACCCCCAGCTGCTTAGTGTTCTCTTGAATCACCCCGCCACAAAATGGATTCGCCTTGGCTTGTGCCAAAAACACGTGCTAGTTAAAAAAGGTTTCCAGGCATGTAGTTAGAAGACAGACATTTCAGAAACAAAAGGACATTTTGAGGAAAAAGACAAAGGAGTAAAGGACAGAATTATAGTGTGTGTGTGTGTGCACTGCAGTAAGAGTAGCGTGTTGATGTTTTTGAGATATCGCACCCCCCTCCAAAAAAAAGTTCACCTCAAACTTCACCCTAAATAGAGGGCTTTCTCCATGCAGAAAAAAAGTATCGTCTGATTCACCTTTTGTGTTATTGATCTTATCCCTTTATAGAAGAAACTCTCTGAAGTGGGGAGATGGTTGCTCAAACATTTATAAGAAACTTGATCCTAACTTTTTAAAATATATTCCTGGGATTAATTATATCTCTTTTTTTATCATTTTTATTGAATGGTTTTATGTTACAAAAAACAATACAGCCATACTACCACTAAATATAATTAAGAAATAAAAATTACATACATCAATATTTAGTTTGTTATTTGTTATTTACTGTCTTATTTCCTCCCAAACTTGCATACAACAACACACATATGTGCAGACACCCACACACCCACACCCACACAGAAAATGATAATAATGAAAGTAAATATTTTCCCCCTTTTATCTTCCAAAATCTTTTCTTCTTTTCTTATATCTCAGTAACCTGTTACGTGTAAGAACAAACTGAACTGTAGAGGGACATTACTGAAATATTACACTTGAACATTCTTATTAATCATAAACTAATATAAACTATGAATCGCAAAACCGGCAGTTTGCAGGTCAGCAAGTAATAGAAAAACAGACCCCTTGAATGCAGCTCGTAGACGTTAGCAATAGCATTATTCAATTACTTTTATTTTATACCCTGTCAAACAGGAAAGCCAAAATATCTTTGAACTCTCTGTGAGTTGGTTGTAAATGGACAAATAATCAGTGATAATTTGAGATGGAGCAGGATATAAGCAAAATAATAATAATAATGTGCGCCCCTCTAGTCCTTAATCTTGCTTGCACTCACTGTAAGATTGTTCTGTTGTGATGCTAATTTTTCAATAATGGGAACATTTTTCTGTTTCCTAGAAGAAAATGACTTTTGTGCTTCTTATGGCTTTTCAAGTCTGCAGAGGTTTGGATTTTTATTCCTGATCACTGAAGTGTATATGCTGGGTAATAAAATAATTTGTAAACTCTCCTCTCCCTCCTCCCCACTTTCTCAGATATATGTAGAATGCAGAACATTCATAATGCCCAGCATTTGAGGGTTATTTTTTGTTGTTATTGCGTTAGCAAATTCCACCAGGGCAGTAAAGTATTGCCTTGGAAATTGGTGTGTGAATTTCAAATGGCAGCGATCCACATTTGTTCTATGGGGAATCCAGCAAGTGGAAGAGAGAACATGTGGCTATATATTTCTTAGCCCGTTTCTATGCAAGAAGACAACATGCGAGGTGACCGTGTGGAATTTATTTTCGCACAATCGCGTCCATCAGAATCATTTTCGTATTAATCCCAGCTTGCCATCTTTCCCCAGAAATGAGAGTTGCCTAGCTTCCAATTCCAACTTTCCTCACAGCTGCAGCTGGAATGTACTATAGACTTTTTAGCACGTTTGCGCCTTCTGCACAGGGCAGCATGGGATATTTCATTTCCAACCTTTCCTCCTTACAATGGGCTTACTTTCTAGGGAAATTATGAAGCAAGTGGGGTTCCTTTCAAGGTTTTTGAGGGGCAGATATAAAGGGATGGAGGGCAAGAGAGGTTTAATGTCTTATTGTTGGATATATCCAAAATTGAATTGCAAAAACAAAGCTGTACAGTGGTACCTCAGTTTTTGAATGTCTCCATTGATTAATATTTCAGTTTTCGAACACCGTAAACCTGGAAGTAAATGCTTCCATTTTCGAATGTGCCTTGGAAGTTGAACAGCTTCTGCTGAGTGTATATTAGGGCGGTTCATGAAAAACTTTTTTTTAAAAAAATGCCTGCTCCAAAGGTCTTATCTTACTACATTAGGGGGGCCACCAGGGGGCGCATTGGAAGATGGCCGACAATAACATCTCTCTGACCCACACAAGGTAATTAAGAGGCTGCTATGGGAAGTATGCAGCCTTCCCGGCCCCCCAAGGGGATGGGGGGCTGCCTTGCCAGCGGTGTCCATAATTCACCCCCGGATTCGAAAGAAGGGGGTGCGGACACTTGGCACAAGCCCTCGTGTGAAGTCGGCTCTTCCTGACGCTGTCTCCAATCAGCGCACTGGTTCGCTTTAGCTCGAAATATATAATTGGAAATATATAATTGGAAAGAAGCTAAAGCACATACATCAAGCAAAGATCGGGAGTAAAGACTGCTGATTAATGGATCTCTGTGAGCGGAGCGACGGGCGGGACAAATAAATCAAGTGATGAATCACCATCAAAAACTGGTATGTTTGGAGTGAAACGGAAAGGAGGTGGAGGAAAAAACTTCTCTTTTTTTTGCCTTATGTGAGTATTAATAACCCTCTACCCCAGATAGAAGAATCGTTGCAATTTATTAATCACAAGCAGGAATTCAAGAACTGTGTGGAGTGAATTATTGATCAAAGAGAGGATTGGTAAACATTGGAGAACGGAGGAAAGTTTTATGACGTAGTTTCAAATGGCGTCTCACCAAGACAGGCTTGCCTAAGAAGGACGGGGGGAGGAGGACCAGGGTCATCGGAATGTGAATGGTTATCAGAATGTGATCTAGACCTGGCAGAACCCTCTGAGATATGTTTGGCAAGCCTGGGAAAATCAACGGACAGACTGAGGGAAAGTTCTTTACGGAGGTGTGGAAATGGCGTCTGTCCTTATGTGATATGATTTTTTGAGAGTGTAAAACCCACACAGAGGATGTTTGTTTTCAACCCGCTTGTGAAGATTATCAGAGATCGCAAAGAAAGGAATATATGATAACAACAAGAAGATGAGGAAAGTAACAAAGAGACTATCTGGACAGAACTGGATAGAACTGTCTAATTAAAGCAGCAATATAAGATGTTTGGACCCCTTTTCGGAGCTTGAAGTATGGGTACCCCCAACAAAAAATTAAAAATCTAGCTGTATAATTTGGAACTAATATGATTTGGAAATAATGTGATTTGATTGGCCTATTAATAAAAATTATATATCCTATGTGGTGAAGGCTAAAATTTCAATTCAGTGGAGCAGGGTCAAGATATTAACTGATATGCATGAAATTTCAGATATAGCTATATAATCCCTAGTGTAGTAAGATAAGACCTTTGGAGCAGGCATTTTTTTAAACAAAGTTTTCTATGAACCACCCTAGTGTATATGTTATTTTTCTCAATTTTCTCTATTAAATTTGCAGACCCTCCCCCCCTTTGCGTCTCAGTTTTCAAACATTTCGAACTCTAATGGTCTTCCAGAATGGATTACGTTCGAAAACCGAGGTACCACTGTATTTAAGAATGCTTGCAGTGCTTTTTATTCCACGTAATAACCATGAAGATGTTGTAAGTCCAAGTCAAATGGTTATTCCTTTTCAAAAGGGAAAGGGTTTGTGCCTATGGCATGCATAGCTAGTGCATTGGCCCATGTCATCTTACGCATGTTCTTTGTGGAAGCTAGTCCATTGAGCTTAGTGAGACTCACTCTCTAATAAGTGTAGATTCAGATAGGTAGCCGTGTTGGTCTGACGCAGTCGAAATATATTTTTAAAAATAAAAAAATTCCTTCCAGTGGCACCTTAGAGACCAACTAAGTTTGTTCCTTGGTATAAGCTTTCGTGTGCATGCACACTTCTTCAGATACACTGAAACAGAAGTCACCAGACCCTTATATATAGTGGAAGGGTGGGGTGGGGTTTTTCTCAGAAGGGTAGTAGGAGTTGGGTGATTGACTCAATGGGTATGGTAAACCTGTTGATGACTGTTAATGACTGCAATTAGTCCTACAGGAAAATGCAAGGGATAGTATGCAGATGATTAGCATATGTAATGAGACGGGAATCCAATATCTCTATTAAGACCAAGTCTCTCCATAGTTTTCAGTTTAGTGATAAATTGTAATTCAGCAACTTCTCTTTCAACCCTCCTACTACCCTTCTGAGGAAAATTTCTAATAAGTGTATTTAGGGTTGCACCTTTACAGCACAATCCTATTCTCGTTTACTCAGAAAAATGCCCCACTGTGATCAAAAGGTCTTACTCACATTTAAGTGGGTAGAGGATTTCAGCCATAATTATTTATAATGTTATCTAATCAGTGATTGTGTATATCCAGGAAGCTGGCTGAAATGTAGCCTGACTAGGGGATAATTGTATCAAGAACCCCTGAAAGCAAGCATTTCATTTTTCTGTCAAGTTCTTTCTCTTGACATCACAGTGACATTCCTTAAAAGTAATCTGAATGGGTGCACAGGTTTTAAAAATAAGTGAACTACTTACTTTAAATATAGTTTTAAAATGGTCCCATTATTATTATTATTATTATTAGTAGTAGTAGTAGTAGTAGTAGTAGTAGTATTTTGTTAGTTGGAAGGGCTTGTTTAAGTCTTAGGCTAGACTATGTGCTATTAAACTGTTTCTGTACTCACATACAAATTACAGTGGTACCTCGGGTTGCATATGCTTCAGGTTACATACGCTTCAGGTTACAGACTCCGCTAACCCAGAAATAGTGCTTCAGGTTAAGAACTTTGCTTCAGGATGAGAACAGAAATTGTGCTCCGGCTGCATGGCAGCAGCAGGAGGCCCCATTAGCTAAAGTGGTGCTTCAGGTTAAGAACAGTTTCAGGTTAAGTACAGACCTCCGGAACGAATTAAGTACTTAACCCGAGGTACCACTGCAGACCGAAATCGGTACTCTCCAGTAGACTTATTTTTCTTTTTAACCCAAACCTATTTAAGCCTGTGCAATGAGTAGGAGTGAAACCTGTGCCTTATCCTCTTAATCATTACATCTTGACTATGTAGGCGCCTGGTTTGCTATGCAATATGTCTAGAGATGACTTATTTCCCTCCTCCATCAGCCTTCCTTTTCCAGCCAGTGAATTAGTAAGGCCTATTTAGTAAAGCTTTGCAGATGGTCTGTGGATTGCTTCCCAATCGTTTCATTCTATGTGGGAAAGCACCCTTATAGAGAGAGGTGTTTGGTCTTCCTCCCTTTAACTTGGCTTCATAAATTAGAAGAAGAGCATTGATTTCTGGCTAGGGAGATTAATGGAAGGAAAGTCATTCTGCTAGCTACACAGTCCTGTTGAGAAACATTTAAAAATGGTATATTAATTTGTAAGAAAAACTAGATATAGATTGGCAGTGGAATTCTGTCTGTCTGTTTGTTTGTTTTAGTTTGTGAGATTTTCTGAATATTGTTGTGTAGAGCTGAACATGATATACCTGGCTGAATTGCTTCCTAGCTAAGCAATAGGCTGTATGTTGCTCTATAAATCTCTGATTCAAAATGAGCTTATTACCTGGAAAAAGTAACAGTGCAAACGATGCCAGCATCTGCCTTGTGTAAACCAGTATTTTAACCTGACAGCTACTCGCCCACCTTCTATTCAGTATTTCAAGCAGTTTGCCGTATGTTCTGTATCTTGTTAGTGGTGAATCACAAATCTGTTCACCTCAGAAACAAGAAAACAGCTGCACCGAATCTCCTAAGCACAAATAAGTTATAAAACGTAACTGACACTGGATAGGTTCATGACAATTTCAGGATGCTTGCAGACACCTGAGTTAGTGCCTCCCCTTATAATTTTCCAGACTGCAGTCACCCATGGATAGCTGAATGACACTAGATTTTCCTTCTCCAGATTGGACTGTACATAACATATTGCATTAGTTTTAAAGCCTTAACAACATCCTGTTTCTCCCTTTGCCTCACGTGCCCAATTTCAACCATAACTCCCAACTTACTATTGACTGAACTTTGCTAGCATTACCCTTGCTACCCTGTTACAAAGTTCACACCTAGAAGCTGTCACTGCTCAGATTTTCAGGAGAGGTGACTTTGGCCATTCTCGGTCACCATGAACAGAATTTGATGGTGACCAGCTTGTGGTGGCCCTCATTAACTGCAAGCTCAAATTTCAGAAACATTGGGCATTGCTGGATCCAATACATTGGACTCGCTCACAAAACCTTTGAGGGCATGTTTGGACATCTATTTGAGGGCCCAGTTTGATATCTGCCCATGGTGAATGGGTTGTATATAGGTTCTGCAATGACAGGAGAAACCAAAATGTGCTGTCAGTGAGTACATGAAGTAGGCACAACAGCCATTTTGAGTTTATTTGTTGTAATGCACAGTGTTAGGTAACATTTGTTTGTTCTACTCTTCTGCAAAAAGTTGCAGTACAGAACAAGTTTGCTGCAGCAAATATTACAGGTTTCACCAGGGTCTCAGATAACAATTTGGGCAAATAGCTGCTGATTTTTTTGGAAAGGTTTCCAGTGGTCTGCCCAGTAACTCCTAGATGCGTGCAGAAGCTGATAAAACATGTTTGCCCCTGCAATCTGTAAGGTAAAGATAAAGGGTCCAGTCGTGGCCGACTCTGGGGTTGCGACGCTCATCTCGCTTTATTGGCCGAGGGAGCCAGCATACAGCTCCTGGGTCATGTGGCCAGCATGACTAAGCCGCTTCTGGCGAACCAGAGCAGCGCACGGAAATGCCGTTTACCTTCCCGCCGGAGCGGTACCTATTTATCTACTTGCACTTTGACGTGCTTTCGAACTGCTAAGTTGGCAGGAGCAGGGACCGAGCAACGGGAGCTCACCCCGTCGTGGGGATTCGAACCGCCGACCTTCTGATTGGCAAGTCCTAAGCTCTGTGGTTTAACCCACAGCACCACCCGCGTCCCTGCCTGTAATCTGCATCATACACCAAAAGAAAGAAAATGCAGCCTCCTGTGCTCTCAGTCAACTAGTGAGGAAATGCCAAAAAAGAACATTCTTAATTCTGGACCAAAGTAAATGAAATCAGAGGTGCAAAATTCCCAGAGATGGGAGGCAGGAGAGGGAAGATGGTGATGCGAAGTGTCAACATCCCATTGTGTATTTCTGATAGATGGTAAGAAGAAAAAAGAGGATACAGGCACAGGACAGACAACTCTGTGTCTTTTACATCTTCTAGTATAATCCTTTGACAAAAGTGTTACCGTGGCAATAGATGAAAGCTAATTTATAAAATACAATAATAAATCATTCAGTTCATATGATATACTCCCGTGATGCTATTAGACCTAAGTGCTGTCAATGTTAGACCGAAAGTAGAAAAGAGTTGTTTATCAAATCCTATTTTGCTTTAAGGAGGGGAAAATAAAGAAAAATGAAGGGAGAAAGGGAGGAAAGATATATCATCAAATCAAACCTTTATTGTTGCAATCGGTGGCAAGCACTGTTGGGCATATATAGTAAATAAAATAAAATTAGACTGCAAATTGCCAGTTACAGTTAAAGGTAATCCTGCACATTGTTAGGTTCCTAAAATCCCATGGAAGCCAATGGGGTTTAAACCACCTAACTGTATCCCGGATCACACCTCAGGTCTGAAACTACAAAACTTATAGGGCACAATAGTGCTTGCTCCATATAGAGAAAACAGGGTGTGGTGCAGTTCTGTTGGGTGGTAATAAAGCTTACGGTTGCTGAATGCTTTCAAGTGAGCAGAGCAAGAATTTCATGGACATAGCCGGGATGAGCTTATCCATCTTGGGATATTGCTCACGATCTCTTCAGGAGCTGAACGAATAGTGTAGATGTTTCATGGTCACTTGAGCTGCATCGCCAGCATTGTGTTAATGTCCACAGCTTGCAATTGTGTGGGAAACTTTGCTGCTTTAGTGCCCATTGTCTGTGAGTGGTTGTGAGACTACCATAAAAATAAGCTCTCCTTCACTGGAAGTCTTCTGTTGTTGGGTGCTTTCTAGTTCTGGATTTCCTGCATCATGCAGAGAATTGAAATAACGTATAATTACAACGGTTCATATATAAGAGGTTTTTTTTTTTAATAAAAAAGGAATGAACAAAGTAGGTGCATTTTAAGTACACTAAATTATGTTACTCATTATTTTTCGAAAAACACACAAAATAATTGCTAATATATATTATGGCTCATTGCCAGTACTCTATTAACTTCCTTTAATTACTGTTGTGTCTCTGATAAGCTGTCAGTTTTAAACCATAAAAATAAACCAGCAAAATGAGATTAGCAATTATCAAACTCACACTAACACAATGTTCAGTTTGCTGGTTTTGTTGTCACTGAACAAAAGGGAAAATGGACTTTTTGAAGTAAAATGTTTCAGGTATTCTGTACGTGGATTCATTTGTTGCTAACCTCCTAGATTTTCCTGGACCCTTGCGAAACCTCCTTAGAACTCCATTTTCCTCTCCCTTTCAAGAATGTTTTGTTGTGTCCTTGTGTGCGTGTCCTTGTGTCATTCTTAGCAAGCAAAGCGGGATGCCAAAGATGTGTCTCACCTGGGGCTCTTTTTAGACAGGAGAGAGTTCCAAATGTATGGTTGGCATGGAGGGGGAGTGGATTGTTATGGTGGTGTATGGAAGAGTTATTGTTTGAGCTGCATCTTGTCCTGATCACACACAACAATAGGATTGTTCCCTGTGCTGGCTCAATACGTTTTGCCTGAGCAAGCCCAAATAATTTGTCTGAGATGAAACCCACATATTCCTTCCCTCTCAGAGCCAACACTGAAAAGTATTGTTGCCCCATTCTGACTGCTAATCCTGCCTCCATCTATTCATTTTTTCTTCCTTTCTAAGACCTCAATCCTGTGCATATTGTCCTGTGAGTAATTCCCACTGAACTCAGTGGAATTTAATTCCAAGTATACCTACATAGCGCCAGGGACGCGGGGGGTGCTGTGGGTTAAACCACAGAGCCTAGGACTTGCCAATCAGAAGGTCGGTGGTTCGAATCCCCACGATGGGGTGAGCTCCCATTGCTCGGTCCCTGCTCCTGCCAACCTAGCAGTTTGAAAGCACGTCAAAGTGCAAGTAGATAAATAGGTACAGCTCCGGCAGAAAAGTAAACGGCGTTTCCGTACACTGCTCTGGTTCGCCAGAAGCAGCTTAGTCATGCTGGCCACATGACCCGGAAGCTGAATGCCGGCTCCCTCGGCCAATAAAGCGAGATGAGCACCGCAACCCGAGTCGGTCACGACTGGACCTAATGGTCAGTGGCCCCTTTACCTTTACACCTACATAGCATTATTCTGTTTATTTCACCCAATTTCTCTCTCTCTCTCTCTCTCTCTCTCTGTTTTTCACACACACACGCAAATACATGTCTTGTTTCCACCTTTCTTAAGAGAATTTCATACCCACTAGGCTATCTGCTAACTAGGCAATAGAAAATATCTCATAGAGGAAGGGAACCTGTCTGTCTTTCCCTGTGGCTTCTAACAGGTGTTAACACTGGCCAAAAAAAACTTAAGGAAAGCAAAAATGAGCAACAGGTTTTGTAAAAACAATTTACTTCAAAATATCAACAGTATTTACATAACACCATTTTGGCAGCATTGAAAGCATGCACTTAAAAGTGTGATATTGGTAGCTGTAACAGACAAGATCATAATATTGCCAATCTATTTTTCTCGAACATCCATGACATACACAAACAGCTATACCAGCTTTGTGGAGTGGCTTAGAGCTGGGATGGTGAAGAAAAAAATGGAAGGAAGGGAAGGAGAAAAAGAAAGACCAGAAGCAAGAGAAGGGGAAAGGGAGAGAAAATGGAGGAGAAATAACAGGAGGAGGACTATAAAGAGGTAAATAGGTAGAAAGCAAATCAGAGAGAAAGGTTTAAGGAAAGTCTGAGCTGAGTAAGTCTCAAACATTAGATGAAAACTTTCCTCTATAACTTGGCCTTTGGCCGGTTAGCATTCTATGGCCTTTTAAATGTGTTTCTGTTTTACTATGCATTTTGTGTTCTCCTTCTGTATTTTTATGTTGTGAACTGCCCCTTGATCTTTGGATGAAGGATGGTATACAGATTTAATAAATAAAATAGCAGATAAAGCAAAGCATAGGAAGGGAAGGCACATGAAACAAAGGATTTCTACTGCACAGATTTGTGTAGCAGCTGGTATCCCACTAGCAAAGGGCTGACTCTTCTAGTTCTGCCTTTAATTATGGCCAGTTGAAGATGCTCTATGGGTACACATGCTGCCCTTTCTGAAGGGAGTGGCAGCAACCAGCTGTTGGCCCACCAATCAAAGGAAAGAGGTTTTCCCAGGTGACAAGAAGCACCCCAAAAGA
Source organism: Podarcis muralis (assembly GCF_964188315.1). NCBI lineage: Eukaryota > Metazoa > Chordata > Lepidosauria > Squamata > Lacertidae > Podarcis > Podarcis muralis. The sequence goes on along the minus strand of NC_135662.1, from coordinate 68,670,041 downwards.
GTGGTCTCCTCATGGAGGAAAGCACCCCCGAGGAAAGAAGAGCTGCCATTCCTGCATCCTGCAGACCATCATTCCACCAAGTGCACAGTGTACCAACAACCTAGATTACAGCTATGAGGAAATGTGGAGGCTGTCAGGAGCTTGTCCTACACTCGAGTAGGACCCTGGCAGAGACACATGCCCAACTGGCATGTTCTCTCCCTCCTGGTTGATCGCTCGGGAGCTTCAAAAGCTTTCTTCAGCCCAAACATCACAGCGACCGATGCCAACAGACATCGGCACACTTAGGGATCCCCAGAGTGTTCGCAGTTTGCGTAACAGACCTCAGCAACGCAGCATTTTGGCTAATCTACTTTATTTACAGATAAACACACATGGAGCACTGCAACATGGCTCCCTCTCTCTCTAGCATCAGATAGCAAAGAGAAAAAGAACAAAGGACAATAGTCCCACTTCATTAAACACAGTAACACAAACATCCTGTCTCCATGATTTCCCACTCTGTGGAGTAAAAATATACACTGTCATGTGAAAGACAACAATCCCATGACTGCAATCATGGAGCAGGAATTCTAACAGAGGCATGGGAGTGGAAGTGAAGGTGTTCTCATTGCTGCCATAATGCACCATCTGAGCAAACATTTTCCTAACGATGGAGCTGTCCTTGGTCCCCTCCCAGCTCAGCTACTGTAGCTTTCTGATTTGATTTACAGAGCTGCAGAAATGCAGAAGAACAAAAATCAATTTGTGAAAGGTATAATTCCACTCCTCAATAAAACTTCCAGGCGGCTTACAAATTGCAGCCTGATGTTTTTCTTTCATATAAGTTAGGAGGAAAAGATACAGGGGCAAAAGGAAAGGCAAAAGTAGGCTCCGAAATCTCTTTTTTTGTGTGTGTGTGACTCGTGCAACTTTAGCAGTGCTTAAAACTAGATTTACAATTTTGTCATTGAATACTAGCATTGGCAAACAGTTGCCTGGAACACTGAAGGAAAACAAGTAGGGAAAGATAATCTTTAAGTAGAGAATCATTACAAGTGAGTCAGATGATTAAACTTAACAATGGTATTCAAGTGAAATTAGCAAAACTGTGTCTACTGCAACACTTAACCTGTTTTTATTTGTGGTTCATCTTCTGTCTTGCTTTCCCTCTTAAGTGTATTATTTCACAAGGGACTCCTCATTAAACTCAGGGAGTTAAGCAAATTAATTTACTGTAAAGACTACGCCATTTTGTTCTCTCTTTTTTATTAAAAAAATTAGACACAGCACTTTCTGCCTTTTCCCCCGTATCAAGTTGCAATTCACATGATATTCAGATTTGGGAATACTGTAATAATCCATAGTCTAAAGATGCTTACTTCACTGGATGAAGGCTTGAAATATTTCCCCTCCCATACATAAGAGAGAATAGTAAACTGCAGGCTCATAATAAGGAACTGAATCTTAACTTGTTTAAAAATATGTATTATTTGCCACTGCGGTTGGTGGAAGCTTCTCAACACCTCTGCACACTTCAAGAAGGGCCAAGAGGACTCCTTCTTCAGAGCGCCACTGCCAGTGTTTGCTATGGCAACTAGAAAGACTGTTTTACCTTACAGTGTTTTAAATATATATTTTTGAAACTTAGTTTAAAAGGCTTTTCTGGCTGCAGCAGTAAACTGCAGCTGCAATGCAGGCATTTTCTGAGCCAATGTGAAAAGAAGGATCTCTATTGGCCTTTTATCAGAGCCCAGTGGAGCAAACAGGCAGGGGAGACTTCTTTAAGTCCCAGTCATTGTCCACACACCTCCAGCCATGTCTGGTGGTAAGCAAGCTCGGACCAGTGAGCAGTGTTAGAAACTGAGATACAAAAGCTAGGAGCTAAATGGCACCTTAAACCTGGGTGCAACAACGGAATGTCTAGGCACACTTTTTGTAGCAAGAATACAAAGTTGAAAATGAATGAACTGCAGCTAAAATGTTATGTTCATTTTTCACATGGTCTAGTCCAGGGGTAGGCAACCTAAGGCCCATGGGCCACAAGAGGCTCACAGGGGTTGTTTAACTGGCCCACAAGCCACCCCCGAACCGAGCCACCAGCTCAATGAGTCCCTGCGCACTGCACTAAACTGGCACAGTGTGGTGCAGGGACTTGCTTCTGTGGTGCTGGAAATCACATCTGTGCAGACGCCAGAAATTGCATCTGCACAGATGCAGATCCCGGAAATTGCGGGCACGCACGCTCACACACACACGCTATCTGTCCCACAGAGGGATCTCCGCTGGAGTGAACCAGCCCAGGTGAGATAAATCTTGCCGACCTCTGGTCTAGTCCTTCCCCTGCCCACCCCCCCTAATATTCTTAAGAGGGTCTCTTTTCCAGTCTTCAGAGAGTAGCTGGAAGTGAGGAGGCAGAAAAAGGTCTTCCTTTCCATCCACTTCGCAGTTTTAATTGGAAATCTTAGCTGCAGTACTGCATCCAGAGCTCAGAAGCTGCTCGCGCTCATGAAATTCCCTGTCACAAAATGTCCCTGGAACAATGGGAGTTTTGAACACTGCCATTGAGAGGCCCTTTTCAGCCCTGGGGCACTCAGCTAATGCCCAAACTGCTTTACCTCTGGTCTGGCCCTGCATAGGATCCAGATGATGAGCAATATCAACACAGTAGATATTAGGCTGCTGAGTCAACAATAGACTGTGTTGTCCTTTCTGGGAAAACAAGGTGGACCTCCAAATTCTGCAAGTTAGGTATGGCAAGAATAGATGCAGGTGGAGTGTAGCACTGTTGCTTTGAGTTAGCTGTGGATTTGTTTTAATTACATTCTAACCCTCCCTTAAAGGGTTAAAGTTGAATATTGTGGCTGTTGAGGTCCTTCCCTGACCCCCACCCCACCCCACCCACTCCATCTCTTGCTGGTTTTAATGGAACAGAACAAACTGCTAAGCTATTTGAAGAAGACCGAGTGAGTGTTCAAATGACGACTGAGCATGTTTTCCTCCTCAATCTTTTCATCTTTTGTTTCAGAAATTCTTTTATGCTATTATGTTAACACGTCAAATAGGTCAAGGTGCATCCTGTACTGGAATGAAAAGAGGGGGGGGGTTAAAATAGTCTTTGTTTGAACAACAGCAGAAGCAGCAACAACACAGCACAGATTCAAGGACAAATGCAAGCAGAGAAATAAATCCTTTTGGCGACCCCCACAACCTAAAGTTTCAAACATCCTTGACAAGAGGCATACATATTGTTTTTGTTTTTAATCCTTCTGGGGGTTTACTCTAAATTATTGGCGTGATGTTTAAAATGGAATGCATTAAGGGGAAAAAGAGATTTATAACAGAAGAACCACCCTTTTGTGTGCAAAGTTGCCGTTCACATAGATACCTGAATCATTCTTAATTACTTCAACTTGAGGGTGAGGAGAAGCTGCGTCCTACCACACGCCTTCTTGACCCTTGACCCTCAATTCAGAGGGAATGGCCAAGTGGATCCAGGGATTAGTTGATGCCTCACTTTAGGAGAAAGTACTTCAGCTGTCCTTGAAAGAGGAGGTGGTACGTTCTCTTCTTAAGATGACTTCCCTGGGCCTGGAAGAAGCGTTGTTCTTGTCATGGTACGGCCCATGGCAGCCGTTGTGTGTTGGCACCCACAACACTTTTATTGAGATATAAGTACTGTCGCCTCATGTTAAACCCCCCCCTTAAAAAAAAAAGCACTAGAATGACAGTGGTACCTCAGGTTACATACACTTCAGGTTACATATGCTTCAGGTTACAGACTCCACTAACCCAGAAATAGTGCTTCAGGTTAAGAACTTTGCTTCAGGATGAGAACAGAAATTGTGCTCTGGCGGTGCGGCAGCAGCAGGAGGCCCCATTAGCTAAAGTGGTGCTTCAGGTTAAGAACAGTTTCAGGTTAAGAACAGTCCTCCGGAACGAATTAACTACTTAACCCGAGGTACCACTGTATTGGATACTATTGTCCAATCACTAGTGCAAGACGCTTAAGAAGGTGGTTGTGGGGCCACTTCAAGCATGCTCAGATGAATGTCCATTTAAATCCAGCTTCCGTCCAGTTTTGGGAGCAGAAACAGCATTGGCTGTCCTGACTAATGACCATTCCATTGTCAGGAGAGGGACAGGGAGAATGTTTTAACTGACCGTGATATTTTCCTGACTGAGTTGGGACTTGGAGGCATTGAATTGCAGTAGTTCTGCTCCTATCTCCAGGGATGGAGCCAGAGAGTAGCATTGGGTGACCTCTGTTCAGCCCTGTGGGAGCTGTCCAACACGGTCCCACAGGGTTTGATCTGGTAGCCCAAGCTATTGGTCACCTGCATGAAGCCTCTGGTATCAGCCATCAGGGGATTTGGAGAGAAATGTCATTAGTACCCTGATGGAACTGAGCTCTGTTCCTTTGATACCAAGAGGTCCTGGAGATGTCTCTACTGTCTAGAGATGGTAATGAACTGGATGTAGGGCATTAAGGTTAAATCCAGTCAAAACAGAGGTGTTGTGGGCGGGCCATCCCCATGTCCTGGACTTGGGAGAACATCCAGTTCTTGACAGAGCTCCCAGGAGCAGGTGCCTGGTTTTGGGGTGCTGCTGGAACCATCTTTGTCACTCGAGGTTCAGGTGGCCTCAGTGAGTAGGACCACCTATGCCTGGCTTTGTCAGGAATGCCAACTATAGCCATTTCTGGGAAAGGATTAGAATAGCTATGGTTATTCATGCTCCTTCAGTGTGGCCAGTGTGGTGTAGTGGTTAAGAGCTGTAAATTCGTAATCTGGGGAACTGGGTTCGTGTCTCCACTCCTCCACGTGCAGCTGCTGGCTAACCTTCGGCTAATCACACTTCTCTGAAGTCTCTCAGCCCCACTCACCTCACAGGGTGTTTGTTGTGGGAGAGGAAGGGAAAGGAGAGTGTTAGCTGCTTTGAGACTCCTTCGGGTAGTGATAAAGTGGGATATCAAATCCAAACTCTTCTTTTTCTTCTTCTTCTTCTTCTCCAAGTTGGACTAAGGTAATGCCCTCTTTGTGGTGTACTGTAATGCCCTTTTGAAGAGAGACTGTAAATATAAACTAGTGCAAAATGCAGAAGTCAGAGTGCTAGTAGGGTCATCAGGCTGCAAATATATTGCTCCTATTTATAAAAAAGCTGTGCTACTTGTTGATTATTCTCCATGCCTAATTGAAGCTGCTTTCTTTGGTATCTAAAGCCCTTAATGGCCTGGGACTCAAATATCTGCAATCTTCCATACTGGCCTGCCTGTGTCTTAAGATCAGAGAATGAAAGCCAGCTTGGTGGTCCCTGCATAGGATGAAGTGTGGATGCCTAGAGAAGGGCCTTTTCGGTCATGGCTCTTCATATGTGGAACTGCCTCCCTACTGAGTTACATCTGGCCTCACCTTTGTGTAATTTTAGGTGATTGGTTAAATCAGATCTTTTTTAATCAGGTGTTTCGAGGATAACCCCAACTGGACACACTGTTTAGTTTGTTGCTGCTGCCACTAGTTTCTGTGTTATATATTTAGAAGTTGTGTTATTTTATGGATTTTATGCTCTGTTTTTCTCTTGTTTGATTTGGCTATAAAGTGCCTGTGGCTTGTGCAAAAAGGCAGCACGGTATATCAATTAATCAATCTTTATTACGGTCAAAGAGCGGACAGCAGTACAGTACATAACTCTAAATAAATAGATAAATACAATACGAAAATCAACTGTATATAGCCACATGCACACATATTACTGTTAGAATTCCTGCTCCATGATTGCAGTCATGGGATTGTTGTCTATCACATGACTGTATATGTTTTGACTCCACAGAGTGAGAAGTGACAGAGACAGGATGTTTGTGTTACTGTGTTCCGTGAAGTGGGACTATTGTCCTTTGTTCTTTCTCTTTGCTGTCTGATGCTAGAGAAAGAGGGAGCCATGTTGCAGTGCTCCATGTGTGTTTATCTGTAAATAAAGTAGATTAGCCAAAATGCTGAGTTGCTGAGGTCTGTTACGCAACTGCAGATCCCTAAGTGTGCCGGTGTCTGTTGGCATCGGTTGCTGTGATGTTCGGGCTGAAGAAAGCTTTTGAAGTTCCCGAACGATCGACCAGGAGGGAGAGAACATGCCAGTTGGGCATGTGTCTCTGCCAGGGTCCTACTCGAGTGTAGGACGTGCTCCTGACAATTACCACAATTTTCATATATATATTCATCACTTTTGTATCATATGTCAGGCACACATCCCAGTAAGGACCCCGTTGCTCCCATGGTCTTTGGTGAGGGTGGGGCTTCTCTGGCTCACCAACCATATGAGGGCTTCCAACCTTTCTCCGTATCCTAAGTGAGTTAGGATCACCCTCTCAACTTGCATTAACTCTCTCAGCAGATGGTTGGGGTTGGGAGAGAAGTGTCCTTTCAGATACGGCCACGCTTCTTGCTTTGCATGATTACAAAAAACAAAAGCAGTACAGTGCATGATTTTGAGACTCTCGCTTTTTATTGAATTTCACTGCGTCATATAGCACAGAATAGCGTTGTGCAAACACAAGGGAGATGCAAACGTTGTGTTCCGTACAGTGTCCCCCATGAGAAGCATATGCATTTGGGGAAAAGACCATTAACAGAAAAGAAAAGAAAATGATTTTAATAATATAAGTAAGTGCCTTTTTATATTTCACAAGTTGGGGTTTTTGAAAATGCAAACCCGGGGGATCTGATAAATAACTATATTGGTATAGGCATGGAGGAGGAATTTAACATCTTCTTCCCTTCCTGTGGGCCTAAGAATACTTTTTTTTTTTAGCTGATGCTTGTATTAGGAGGAGATCTTTCCACTGGCACTGATTGCAAATATCAGCTTCAGAGGAGGGGTTTTCCTCAGAACAACAGCAAGGAAGGAAAGGGTTACTTCTTCATGCCTGCAATGATCCTGGTTATCACTCACACAAAGACACCGACACTCACCCCTCAATGTTATTTGCATTTTTGAAAGCCTGCATGTTAAATGCAAGGATTTAACTACCGAGCTTTTGACCTCCCTCCCCTCCCCTCATGTGCTGTTCTGGGAATTCTCCTGACCATCATTCCTGATTCCATTGTGCAAGTGGAAGTCCTTGCACTGGTCTTCTGCCAACAGGGCTCATTAAATAAATCTTGCCGTTTATGTCACATCTAGTTTGGCCTTTACTTGGTTCTGTGCACAGGTCACCTAGACAACAAGTGAAAAGCTACATTTAAGGTCACATTTGGTTTGCCCCAATGACAGGCTAGGTTTGATTGCTTCCAGAATGGAGGTTTGCCCTTTTTTAAAATGGATGCTAGCAAAAACAAGGTGGCCAGACCTTAGCAAGCAGGGCTAATAATATAGTCAAGGTTCATCACAGTGTGCTACATTCTCTTTTTAAAACAGTATCCTTAAAAGCAGCAGCAGCAGCAACTTGCCATTTGGCTAGCTGGAAATAGCTTTTGATGGGACAGGATTGAGAAGAACAATGCAGTAAACAAACTCACTGAGATGTTCTAGCCAGCAAAGAGTGGTTAAGCATGATTTACGTTGACAGAGATTCAGCCTCGGAAATGGATTCCCCATTATTTGCCCCTTTGCTTAAATTTTTTATTTCTGTTGCAGCTTCATTCTGACCAGGATAAAGGAGACTCTACGCTTAAATACATCCTTTCAGGAGATGGAGCAGGAGACCTCTTCATTATCAATGAGAAGACTGGAGATATACAGGCCACAAGGAGACTGGACAGGGAAGAGAAGCCTGTCTACATTCTCCGTGCTCAAGCTATCAACAAAAATACTGGGAAGCCAGTGGAGCCAGAGTCAGAGTTCATCATTAAGATCCATGACATCAACGACAACGAGCCACTGTTTACAAAGGACACTTACAATGCCAGCGTCCCAGAAATGTCTGATGTAGGTAGGTGTCATATCAGTCTATTATTATAACTATTGCTATTAGTATAAGCATTATCATTTGTTCAGCACTTTTATACCAGGAAAGTCTCAGGGTAGCTTATAGGAAAGAAGAAAAGAAATTGCATGCAATTAAAACAATTAAGAAACCAAGAAACAGCAAGCAAGAACGTAATCATATATGCTTCTCGAAACGCCACTACACCCTAACGACATTGGCCTGATCACTGTTACATTAACCAACAAAAGCACAATAACCAGAGAAAATTAAGAATCAAATGCCTGAGAGAAGAGGAAAGTTCTCATCTGGGATTTTTGTTTGTTTCCTTTTGAGCATAAAGGAGGGAGGGGGGGCAACTAAAAATATCCTTTCTCTTGTTGAGTCCTACCCCCACCCCCACCTCGGGTTTTCCAGCAACAGAGTACTTGGAAGAGGACCTTCAATGAAGACTTCAGAGTCTGTGTAGGCTCACAAGGGAGGAGGTAATTCCATGTGACACTGGGCTCTTGAGGTGTGTAAGCCTTATAGTGGACCCTTGGGTTACATTACCTTTGGGTAATGTAACTTTCGGGTTGCAAACGCAGTAAACCTGGAAGTGTATACTTCCGAGTTTCACCACATGTGCAGAAGTGCTCTGCGCACCGCACGCATGCGTAGAAGCACTTTATCATGCTGTGCATGTGCGCAGAAGCGCTGCCTCGTGTTGCAGACCTTTCAGGGTACGTACGGACCCCCGGAACGAATTAAGTTCATATCCAGAGGGTCTACTGTATATATAAAAGCGAACACTTTGAATTGTGCCCAACAATGCAGAGATCAGTTTTCACCTACTGGTCAAGGGACAAGTCCAGACTTGTTAATGCTACACTAAAGTATGGTCAGGTATAGTCTATTTCTAGTCCATACCTGTTAAGCATATGTTCATTCAGAGGTCATTCCGTTCCATTTCTGCATTAGGCTATGCATTCTATTTCCAATCCACCAAAGCACTGCATTTCAATATGTATCTTGCTATAATGTTATCTCCATGTACACATTTCTAAGTGTATTCTATCCTAAAATGTGCCTATTAATGCCTTTCGGTACCGGTATTGCAAAACTTGGAGGTGTATGATATCCAAAGGATGATTATGTTCTAATCAGCACATTTATCTGTGAGGTGTGGACCAACTAATATCACATTCACAGAAATCCAAACCCCAAAGCATCCCTACCTAGGCTCAATCCATATGACCGCTTCCTCCTTTGTCAAAATGGGCACACATCTATTTATTCTATGTTCCTGATAGACCAGGTGAATTATGCCCTCACTGGTATGGAAAGTGTGAGAAAGGAGAGATAACGGGTAAAAACAAGTATAATTTGCCAAGTGATAACTACCACGTGCAACCATGTGAGAAACTGGTTGGTTGTTATATCTCCCCTATGTGGTGCAGGGGTGGCCAAAACTCAGCCCATGGGCAGCCTTGCCAAAGGTTTTTTTGTGCTCCCCAAGACTCCATCCCAAATTTGTCTTTTAAAAAAAAAGCATTTGACTGCTCTTGTTGGAAGTGTGCTGTGATGCAAAAGGTTTTTGTGATCCCTCTAAAAATCATCCTTTAAAAAATGCTTTAATGAAATTTAATAATGAATGTAAATGCTGTAGAACAGCTGGAGGCCTATTCTTTGGGTAGGCAGCTCTCCTCACACCCACTTTTGTGCTTTGATGATGTCCACTGTGACAGTGTTAGCCATCCCTGGTGTGTAGTGAAAAGGATTGTTCCCTGGATGTATACACAATCAAAACAATTGGGGAATGAGAAGTCTATTGCAAATTGCTACCTCCCCTCTTGCATGCATGCCACAGTAAATTGCCAGGTTCAATATCTACCAAGTATTCACCCCATTTACAGATATATGCTTCTGGCCTGAAACATGGAGGTGAGAACCGTCCCTCCCCTCCCTAGCTGGCGCCCCGGGGTCAAATTGAATTAGCTGTATGCCACATATTGTCCTTGCATAATTGGAGGTTCCTTCTTAAATAGATGGTGTCAACACTCATTGCCAAACAAGGACAGTGATGTGGGAGGAAATGATGCAAGCATTTGCCCCTACCATAATCCCTAGCAGAACCTCCCACCACATCAGACACACTCACCTGCTATTTGCAACTGGTAGGACATTTTGATCAGGACCATGCTGGAGGCTGTAGCAGCTACAACTACAGCGAGCTCCTAGCTGCATTGCCTCTCCCCATCTCCTTCTTGGCAACCAGCAGTGACACGCAGCATTGGGAAGCCAGCTGGGCAATGCCATCCAACAGCACATCTCTCAAGAACACCTGTATCTCTGGTTACTGTACAAAAAAGGTAGCTGCAACAAATGATATTGCATTCAAAAGCAGCCCTTCAAAGCTCACTGTGAATCTCAAACACCCACACAGCCACCATCATGAGTCCCATTTCCACCTCTGGAGAAAACTCCTGAAATGGTACCTCTGTTGGAATCTGCAGGTACTAAGTTTATGCGGCTGGCTTGAAGCAAGAGCGACAATTTGAAGCAATGTCCTTTGGCAGAACAGCAAATATTTTTCTATTTTTTTTATCATTGCAGGTACATTTGTCGTGCAAGTCACAGCAACTGATGCCGACGACCCTACGTATGGGAACAGCGCTCGAGTTGTCTACAGCATTCTCCAGGGGCAGCCATATTTTTCCGTCGAGTCTGAGTCAGGTCAGGAGACCTTAATCTGTCATTCTCTGACAACCTCCATAATTTAAAGCGACGCGTTAAGTCAAGCTAGGACCTATTTGGTAAATTCTTCAAGGAAATTCTATTTGACTCAGTGCAGACTTCGAGAGGCCCGGTAGAGTGATAGATCTGTAAATATGACACATTATTTCAATATCTTAACCTAACAAAAACAGAACGGAGCCTGGATGGAAAGTCCTTTCCCCCCAGTCCATTTGAAACAAACAAATACTGGGAATGTTTAGGATGCCTGCATCAAAAGCAGGGCTCACCTCAGTCATTGTGGTGTAGTGGTTAAGAGCGGTGGACTCGTAATCTGGTGAACCGGGTTTGATTCCCCGCTCCTCCACATGCAGCTGCTGTGTGACCCTGGGCTAGTCACACTTCTCTGAAGTCTCTCAGCCCCACTCACCTCACAGAGTGTTTGTTGTGGGGGAGGAAGGGAAAGGAGAATGTTAGCCGCTTTGAGACTCCTTCGAGTAGTGATAAAGCGGGATATCAAATCCAAACTCCTCCTCCTCTTCTTCTTCTTCTTCTTCTTCTTCTTCTTCTTCTTCATGAATAAAAATGGAGAGTGGACAATCTTTTTGTCTCTCAAGGGCAACCATCCATCAGAGGTAATGTGCTAGGGGCTGCAGGAAAGCAATTGGCAAAGCCATAAACCAAAGTGTTCTGGATTAACTAATCCAGAATAAATATCACCCTGCTTCAATTTTCATCATGGATACTACCATGGCGGGGGGGAGGGGAGAGAGATTTAGGCAGCTTCAGGAGGCACAGCAAGATACATACAATGAGCTCAGTGGCCAGAGGTTGTCCATCTGTCAGCAGAAAGGAAAATAAGACTATGAAGGAGATGAATGCTGCTTAATCACAAGTCCTTCAAAAAAAAATTGGAGGTATTGTTTTTATAACTCTGTGGCTCATACAGGAAACTGACGTGAAAGCCAGCTCAGTTTTGAAGTGGAAGGAGAAAGTGTGGTAGACAGAGAGATGATGCTGACTTGTGAATAATAATAATAATATCTGAAATCTGGACAGGGAATTTTTTTCTCTCTTATTTTATGCAAGCTTTATTTTTTGTACACTTTATAACTACAAAGTTAGTAGTAAACTTACTTGTCTGTAATAAAAATTTGTGGGAAGCTGCTCAAGTAGGCTTTGACAAAGCACCCAACAACCAGCTGTTTGTGGGGAGATTTTAAAGTGCTACTCAAAGTCAGTTTGCCCTGGCTGATGTGAAGGCACATCAATCCTGCTTGGTCCAGGTGTTCTGTTTCAACATCTGAAAGGAAGTGGAGGGGGAGCTTGCTTCCATCGGCACCTTGCCCCTGCTACATGCTTTGAAACCTCAATGTTGGGACTTCAAAGCACCCATCTGTTCATGCACCTATTTTAACGCATGGTTCCATCTGCATAGTCCCATTGTTCCTTGGCCACTGTCAAGGAACTGCCATCGGTTCAGGAGGGAGAGAGGAAAAGCCAAATGGATTACAGAGAGCCTCCAAGGATCGTGGGAAGCAGCTCCTTCTCAGTGGAGGAGAGTAACCATGCCTCCAGTGGAGAGGAGCTGCAGGGCTTGGAGGAGGCGAGGCGGTGCCAGGACACCTTGCCTGGGCAAAGCGGGGAGGAGAGGGGTCCTCCTTTACCCACGCGCTCCTTGCGCAGTAAGCTTCCGTGCAGAGAGGGGAGGTGCAGACTGGGCGTCAAGAAATTACTTTGCTGGGGAAAGTTTAAGGACTGCCCACTCACGGATTCTGCCAGTGAATGAGCCAGCCACGGGAGAGTGGCGCTCTGGACAGATAAAGTTTATTTTTGCAGCTAAAGCAAGACTTTACAGCCAAGCAGGCAGGTATTTGCCTGCTTGCTCTCGAGCAACCACTTGGAATCTTTACAGCCACACTAGAGCATACCAGATTTTTTTTTTTTTAGGAGCCCAACTTTTATAAACAGATGGGCAGTTTGCAAAGGCACCCTACATTTTAGAAAGCCAAATAGAATGACACTGATATTTTACCCCTCTGTTCAACTTCTTTCTTTCCACCCCCCTCCCAATACTGTTTCTACCTCTAAATATATAGAAAGAATGCTTCGGGGTTTGCTATTTTCCCCATGGATTTCCTTTCAATTTAATGTTGTAGTACTATGTCTTTAATGAAGGCTTGCTTTCACCCTGTTTGTAAAAATAAAAATTTCAAATAAGAAATGGGTGGAAGAAAACACACGCACATAAAGATGCAGGACAAAAAGCAATGGAGGAAAAAAAGTTATGCTCCCTTTTAGCTTCATGAAATGCTTTAGCATGGGGTTAATAGGTTGATGAAAGAACTGCATCAAACAGCAGTATATGCAAATAGCTTGAAGCTCTTTTCCATATTGTGCAAGTCACACAAGCAACAGAACCAGATACAATTTGACAAGGCTATAATTGAGTGCAGCAACTTGACAACACTTAAATATTTACATCGGGGTAAGTGCAACCGTTACTAGCGACTGTTGCCAAGAGGACAGAGTGGAGGTTTAGATTTATTACTTATTTTTTTTTTGCAATTGTTCTAGGCAGCTTTTCTGTTCAATGCACACATAGACACAAAACTACAAATAAAACATAACTCGCCTTTAAAATGTGGTGCACTACCCAAACGATTTAAAATAACACTAAGGATCACTTGCCATTCTTGACAGCAGCGGCAGTTGCAACCTGGTCCAGCCGTGGGTAAGCTGGGAATCGGGGGTGGACGGGTGGACACAAAAACCTCCCTCTCAGTTGGCCAGTATTATAAGCTCCAGCCAGCAGCAGGGAGTGACAGGACTCCCCTACCTCTTTTGAACTTACATTGGCCAATCAGAGACCAGACTGCAAGTAGGAATTTGGAGACGGACCTGGCTAAGCCTGTTTCCACTAGGGTCCCTCCCCAAATCATCAAAGCTGGTTGCACCATCTTCCAGCAGCGCAGTCAGCATCCCACCCTGAATAAATTTGGCCCCATCTCAAGGTGAGCAGATGGTGCATGTGGATGACCTTATGGTGGAGTGGCTTGGTCACCAAAGAGGAATTTGTCATACCCCACTCTCTTCCAGATCAAAGTATCGCAGTACCCCAGTAAAGGGGTTCAAGGGGAAGGATTCTGTCTGTATGCCCGGACGGAGACTAACAAGCCATGGAATGCCCCAGTTGTCCTGGAGGGAGTCCTCTGTATTTGATAATAATAATAATAATAATTTTTTATTTATACCCCGCCCTCCCCAGCCAGAGCCAGGCTCAGGGCAGCTAGCGCCAGTAAAATTACAATAAAAAATAATGGGGGGGACCAATTTACAAGACAAGTTAAAATAAAATTTTAATAGTAGCCCATAGATCAAAACTATAAGGGGAGGGAAACATAAGAGTCAGACTGAGTCCAAACCAAAGGCCAGGAGGAACAGTTCTGTTTTGCAGGCCCTGCGAAAAGATGTCAAGTCCCTCAGGGCCCTAGTCTCTTGTGACAGAGCATTCCACCAAGTCAGGGCCAGTACTGTGCATCATATCCTTAACCCAGGATTGACCCTGATGAAGTTATCAGACAGCAGTTGGGTTGGTTGATCCAGGATACATACCTAGTGCCTAAGCCAAAACCTTCTTGCACCTGTAATTGATAAAGTTGTGGTCATTTGGATTTCAAAAAGGTTGTCATGTCATTTATGGCTTCCTGTGTCCATACAACAGTGACCTCACGCTTACTACAACATAATATGGAAGCTGAGCAGATGCCAGAATTGGGAAGCAGTGGGCTTGGAGCCACACATACAAATAAACCTATGGACTGAAAAGGCTTGTGTAAAGGATTATTTTAACTTCATGAAGAGAGTGCCTGGTGGCCTTCATTGAGCATGAGGTTCCTCCCTGCAGCACTATTCCATCATTACAATGGGCTTTTGCAGAGAAAGCCCTCCCCATTGATATCACGTCCATACAGGAAGAGACGTGCGGCACGCTGGCCATTTAACTTAAGCTATGACAAGAATAGTCAGTGACCTTCAATGGTGTCCTTAATTTTCTCATTCCCAGGCATCATCAAAACAGCTTTGCTGAACATGGATCGAGAAAACCGAGAGCAGTACCAAGTCGTCATCCAGGCAAAAGACATGGGAGGCCAGATGGGCGGATTGTCAGGAACCACCACGGTGAACATCACACTGACGGATGTCAATGACAACCCACCTCGTTTTCCCCAGAGTATGGAAGATTTAATCATTCTACTTTATCTAGCTCAGTTCTGCAGTCCAGTGATGGGGAGGCAAAGATACACAGCAAGCCCGGAATCTTTAAAATTAGAAGAGATGGGAGTTATTGAGGGGAGGCTGTTATACCTTTTGGTCACAAATCTGTGAAAGCTTATGGAAAGCACCCAGCATTACTGCTGTTGACTATTGACAATTATTTCTCGGATTCATCTTCAGCCCTGTCTATGGTATTGTAATGTCTTATTTCAAAGCGTCAAAAGAAAGTACAGTGGTACCTTGGTTCTCGAACTTAATCCATTCCGGGAGTCCATTCGACTCCCGAAATGGTTCGAAAACCAAGGTGCAGCTTCCGATTGGCTGCAGGAGCTTCCTGCACTCAAGCGGAAGCCGCGGCGGACCTTCGGCTTCTGAAAAACGTTCACAAACCGGAACACTTATCTCTGGGTTTGCGGCATTCGGGAGCCAATTTGTTCAGGAGCCAAGCCCTTCGAGTACCAAGGTACTACTATGCACCGAAATCAATTGAATTAGGGGAATTTAGCCCAGTTCTTACACTGAGTACATTATAGTATATAGCTACTAGTTGTTTTTGGCTACATTCTTTCATTGGTTAATCAGCCTTTGTGATATTTAGTATGATTCAGTGCTTGTCAGTTTGTCTAATCCAGGGCTCAAAGGCTACTGTTTTGTCAAGTACCATGGAAACTACCAATCATCTCAGAAAACCTCCCTGCCTGTGCAAACCCTACACATTAGAAATAAGGCTAGGCTACTGACATATGGGATGTGGGTGGCGCTGTGGGTTAAACCACTGTGCTGCTTGGCTTGCCGATTGAAAGTTCACGGTTTGAATCCCCGCGATGGGGTGAGCTCCCATTGTTCGGTCCCAGCTCCTTCCAACCTAGCAGTTCGAAAGCAATCAGTGCAAGTAGATAAATAGGTACCGCTCCAAAGGTAAACGGTGTTTCCGTGTGCTGCTCTGGTTTGCCAGAAGTGGCTTAGTCATTCTGGCCACATGACCCAGAAGCTGTCTGAGGATAAACGCCGGCTCCCTCGGCCAGCAAAGTGAGATGAGCGCCACAACCCCAGAGTCGTTTGTGACTGGACTTAATTGTCAGGGGTCCTTTTACCTTTACCTTTACCTTTACTGACATACTAGCTTTCAACTAGCCACAAGATTTTGATGCATTCTGAAACGGCATTAGTGAAGAGAACTGCACCAAATGCTTTTCCCTCCAAGGAAAATAATTCTAGATAAAAAAGTATGCCAGGTTTATATATTTGAAGATGTTGAGGGAGGCATTCCCCCAACTGAAGAATAACTCATAATATAGGGCAAACGTCAGCCTGCGGGTATGGACAGTAGGAAACTTCTGTTGACACGAGTAGGCCATAATTTGAGACTTGGCTCCATGGCCCAAAGAGAATTACACATCTCTGGCCATGGGCGTCTCACATGCTCTGAGACAATGATGCAGAAGCACAATGACCAAAAGGTCCCCGAGACAATATATTTGGGTCATTTGCAGTGCAGCAAGTTAACATGAAGGGCTTTGGCTGTGTGTCATCTTGTGTCACTATGTCACATTGCACAATGGTGGTTTGCTGTTTCCTTATTCACTGTATTTGACGTATGGATGCTTTTGGTTTGCCATAATCCATCTGGCGAAAACAGCCCTGCGTGCATTGTGAAGAGAGGACTTGTTGAAATCAGTTCAAGGGGCAGGGAAAGAGAAAAATGCCTTGTAGGGGTTTGTGGTGGAATAAAGCAGACCTGATTTCAACAAGATACTGGGCGTATTTAAAGCACTTATCCCTGCTAGGTTCCACACAGTTCTCAGCCTGTCAGGCGAGTGAATGGTTTGGCAGGTAGGCCCACAGGGTTCGATATTCCACAGACAGAGCAACCTGTTGTTACTGTGAGCTATCTGAGGAGCCATGGTCAGAGTCAGTCACTTCATGGGCCAGATAAGATACTATTGGCTCCCTGTATCACCGGCTCTGTGCTGAGTTGATAGCTGCAGTTGTTTGACATCCATCTGTCTCGAGAGACAATGGAGTGCACCTCCAGGGGTCAAGTCAAACTGCTGCATTAGCAACACCAAAGCAACCTACCTGGGATGCAAACCAGGGCAGTGTGTATGGAGGTCCCAGGCAGCAAGACCCCCTCTCAGCCTTATGGTTGTGGTTGCAGTTCTGTACTCTAATCATGTGTGGGACTGTTGTGCAAGCTAGCTGTTCCCTTCACCTGCAGGCTGCCATACAGGTGCAGGGAAATGGATTTCCTCTGCCCTACCATCATTTCCCCCCGTTTGACGAAGCGCCACGACACCAGCGCCTTTAAATCAGCACAAGGAAATAGTAACCTTGAGCCATAAGGTGTTTACATGGCAAAAGCCAGAGGGAAACTGTTCCAGTGTGCAGACCTTGCAGCTGAAGGGTGCATAGGTTAAGTCTGATGCCAGAACAAATAGAACGGTTAAGCACTTGCCTTTTGTATCACTTAGCATCTCCTTTGAATCAGGAATACAACAGGATGGCTCTATGAGAAAGTAGAAAGTCCTGCAAGCAACTTGGAGGGGCAGCAACTTAGGAGTCAATTTACTGATGTGGATGCTGGTAGAGAATAGATGTAGGAAGAAAACCTGCATGTGACTGGAGATTTTGGGGGAAATGCCCCAATAGCTGTGATTGTCTGGCTAAAGTTTCCCTTTCTTTATCTCTAGGTGCCTACCAGTTCAAAATCCATGAGTCTGCACCCCTGGATTCGCCGGTTGGCAGGATAAAGGCTACTGACGCTGATGTGGGTCAAAATGCAGAGATGGAATACAGCATCATCGAAGGGGACGGCTTAGAAATGTTTGGCGTCGTCACAGACAAGGCGACGCAGGAAGGCATCGTGACAGTGAAAAAGGTGCATGCTCTCAGATGTTTCCTTCTGGCTTTCAGCATGCTTTTGTCACATGCGTTTTGTCTCCCACACATAGTTGTTAACACCCTTGTCAGTGCTCTGCAAAGGGTGGGGAAATAGCTTCAGAGGAAATATCTCACACTTTCGCATGACTGTCCAGATCGGATCAAGTGGCCCTGGGCAGCCCAGGCACGCAGGCTGCCCTCCCCACCTCGACACCTCCCTTCTCAACTCTGATTCATCACAAGCTATAGATCCTGCAGACTTCTTTCAGCCTGTGTCTAGAAGCTTCTTCTTCATGGCTTCAGCCCAGTGGTTATCACCACTATGAGACAATGCAAAATATAACTCTATTTAGATGCTAAACAGGGTTGGGTGGGCTAGCAAAATGCCGTTCACTTAGATGAGAGGAAATAAAGGGGTGCATCGTTTGAGTGTGGCAGAACCTGCTTCCTGCCCTGTATAGCACCAGCTAAGAAGGACCACGTTTGCTCCTGTCTGAGTCAACCCATCCTATGTCTTGTTTCTTGGTCACACTAGAGCATGAGGGATATTGTGGCTGGGCATTTGATTAATTATGTGTTGGTTGCGGGCTTTAAAAAAATGGTGCCAATCGTGTTCACTAGATTGATGCTAGTTATATTTGTTGGGTTGATTTCTGTTCTGGACCTGGGATAAAAATGTGAACAGTGGCCATTTCTGTTACTGACAGAATTCTCTGACATCCCTGGGTGCAGCAGATCTGTTCTGTTAAATGGCAATCTGGCCTCTTTTATACACCAGCTTTTTCTACATGTTACAGGGAGGGGATACATTTTAGAGACGCTGGCTAGGAATCTGCTCCGCTAGCCCCCACAAATTCTCAAAAACTGTGCCGTGTTGCATATGAAACATTTTGAAATTAAACACTCTGAAAAGCTGGGTAAAGTTAATATCACATCTAATGCAAAAGCATATTAGAGCTCTCTGTTCCTATGTATTTCCCCTCTACAATGCAATTAATAATTCTATTCGGGTACATTCTGACTTTCTCTTTTGTTGTGTCTCTGTTTTTTTAAAGAGCAGAGCCTTATAAGATCCTGAGTGGGAACTACTAATATGACACCTTCGTTGTCAGAAAGCATTTCACTAATCTCATTTACGAGCAACTTATCTGGCAAGCTTGATAAGGTTACAGATATCAGCCCGCATCAATTCAAACTTAGCCAACGCGAAAAAGACATTGTGTAGAGTCTCAAACACGGACTTTTGCCTGTAGATCTCTGCACAACACCCGTCATTACTTGTTCATACAGAAATGCCTCATAGGACTTGATCCTGATATCACTCAATTTTCTGTTTGTGTCTGGTCCTGAAAAATAATGCTTTGGCCAGGTTTCATACAGTACAAGGGATAAAAAATGAAGAGGCATGGTTTGTCTCCTTTCCACCTAAATTGCTTGTGATGTTTCTTGTGTACCCTCAGGATTTCACGATGTAGTCAAATCTAATTGCAACTACATCACGCACAATTCCCCCCACTTCCTCGAGCGATAGGAAATTCTAGGGGCAGCCTCTGTGGGGCCTGATTACATGTGAGGAGAGAGCACTGGAAGCTTGTGGCATTTTTGCAATATCTGTTTATGCATTGAGCATAGCGAGGGGAAGAAAAGCCCCATAGTCAGAAAGAGCCAGCCTATAAAGCAACATCAGTTCCCCCAAAAGCAAACAGCTTCTATTTGAAACTAAGGGTGGGAGAGAAATTCAACTCAGGTTGCATTTAAAGGCGAACTTACCAAATCTGCAGTTCCCAAAACAATATGGAAACCAAACACAGCCATCCATCAGAAGTTGTGCTTTGCTGTGTGTTTTTGCAATGCCAAGGAACGTGTACAGATATACAGTGGCACCTCGGGTTAAGAACTTAATTTGTTCTGGAGGTCTGTTCTTAACCTGAAACTGTTCTTAACCTGAAGCACCACTTGAGCTAATGGGGCCTCCTGCTGCTGCCGCACCACCGGCGTGCGATTTCTGTTCTCATCCTGAAGCAAAGTTCTTAACCTGAGGTAATATTTCTGGGTTAGCGGAGTCTGTAACCTGAAGCATATGTAACTCGAGGTACCACTGTACATATATAAAAGTGCGCATAAAAATGCACACATTTGTGAAACTAACATACAAAAATATAACGCATTAGGGAAATTTGCTTTGAAAAACGGTGCCTCTTAAGCAAACGTGTGTACTGTGAGAAACTCACCCGAAAGTGGTGATGAATTTTCATGACAACTTTTTTTTTTTTTTTTTAGAAATCCCAAAGTGATGTTGAAATGTGGGGAACGGAAATTAAGATTGGAAATATGAGAAACGGGGATAATTGGAAACTGAAGGATACATCCACTCCTACCTGGAGTGTTTCCTTCTTCCCCCCCCCCCCCCAAGACTCCTTCATCCTCTCAGCTACAAAACTCATATTCTTTCCTCTTTAACTGGCTGCACTGCAACTAATAGCCACTTCTCCAGCTCGCAACAGAGCATCAGGACTGTCTGTGCTGTTAGGCAGAGTGAGGAAGCCATCTAAAAAACCCCAACAACCCTGATTTGGGGGTGTAATGAAAGGGCAGTGAATTGTCAGTTGCTTCATTTATTACTATTGTATTTTTTACTGCCAGGGCGTGAGAGAAGTACCTGAGGGGTTGTTGCCTCAGGTGCCAAAATAACTTAGCCAGGTTTTGTACACTATATACATTGAATGGTGAGGCATAGGTAGGGAAGCAGGGACACCAGTTGCTGTTCTTGAGGTAGCCCTGCCAACCAATATCTTGAGGTAGCCCTGCCAACCACATGGGCTGTGTCCAAGTTCAGTAGACACTGTCAAAGCTCACGAAGAAAAGTCTGGCAGACGTCAAGCGCTATTGAGCAAGCATCTACAGCTAGTTCCAGAAACATCGACTGACCTGTCGGCGCTCATTAACAAGCAATGAAGTAAAACAAATGACGGTTTTCTCTTCCCTTGACACAACACAACAGCATCCTCGCTACGCTCTTTTACCGAACGCCACACTACATTGGTTTTGACTTCACATAACATAGTTGCATTTCCAGTGAAGAACGGTTTTCAACACACAGCTTCCCCCAAAATGTGTCCCCTTTTCAGGTAGGGGCTTTGAGGGAAACAAAAATCAGTTCAGAGTGGGTGGTTTATTTTCTCATTTGCAAGGAATTGTGGGAAGGCAACGTTGTTGGGCAAACACATTTGGGAAGTGTCAGAGTAGGAAAGGCAAGAATGTTTCAACAGAAATGAAGTCATTAATGACTTCTAAAAAGTGCAGGATGGGAGGACAAATCTCTTGTCTCACAGCAGCACATTATCTCTGGACATGACAGAGATTTCTGAAGTTGCCATTGTATATTTTCTTCTTCCCAAGGCATAAATGGGGCAATTGTTTGAAGTGGGAGTGCTTGAATACGGAAACACCTCTGCCCAACTTTGAGCAGTCCCAATTCAAGCAAGCACACCTTCCTTCTGGAGCAGGCCCTTCTTTGAGCTGGGGCTCAAATGCACACCCTGCATTCCTTGGTCTTCTCCAAGAAGCAACAAGAAGTGTTGTCCTTTGAAGAAGAGAAAGAAGGTTGTAGATGGAGGAGGACTCTCTGCTAAAGGTTGATGAGTAACTTCATTGCCCCTTCTGCTCTCCCCCCCTTGTGGTTCTTTATATTTACACCAGACACCCTCTCTCCTCTTTAAAATAGGGCACATAACCACCCTAACTCTCAGGCCGAAATCCTGGATACACTTACTCAGGCGTATGTACCGTTGAAAACAGTAGAGCTCCCTTCTGAGCAAACATGCATTGAATTGCAGTGCAAATGTTTGTTTTGAAGTGCATAACGCGCTCATTCCACGCATTTCAGTCTGCCTCTTTGAATGTCAGGTCTCCCAGGAAAGCTGTTATCAGCTTTCTATTTAACATGTGCATTTTCTGCTCCTAGGCTTTGGATTTTGAAAAGAAGAGACAGTTCACTCTGAAAGTGGAGGCAAGCAATCCTCACGTGGACCCCAGATTCCTCTATCTGGGACCCTTCAAAGATGTTACAACTGTCAGAATTGTGGTGGAGGATGTAGACGAACCTCCAGTGTTCAGCAGGCCAGCCTACGTATTTGAAGTGAAGGAAGATGTCCAGATAAACACTGTCATAGGAACTGTGACTGCCCGAGACCCTGACGTTGCAAAGAATCCTATCAAGTAAGCATAGACTTATTTAGGTTTTTGTTTTATCTCTGAACTTAGCATGTTTGGGGTTTTTTTAAATGCCAATATCTTTCTACTGTTGAGAATGACATAGTTGGTATAGCTAGGTGTTATTTCTGCTGTTGTTTTTTTAAAAGTAACTTTTATTTGGTTTTACAAAATCAATCTTTCGAATCTTTGGATTTCCCTCCTCCCCTCCGTAGATTCTTTGTCAACTGCATATAATAGTTCATCCAAATTACAGTCCTCCATTGTTTCCAAAGTCTTTGTAACATTGCAAGAGTTATTTAGAGCCTGCCAAAGAGTTCAAGTGTCTACAGTGTTCTTTTAAATGCAATCTGTATTCATCCCGATCTCTATTGAAGTTCTGGTCTTCCTGATTTTCCCTGTCAATCTTGCCATCTCTGCGTAATCTAGCCGTTTCATCTGCCAGTCCGCCTCCATGGGCATCTTGTCATCTTTCTATTTCTGGGCAAGCAGCATCCTTGCTGTTAAGTTGTAGGTGAACATATCAGACAAAACAGTGATTTTTCAAACAGCTCTTGTTTATTCACAGGCCAGAACAGAACTGAGCTGAAGGGCTCAGTCAGCCTGCTTATATAGAGCTCCAGTACACATAATTGTATCAACTTTCTAAAACTATCCAATCACTGAACGTCACTTTTGATCCCTTATTTGCATAACTATCTACAGTAACCCCCTGCTGGCCCAGGGTGAGGACTTCAGTACATAACACTTGCAGCTGTAGTAGCGTACATGAACAGTCTTTTTGAGTCCTTCCGGTATATCTGCGCCTACAATTCCTAAGAGAAAGGCTTCTGGTCTAGCTAGGTGTTATTTCTGGGTCTGCCCTGTGAGACTTCTTCCAATTCTTTCATCACAGAATACATAAGAAGCGCTTGTCTTAGATCTGGGGAAGTGCTGTTTGCAGCTCAGCTCGGCCACAGCAGGCAGGGCTCGCTCCTGCGATGTAGGCAGGCAGGGGAATGTTCCTTCCACCTTTGCCAGCCACACCTGCTTCAGGAGACTCTTTTGCAGGTGGTACAGCCAATTGCGGAGGAGACTGTGGGCATGGCTCAGGGAGCAGACCAGAGGGGATTGCTTTGCCTCACAGTCTTCCCTCTGATCTGCTCCCTGAAAATATAAGTGTGCCACTCCCATTCCTTGGCCACTGTTCCCTTCCAGGTTTCAGAAGAGAAGGGCACCAGGCGCAGCAGAGGAGGAGGAGAATTTATTTTTTACATGGACAGTGGTGGCGGCTTGCTAGACCTCTGAAGCAGCAGAAGGAAGTGGAAGGAAAATGAGAGAGAGAGAGAGAGAGAGAGAGAGAGAGAGAGAGAGAGAGAGAAGGCACCAAGAGCTTCTCTAAGTGGTGTGACTTGCTATGGAAGTGCTTTGGTCGCCATTGGAGGAGCAGGGAGGGATATTCCCTTCAGGACAATTGGCTGATCTGGAGATACTGCCTGCCTCAAAGCAACTGTCACAACTTGATGGTGGACAAGGTGTTGAGAATGGATCCTTAGACTAAGCGAGCACCACAAAAGCAGGGCAATACAAAGGGAGCTTGGGGGAAGAGCTTCTTGTCCAGACACCCAGCTCAGGGGTTGATGGGCCATAGAACCCCCAAAATGGTGGTCACGGGGGTTGATGCACATCATAGGGCAACCTGTAACCTCAGCCGACCGTGCCAATCGACAAACAGCAGGCGGACAGTTTGCTTTCAGGATATAAATATCATGGCAACCATTAAGGAGATGTTTCCATTATTTTTGTTAGAACGTAAATACAGAAGCAGCTTTTTGGAGTGTTCATTGGCAACTCTTAGCGAGGTGTTATTTGTTTAAAAATCGAACGAAGGAAAGCAAGAAGTGAGTGAGGAGTGGCAGCCAGGGAGAGCTTGGCAATGCTTATGTTCTGTTGAAGTAAATGGAGTTGAAGCAGAAGGTTAAGTGTTGAACAAAATGCTGTTGAACACAATGGCACACTTCCAGAGGTACAATTTCCTGTACTCTCGGTCTGGTGCAGAAAGACAGGAAGCCATCAAAGCAGGTACAATACAGGGAGCCAACAAAGTAGATACCTTTGGAATATATATCATTATCATTATTATCATTCTATCTATTACCAACCTTTTACTGGAAGGTCTCAGGGGCCCCCTACCTGCTTTGTGGGGAAAAACCACTTGAGGGTATGTCCGGCCAAATGTGTTGGGCCACTGAGAAGGGAGTGGGTGGTGCTGTGGTCTAAACCACTGAGCCTCTTGGACTTGCTGAACATAAAGTTGGCGGTTCGAATCTGCACGACAGGGCAAGCTCCCATTGTTCTATCCCAGCTTCTGCCAACCAAGCATTTTGAAAGCACATCAGTGCAAGTAGATAAATAGGTACCACTGCAGCAGAAAGGTAAATGTCATTTCTGTGTGCTCTGGCTTCCATCACATTGTCCCATTGCACCAGTAGCAGCTTAGTCACACTTGCCACATGACCCAGAAAGCTGTCTGTGGACAAATGCCGGCTCCCTCAGCCTGAAAAGTGAGATGAGCACCACACTCCATGGTCGCTTTTCATTGGACTTAGCAGTCCAGGGGTCCTTTACCTTTTTTACACTGAGATGGCCCAATGATTGTCCTGGAGGGCATGAACTCCCAAGCCAGCCCATTTGAGGCAGCCTCAGCATATTGGAAGTTCCCCAACACCACCATGAAAGGGTTCTCTAAAACCACATCCTATATTACTTTCGCCAGCACACTTAGGCATGGTTTGTACCATCCTACAAACACACACAAACAAACAAACAAACAAACAAACAGAATGTGCTGGTCCCAGGGGGAATAAGGTACTATTACCGTAGGCCAAGATCAGTTCAGAGTCTCTAGCAGGGTAGATGATCACTAGATGAGACGCGAGGTCCGAGACAGGGAGCCGGGCGGGGTAACAGGAACGATGGTAGGGCAGAAGCAGGTAGCCAGGCGAGGAACAGGAACACTGGTAGGGCAGAAGCAGGAGTCCAGGCGAGGAACAGGAACACCGGAGAGTCAGAAACAGGAAGCCGGGCGAGGAATAGGCACACTGGGAGTGCCGAACAAGGACTGGGTAAAACAGGTACTCCACAACGACGTTGCTCCCGCAACCTGGGACCGGGCTGCCTGACCTTTATCTTCTTCTAAGGCCGGGGGCGGTCCCGGCCCCCAGAAGCCCCGCCTCTCTTGGCCTTAAGGCGAGCACTCCTCCTGGGAGACACCAGTTCCCTTCGCCTCTCTGCCCTAAGCCTCTGCAGATCAGGAGAGGCCGAAGGGTTACTGGGCCCCGGGGGAGGCTCACCTGTAGCCACTGAGTCTTCCAGCACCTCTGGGGCCTGAATGATTTCACCTGGTGCCTGCTCTTGAGTTTCCTCAGCATCTAGGCCTTGCCCCAGTTCAGCCGGCCCTGGAGGCGGGGACTCCTGTGCCGGCTGGGATTCCTCCGGATCGCTCTCAGACTCGGAATCCCAGGCCATCACACCATCCCCCCTCCCAGGCCCCCCCCTCACTTGAGGGTCCGGACCCGGCTTGCTGGGGTACGCCGCATGAAACTCTCGGATGCAGGCAGGCGCATGGACGTTGACCGCTGGTTCCCAGGAACGGTCCTCTGGCCCATACCCCTTCCAGTCAATGAGATACTGCAGCCTTCCCCTGCGGTACCGGGAGTCCAGAATGCGTTCCACCTCGTACTCAGGCTCTCCCTGCACCAAAACTGGCTGCGGTCGGGGACGGTCCGGGTGGAACTCGTCGGGTGGGGCCACCGGACTCAGCAGGGACCTGTGGAATACCGGGTGAACCTTCAGGTTTGCTGGCAACCGGAGACGGAATGCCACAGGCGAGACCTGGTTCACGATCGGGAACGGGCCGGTGAACCGGGCGTCCAGCTTCCGCGAAGGTCGAGAAGGGTGGAGGTGGCGAGTGGAAAGCCATACCAGGTCACCGACGTGAAGTTCCGGCCCCACCTGGCGGTGGCGGTCAGCCTGGACCTTGTACGCCTCCTTGGCCTGGCGCAGCTGCTCCATCAACAGCTGTTGCTGGGACTGGAGCTCCTGAAGCCACTCCGTCACCGCAGGGACCGCAGATGCCGGCAGCACATCCGGAAACAACCGTGGATGAAAGCCATTACTGGCCTGGAATGGGGTCTGCTGGGTGGACACATTCACCGCGTTGTTATAAGCGAACTCCGCCAATGCTAGGTGGTCGACCCAGTCGTCCTGCTGGTAGCTGCAGTAACACCGGAGGTACTGTTCCAGCACCGCGTTCGCCCGTTCCGTCTGGCCATCAGTCTGTGGGTGGTAAGCAGATGAGAGACAGACCTCTGTTCCGAGGGCCTGGTGCAAAGCACGCCAAAACCGGGACGTGAACTGAACGCCGCGGTCGGACACTACACGCTCAGGTAGGCCATGCAGGCGGAAGACATGCTGAAGGTACAGCTGCGCGGTTTCCTTAGCTGAGGGTACGGATGGGCAGGGGGCACAGTGCACCATCTTTGTGAAGTGGTCGGAGAAAACTAGAAGGCAGGTGCAGCCACGAGACGGGGGTAACTCCACTACAAAGTCCAGAGAAACTGTGTGCCAAGGACGTGGTGGAACCGGCAACGGCTGTAGAAGGCCGGGAGGTCGCCCGGTAGGCCCCTTGGCCCGCCTGCAGACGTCACAACCAGCGACGTAGCGAGCCATGTCAGCCTTCAAACGGGGCCACCAAAACTCACGGCTTACCAGATGGGTGGTCCGATACCGCCCAAAGTGCCCCGCCGCTGGAGCATCATGGGTCATCCGGAGAACCTCAGCCCGCAGCGGCCCTGGTGGGATGTACAGGCGCCCGTGGTGCAGCAGAAGGCCCTGATGCGAGACCAGCCCTGGATACTGAGGGCATGATCCTTCGGCCAGTTCCTGGAGTCGTTCCTGGGCCCAAGCGTCGACCCGCTGCTGTTCCCGCACCCGAGCCTGCAGTGGCTCAACCTCCTGGGTGGCCAGGAATGCAGCTGGTGGTAGGATCGTGGTGGGTGCTGCTTGCTGAACCGTGTCTGCGTTGTCTTCAGGTTTCCGGGACAGGGCATCCGCCTTCTGGTTTTGGGAGCTAGGGATGTAGCGGATCCGGAACTGGAACCGGGAGAAGAACAACGCCCACCGGATCTGCCTTTGGTTTAGCTTGCGGGTGGTCTGGAGGTATTCCAGGTTCCGGTGGTCGGTTCTTACCTCCACCGGGTGTCTTGCTCCTTCCAGGTGGTGGCGCCAAACCTCAAAGGCCACCTTGATGGCCAGTAGTTCCCGCTCCCACACGGTATAATTACGCTCCGCTGGAAGGAGCTGGCGGGAATAGAAGGCGCAGGGTAAGAGTGGCGCTTCCGGTCCGTGCTGCTGAGACAAGACGGCACCGAGAGCCGTACTGGAGGCGTCAGTCTCTACCACAAAGGGTCGAGAAGGATCCGGATGTTGCAAGATTGGCGCTCTCTGGAAACAGGCCTTCAACCCTTGAAATGCCTCCTCCGCCTCCTTGTCCCAGGAAAACGGCGTCTTGGGGCGCAGTAGCCGGGTCAACGGGGTGGTGCGGTGAGCATAATCCGCAATGAAGGTCCGGTAATAGTTGGCGAACCCCAGGAAACGCTGTAGGTCCTTGCGGTTCCGAGGTGCCGCCCATTCTCGAACCGCTGCCACCTTCCCCGGATCCATCTGCACCCCACCTGGTGAGAGTCGGTGACCCAGGAAGTCCACTGACCGCTGATGAAACTCGCACTTGCTGAGCTTTGCATACAGACGATGCTCGCGCAAGCGCTGCAGCACGGTCCGGACATGGCCCTCGTGGCACGCCGGGTCACGGGAGTAAACCAGAATGTCATCCAAGTACACCACCACGTACTTGTCTAGCAAGTCCTGGAACACGTGGTTGATGTACCGTTGGAACACAGCAGGCGCGTTGCACAAACCAAAGGGCATAACCAGGTATTCAAACTGTCCGTACCGGGTCCCGAATGCTGTCTTCCACTCATCCCCGGCGCGGATCCGAATCAAATTGTAGGCTCCCCGGAGGTCTAACTTGGTGAACACCTGCGCCCCTTGCACCCGCTCCAGTAACTCCGAAATAAGGGGCAAGGGGTACCGGTCCGGGATGGTAATTTTGTTCAGGGCCCGGTAATCATGGCAAAGGCGGAGCTCCCCACATTTCTTTTTAACAAAGAGCACTGGCGCAGCAGTGGGCGAGGTAGAAGGTCTAATGAACCCACGCTCCAGGTTCTTGCGCAAGAAGTCCTGCAAAGCCTCGCGCTCTGGCTCTGTTAACGAGTATAAGCGACTCACCGGTAGAGGCGCTCCGGGCTGGAGGTCTATGCCGCAGTCAAAGGACCGATGCGGCGGCAGCTGGTCTGCCCCCCGTTCCTCGAACACGTCGTGATAGTCCCGGTACTCAGCGGGGAGCGTTGCAGCAGCCTCCTCAGTGGGCGCAGCTGCTAGCATCTCAGTCTCAGCAGGAGAACTGGGGTCTGGGAAGTGTACAGTCCGTTTGACCCAGTCAATCTGCACATTGTGAGCCTCCAGCCAGTCCATCCCAAGCACCAGGGGGAACCGGGGCATGGAGGCAATATCCAGAGTTCGCATCTCACGGTGCTGCTGGAGGCACAGGACCAGGGGCTGGGTCTCCTGAGTGACGGCACCCGAACGCAGGGGCCGTCCGTCGATTGCCTCCACCTGTACCGGTTCTGGCTTGTTCCGAAGTGGCACCCGATGCTGGGCAGCAAAAGCAGCGTCCATATAAGAGCGGGTTGCCCCTGAATCCACCAGAGCATGGGTAAGAATCCATGGCCCTCCTGGAGGGTATAGATGTACCGGAACCATAAGGTGTTGTAATTCAATTGGTGCGGCCCCATTCTGTGCTGTTTGGGACCCCAGGTAGCCAGGGCCATCAGCTACTGGGGTTTGGCGGTTTCCCTGCGGCTGGCGTTTCTCAGGACAGGACCGTGCATAGTGTCCGCTTCCGCCACAATAGAGACATAGGTTCCCCTCCCGACGCCGCGACTTCTCTGCGGGGGAGAGGCGTGGCCGCACTGCCTCAAGCTGCATAGGTTCCTCCAATGACTCAGCTGGGCCTGTGGGGCTGCTGGTAGACACTGGGGCCGAGAACTGGAGGTGCCGGCGGCCCCGAGCCTGACGCCGGTCCTCTAGCCGATCGTCTATCTGTAGACTCCGTTGAATAAGGGTGTCTAGCGTGGTGGGGCGTTCCATTGTGGCCAGCTGGTCCAGTATCTCATCTGAAAGCCCCTCGAGATACTGGTCCCGAAGAGCAGAGTCGTTCCAGGTCAAGTCCTGTGCCAGCAGCCGGAATTCCGTGGTGTATGCGGCCACCGTGGACTTGCCCTGTCTCAACCGCCGAATCGCCCGGTTGGCTTGACTCCCCTTCTGAGGGTTGCCGAACGCAGCCTCCAACAGATTGCAAAACCCCCCGTAGTCTGCCAGCAAGGGGGAGTCTTGCCTGAGCAGCGGCAACGCCCATTTGGCTGCCTGGTCCTTTAATAAACTAATCAAAAAATGCACCTTGGTGCGGTCATCAGGAAAGTTCCGGGCGCGCCCCAGAATATACAGCTTGGCCTGGGCAAGGAACATGGGAAAGCTGGCCGGGGCCCCATCAAATTTCTCAGGCAAGGCCACTGGGTACTTGCCAGAAGCCGGGGCGTCGGCCCCAGGAGCCGGTAGGGCGTCCAAACGCTGCTGTAGTGCCATAACCACGTTACTGAGCTGCTGCACGGTGTGCGTCAAGGCCTGGTTCTCCTGGGCTATTGCCAACAGTCTAGCCGCTTGGTCGGCCATGGCCTCTGACTCTTCCCGAACGCACCCCAACAAAGAGGGAGTGCGGGTGTGGCGGGAGCAAACTGTGCTGGTCCCAGGGGGAATAAGGTACTATTACCGTAGGCCAAGATCAGTTCAGAGTCTCTAGCAGGGTAGATGATCACTAGATGAGACGCGAGGTCCGAGACAGGGAGCCGGGCGGGGTAACAGGAACGATGGTAGGGCAGAAGCAGGTAGCCAGGCGAGGAACAGGAACACTGGTAGGGCAGAAGCAGGAGTCCAGGCGAGGAACAGGAACACCGGAGAGTCAGAAACAGGAAGCCGGGCGAGGAATAGGCACACTGGGAGTGCCGAACAAGGACTGGGTAAAACAGGTACTCCACAACGACGTTGCTCCCGCAACCTGGGACCGGGCTGCCTGACCTTTATCTTCTTCTAAGGCCGGGGGCGGTCCCGGCCCCCAGAAGCCCCGCCTCTCTTGGCCTTAAGGCGAGCACTCCTCCTGGGAGACACCAGTTCCCTTCGCCTCTCTGCCCTAAGCCTCTGCAGATCAGGAGAGGCCGAAGGGTTACTGGGCCCCGGGGGAGGCTCACCTGTAGCCACTGAGTCTTCCAGCACCTCTGGGGCCTGAATGATTTCACCTGGTGCCTGCTCTTGAGTTTCCTCAGCATCTAGGCCTTGCCCCAGTTCAGCCGGCCCTGGAGGCGGGGACTCCTGTGCCGGCTGGGATTCCTCCGGATCGCTCTCAGACTCGGAATCCCAGGCCATCACACAGAAACCCATTCTCTCTTTCTGGCCCAACACCACCAATAATCCCTCTAGTGCAGACACAGGATGGATTGTGCCCCTTGTGACACTCCCCTCCCCACCCCAAACATCAAAGTTGCTACGCCAAGAACCAGGCCCCAGCTCATCTGCTCAGGTCCCAGTTATGCACACAGGTACTATTTTTTTGGTGTGTGGGGGGCAGGGGGAGGTCCCATCACACTGTGAACCTAACTACAGTGGTACCTCTGGTTAAGAACTTAATTCATTCCGGAGGTCCGTTCTTAACCTGAAACTGTTCTTAAACTGAGGTACCACTTTAGCTAATGGGGCCTCCTGCTGCCGCCGTGCGGCCAGAGCACAATTTTTGTTCTCATCCTGAAGCAAAGTTCTTAAACCGAGGTACTATTTCTGGGTTAGCAGAGTCTGTAACCTGAAGGGTCTGTAACCTGAAGCATCTGTACCCCGAGGTACCACTGTATACAGATCTCACAGCCTACATCAGCAGTGTTGACAGGTGAGAACAGACTGGAGGGCCAGATCAGGCTTTGGCAAACACAAATGTGTTCCTGGCATGTGCCTGCTTTCCCCACTCATCCATTCACTTAGGTATGCCCTACACCAGGGCTCCTCAACCTGTTGCCCTGCAGATGATTGGGGCTAGAGCTCCCACAAGCACCATGTTTCCTGAGGCTGATGGGAGCTGTAGTCCAAGACATCATCTGGGCACCTGAAGTGAAGGGCATGAGGGAGGAGTTGGTAATGCAGGTGAGCTGTGCATAAGCAAGCTGCCAGCTAGCTCTGCCGAGGAGGCTCTTTTTATTAGCACAATATGCAAAACCAGTCAGATACATTTTGGACTGTGCCCTTTACATCTTCCAATCACGTGATCGTGGGGTGGTACAAAGTTATTTTGGCACCTGTTTCCACCGCGTCACTTTCCCCTTGAACAATGTATGACGAAGGAGACAAAGGTCACAGACAGGGCACGGCAGACCACTGAGAAAGCCAAAGGTTAGATAGAGGGCATGATGTTCAGACAGCTGTGGCTTGTCTGCGGGTGGAAGTGTGCTCCACACCCAGTGGTCATTCCTTCAGCACCAAGCCCTGTTCTGTCTTGGTGTGGCTAGAAACCTCACTCCGTTTTTGTTGTGCCCATACTCCTTTGTTCCTTTGTTGCCTCTGAGCTGTTCTTCCTGCATCCGTGGTATGTACACTCAGGTTGCTTTCTCACCTTGTGAAGGTGCTCTCCAACACCTCTCCCTCCATCTTTCTACTCAGTCATGGGTGGGAGCTGATAGAAGAAAGATACAGGAGAGAGGCAGGCAATGGGAAACTTTCAAAACGAGGCCAAGGAGCATGTGCTTGGATGGAGATGCACAACAACAGAAAGCGTGAAAGGTAGCCTCTCCAGACATGCCCCTGGAACCTAAATGCTGTGCAGGAGTAGAGAGAAAGTGAGCAGGGCCGTGCTACCACCCAAACTGCTTGCCTATGTGATCCTGAAGGGCTTTTCTGGTGCCCCTTCTCCTAGCATCTTCCAAGATCCGCAAGCCTAGATTAGGGCTGCCTCGTCTTGACAGTGATTTCCCCCACATACACCATCATGAGTGTAAATGCTAACTCTAACTTTCCCTCGCAGCTTGGGGGAGGATGCAATTAGACCGTTATATGTTCTACTTGTCACTTACTTGTCAGGTTCCCCTGACAGTTAGAAATAAAACCTTCAGACACTTGATGTTACATTGAAAACCCTCAATTTTTTCCACTTGACTGTAGCTTTAAAAAGAAAAACCTTAGCACAGAGCACTGTCAGCTTGAAAGCCCTTTGATCTCCCATTAAAGAATGCTTCATAATGTCATTATGAAGATGCTTAGCATGTGTGTGAGAGGAAATTCACACATGCATTCCTCAGTGGCCCACAAATTTTCTTGGCTTGCAGTTGCATTAAATACAGGGACGCTGCACTGAAGAAAGCAATTAGGGGAAGATCTCCGAGGAGCAGATTTTGTAAAAAGTCTGCCTTTGGCACTAGCAGATTGAGTGACACATACATTTGTCAATAGAGTAACATTTTAGTCACTATTCCCCTCGCCTGCCTGGATGCTGAGTGACATTCCAGATGAATAAATGCATTCAGATGTACAACTATCACAATATTAGAGCTGACAGTTTTCAGTCTTGACTCCAACGAGGCTCTAGTCCCATTAAGACCTCATGGAGACTGTGACCCAAGAGACACTGGCACATACCAGCAACCACAGTCTCCACACCATCCTCCCTCCCTCCAATGTTTGCCATACAGAAAACCTGCCGTCTCCCATGTCAACCAGGCATTGCAAAGGAGCTGAGATTAGTCGCAATCATCCCTGCCTACGCCTGAATAAACTTGGATATGCCAACACTTCAACCAAATGCTGCAGCTGTTTCATTTAACAGCCACTTGATGTGCATACAGTAGCAGGGGATTGTGTTTACCTGCAGAAAACCTTGCTTGTTGATCTCTGCACGTCAATAAAGCATCAGAACAGACCATACTGTTTTCGTCCAGTTGGTTTGCAACCATCCTTATTTGTCAGGCTACACAGAAAGGGACCGTCGCCTTGTCTGCCGCTGTGAGGAATCAAAAAGGGATTTGGCAAAGAGAGTGGATGGGCAGTTCTCCGCTGAGTGGGGCTCTGAGAGAATTCCAGGACAACAAGGACCCCTGTCCGGCAAATTCAAAATACTGCAGCGTATATAACAAAACAGTTGATCCAGCTCGGGTAGCCTGTTAACACGTCATCTAATCTAAGGTAGCACTTTTGTCCTTGAGAGCAGTTCAGCCCATGAACTCTGCACGTTTAAAGGATGCTACGTTGTCATTCAATCAGTATCACAAGAGGTACCTGCAAGAAAACATTTCAGTGTGGGGTATTCCTGCTCAGTATGCCAATCAGCTATGCCTTCTTTCAGGATATGATATTCCATTTCCCCTGCCTCTCCACCTCATGTTTTCCTTATCCAATATGCTGCATCGGACCATTCGTGGTGGGGTGGGGTGGGAGGTCCACATACAACTCCTGGCCTAATGGTTTGTTCTGCTTCTGCAAACCTCAGATTCTCTGGGTATGCAGATATCTCCCTCTTGATACCAGGAGCCATGTTCTTGCTACATAGCTGTCATAATTCAGCACTTGAGTTTGCTGTTGCTGTATATAAGCAGGACCCAACCTCAACATTTTGCAGTGCATACTGTGTACGAAATAGCATGTGTATGTACCTCGGGACTGGAAAGTAGCTCATGTAACAAAAAAAATTAAATGGCGATCCTGGAAATTGCAGGCTGGTTAGCACCATAATCTCTAAGCAATGTTCCTGGAACGTAACTGATGTGAACATTGCACGACCTTGCCTTATGACACCCCTGCATTTCCTTATGTATACGTATTAAGGACTTAGTGACAGCATCTTCATATATTTGTTAACATTCTAGCTCATCAATTTCCCCAAGTTTGAAGGGAATAAAGCCCCGAAATCTGACATACACGCACCAGTAATTTCATTAAAGAAATGTAAAAAATGAGTTTGATGTTGTCGACTTAATTTTTAATAGGCTATGATCCGCAAGTCAAAGTCACCACCAATTCAACATAATTAGCAGCCCTTGATCAAAAGAGACCTGGGATTATTTAAATGGAATGAAAGCAATGAGAAGGGTAGCCTATTAAAAGTATTCTTCTAGGTCAGGGTTAACAATGTAATTAGGATATACTTTTAACTACTACAACCTTGTCTTGTATTCTTTCTGAATGAGAAAAATAATTTAGAACTAGCGTTTTGCCAAACCACGGTGTTACCTATTAGTACTGTGTCGCACTAGTGTTCTGCTTGCAGGTGATGCTGTATGCGGAGCCGGCCCACCCATGAGACAGTGTGAAGCATCCACTTCAGGTGGCGGAAGCGCAAGAGACGGCACCCTGCCTGCCCCACTGCTTCTGCCACTGCCAGAATGCCCCCTCTCGACAGCAAAATGGAGGCGGTGGTGTTGCTGCTCATTTTCCCTGCCCTTGGAGTGGAGAAGACAAGTGGCAACGCTCTGAGGAGCATGCTGGCATTCACTGAATTGGCAATAGCCAGGGCGTTCCCGAGTGCAGTGTTGTCACTTGTGTCCCCCCTCCCCAAGGTAGGGGAATACAAGTGGCAATGGCGGAATTAGGTGGGGCATATTCCTCAGGTGGGGACGCGGGTGGCGCTGTGGGTAAAAGCCTCAGCGCCTAGGGCTTGCCGATTGAAAGGTCGGCGGTTCGAATCCCCGCAGCGGGGTGCGCTCCCGTTGCTCGGTCCCAGCGCCTGCCAACCTAGCAGTTCGAAAGCACTCCCGGGTGCAAGTAGATAAATAGGGACCGCTTACTAGCGGGAAGGTAAACGGCGTTTCCGTGTGCGGCTCTGGCTCGCCAGATGCAGCTTTGTCACGCTGGCCACGTGACCCGGAAGTGTCTCCGGACAGCGCTGGCCCCCGGCCTCTTGAGTGAGATGGGCGCACAACCCTAGAGTCTGTCAAGACTGGCCCGTACGGGCAGGGGTACCTTTATTCCTCAGGTGGCAAAATGGGATGAGCCACCCCTGTCTGTGCATGTAGCGATTTCTGGGAAACCATTCATCCTCATAATATTCAGGTGCAGATCTATGTCGTGGGAGGAGGGAAACGGTTAGCCATTTGTGATAAAAAATATGCGTCTTGCACAAATAGTTGAAGATAAATCTTTACTTGTTAGGTTGGCAACAGTTGAACAACCAGTATTATTTACATATACATTAATGAATGTCTCTCCCTTGAGCCCAAGAGAGGGTTTAATTCTTTTTTTCAAAACTCCTTTGTAGCAATGCATAAGTTACTAATCCTTAGCTTGTCTGTCCTCACAGCATCCTCCAGAAAGCGTCTTCATGAAGCCCCACCCTCTCACATTCACAGCCAAAGACAAAACCAACACAATAACCAAGCCACTGCCTTCTGCCACCTCCTTTCCCCAATACCATTTATCCTTTGTGAAATACATTCACAATACAATACAAACACTAACAGAAATGCCAGGGCAAACAGGTTGAAACTTGTAGTTCGGTAGGTTCTCTGCAGAGTTCGAATGAGCGACTGAGCTCGAACCCCTACTGCAGCCCTAGAGGATTGACAGCCCAGCATTAGCCTCCCCACACCCCATTTCTTCTAGAGCAGGGCTGAGAAACCCATGAGCCTCCAATGCCGTTGGACTCCAACCCCCATCAGCCCTAGCCAACACTGCAGTTGGTCAAGGATGATGGGAGTTGTAATCCAGCAGCCGCTGTAGTCCTACAGGTAGACCCATCTTGGTGGTGGCATGTTGGCAGGAGAGACATCCATGAGTCCCTTGTCCTTCTAGAGATGAAACAGCTGTTTGATGACCAGGGGGATACCCCACAGCCCTACAGTGATGATCAGCTCTGTGATAGTGGCTGCCACTAGGAAGTTGAACTTAACCATGTAGCATGGTGCAAACTAAGGCTCCGTCCATTATTCATCTTTTGCCAAGAAGCTGGAAGAACAGAGGCTTAGCTCCCTCCTGTCTGACTTGAGATGAGAGTACATGCACCGCTTCCCACCCATTGGGTGTAAACTCAACCTCTTTTCTCCTGGACATCACTTTCCCCTTGCTAGGGCTTTGCTAGGGCATTCTCTTCTCTCCACTTACAGCCTAACATGATCAATTGCATAGCCGTGCTTCCTAAAGGCGGGTGCAGCTAAAACAAATGGTTAGCATCAGGCTGCAAATTAAGAATCGAACATAAACAGGTTTTCTCCATTGCTTCCGAGAACTGTGTCACATACACTGTGCTAAATCTGTGATGTTCGGATTTCTGTATATTAGGCTTCCGTTTGAAAAACTTACACCGCTAATCCCCAGTTCGCTGAATATGTGAAAGATGCTTGCTTAAAGCTTGTTAAATAACTTGGCAAATCCAAACTGTGGCACTACTGCCAACTTTCAGTATATGTCTGAGATATTAATTGTTGCCCCAGCTTGAGGTCCTGGTTTCTGCAACTCATATAATTCCAGGAGAATTTCTGCTGGCATGCAGCCTTTGAAGTCGACAGACACGCAAGCTCTTCCAGCCCCAGACTTTTAAAAGGTATCAGGGAGATGTTCTTTCCTTTCACTTGAAAAGAAGCAGCAGCAGCAGAAAGTCTCATGATCTTTAATTCACTTTAATCCGTTCATCAGGAAGGCTTGACTGCTGACCTTTCAACAGATGAAATTAGAAACGGTAACCTAACGCCATGGCCCTGTGATTTTGTTACGTTGAGAGCAGATGCTAAATTCACAGTGACTACATACAACACCACTTAAAAACCCTTGCATTGAAGGAGCTCCTCCATGTAGCCAACTTCAGGTCCCATCTTATTCCCCATCCAACTCGGATGCTGAACCTGAGGGATCCCAGCCTGCACAGGATTCCCCGCCTCCAGAACCAGCTGAGCCAGGGCTGGGGCTTGAGCCTGAAGGGTCCTCACCTGTGCTGGATCCTCAGGTGCAGGCACCAGCTGAGTCTGCTCTGGCTCCTGAGCTGATGGAGGATCCATTGCCTGCAGGTGCTCCACTCTCAGCCCCATCAGAGGAAGCTGAGGTTGCCTCTGGGTCCGGTATCCCTCCAGCCTCTCCTGAGCTGCAGAGGCTCAGGGCAGAGAGGCGGAGGGAACTAAGTTCCCACAGGAGGAGTGCTCACCTCCAGGCCAGGAGAGGTGAGTCACCAGAGGATCGGGGCCCGCCTATGCCTCAGGGCAGATAAAAGCCGGCCAGCCCCAGTCCCAAGTTGCGGGAGCAACATTGTTGGTTGCTAGTTCCTGCCCTGCCCTGGCTCCCTGCTTGCTTGCCTGTTCCTGACTTCACCTGACACCCTGCCCTGCACCCAGCTTCAGTTACTACGGACTGCCTTCACGTTGCACCTTTGACCACGGACCGGACTTGGACCTCGCCTCTGGGGTAACCCACGGGACCAGCACACTCTCCCTCTCTCCCGCACCAATCCTTGGGAGCAGGGAAACAGTTGGCTGAATTCCAACTCTATAACTTGGCAACCTCAGCCAGTCTCCCCTGCTGCTTTCCTGGGCATTGCAGCAACCATAGTGTGGTTGAAACAGGTAAAGTGATATGGGAGGGCAACTTGCAATCCCTTGCCTAAGTAGACACTGCCAGGAGCTTGTCCTACACTTAAGTAGGACCCTGGCAGAGACACATCCCCAACTGGCATGTTCCCTCCCTCCTGGTCGATCGTTCGGGAGCTTCAAAAGCTTTCTTCAGCCCAAATATCACAGCGACCGATGCCAACAGACATCGGCACACTTAGGGACCCACAGCCTTTGCAGCTTGCATGACAGACCTCAGCAACTCAGCATTTTGGCTAATCTACTTTATTTACATATAAACACACACGGAGCACTGCAACATGGCTCCCTCTCTCTCTAGCATCAGACAGTAAAGAGAATGAACAAAGGACAATAGTCCCACTTGACGGAACACAGTAACACAAACATCCTGTCTCCGTCACTTCCCACTCTGTGTGCTGGTCCCAGGGGGGATAAGGTACTATTACCGTAGGCCAAGATCAACAGGGAGCCGGGCGGGGTAGCAGGAACGATGGTAGGGCAGAAGCAGGAAGCCAGGCGAGGAACAGGAACACTGGTAGGGCAGAAGCAGGAGTCCAGGCAAGGAACAGGAACACTGGTAAGGCAGAAGCAGGAATCCAGGCGAGGAACAGGAACACCGGAGAGTCAGAAACAGGAAGCCGGGCGAGGAACAGGCACACTGGGAGTGCCGAACAAGGACTGGGTAAAGCAGATACTTCACAACGACGTTGCTCCCGCAACCTGGGACCGGGCTGCCTGACCTTTATCTTCTTCTAAGGCCGGGGGCGGTCCCGGCCCCCAGAAGCCCCTCCTCTCTTGGCCTTAAGGCGAGCACTCCTCCTGGGAGACACCAGTTCCCTTCGCCTCTCTGCCCTAAGCCTCTGCAGATCAGGAGAGGCCGAAGGGTTACTGGGCCCCGGGGGAGGCTCACCTGTAGCCACTGAGTCTTCCAGCACCTCTGGGGCCTGAATGATTTCACCTGGTGCCTGCTCTTGAGTTTCCTCAGCATCTAGGCCTTGCCCCAGTTCAGCCGGCCCTGGAGGCGGGGACTCCTGTGCCGGCTGGGATTCCTCCGGATCGCTATCAGACTCGGAATCCCAGGCCATCACACTCTGTGGAGTCAAAACATACCATGTCATGTGAAAGACAACAATCCCATGACTGCAATCACGGAGCAGGAATTCTAACAGACACTACAGTGAACACTTATCGGAGAGCATTTGGAGGAAGAACCACTTCAACCGGGCACAGGCTGTGTGGCACTCCTGCAA
Organism: Podarcis muralis; assembly: GCF_964188315.1. Lineage (NCBI taxonomy): Eukaryota > Metazoa > Chordata > Lepidosauria > Squamata > Lacertidae > Podarcis > Podarcis muralis. The sequence goes on along the minus strand of NC_135662.1, from coordinate 68,631,075 downwards.
AGAAAAAGAGCTGCCCAGTTGGTCCCAGATCATACACTTGTGGATTGGAGTGTGTACTACTGCCATGGAAAGACAAGCCATCTCCTTGCACTCAGGTGTCTAACATTAGTATTCCTCCCCTTTTGCCTGTGCAGTGTTACTGTGATGCATGAGAAGCTTTTTCGGATGGCACGGGCAGGAGGGAAGCTTTGCATGACCAGGCACAGATCCTCCTCCTTGAGAGCCAGGCCCCAGATCATTAAGACACAAGACAGCATAGGTATAGGATTAAAGCAGGCCACAACTTTATTAATTTCTGATGTAGGAATGCCTTGGCTTAGGCATTGGGTGTGTATCCCTCGCAGTCCCCCAGTTAGGGTCTGCGGCTAAGCAGGGTCAGACAGGAATCTGGGGGACACTACAAAATGTGCGATTATGCAGCTGCCCCCCTTTTCCTGTTGTGGAGGGGAGTTTTACCACCCACCGAGTTCTCATGGTCAGTGACTCCCCTTACAAACCCCTCTTACGGGGCCCTACTTAACACTGCCGCGTGAGGGATGCGTTTACCACGCTACGGGACAAGAAGATAAGCCCAGGAGCTGCTTGGTAAAACAAAAGGCTTCCGGGTACCACTTCCCCATACCACTTCCCAGCTCCCAGTTGGTTACCCCCTGAACCGTCCAGCAATGAGCCTCTCTCCATGACACTTTGAGCTGTCTGAATGGCCAGCGTCGGCAGGAGCCTCCTTACCTGGCCCTTGCTCCACCTGCCCCCTGCCAATTTGCTAATTTGAACCGGGGCCAGGCGGGAGCCCTGCAACCCCGCTGGCCAGCCCAGGGGACAGAGCAATGGCCAACAGCTATGGCTCGGCTCCCCAGGCCAGGGAGCCTGCGCCAGGTCACAAAAGCCGCCCGCCGACAATACTGGTGAGCGGTCATTCTATAGCCCTTGCCGACTGATCCATTTCATCTGTTGCCCTCCTATATCCTGCAGTTTATTGCCAGCCTGGCCAAAATATTATAAATCCTGCCCAAAAAAAACTTTTCAAAAATTGCATTGCTGACATTTCCATTTTATTTGGGTCGGTGATTTTCAGCAAGTTCTGCTCTTGGGTACATTTGGTATTGAATTATTAAGAAGCAGTGATTGGGCATCCTGTTCAACTGGGAAGTGCAGGAAAACAACAGCCTGTTCCTTCCCTTGCATGAGTAAATCTGTGCCCTACAGTTATTCTATTATTATTTTGTTTATTGAATTTATATACCGCCCTATACCTGGAGGTTTACGGTTTACAGAGCTCACTAAATTTTCACTAATGCACGCAACCATTCTTGAGGCAGAAAAGTGCAATGAAACACCTTTTGGTTCAGTTTTCTTGTGACAGGCAGTGCAATTGTAGACATGACTACTCAGGAGTAAGGCCTTGTGATGCCTTGGATGAAGTTACTTAGGTTGCAAATAATGTTACGCTTACCTGGAAATAAATGTGCAAGAGAGTTGCAGGCTGAATAAGCCAGAGCATCGCTATGTTCATGCCACATTAGCTTTCAACATGATCATTAGCAGGAAATTTTCACAAAATTATATTATACTACAGAAACATTGAGCTGGGAAGAAATGATCTTGTGACAGGTTTCCTACCATATCACGCTTTGAAAATTTTATTTTCTGCACAAGAAGCTTCACAGGTCGCATTTGTATTTTGAAGCAAGTTGTTCACCTGTTGAATCTTGATGTCTGTACCAAGGAGACAAAGAGAGAGATAGCCAAATATTTTTTAAAAAATCCATGCTCAAGTAAAGAACTCCAGAATGCCAGTTGTGGCACTTAACATGGAAATTATGAATTGGCCTAATGTGTTTGGGTTGTGTCTCAATGGGCGGTGTTGTGAATAAAATAGGATTTTGGCAAATATATGGTGTGGAATTACAAATGTTCCATCTGCTGAAGCAGGGTTTCTACCGACTGGGATCCTTAGATAAATCCTGCCCAAATCACAGAAGGTATCAAGAGGTTGTTGTTGTTTAGTCGTTTAGTCATGTCCGACTCTTCGTGACCCCATGAACCAGAGCACGCCAGGCACTCCTGTCTTCCACTGCCTCCCACAGTTTGGTCAAACTCATGCTGGTAGCTTCGAGACCACTGTCCAACCATCTCATCCTCTGTCGTCCCCTTCTCCTTGTGCCCTCCATCTTTCCCAACATCAGGGTCTTTTCCAGGGAGTCTTCTCTTCTCATGAGGTGGCCAAAGTATTGGAGCCTCACCTTCAGGATCTGTCCTTCCAGTGAGCACTCAGGGCTGATTTCCTTCAGAATGGATAGGTTTGATCTTCTTGCAGTTCACAATATCAGTACAACAAAATTGGTTTGGTGGGGTTTGTTGTTTTGTTGTTTGCAATATAGCTGTAGAGTGCACCATAAAATTATTTAAAAGCATTTTTGGAGCGATCTCTAAATGACTTTACTTCTATTTTCAGGTATTCTGTAGATCGGCATACTGACATGGACAGAATATTCAACATTGATACTGGAAACGGTTCAATATTTACTTCCAAACTACTTGACCGGGAAACATTATTGTGGCATAACATTACAGTAGTAGCTTCCGAGATCAGTAAGTTCTGCATAAACACCATTGCCGTAACGAATGCAGCCTTCCAGCTGCGAATGGCTGAAAGGAAGTCAATCTCCATGCTTTGGTTGTTTTGCTGTTATTCATGGAAGTAAACTTTAAAAAAGCTTCTGTATTTTCCCCTCTTTCTTTCCCAAGGCTACAGCTTATGAAGAGGCAACTTTGTGCCTGAATGGAAAGGAAATTAACATGCCCCTCATTTCAGATCAAATAGACTAAAGAAATCCTCCTGGCCATTGGTTAATTAGGATGGCAATTGCTGCTTGTGAACAGCTGCATAGATTGTACCCCCTCCCCACAGAAAGGGGTACATAATATTGAGGAAGGAGAGGAAAATATGCTGTTCTTTATGTCCCAACCAAATTCAGCCCTGTAGCATTGACCAAGATACTTAAAAGGACATCATTTCAAGTCACTTACTTCTTTCTGTGTTCCCCTATTAATTTCATTAGGGCCAGATTTAATTAGAAGCCCGGAGCCCAGTACATCACTCCTAAATCCACTTACATGAAAGCTATTGTAGATGGGACTTGCTTCCAAGTAGGCAGGCTTAGAGGACTAGCTGAAGGCGTTTAAATTGCATTCAAACCAAAGGCCAATTTGTCAACTTCAGAAACATCAACCGCATTTGCAACCCTTCTCTGTTTCTTGTTTGGTCTGAACGGGGACTCTGGGTTGGGAGGAAGGGGAACACTTCACAATTAGGCAAGTCTAGATAATCAAGTAACTGTAGGTTGCACACAACTAATTAATGAATCATCTCTATTAATGCCAATGGGTCTATTCCAAGTAGAGCTAGCAAAGAAGATCACTCTGTTGAGCTCAATATTCATGCAGGGAGCCTGTGCAAATTAGGCAGCCTTGTTTAAGCACCTGTTTTCTATGTAAACCTGCCACCGAACACTTTTTTAATCATCTCCAATATTTTAGGTCACATTCAGGTAACTAGATGTCTCGTTAATGGGAGACATCAAAACTTCTTCTAGGAAACCATGGTAACTGCAGTTCTGAGAGGAAGGGGGGAAATGGCGGACAGCTAACTTGGGTGGCCAGATTAAAAAAAAAAGAGGACAGGCTCATACACCTTTAATGGTGAGCAGAAGATAAATAATCTCTCAAAATTGCCTCTGTAGTGTAGTGGTTCAGAGCGGTGGACTCGTAATCTGGTGAACCGGGTTCGATTCCCCGCTCCTCCACATGCAGCTGCTGGGTGACCTTGGGCTAGTCACACTTCTCTGAAATCTCTCAGCCTTATTCACCTCACAGAGTGTTTGTTGTGGGGGAGGAAGGGAAAGGAGATTGTGAGCCGCTTTGAGACTCCTTAGGGTAGTGATAAAGTGGGATATCAAATCCAAACTACTACTACTACTACTACTACTACTCTTCTTCTTCTTCTTCTTCTTCTTCTTCTTCTTCTTCTTCTTCTTCTTCTTCTTCTTCTTCTTCTCCTCCTCCTCCTCCTCCTCCTCCTCCTCCTCCTCCTCCTCCTCCTCCTTCTCTTCCTCCTCCTCCTCCTCCTCCTCCTCCTTCTTCTGCACAACAGTTGGAAGGTTCAGGAGCTCTGTGTTCTTCTGCATTTGGCTACCCTATCGCTTACCAATGATTCTCACTGGACTACAATGACCAGAATTCTTTAACCATCACATTTAAAGGGATATAGAAGTGATCGCTATCTAGCAAAGAGAGAGCCTAGGAGCACCTACATGTGCAAATGTAATTCAGTCAACACTGAGAAGAATCTGTTTTGTTGCATTTGACTGTGAAGCACAGCAGAATAACAATTATTTAATGCCTTCCATGGCATTAGATAGCTAGATTCTACAGGAAATCTCAAGGCTCTTCTTTGCAGCTCAGCAGGAGGAGTATATCCCCCAAAAAATTGCTCCCAGGCCCTCTCAATTATGTGCCAAGAGAAACGCTGAATTCTGCACTTGGAATAAATTATTCAAATTTCTCTAGTTTTTGACATTTAAGCGGGTGTTGCTAATTTAAGGTAGGCTTGAAAGTCTATTCTGAAAACTTGCTCTTTTTTAAAAAGAAAGAAAGAAAGAAAGCAAACTGAGATTCTTAGGAAGTCAATTCGTGCATCCAATACCACATTCTGTGATTATTATTATTTTTTTCCCTTGGCTCTTGTAAAATTGCTGCATACACATGGATCCTTCCTTTTTCTCATGCATTATGTGTAGCTGTAAAATGGGTCACTGAACTCTCTCTGAAAACACCGCTCAAGTAGTTTAGAGAGCAGTAGGGCAAGGTCTGAGCTAGCGAGCCTCAGGTGAATGATCTTTGGTTAGCCTCTCAGAAGGGAAGGGAAGGAAGAATGCTTTGCTCCTCTCTCCACAATCTCTACTCAAAAACATTTTATGGAATCTTAAATAACATGTCGACAAGCAAGTGTGGTGTAGTGGTTAAGAGCGGTAGTCTCGTAATCTGGGGAACCGGGTTCGCGTCTCCGCTCCTCCACATGCAGCTGCTGGGTGACCTTGGGCCAGTCACACTTCTCTGAAGTCTCTCAGCCCCACTCACCTCACAGAGTGTTTGTTGTGGGGAGGAAGGGAAAGGAGAATGTTAGCCGCTTTGAGACTCCTTCGGGTAGTGATAAAGAGGGATATCAAATCCAAACTCTTCTTCTCTTCTTCTTCTTCAAGTAGCCTTTTCTTGTTTTCTAGCAGCCACAATGCCACTTTTTCATCTCTTAAGACCACCATGTTGACTGCGCAGAAAACAGGGGTGAAGAACCCTTGTCACGCTGAAGGCCACATTTCCTTCTGGGCAATGTTTTGAGGGCCACCTGCTAGCAGTGAGCAGGGCCAGAGTAAAAATGGGGAGATCAAGGAATGTAAATTTCTCATTGTGTAGTAGGCTTGTTTCCACACACAAACACCAGACAAGCAAGAGGTATTATCTGAGGTCAAGGGCACATTCCAGCCAGAGGAAAAACTCCCCTGGCATAAAGAAGGCCCAGTGAGGGGTGTGGCTTGGAGAAAGTTCAGAGGGCCACATGGGGAGATATGGAGGGCCGCATTCACCCTTCAGGCCTGAAGTTCCCAACCCCTGACCAAGAACAATTGCTAAGTTTGGGGCATTTTGTTGCTTTCTGTCCAGTTGTGCATATGCTTGCCCTGCACTGAGTGCAACCTTCACCCAACAGAGCATTCTCTGTTTCTGAAGCCACAAGTGCACACCGTTGTCATGCGCTTCCATGCGATGAGAAGAAAATTGCCCCACGTCTCAGCGTGATCATCATTTATCATCGATAAAGGCACCAGCAGGCACTATGCAAACAGTGAAACTAGCAGGTCCTTGCCTTCCAACTCATGATTTTGTTTGACATTTTTTAGATGCTAAAGAATGTGAAACAAAGGGACAGAGGACTTAAGGGGAGGAGAAAAACTGTGCATTAGCTAAGTGAAACAAACAATGAGTAAAACACAGACTATAATTAGCCGACGAGTATGGAAAGGAAGAGAGACAGCAAATGAGTTTTTAGTAGTTTCTTAAAATGGCAAAGAGGAGGTCAGTCAGTAAGTTCCTAATCTTCAGCTATGTACTGCTAATTTGTAAGATGGTCCAAAAGATGTTAATTATGTCATTGTTCTCTGAAATTGTCATACCATGGTGTTTCCTATGCGTTGGAACTTCTTTTCTCCTCATGGACCCAACATATGGCATGGATCTTTCTCATGGTGCTGGGGTGACATGTAAAGAGCACCTATGTTTATGACCGATTCCACAGCCAGCCAGTGTGGTATAATAGCTAAGAACAAGTATGCTGAGGACTACATCCTTGGGAGACAGCTGGAGTTTTTGCAGATGTTGGATGCCCCTTGTCCAAACAAGACATCTGTGGATGTTGCAGGTGCCACAGGAATATGATCATAACCTGCTCGGCCAATAAAATATAGAATGTGGAGCTCCACCATTAGATGATGAGGCCCCATACTTCCTCTAGTGATTTGAAATGTGAAGGTTAAGTGAGTCAAGGTCAATTTGCAAACACCTCAATGCCTTCCACCAGGAAGATTTTGGGCACCACATGGCAGGACAGAGTTCTGAACAAAGATGTCCTCTCCTAAGCCCACATTCCCAGACGTCCTGTCTCAGCGACGTCTACACTGGCTTGTTCATGTCCACAGAATGGAAGATGGCGGGAGCTGGCTTCAGGCACCAGGCTCATTGGCAGACCAGCTCTGTGCTACAAAGATGTCTGCAAATGTGACGACGTGTGGCAATCCCTTTCAGATGACTGCAGTGCCTGGAGACAGGTTGTGCTTCCATAACAGTGGCCCAAGGAGGAATGATCTCTGGGAGGAGCGCAGAGATGAGAAACGTCATGGTGCATCTGCAGCAGCACAACCGGACACCTTCGTCTGCCCCAGCTGCAACAAAACATGTCTCTCCGATATCGGTCTCTACAGGCACAGCAGCCGCTGTAACCTTCCAACGGTTTGACTTCACTCCCAAAGGCACACTCCTCCTTCGTCTCCCGAGACAGACTGATGCCAGCCAAAAGCTCCATACCTGCTAAATATCTCCATGTTTTAAGGGTTACAGAGGGACCCTCAGCAAAGGAGGAATATTTTCATGGTTATTGCAATGCATACTCCCGACAAACATATGCCTCTCTGTTGGGCCACGTTGACTTACTCACGAGCCCAAGGAAATCAGTGACGGACGCAGAAGTGGGATTCGAGTTGTTCAGTATGCAGCTGCCTTGCAGATGAGAGTTCTGAAGTTGTTTTGAATGATGAATTTTCCACACCTGAAAGCTATGAAAGGTGAAATAGCAAGTGCACCACAGAAAGCACTTCAAAGCCAAGATCAAGAGAAATTTAGGATTTCAGTCTTTGGTTTGATAGATGCTACATGAATAACTAAGGAATGTGTGTGTTTGCATAAGGCAGCGAGAGGAAGGGAGCTGCCTGCTCCACATAGTAACACTCCCCACCCCTTCCACAAGAAAAAGAAAGAACCAGGTGACAATTAGGTTAGACTGAAGAGAACAAAGTTGAGCAATTTATTCATTGAAGAAAAAGAAGTCGGGAGGGATGAGGAAGAGATAAAGAGCAGCGAAGCTTAAAGTTTGCGTAAGCATATTGGAAAGTGGTGTTCCTGATAGTTATCGCCCGAGAACAGATTGCTTGCTTGTGGGAGAGAATATTGATTTTGCATTTCTAAGCAAGTTTCTCCTATTGACTTCAACTCTATGTTTTAAAATGTTGCAGCTTTCAGATTCGCAGCCCTTTAAGGCTATACAAAGAAAAACCTTCACTTGACATGTTTATCCTGCAATTCCGTCGTTCCCGGGAAGCCATTCCGGGGGGAGGCGGGGCGGCCTTAGGAAGCATCAGATTACCCTCTCCCAGGGCAGAGAGAAAGAACTCTGAGGTTCAAAGAGGGAATTCAATGCTGAATGCCCTGTCCCTTCTGTAATGGAAGGGGGAAGCTAGAAGAGACTGCTTATGCCCTTCCTTGCACAACCGTCTTGTAAGAAACACCATAACCAGGATATTGTAGAGTTGGAAAAAGTTCGGGAAAAGGTTCCAAAAAATGATTTAAGGGTGCGTAGAGCAACTCCTAGGACATCCAGTCAAGTCGAATGTTGGAAGATTCGGGATGGATAAAAGAAAGAGCTTCCTCCATAGTTAAACTTTGGAACTTGCTCCCATGGGAGGAAATGACGGCCACCAACTTGGATTGCTTTGAAAGGGGATTAGACAAATTTGTGGAGGATATCAAGAAAGCATACCCTGCACTTCCTAACCAAATCTCTCTCAATTACAGCCTTTCTCACTCTGGAGCTCAGCGCAGCCTGCCCTTTTCCCTGTGAATCATCAAGCCTGATGAAAAATACAGTAGCATCAATGACATAGGGTAACCCTGTTTCTGGTGGGAGGGAGTGCGGATTTCATCGGGCTCAATGCTTCTGGAAAGACCAGAGGCATGTCAGAGGCAGGGGAGGAATTTGGGAGCGGAGGAGCCCTAAGCTAGATAGGCAACTGGCCTCCCAGGAGCTCAGTGGGTCCTAGTGTCACAGATGTTCACAAGATGCACCTCAGTCCTTTAAGAAGAGTCCTCTGCTTGCCAGGTCCAAACAGCATGAAGGTTCAGAGCTCTACATGGGCTCCACCACTTCAGACTGCAGATGGGGATGCCAGTGTTGAATGTTCCCCTTCATTTTAAAACAACCACCACCTTCAAATGAAAATAAAAACTAGGTTGGACTGGAATGTCTCTCTGGCATGGTACCTAATGCTTCTTCTTAATATGCACAAATCAGCTTTTTTAGTATAGGTGGGAACAGTCAAAAATGGCATCTTGAAGTTATGTAGTCCACTCTATCTTCATTTTTACGCTGCATGTATAGGAATTGTAGGGCTAAAGTAGACGACAAGGGGAAAGTTCTGCTAATGGCTCTTCTGCTCTTCATACAGGGGAAAGGAGGTCTGTAGATGCAGTATTCCTTTCAAAGACACTTGAAGCACATTCTGTTCCTCAAAGAAACTATGGGCATTGTAGTTTGTTAAGGGTTGCTGGGAATTTTAGCTCTGTGAGGGGTAAACTACAGCACCCAGAATTCTTTGAGGGAAGGAAATTGCTTAGAGTGTGCTTTCAAAGTATAGTCTATAGTGCATAAAGGTAAAGGGACCCCTGACCATTAGGTCCAGTTGTGACCAACTCTGGGGTTGTGGCGCTCATCTCGCTTTATTGGCCGAGGGAGCCGGTGTACAGCTTCCGGGTCATGTGGCCAGCATGACTAAGCCGCTTCTGGCAAACCAGAGCAGCGCACGGAAACGCCGTTTACTTTCCCACCGGAGTGGTACCTATTTATCTACTTGCACTTTGACGTGCTTTCGAACTGCTAGGTTGGCAGGAGCAGGGACTGAGCAACGGGAGCTCACCCCGTCGTGGGGATTCGAACCGCCAACCTTCTGATCAGCAAGTCCTATGCTCTGTGGTTTAGACCACAGCGCCACCCACGTCCCTCTATAGTGCATACACAGCCTTAAAAAGAGCCCTTTGCCTATATTTCAGCTTAAATATATTTCAATTCAAAAAGGATCTCTAATTAAGAGAGAGAGAGAGGCTCTAACAATAACTCATATCTCTCACTGCTACCTCTTCTGTGCCTTTCCACAAGCTTATTGTGGATAACTTGGGACTTGAAATCAACAAAAGTTTTCCTTCCTTCCTTCCTTCCTTCCTTCCTTCCTTCCTTCCTTCCTTCCTTCCTTCCTTCTCTTCCTTCTCTTCCTTCTCTTCCTTCCTTCCTTCCCTTATCTGCTTGTACAGATCTTATATTAATCAGCCACACGTATTTAACAGTTGAATCCTAAGATTCACAGCTGAAGGGCTTTTTCCATGCAGTAATATTGGATGGTTGGTCATGTAAGAGTGACAGATCAAATTTCAGATGTAAAGACCTCCGTGGGGGTTTCTGGTGGTCTGATTGGCGGAATTTTATAAAGTCGGATGGATATGAAAGCGGGAGTGGATCGAAGGAGATAAAAATGAGCATAGAATTCCTACCTTTGGTTTAGGAGGCAGTTAGAGATGTATTCTGATTGTACCTGCAAATACCCTTAACTTGCACAAATAAATTGTGCACGCACAAAAATGTTGCTCATTGCTTGCATTAGCCTTGTGAATGTATTGCTCCAAACAAGGCAGTGGGTGGGGGGCGGGAGTCAAACTCATTACTAAAATTTTTTCACCGGCTTTCTCTTTGTATCACTACAGACAACCCAAAGGAAAGCAGCCGCATCCCAGTGTTTATTAAAGTCCTGGATGTGAATGACAACGCCCCGGAGTTTGCCATGTTTTACGAAACCTTCGTCTGCGAAAACGCAAAGGCCGAGCAGGTGTGCGGTTTGCGCTTCGTAACGAATAAATATGAGATTTATAAATGTGGTCTGTGTTATGGTGGCAACAGCATTGTGCCTGTGAGCTGGCACTATGCATTGCAAAGGAACTGACAGTGATGCTAAGTGAAATGAGACCATGACTATCTTGCATCGGCTTGCGACTGGCATTCCCTTAGGAGCTGATGTGATGCGGCATTGCATATCACAGAGTTCAGCGTGGCTCCTTCTTGAACTTCAGTTTGCCGGCCCCATATTTCCCCTTAATTTGCTCTGTTTGATGCTTCTCTTGATGAATCCCTTGCAGGTTTGATACGAAAGGCACATGTTTGAAATTAGTTCTGTTGCCATCTAGGTATTTGCAAGATCTGGGTGGGGAATGAGACAAAAGATTGGGGTCTTCTTCTTTTTTTAATGGACTGAAAAGAACTACTCAACATACTCTGATGTTTGGGGATGCAAAGCCCTTTGTAGTTACCCTAGTTCACCATGCCCTACAGCCCGGGAGACAATTCACCAGTTATGTGTATGGCAGACTGCCTGGGCATTCTGTGCCCCAGAAGAAAGGCAGTCTGTATATGCATAAATATGATTATTAAAAAGCAGATCAGAAGGGGTAAAGATACAGGATGGATTCCCCCCTAAAGTATCACCATCTCCACCCCAAAGATTCCTATCTCTTTTCACTCCAATCCCCAACCTTATCAAGTTGAATAGCTAAAACAGAATAAAACATCAAACATCAAAACCTTTCCTAACCAGGGCTGCCTTCAGGTGTCTTCTAAAAGTCAGATAGTTGTTTATTTCCTTGACATCTGATGGGAGGGTGTTCTACAGGGTAGGCACCACTACCAAGAAGCTCTCCCTGCTTCCTTGTAACCTCAGTTCTCGCAGTGAGGGAACTGCCAGAAGGCCATTGGAGCTGGACCTCAGTGTCTGGGCTGAACGATGGGGGTGGAGACACTCCTTCAGGCTTACTGGGCCTTTGAAGCTGTTTAGGGCTTTAAAGGTCAGCACCAACACTTTGAATTGTGTTTGGAAACATACTGGGAGCCAATGTAGTTCTTTCAGGACTGGTGTTATGTCGTCTCGGCAGCCGCTCCCAGTCACCAGTCTAGCTGCCGCATTCTGGATTAGTTGTAGTTTCCGGGTCACCTTCAAAGGTAGCCCCATGTAGAGCGCTTTACAGTAGTCCAAGCGGGAGATAACTAGAGCATGCACCACTCTGGCGAGACAGTCTGAGGGCAGGTAGGATCTTAGCCTGCATAGCAGATGGAGCTGGTAGAAAATCCCTGTATGAGACACGTATTCCAAAGCAACTCTTAGAGAACAGCATTTCTTTGCTGGAAATCTCAACCGCTGCTATCCGCTTGGCACGCTGCTTCGAACTCATTGCTCTAAGGTTATTTGTGGAATAATACAGTGTGAAAAAGGTCTTAGTCTCAAAGACCCTGGCTGTCACAGCGATGGTAATACAATAACGCCATTGTCCATTTTTTAGCTCATACAGACCTTAAGTGCCGTTGACAAAGACGACTCTTTCGGTGGACACAAATTTTCCTTCTCGCTGGCTCCCGAAGTAGCCAGCAGCTCCAATTTCACCCTTCAGGACAACAGAGGTAATGCTTGTCTATCTGCTTCATTCTCTATGGGGTTGGGGAACTTTCAGAATGAACATGCTGCTTACAGCGCTCGTGCTTATCTCCAGATAACACAGCCGCAATCTACACAAGGAGAACCCGGTATAACAGACACGAGATGAATATCTACCTCCTGCCCGTGGTAATATCGGACAACGACTACCCAATTCAGAGCAGCACGGAAACCGTGACCATCCGAGTGTGCGCCTGCGACCAGAGAGGGAAAATGCTCTCCTGTAATGCCGAAGCGCTGATCCATCCAACCGGCCTCAGCACAGGCGCTCTGATCGCGATTCTCCTCTGCATCATTATACTGCTAGGTAAAGGAGTCGCTTGAATTGTGGGAGGTGGGGAGAAAAGCTCACCGTGCCCATGGATGGAGCACACATGAGTGCTATACGTTAACAAAGCCATGGAGATTTAAGACTGTAGTCATGGGCAGCAGCCAGGATTTAGGTTAGGAGGGCAGGACACCCCACCTGTCATCATCCTCTGCCTGGCTCTGTCTAGCAGATTCGGAAGGAGGTGCCTCAAAATTGCTTTCTTTTCAGCCCAGTCTAAATCTTCAGTCATTTGAAAACTAGGAAGTTAAATAACAAAATCAGAGACCGCCTTTTGTCTGGTTAATGAGTCTCTTTTGCGAAACTACAAAGAACACGCCTTTTTTCATCTTTTTTTTTTAAAATCAAAACTAAAACAAGCTTCCTCAGATTTGCTGATAACCTTTTCAGCACTTCCTTCTCAAATTCCTCCTATTTTCCGATGAAGTTTCCCCCCCCCTGTGAACGTTCAGTAAGCATTGCCCATTTCTACTTTTAGTTAATTATTTTTATTTATTTACTTGATGGAAGGAGCAGCCTCCCCCTTCTCCTGGCTACACCCATGACCATAGTTATCCAGTGTCATTGGAGAAGTTATCTCATTTGAATTACACAGGGTTTTTGTACTTCCTTCCAGGATCCTCCCTGGACTCCTATGAGAATTTAATCCATGGTGACCCCAAATATACAGATAACACAACCACCTCCGCTGTACACTTCTGCCTCAGTCATACATAGGCCAACCACAATCAGAAACCACTGCAAGCATCTTAGCCGTCATGCCACGGTCTAAGCCACCATACACACATGTCCACTAAACTTTAATTTTTACATGAGCGCATTCACCCGCTGACCATAACCACAACATGCAGCAGGTACACACTGACCCAAATGTACACAGTCCCAAAGTTCACCAGTGAAGGAAGTTATAATCGTATCAACTCCTTGACTCCAGTAAATCAATATCTCAGTTTACCCAAGTTACCCTACCAACTCTTGGCACCTACCATAAACATCCTATTTTGTGTTTTAGTTGGGTTTTTTAACTGATTTTCCAATATTGTTCCAATAACAGCTGCATTATAACCATGACCAATTTTATCCAATTAATACAATTATTAAAACCAATTATTTATATACCAAATTATATAATTTAGTTAAAGTGGCCTCCTCACTTGCTAGATTCGATGGCTCCCTCTTTACTTTTCATTTTCCAAAATCTTAATGATTTCAGTTACATTCCCTTCAAGTTAATAACCCCTTATATGGATTGCAATCTTACGGTTTCAATTCGCGTTAATATATTAAGTGATTTATAAAGTTTCAAGCGAGGTACTCGGTCTCTAATCATTATTCTTTCCTGTGTGTAATTTCCTGTGTGTAATTCCCTCTCCCCCCCCCCCATGATGTTGTCCCAAACATATATAGTATTGTGTCCTTCGTTCTTCCAACTGTTGATATTTCCCATCATGACTTGAGGGAAGCGGTTGTCTCACAGTTTTCCAAAAGCCTCTGCATCGCTTTGCCCCATGATTCGGGAGCTTGTTGGAGACCCCATCATTCCAACAAATAAACTGTCCTCACCATTTTTTTCCCCCAACCTAGGAAGAGCGGTCTGATTCTAAACTGCCAGGGATTAATAGGAAAACCTATTGCAGCTGGCAGATTCTTTCCCCGTTTTCCGCTGAAAATTTATAATCGGTTACCTGTCCCGTTAGATTACAGTGGTACCTCGGGCTAAGTATTTAATTCGTTCCGGAAGTTCGTTCTTAACCTGAAACTGTTCTTAACCTGAAGCACCACTTTAGCTAATGGGGCCTCCTGCTGCTGCTGTGCCACTGGAGCACGATTTCTGTTCTCATCCTGAAGCAAAGTTCTTAACCCGAGGTACTATTTCTGGGTTAGCGGAGTCTGTAACCTGAAGCATATGTAACCTGAAGCATATGTAACCTGAAGCGTATGTAACCTGAGGTACCACTGTATGTTCCAAATTGTCTCAGTCTCCTTCACATTCCTTTGATAATAACGGAGAGCGGGGGTGGTTTTGTTCTATATTATACAGTAGTCCTTTCAAAGGGTGAAACTTCCACCACCACCCCCTTTATCAGCATCCTATTTCTAATCCACGGGTGGGCAAACTAAGGCCTGGAGGCTGGATCCGGCCCAATCGCCTTTTAAATCCGGCCCGCAGACGGTCCGGGAATCAGCGTGTTTTTACATGAGTAGAATGTGTCCTTTTATTTAAAATGCATCTCTGAACTATTTGTGGGGCATAGGAATTCGTTCATTTTTTTCTTCAGAATATAGTCCGGCCCCCCACAAGGTCTGAGGGACAGTGGACCGGCCCCCTGCTGAAAAAGTTTGCTGACCCCTGTACAGCAGACTCATCGTTGCCCAGGGAAATGAGACTCCACAGTTCTTCCAAAGACTTTGCTGGGCGCGGTGGGAGCTTCTCATTCCATGCACAAGCCCATCCCGCAAAGAGCACCTCTTTGGGCTCCATCAGAGGGCATTAGGGAAGACAGGTCAGGTTTCGGGAATCACCTTGTTGAGCTGTGCAGGAAGTACCGTATTTTTCGCCCTATAGGACGCACTGGCCCATAGGACGCACCTCCTTTTTTTTGGGGGGGGGAATGAATAAAAAAAATTATTTCTCCCCCCCCAACCCCAGCCCCCAGAACAGGCTGCTATCCGCAAGCCTTGTGAGCCCATCGGCAACTCCTGCCGGGCTCACAAGGCTTGTGGACACCTGCGCGAAGCACGGGCGCCCTCCAGAGGGCGCCCCGTGCTCCAGGCAGCAGGCTGCTATCCGCAGCCTAGGGAGCCCTGCGGGAACTCCCGCGGGGCTCCCTAGGCTGTGGATATCTTTCCGAAGCGTGGGGCGCTCTGCTTCAGCACGCCCCGCGCTCCGGGAAGCAGGCTGCTATCCACAGCGTGGGGAGCCCTGCGGGAACTCCCGCGGGCTCCCCAGGCTTGCTGATAGCTTCCTGAAGCCTGGAGAGCGAGAGGGGTCGGTGCGCACCGACCCCTCTTGCTCTCCACGCTTCAGCGAAAGCCTGCATTCACCCCATAGGACGCACACAGATTTCCCCTTCATTTTTGGAGGGGGGAAAGTGTGTCCTATGGGGCGAAAAATACGGTAACTTGTCAGTAGTGTTTGGATTGGAAACAACAATTGTTTGGGTCCCAGGCCTAGCATTCAATTAAACAGCTGCTTTAGCATTGTATCTTTCTCAATCCGCTTTCATGCTTTGTTTAGGCAATCTCAACTCTATGTGAAACAAAGGCACGGAAAGAATGGAACTACAATTTCCATTTTTAGCAGCGACAAAAGGCAGATTTATTTTTATTTTTTATTTTTGCTGTTCACCCCACCCCCACCCCCTCGGCTGCATGGCGGATTTCACTTTCAGCCCGAGAAAGCGTAGCCTATTTATTGCAAAATCCCAGATAATGCTAAGAACTGCTGAGGGTAGTGGGGAGAAAGAAACAGCTCAGCTTTACATTTATTTTAACGTTTTGTTGAGCATTAGGAGGGCTTATTTTACAAGTTCACTTCAGACGAGAAACTGAGCATCAAGAACAGGGTTATATTTGGAGCTGAGTCAGTGGTTTGCACAAATCCAATTTGAATATTCATTTCTTTTTAGTGAAATCTCATTCATAATGACATTAGCGAGGCAGAATAAAAAAACAAAAAACAAATCAGCTCTGGGATTTTGAGCTGTTGTGTACTGGATAACACAGAGCACAATGTTTAGCAAAGGCATTTTGGGGGATGGCTTAGAATTTATAGTTGATGAATGATAGCAGCTGTGGTCTCAGGGCACCTCTGCCCTCCGTCCCCATCTTATGCAATCCTCAACACATTTGGTAGCTCCTTCCTTCCTTCCTTCCTTCCTTCCTTCCTTCCTTCACTTCCTTTCCTTTTTGTTTGTTTCCTCATTATTTTTCCTGGCTCTTAAAAAATGTCCCCCTTTCTTTCTGTGTGATTTTGAAACATTTAGAAAGGACAGTACAGTGGTACCTCGGTTTAAGAACAGCCCTGTTTACGAACAATTCGGTTTACAGACTCTGCAAAACCGGAAGTAGTGTCCCGGTTTGAGAACTTTAGCTCGGTCTAAGAACAGAATCTGAATGGTGGAAGGGCACCGGCGGCGGGAGGCCTCATTAGGGAAAGCATGCCTTGGTTTAAGAATGGTTTCAGTTTAAGAACAGACTTCCAGAACGGATTAAGTTCGTAAACCGAGGTACCACTGTATTTTTATTTAATAAAAATAATTTGATGCCCTTTTTAAATAACTTTATTTACTGGTCATATTTATTTATCTATCTATATCCTTGTACACTGTATAAAGAGGTGAATTAAAATTAGGAACTGCAACACATGTTCCTTATTGTTTTCTCAAGGAAAGGGGGGGAAACCCAATTTTTACTTTTTTCGCCTATAATACGGCTAATGTGGCATTTCACCTGGAAAGGTGCACTCTCTGGCTCTCTGTGTGTGAATAATAATAATAATATACCACCATATACCCAGAGGTCTCAGGGCGTTCCCTTAAATAAATTCCAAAGCATTTCTGACATTCGGCATTAGTCATTTTAAGAGACAACTTTTTTCTTTCCTTTCCTTTCCATGTGCCTTGAAATTGCACTTGTGATTTCATAAGGATCATTTCCACGCTGCGCAAAGTAAAACAAAAACAAAAACCCCAAAGCAACATCTACCGCTGACAAAAAATAATTGCTCTTCATCTTCCTTCGAGCTTGAAATCTGGTTTCCTCCTAATGTTTACCTTCCCTGCAACCCCCAGTGCTCACAGTAGGATTGGCTGCAGTGTGAGAGACTATGGATTTGGAGTGGGCAGTTTAACAGAGTTTCTTATAAAAGACAACGTTCGAGCAACACATATATTGCCCATTCTATTTTTGTTCTTAATTGGGCAGCAAATGAACTCCTCCTCCTCAGCATTCACCGACACTGCTTCTTGTTTTTCTTTCCAGTTACAGTGGTGCTGTTTGCAGCCTTGAGACGGCAACGGAAGAAAGAGCCTTTGATCATTTCCAAAGAGGACATCCGAGACAACATTGTCAGTTACAATGACGAAGGTGGCGGAGAGGAAGACACCCAAGCGTTTGATATTGGCACGCTGCGGAACCCTGAAGCCATAGAAGACAATAAACTGCGACGAGACATTGTGCCAGAAGCGCTTTTCGTGCCGCGCCGGACTCCAGTGGCGCGGGATAACACCGACGTCAGAGATTTCATTAGCCAAAGGTTAAAGGAGAATGATTCGGATCCAACAGCGCCCCCTTATGACTCATTAGCAACCTACGCATATGAAGGCAATGGCTCTGTGGCAGAGTCCCTCAGCTCCTTGGAGTCAGTGACCACGGATGGAGACCAGGACTACGATTACCTCAGTGACTGGGGTCCGCGGTTTAAAAAGTTGGCCGACATGTACGGTGGAGCAGACAGCGACAAAGACTCTTAATATGTTGCCTTTTTTTTCCATTTTCAAGAAACAGCATTGAAATGTGTGGCATTGCTACGTCTTTCTATTTATCCACAGTTATTTGAAAGGGTCCTCTACCAGTTCGAATAGTTTCCGTGACTGCAGTCTTTGTGGATCCAATGTCATCCCCTCCGACCCCCCAAATATAATTTGAGCATCCAAGAGGCAAATAATGTGGTGGGCGGAGGGGGGTGGGGAAGAAAACTCCCTTATTTTCTGTGCACCCTATATACCAAAACAGTCAAAGAGGCACAATGGCAGGGAGATGGAGGGACAATGGAAACGGAATAACGGTTTTAACTTGTTCTACTTTATCTTCTAAATTGGATTATCTTACTGTTATATTTCACCAAATAATCTCACTGTATTTTAATTACGCAGCTCAGACATGTTTTCCGCAGATTATGTCTTGAAACACCCCATTGTAAGGAAGCATTGTGGCTTAGCTTAAACATTATAGCAAAAGGAGGGGGGGTGTAGCTCTTTTAAAAGCCAAAATCTGCCGGCAAGGAATATTTAAAAGGATCTAGTGGCCATTCAAGCACCAGTGTCAGTTTTGAACTGGTCACTTGGTTCAAAGTAGTGGTGGACAATCAAGAAATGGGGAAGAAGGGGGGGCTGGGACTTACTAGGTTCGTTGTGTGTGACCATAACAGTGCACCAGAAATGACACAATATTTGAAATATTGTGTTCCTGGAAACCGACCAACCAAATAGCGTGTGTTCAGTAATACATATCAGGGATAGCCAAAAGTGGTGGCTTCTAGATTTTAGACTCCAACTCACATCAACTCCAGACAACATAACCAAGGGTAATGAGAGTTGTAGTCCATCAAAATCTGGAGGACACCACGTTGATTACTTCTGACATGTATCAAGGAAGGAAGAGGCATAAGGTTGAAAATACACATGGATTCAGATGTGTTAATCTGCATCCAACCCATAATACATAAAGAGAGCTCCCTGTGTACATTCGGTGAGTTCCATTTTATATTGTTCTGTTCCTAAGCATACCAGCAGATTGAAAGCTAACTGTCTTACCCCTCTCCCTGCTTCCTTGCTTGCTTGGCCACTGCTATTCCCTCCTCATATTGAAGCAAAGGATTCTGCTCCTGAGTGCCTGGGAAGGATGTGGCAGCCAGGGATGTTGTATTACATCCAGCTAAGTCATACTCAAGAGTAGACCCATGGAAATCAACAGGCTTAAGTTGGAACTTAAGGTAATGGGGTTATACCCTGTACTAGCCTTACTCAGAGTTAAGCCCTTAGGTTCATTGATTTCAATGGATCTACTCCATTGCATACAACCCACAGATTTCAGTGGGCCTACTCTGAATATGACTTACTAGAATACAATCCTTTGTTTCCCAACAAGAGGTGGTGGTGGAGGAGAAAGAGGTAGCAGCAATGATGACAGAGGTAAGCCAGCAAGCAGAAAGGTCACTTATGGTACAATCTCCCTCTTGCCAAAATCAGCGAGAGCCTGGTCATTCGTTTCAGCATGGACCAGTGTTGGCGCATGGAAGGGGAGGATTGAATGCATGACTCAGCTACCGCTGTTAAGCCAGACAGCAGCCTTGGTGGGCATGCACATTGATTGTGAGGAGCATCAAAGGTGGGTTTTCATGGAGGTGGTGTCCAGGACAGTGCCAAACATTTTGAAGGATGGAGATCTCTCTGTTTACTTTTGTCAGCTGAGGTGGGACCCAAGATAACCACATCAGCTTTAAAAGCCAATCAGAAAAGCAAGAGAGAGCAAGGACCGGGAGCTGACACTATAGTTGGTCGAAGCTCATTAAGCAGAAATATATTTCTGAGATAAATAGGAGAGCTTTGGCTGATGTCAAATACTCGAAGATCCTTTGTAGAACTCTGGAAGAATGGCTTGGTCATTCACTTGGTGTGGACAACATGACCAACATAGCTAACAGCACTCGAGCTGACCTCAAGAGCTCTTTGCTTTAGCTAATGGCAGCATTTTAAAAATAATTTTAATAATTTGTCCTTTTTTTGCATTATAGTAGACGCGCTCTTAATTAATTAACGACAATAATTACGTAGTTTCACATGATTTTATGACTTGCGCTTTTTGTTTAGATAGTTAACGTTAGAGTGCTTAGAGTACAGCCGATGTATATAGGCAGGAGGAGATTCAAAATTCTTTGGGTAAAGGGTGCCACTAATTTTTCATCTGTGTAGATCCTGGCTAAAGTATCTGTCGTAGCCACAGTAGTACCTGCCAGATTGGGAGGCAGGTGGAGTGTGGAAAGAGAGAGATGGGGAATAGCACAGCTCTCACCCGTATGTGGTTTGTAAAAGGCATCCAGAAAAGGCCTTATCTATCACTAGAACTGCCGGTGGGAACTTTTCAAGGGACCTCAGACAGATGTAAGAACAGGTCCATCTTGTTATGCTGCACCGAAGGTACTAAAGTCAGCTTAACAGTATAGCCCTCTGCATGTCTACTCAGAAGTAACTGAGTTCAAGTCAGTCTAACCCCAGTCCCGGATAAGTGTGTATAGGATTGCACTCTACATGCACCTAAGAATTTAAGCCATGGACCCAAGATAGGTATGGTTAGATTTCTCCAATTACAGCTACATTTGGAGGATGGTAATCCTAAAATATTGTGCTTACAATGCTACCAATCCCCTGCAACCCAATATTTATTTGCCAAAGGACAGAGGTACGGTTCTGAGGTTACATTTGTTTACAGTGGTACCTCATAAACAGAACAGCCCTGTATTCGGTTTATGAACTCCGCAAAACTGAAAGTAGTGTCCCGTTTTGTGAACTTTACCTCAGTTTAAGAACGGAATCTGAATGGTGGAAGGGCACCGGTGGTGGGAGGCCTCATTAGGGAAAGTGCACCTCGGTTTAAGAACAGTTTTGGTTTAAGAACAGACTTCCAAAACGGATTAAGTTCGTAAACTGAGGTACCACTGTACTAGCATCTTAAAAGAATATGGTGCAAGAACTGCCATAGATGCAATTCTTTACTATGACAAAGATCCCAGAGGAAACATTTTCTCTTGGTTCCCAAACAGATTCGCTAGACTTATGTTGTCACAGTCATAGCTAACCATTTGAATTTGTTTTAGACTTGTTTCTTTTTATTACCCACCAATGCACCTAATTTTCCATTTGTGTCTTTGGCTGGAGATGGACAATAGTGAATTTCTCCTATGGAGATTTGAGAGTGTTTAGAAAGAGGGTTCATGTACATTTCACATTCATGCCACTTGGCAATTTTTATTTGGGGGGGGGGGGAATTGTTTCAAAAACCCCACTAAGCCGGTTTCAGCAAAGACAACAAAACCACAAAAGAAATGCTTATACACTAGAAGTAAAACCTCTCTTAAACCACATCCAGGTCTCTTGAAAGCTATTGTCAATCTTCTGACTTTAAGATGCAAGTACAAGAATCATAGATTAGCAGGTTCAGTCCACAATCAGGCCTGAAGCTGCCTCCTTACATTGTACAGCATACAAGATGCAGAAGGAATCCGCTAGATGCCATTACAGATTTATTTTACTTTGTAATATCTTAAAAGTTTGTGTGCATAACATACACAGCTGCGAATAAGTTGACCAAACGAGACATTTCGCAATGCTTTATGAAAGCTCTCAATGCAGTAGTTTTAAAATGCAAAGTGCTTCGTTATGGATTGAAATGAAACAGCAAATATTAGGAGTAAAATTAAGCGAGGTTGCTTTGAAGACCAGTCCAAAGGTTTGCCCTATTCTATGCAGAAGAGCAGATCAGTGCTGAAAATGATAGAAGGGCTTTGCGTTTTGCAATTCAGAAAGACCCATCCAAATTCCCAATGCCTTCTCAAATAAAAGCTCCATTTATCTCAACTTGGGAGAATTCGGCAATTCATTTTCTCTCCTTCATTGGAGGTTTTTAAGCAGAGGTTGGGTGGCCATGGATGCTTTGGTTGAGATTCTCGCCTTGTAGGGGGCTGGATTAGATGACTCTCAAGATGTAAAATCTAGACATCAGGACTAGCAGTACGATGAGAAACTAGCAAGCAGAGGTCAGGGTCAGGCAAAACTCAAGGCTTGTGAAAGGAGCTGACAGAAATTACAAGCAATTAAATGGGTGAAACAGAAGGCACAAACCAAGTGTTTTCTGGGAGACTGAACTCCGACCGCTATCTGCTAACCATCTTGCTGGGACCTCTTCCTGCTTCCTTTTACAGGAAATGATGAAAGGCCAATGGCGCCAGACCTGGCAAACATTACCCTATGTAAGGAGCTGCCATATGTGATGTTCCCCAAAAGCAAGTCGGGCAGGAGACAGGAATGATTGCTGATAGTTTCTGGAGTGAGAACACCAACAGGAACATTTGAAAGCTCCTTTGGAATTGAGAGCGGCTAGATGTGGTAGTTGGCCACAGCACCATCTTGAGTATTGAACAGGGCATAGGAACTGGTTTTGCCTTAAAAACGGCACCGTGTCAAATGCGCCACCGAGGCTTAAGAGGTTGAGTGGATTGCATGAACAAGTGTTGATTGTACTTTTTCTCCTGATGTAGCAAATTCTCTTTGATGGCTTAAGTTGATTTAGCCAGGATTAGCAACACTAATACTGTGGCACTTTGATGGCTTAAGTAGCGTGCGACCCTCATCCTGGGAATCAGTGACACTAAGTAGCAGGCGATTCGCGCCAGAACTTTGCATTTTATTGACAAAGTGTTTCGCCTCGTCAATAAAATGACAGTAAGCCACCCGCAGCTTGTGCATAGATATTCTATAAACTATTTAACATACTGGCATCAAAATTAAGATGCCGAACTGAATTTTAAAAATGAATTACGGCGTTCTCTGAAGGCTGACATATTATGCATTAATCACCTAAGGTTTTCTCCTATCCGTGCAATT
Organism: Podarcis muralis; assembly: GCF_964188315.1. Taxonomy (NCBI): domain Eukaryota; kingdom Metazoa; phylum Chordata; class Lepidosauria; order Squamata; family Lacertidae; genus Podarcis; species Podarcis muralis. The sequence goes on along the minus strand of NC_135662.1, from coordinate 68,608,237 downwards.
TACAAGCATGGAATTTTATTTTTATTTATTTTAATAAATAGCATTAATTTGGCATCAGTTCACACTTCGTTGATATATGACTAAGGCTTTATATTTCCCCCCAAAGTGCAACGGAAAGCAACATTCTGTGAGCAAAGATTTTATGTCTCGAGTGCCAGGATGGAGTGATAAGAACAGAAATTGCAACAGTATATTCTCACGCTATATTTGATGAAGTAGCTGAAGAAACAGTGGTTGGCAGAAACTGGGAATTGACGCCCAAGTAAAGGGGGTTAGGACTGCAGACTAAGGAGGCAATTCTGTACATGCCTATCTGGACAGCAAGCCTCCATGAACGCAATAGGACTTCTGAGTAGACATTGATAGGGGTTGCATGGTAGCCCATGGAGAGGAAATAAAGAGTGGCTATATAATCAGTACCTGCAGCAATTCGGCCTGCTCATCTTAATGTCTTGTCTGGCCAACTCAGAATGAATTGGATTAATTCACTCTGCCCATGGGATGATATGACCCAGGAGCCATATCTGGAATGACAGACATTTTAGACTGCGATCTTAAGCATCTTTCCTTGGAGTGAGTGGAGTGGAGGCAGTGTGGTGTAGTGGTTAAGAGCAGTGGACTCGTAATCTGGTGAACTGGGTTCGCTTCCCCGCTCCTCCACATGCAGCTGCTGGGTGACCTTGGGCTAGTCACACTTCTTTGAAGTCTCTCAGCCCCACTCACCTCACAGAGTGTTTGTTGTGGCGGAGGAAGGGAAAAGGAGAATGTTAGTCGCTTTGAGACTCCTTAGGGTAGTGATAAAGCGGGATATCAAATCCAAACTCCTCTTCTTCTATTTCTGCTGAGGTTAGGACTGGGGTGAGGTTAGGACTGGGGTGTTTGCATACTTTTTGAGACAAGATCAGCTGTCTTGAGCATGGATACGTAAATGAGCCATCGTATGCATGCTAAAATGTCTTGCTCTAAAAACTCTACTGCTTATTTTGTGGGGTTGACCCTCATTCTAGATCATAATATTTATTTCCGGGTCATGTCACCACCCGTTAAGAGATAAATAATGGTTCTCCAGAGAGTCCCTTATTTTGAATTTTTAAAATGTGATTACCCATCACTTTCTCAGCGACTGCCGAGATCTCAAGACGCAGAGGGGAGAAAAACACATATTGATTAAAAAGAGTTGCTAATGATAAGCATTATGGAAATAGCCAAGTAGCTATTATGAGATTTGTGTGTAAATGAATTAAGGGGGAAAGGAGAGAGCAGTGACTGAAATCATACGTGATGCTGTTAGCAGCTTGAAGGCTTTCTAAAGATGAAAATGCAGTAGCTGGCGTAATTATTAGCAGTGAATGAAGCAAGTTGTTATTTTTATGTCATTGATTTCTTACATTCCCTGCGCTGGCAGATTAATTTAGGCACCGCTGAGACAATCTTTGACACACCAACACTTTGCAAAAGTATGCTGAAGGTCTCATCCAACAACTGTCTATCCAAAATTCTCCTTAAAGCAAAAGAGGTCATAATTATCCATTGATGTTTAACACACACACACACACACACAAACACTTTTTGTCGGGGAGGTGAAGGCAGAAGTTTGAGGGCATATATGGGAAAGATAACAGAAAATAAATTGTAAGAAAAGATCTCATGGAAGGCAGACTGAGCATCGATGAAGCAGGTCAGGTTGCCAACTTTTTTATTGACTCTTGCTCTTGTGTCTTTAAGACTAGCCTGAATTGCACAGGCATTAGGTGACAATGTTCATATGTATGCCATGATAATCTTCACCTACCAGTTTCTCAAGGTCAAGCTGTTGTTTCACAGGTCCAGATCTATTTTCCCCTCTGGCCATTTGGTAATCCTAGTGTTGGCCAGGAAAACAGAAGTGCCACGGAATTTCACATGGAATTGGAATTTGGTGAGGTTTTAAATCTTGTACGCTTCAGAGAGGTTTCAGAAATATGTCTTCTAACTTCCCAGATATATTGGAGGCCAAAAAATGGGGGGGGGGCAGTGTCATATATAACAAGAGAATCCTTTCGCCTCCCTGGGCACTTGGTCTTTCCTACAAGACTACACTATTTATGTAAATACATCCGGATACACTTTCTATTATAAGCTTTTAGTTTTCTAAAATCTTTTAGTTTAGTGTTTATTAAAAATGTATAGGATTATTAGGCATTCAGGTACCATCAATTAAAGGGGGAGGGAAACCACACAGCAAACATGAAGGTATTTTGATTCCAACAAAACTTTGAGAGAGAGAGAAAACTTCATCAAAACACTGTATATTCTGTGATTTGAATTACGATGGGATTTGCTTTTTTCTGCTTTCATGGCCTTATAATAGCTGCAACGTGCATCTCAACCACATTCTGCGGGGGCTACAAGAATTGGGCAAATGCCTATTGTGATCTGCGCATTTAAAACCCTTCAAAATAAATGGCCTTTTCCGTATGGATTTCTTTTAATTGAAACCAATAGGCCCAAGGATAAAATAGGGCAGATGCTGTTCCTTCTATGTGACCATTTTTGTTTGCACTTCTTTCCTCTTTTTTTAAAGGGGGATGGGGAGGAGATGGAACCCAGATTGGGAACCCTGGCTAGATAGCACAGGGGAACAATTGGTTTTCGCTGTATCCCAGCCAGGGAGACATCCTGCTGCCCTCATGGTGTAGACAAAGGATTATTACTGGGATTTATGGGCCTCAATCTTTGATGGCATGAAATGACAATAGATTGCAGTGCCTCTGAGCATGTGCAGAATGCATTTCCTGCCACCGTTGCTGTGCATCTGTGGAGAAGAGGAAGGGGATGTTTTCTAGACAGATTGGACCCCTGACACGCACCTCTAGATCTTTCAGTTCAATGGAGAATGGGCTGATCAGCTTGATTTCAACCCATATGCTGGTCATCCTCCAGCCATTGACGCTGTTTTAAGACCCATCCAGCCTCAATGGCTGCAGCACATGGGCACTGCAGCAAAATAAGATAAAAATGGAGGATGCTCGCCTCTCAAATCGGAATTGCAAACATTTTATCAGTCTAGCCTTGGCCACTGCTTTGGATTGTAAGTCAACACAGTTTCCTTTCCGCCGATTAAATCAAGAGGGATCAGATAGCAAGTTGGAATAATGATCGTTGCAATCCTGTGCACACTTACCCCTGAGTAAGCTCCTCTGGAGATGGTGAGAGTTGCTTCCGATGCAGAAAGGATTGTGCCCGAAGATTCCCTTATGCTTCTGGTGTGATTCTCTTTATTTCACCTTTTCCCCATGATGTGGATCTCCCTTTCCCAGACCTACTTGCCTGTTATATTTCTCGTTCAATGTAATGTTTCCCCCGCTTCATTTGTTTGAGCAGTAATTTCTCACACATACACAACAAGAAGTGAATTTACCTTTTTTGAAAATCAATTTTTGTAACAAGTTATTTATATGATACTACTAAATAAACTGGTTTTTTTTTCTAACCTGCTTTTTTAAAATAACTTATTTCAACAGAGGGGTTTGGAGATAAACAATTAACGTTAACCAAGGATAAAGGACCAAGCGAGACCAATACAAAAACCCAAATGCAAGAAAAGACAGGCTGATACCTATGCACATTTACCTAAGGTTAAGTCCTACTGAACGCAACTGAATTTACGTCTGAGCAGATAAGTACAGGCTGCACATATTCAGTTTCTTTTGATACTGGACCTTGATACCAGACCTTGTGGTGTAGGTCAAGCAATAAACAATTCCTCTTCTACGTTTCCGAGCACAATTCAAAGTGTTGGTGTTGACCTTTAAAGCCCTAAACGGCCTCGGCCCAGTATACCTGAAGGAGCGTCTCCACCCCCATCATTCTGCCCGGACGCTGAGGTCCAGCGCCGAGGGCCTTCTGGCGGTTCCCTCATTGCGAGAAGCAAAGCTACAGGGAACCAGGCAGAGGGCTTTCTCGGTAGTGATGCCTGCCCTGTGGAATGCCCTCCCATCAGATGTCAAAGAGATAAACAACTACCTGACATTCAGAAGACATCTTAAGGCAGCCCTGTTCAGGGAAGTTTTTAATGTATTATATATTAGCGTATTTTTGGTCTTTGTGGAAGCCGCCCCGAGTGGCTGGGGAAACCCAGCCAGATGGGCAGGGTACAAATAACAAATTATTATTATTATTATTATTATTATTAACTCACAAACCCTCATAGAATCATAGGGACCACTAAGATCATCTAGTCCAACCCCCTGCAATACAGGAAAGTGGGTCTTGAACCCACAACCCTGTGATTAAGAGTCTCAAATGCTCTACCATCTGAGCTAGCCCAGAGCTTAAACTAATGTGACAATAGGCATTTAGCTATTTTTCAGAAGAACCCGAAAGACCTGTTGGGTTAATAGTATGAGAAGCCATGCTTGTCAAGTAGAAGGTACTCTTGAGTCTTTATAAAACTCTGAGACTTGAGACAATTTATTTATTCACTCCATGTACAAGCAATATCTCAAACATAATTTTGCTTGCATCCCAAGCTAAAACCACTTACAGGTCAGAGCTTTGCTGGCTATTTCCATATGTATGCTTCCTAATTAACCAATGAATTATTATTCTTTTCCGATTGCTTTCTTCTAAGCCTCTGTTTTTCCTTAGATCACTCAACAAGATTGCTCTCTCGTACAGGGTCAGCAAGTAGCACAGTTGTGTCTCTCAGGACGCAATTCAAGGTTTTGTTTTGTTCCGAAGGCTTGACTGGCTCCCACTTATTCCTTGTTTTCGCTGCTGGAATCAACATTTGGCTTCCTTTCTGAAGTTATTAGCAGCTACAAATTGCTAGGACCACAGCCCTCCAGATGTTGATAGACTCCTGCTCTCATCGGTCTTCCCCTGACAAGAAGATGCCACAGTGTGAAGAGTGCGCAAGCAGACTATCTGTTGCACAACCGATAGACAGAAGAAGCTGACAGCCCTATTTAGAAACCTTGAACTGCCTCTCCAGGCACTAGTCTCACTTTTTTAAAATGTCCATCACACATTGCAGTACATAGGCATAATAGCCAAAGAGCAACAGATGTGCAAAACATTTGAACAACATTTAACAACGAACTAAACCTCTGACTGCTGATCTTTACATAGCCAAAACACCATCCCTATACAGTGGTACCTCAGGTTAAGAACTTAATTCATTCTGGAGGTCTGTTCTTAACCTGAAACTGTTCTTAACCTAAGGTATCACTTTAGCTAATGGGGCCTCCCGCTGCCGCTGCGCCATTTCTGTTCTCATCCTGAAGCAAAGTTCTTAACCCGAGGTAATATTTATGGATTAGCGGAGTCTGTAATCTGAAGCGTCTGTAACCTGAAGCATCTGTAACCCGAGGTATCACTGTATAAGAAGGAAGGATTAGTAGGCTCAGGGAAATTCAATGTTTGCAGAAGTACGGAAAAAAATTCAGGGAAACAATTGTTGGATAGGAGCTGAGCATGCTTAGCATGGAATGGTGGAGGTCAGAAAACAAAGGGGATGCAATAGAATGGAATATCCTGGAAAAGGACTGGCTGGCATCCTTAATGGGAAAACTCCACTCTGCAATGTTTTGTCATGGGTCCAGCTTGTCCTTTCTGTTACTCTTCCTATCGTCACACTTATACTTGCTCTCTCAGGCTTGCAGAGATCAGAAAGAGGCGAACAACATATTAATATTCTCTGTGAAACTGTGGAAATATTTCCCTAAATATTCACTTCGTTGAAAAAAATAATTTAAAAAGTCTCTATCTGGAACTCCCAAATGGTGAAGAAGGTGTGATAAATGCAGAGGTGTCCACAGAAACGTGGTCGCAGGCTATAATAATAGCTGTGAAATGTATTCCATTTCCCATAAGAACTGCTTTGAGTTGGCAAGGCTCCTGGCCTTGAACAACTGCGAGGCGTACGAAATTCAACAGGGGAGCCACTTCCTAGCACTCAGAGGCAGTGACAGAGCTCAAGCTCCACTAGCCTGCTAGGCATCCATTAAGAGAAACAGGATCCGAGCCAGAAAAATAAGTCCACAACTTTAACCAGGACGGCATACATTTCTTGAGCCATCAATACACTGCTGATATTCCGGAGAACGCAGCCTCTTCTCGTTCCCTCTTTCCCTAATATCAGTGGATGGTGTTCTCTCTGCTAGCCAGACACTGAAAGATGGCGGCCTCAAATTTCATGTGAGGGAATGAATACCTTTCACACACACACCCTCCCCAGTTATTTCTCCAGCTACTTTGTGAAAGAAAAGCAGCTGCGGGGGGGAGGGGGCAGGAAGCATTATTTTGAACAGAAAACAACCAGTGACAATGTGCGATACCTCACTCGAATGTGGCTGGTTTGATTTATTTATTATCTTAAAAGACAACCAAAGAAAGTGAAGCTTCATCCTAAGCTGCATTAATACATTTCTGAAATACAAAACATGCCCTATGCTGAATGTTCAAGACACAATACATGTATTTTTCCCCTTCTCCCGAATGAAAGGCTGTCAAGAATGCTTCCTATTTGTACCTTTCAAATTTTATCTGTATAAAAGGACAGGAGCTCTTTTGTATCGCAGCATAAATGCATACACACAGCTCTCTACACATAGAAGGTTAATGATAATAAAGCCGGTGGATTTTGTGTGTGTGTGTTCTTTGTCCAGGGTGAGTAAGTGGGTATTTCTTTGGTAGCATTCCAAACATTAAAATGTGCACACATTCAGAGGAAGTGGTTGAGATGCCCATTCTGCCCGAAAACATTGAGAAAAGAATTCTTGTTTCCTTTTCCTCGCAAAGGGAAGAAACAATGGCCTTGCAGAGCCCAATCATTAAAGTTTTCTGATGAGATTTATATGGCAGAAAGAGCTCTCAGAGGCAAATCAATATAACTAAGTACAGTGCTCGGTTACAATCATAGACGCTGATCAAGAAAAGTGGCTGCGTCTTAACAGGCCTGTCATTTTCTTTTATCGTTGCGCAGGGTTGCCAGGGCATTGAACGTGACATTGAAAACGATACACATCAAGCAGCAGAAGTCGAGAAGGAATGGGCCACCCGTTAGGAAAGGGAGAGTTTTCTAATTGGACTAAGGTCCAGAGATTGGGTAACTCCCGATGAGATGAACGAGGAATCCTGATATGTTTCAGGGCACCACCGTGCATTACGGGCAAAACACAAAATCCCCAATCCCAGATTTTTCCCAGTGGAAGAAGGTGCTTAATCTGACCCTCACCCAGCCATTGTTCCTTGCAAATTGCTCTCCCCAGACCATTGATTGATTGATTGATTGATTGATTGATTGATCGATTGATTGATTGATTGATCGATTGAATGAATGGATTTATACACCACCCTATAAACGGAGGTCTCAGGGTGGTTCACAGAAAAGGTCAGCATAAAAACCACAATATATATAACCAGAATAAAAACAACAACCCAATAACACACACCCCAAAGAGCCACATTTTAGAAGGATATAGGATGTCAATCAGATCAACCAAAGGCTTGGTTAGAAAGGAACATTTTGGCATGGCGCCTAAAGGTGTATAATGAAGGTGCCCGGCAAACTTCCCTGGGGAGAGCATTCCACAGACGGGGAGCCACTTCAGAGAAGTCCCTGTCTCAAGTTGCCACCCTCTTCTGGTCCTCTCAAGGAGGAGGCACACGAAGAAGGGTCTCAGAATATGATCTCAGGGTCCGGGTTGATTCATATGCAAAGAGGCGGTCCTTGAGGTATTGCGGTGTTTAAAGCTTGATAGGTAAAATCAGCACATTGAATTGGGCCCAGAAACTAATGGGTAGCCAGTGCAATTGGACCAAATTTTAATTGCTTTTCCTCCCTTCAGCTGGTCTCTGAACCAAGAAGCAAGCCTGGATGAGAAGGGAGGTGGAACAAATAAGAAAAGAGCAATGGAGGAACTTAAAAACCCTTTCTGCCAACTCTCCTCCTTTCTTGTCTCTCCATTTGTTTTGCTTTCATCTGCGAACGTGGCATTAGACTCGTGCTTGCTAAGAGAAACATGTAGTACTGCCTTAGACTACTGCCCTTTGTGCTTGTTTCTCGTTTCACATAATGGATCCATATTTATTAAAAACCAAATTGTAGTACAGGTAGCTCTCCTCTTACACAGGGGTTACCAGTGATGGACCTTCAGGTCTCAAATTTGAGCAGCACCCTCTGCGATGCCAAAATTTAGTGCCCTGACTGCCTCTTGCCTTCCATTCTACATCATACTTGCAGCATCCCGAGGCTCCGTGCCAAAAAAACCACCTCAAAAACTCTTGGCAACCTCCTCCACTCTCTTGCCACATTCCACCAACTCTCCAACCACACCCAAACACTCTCCCAATGGCTAATAGGATTGTCAACCTTTTCTCTCCCATCTGCTTCCCCTTACCTCCCGCTCTCTGCATTTATTAACTTATTTTTCAACAATCCACATAAATATTCAATCTCATGTGAAGTCCACATAAGACGAGATCTACCTGTTGTAAGGGACTGGGCAGAGGAGGAATGGTGGAGACTGCCTCCCCATCCTGACCCTTCCAGGGAGGAGGAAGAGGAAGACAGTATAGATTTACAACAGGGGTTTGAGGGAGGTCGCAGCTCAGAGGCAGAGGAGGGGGAAAGTTGGGAAATCATGGATGAGCCAGAACACCACCCGGCTGACACGTTGTCATTAGAAAGCATTCCAGACCCTCCATTTCCCAGAACCTGGCGAGCCTTAAAAGTAGGAGAGCAAAGAACTCAAAGACAGAGGGCATGTAGCTGCACCTGTGGAGGAGATGATGATGATGATGATGACAATGACGAATGAGGAAGTGGGAGAGACGGGAGGGGGGTGAAGATTCACTTGGGATAATGCCATTATCCAAGAGGCTGGGTTCTATAGCCTCTGTCTGTAAAGATTGAAACACAAAATGGCGGTAAGAAACTTTCCCTTGTCTTTATAATTTCTTGGGCAACCAGCTGGGAGGCGCTGACAGCATCCTAACACCTGTAAATGGAAGCACCCCTTGTAACAATAAGCAGCAGGTCACAAGCCTACCGGCTTCCTGTGTGTTTCCTATGTCAGGCCATTGGTCTAACCAGCTCAGTACTGTCTAGGTTGACTGGCTGGCTGGCAATGACTTTCCAGGGTTTCAATTGGGGGACATTCCAAGGCTCACCAGGAGATTTGGAACAATTGATCAGGGATTTGGAACAATTGATCTCTTATCATGCAGAACTATTCCTTGTCCAACAGAGTCTGTTCCTTAACCAATGTTAAGAATGGGTAACATGAAACTACGCTCCAATTCTGACCAGGTATACAAATCCCCTACAATCCACCAGAGGGAGTAGAGAAGGGGGTGGCTGGGAGAAATACAACAACTATCGTGAAATAAGCTAATATGTCAAAGCTGCCATCCGGGTCCTAGGGTACATGTTCATGGGAATATTATGCATGGATAGAAATAATGTATCACAAGAGGGAAAAGTCGGAGAGCTAAAAAGTTTTGTAATATGAAAAAGGGAAGAGTCACGAGGGATATGATCATAGCTCGGAAACATCTTCAAGGTAACATTATAAAGGAAGGAAGGGAAATTATTCAAAATCTCAGAGCAGGAAGCAACAAGGAGCAAAGGCTTTGAAGCGAAGGAAGGAGAGGTTTAGGCTAAACAGAAGCATAAAGCTAAGAATAATTAGAGGACTGGAACAGATTCAGAGGCAGCAGAGGCACAATTAAATCAAATATCAACAAATGCAGGCTCATTAGTTGGATGCTCATGGGAAAGATGGAATGAATAGACCTATAAAATTTAGATGTTCTGGCAGCTCTCCAGTGGCTGACTTATCCATAAGTCTTGTTTCACCTGAGACATTTCAGGGGGAAGGCATCTAGTGTGCTTCCAAGCTAGTAGGGATAAGCAACTGTGAGCTGAACCCAGCCTTCAGCATTTCCTCACCTTCTGCCATCATAACTCCTGGCCCCCAAAACCTCTCCATCCTTCAGCGATCACCAACCCAGTGCTTACCGGTGTTGTGATGCCCATAAAGGACTTCAATGACAGCCCTGAGCAGAATCTGAGCTTTCATTTTCAAAAAAGGTAAGTCTCCAGCCTTCCTAGAAAAGAAGTTATTAAGCAAAATGTGCAGGTATCTTTCGAAGCGATTTATGCGAAATGAACCAGTCTGGATGCTGCTATGGATGTAGCCAATGAGTGAAGTCAGAGCTGTGACTGATGAGTTGTTTGGACACCAGCCAATAGGAATCCCTGGGGTGTTAAAGAGCTACTGTTTTCCCCTCCCTGTTAGTGCATTCTCCCTGCTTCTATCTTATTTTCTAATCCTTAAAGGTAAAGGGTAAAGGGACCCCTGACAGTTAAGTCCAGTCGCGAACGACTCTGGGGTTGCGGCGCTCATCTCGCTTTATTGGCCGAGGGAGCCGGCGTTTGTCCACAGATAGCTTCCAGTTACAATCTCCTTAATTTGCTCTTCCTTTCCTCCTAGCAACCAGCATGCATCTTTCCCGTGGTGGATTCATTTGAGATCAGGTAGTCCCTAGAAGTTGTTTTCATAAATAGCACTACACCCATGTATGAGCCATGGCCTAGACATATGGGATCAAGCAATGGAGGTTCTTGGGGAAAGAATTCTGCCTAAGCCCCAGCTGCTGCTCATGCTGAGGAGACAAAGGGTTCAAGAGCATATGGCCTGTTTTTCAACTCATAAGCCTGTTGGCAGAACCAATAAAGCCACTGGCTTTCAAAATATGTCCCCTGCCAACCAGGGTCTTTGCATAAGGCCTCTCTCTCGCCCAGTGGCTTCACCCAGATTTAATAGATGAGATGACCAGTGCCAGTCCAAAACATTTTGCTGCCTGAGGCAGACCAGCTGTCTCCCACCGTTCCACATACAGATGGCGACTTGGCTGGCAATTTCAACACTTGTGAGGGGACAGCAGGGGTGTGGTCACAATCTCCCCCACCCCATTATATCTGGTTATATCATATAAGGGGAGCCACACCCTTCTGGTGTTGCTTTATACCTCCCTGTATACGCAGCTGGTGCTGTGGGTTAAACCACAGAGCCTAGGACTTGCCAATCAGAAGGTTGGCAGTTTGAATCCCTGCAACAGGGTGAGCTCCCGTTGCTTGGTCCCTGCTCCTGCCAACCTAGCAGTTTGAAAGCACATCAAGTGCAAGTAGATAAATAGGTACCGCTCCGGCGGGAAGGTAAACAGCGTTTCTGTGCACTGCTCTGGTTCACCAGAAGCGGCTTAGTCATGCTGGCCACATGACCCGGAAGCTGTATGCCAGCTCCCTCAGCCAATAAAGCAACCTAATGGTCAGGGGTCCCTTTACCTTTTTATACATTGTCAACAAGAACCAGCACTCAGGTTGATAATATTTGGTCAAGTAGCAACTAAACTTCAACCTCGGATGCCATTATTTGGGGGACCAGCTTTTCTCCTTTTACTACCATTGGAAAACAAGCTCTTTATCTTCTGGGCAGGAATTTCTCTTGAGTTTCGTTCGTTTTGTGTGCCAAGTTGAAACCAGTAGCTCCATAGACTTATACTTATATAGGTAAGCTGTTTATAGTGTCTATTTTTGGGCTGCTAATCCCGTCAGAGTTTAACTGACCAGACTAGAATTTGATCCTTCTAGAAAACTGCCAGAGCAGGCGCAGGTGAGCCAGAAAAAGATGGTATTCTGTTTTCAATAAGATGCATTAAATAGGTTGACCCTGTTTAGAGAAGAAATGCTCTGTGCCTTTCACACACTCTCTCCCTCTATATTTAAGATACTCCCTGTCAGAAGGGAATGACGCTGGATAAACAGAATTAGTTTGCCCTTTGGTGGGGATGGGCCACACTTTAATGTAGAGAGCAGCAGGTTCTAAATTCAATGCCCAGCATCTCCAGGTAAGGCCCGCCTGAAATCTTGGAGAGCTTCTTCCAACCAGTGGGTCTGATTCTGTATAAGGCAGCTTCTTATATCATCAAACAACAAAAAATCATGTATAGCTCAGGGGAAAGGCCTTCGCACGGTTTCAGAAGCATTCATCCTGGGGCCTTCTTAGTCCACTTCTTCATGGTTTGTTACCACGAGTGGCATCTTGTTTGAAGCTTTTAGAACAGGAAGGCAGAAACTGAGCCCCACCAGGTATTGTTGGAGTTCAGCTCTGATCAGCTCCAGCCAGCACCGTGAGTGCTCAGGGATGATGGGAGTTCTGGTTCATCGACATCTGGATGAATGCAGGATCCCATCCCGGGTTTACATCCCACAAAGAGAAAACAATCGAAATGCAATCGCAAGTCTGAGAAACGAGACTTTTAAACAAAGTTTCTACATTGTTTCCTAACCTAACACCGAATGGCGGGACGCCTTTGGACTCTCCATAAAACACCTTGTCAATCAAGCGATAAAGGGCAGTTGGGTAAATGAGATAAAGGGCAGTTTGGCCATCAAAGGCTTCTCTCTCCAGATCTGAACCCGAGGAAAAAATTCTGCTCAACTTGCTAAGCAGCACATCCCCAAAGACCAAAGATCCTAGCCTTACCACAAGCCAGCATATTTGCTACAAAGGTCAGCATCATTAAATAAAATACACAAAGCAATCACGAAAGACAAGGTTACCCAGGAGGTGAAGAATGCTTGTAAATGCCTGTTTGGACCTTTCTCTGCCCTCCTCCCCTCCACCTTCAGGTACATCTGTGTTTTGTATCAAAAAACAAACATACAAAAACAAATAGGTAGGAATATTACAACCAAGCGATGGAATTTTTTCTTTAAGGGGTAGCATATACTGATAATATATTCTTCAGTTAATGCATGGAGGAGGCAGATGTTATTACTGCAGTGGTTCATTACCATGAACTTAGATCAGGGTTTCCCAAACTTAGGTCTCCATCTGTTTTGGGACTACAACTCCCATCATCCTTAGTGAGCAGGACCAGTGGTGAGAGTCAGTAATAGTATCTGCCTCCTCCATGCATTAAAGTGTGGGTGACAGATGTGCCCTCTTTATAAAGCATGTCAAACCATAATTGGTCTGAATTTTGTATATGAGGCAAGATGTGTTTGCTTTAAAGGTCAAAAATGATTTTACAATAATTGAATATATTAGCTTTACACATTGACTCCCAATATAACAAGCTGTTAAGTTTCATCATCTTTTACTAATGACCAGCAAAAAAAAATAAATTGGTTTTATTTAGCTTATCGCTTATTTTTCCCTGTTTTACCTAATATTCAATCCCAGTGTGTTTTACAACAAGCCATAATTATATGGAGCAAATGGGCTATAACGGCATTTACAGCAGACCAAAAAAAAAGTATTTTCTTTTTTATTACTAATGAGAAACTAGTTTTATATGCCACATCTATCGACAAATGAGTCTGTGAGTGGCCTCACTTCGATAGTTCCAGTAACATTGTTGACTTTTCCCTCACCCTGTTTTTCTGGAAACAATGAACTTTCACAAAACCATATTTTAACAAAAACACACACACACAAAAACCAAGCAGGATACAAACATACCATCCAAAATGTCCCCAATAGAACTGTCCTCTGTGATTCCACAGCCACCATAGACTATATATTATAAAACCCCATATATTAGGGGTTTTTTAAAATCATCATCATCACCATCACCATCTTAGAACCACCAGAGTCTTCTGGCTATAGCTTACAATCCACATACACTTTAAAAACAGATAGTAATCAAATCTTGAAGGAGGGATGGGAAGTGGTAATGCAGGAGATAATAAAAATCCCAAACTCTTACGTCTCCAAGGCAGACTTCCCCAACCAGGTACCCTCCAGATATTGTTTGACTACAGCACCTCTTATTTGTAGCCACTGGCCACACTGTTTGGGGCTGATGGGATCTGGAGTGTGATGGGATCTGGAGTATGGAAGTGAGAGCTGGACCATAAAGAAGGCTGATCACCGAAGAATTGATGCTTTTGAATTATGGTGCTGGAGGAGACTCTTGAGAGTCCCATGGACTGCAAGAAGATCAAACCTATCCATTCTGAAGGAAATCAGCCCTGAGTGCTCACTGGAAGGACAGATCCTGAAGCTGAGTCTCCAATACTCTGGCCACCTCATGAGAAGAGAAGACTCCCTGGAAAATACCCTGATGTTGGGAAAGATTGAAGGCACAAGGAGAAGGGGACGACAGAGGACAAGATGGTTGGACAGTGTTCTCGAAGCTACCAGCATGAGTTTGACCAAACTGCGGGAAGCAGTGGAAGACAGGAGTGCCTGGCGTGCTCTGGTCCATGGGGTCACGAAGAGTCGGACACGACTAAATGACTAAACAACAACAACAAAACAACAACAACAACTAATAATAATAATAATAATAATAATAATAATAATAATAATAATAATTTATTTGTACCCCGTCCATCTGACTGGGTTGCCCCAGTCACTCTGGGTAGCTTCCAACATATATAAAACATAATAAAACATGAAACCTTAAAAAGCTTCCCTTGCCTACAGAGTGCATCCTGTCCGCTATTGCTACCCAAGGGACACTTCACAAGACCTTTTGACTGGATGACTGTTGGGGTGACGAAGGGACAAGGTCGACACATTATTATTCTTCCACTCCAACATTGGTAGAGCAAACACACACACACAGCATTCCTTACTCCCAGGTGTGTGTATATACCAGTGGTTTTCAACCAGTGTGCTGTGGTACCCTGAGGTGCGATGGTCTGGGGTCATACGGGCTACACTGGCCTCTGTCCTTCTTTCCATCTCTCCCTCCTCTGATGCCCTCTTGCATCTCTGCCTCCCAAAGGCTTGCACAGCTGTTTATTGCAGAAGCCCTGAGTACAAGCTCCCCAGGCGAATGGTGCCTTTGGGGACAGGCCAGGGGGTCCTGGTTGCCAGGAGTTGAGATGGCCTCAGAGTAAGCAAGCAAGCAGGTGAGGGAGCCCAGCCAACCAGTTTACCAGCCCTTGCTAATGGACCAGCCCCAATCCACTGTGGGGCAGTGCGAGGAGGCACCTCTCTTTGGGGCAGGGGGGTGGGCAGCTCAGAGACCAAGGGCAGCAGCAGTGGCTGCCCAGAGAACTCCCAAAGAGAGGAGAGGAGACTGAGGGAACAGTCCACAAGGGAGGGTGTTCAAAAAAGGATAAGGGACTGCCAGTTCTGCAGGCAAGGGATAACATAACTGGACTTCTGAGCCCCACAGGGGTGCCACAGAAAGAATGTAGTTAGTTAAGGGAGCCGAGGACTCAGAAAGGATGAAAACCTCTAGTATGTAGGATGGTATTAGTTTGCATTAATACAGAATTAAAATACCCCCCCCCCATAATTATGACAAAGCCCAAGGTTCACGATAGAAATTGAAAATCTTTATCAGCCCAAATACAGATGGCTGATAAGGCATTTTTGGCTGACCTGTCCAATGGAGTCACCGAGACTCCTTATCTTCCAGAATTTTAATTGGCTTTTCCAGAAACTCTGTAATTGGATATTGAATAACATTAGCATTTTTAATATCCGTTGACTTCAAAATGGCTTTTTGTGTGCGGTGCGGCTGGCTTATATTCCTATACAAACTTTGTTATGACAAGCCGAGTTATAGTTGTGGCTGATGTAATCAATGGAGCGCTGGGGTTGGAGAATTTATTTTCTGTCCCACCTGGAGCCAAGGACTGGCACACATTATTCCCACTCCGGAAACCTAGAGAGATGACATTGCTAATCTTCTAACAACTACACCAAGATGTATTCTCCATCCTCCTTGCTGCAGGATTTGAAGCTTAACCCTTAAGTGTCTTCCTCCTTGTAAACAGCAATGAACAGCAATTTCAATGAACAAACCAACGATCACAGGGAGACGGCATCTGAAAATATATGAGCTTATTTTAACTCGCATACAGAGAAGCCTTCAGACATCGGAGAGATGGTTTAATGAGCAGTTCAGCTGACGGATAAAGGATACTGGGATGAATCTGTGACAAGAGGAGAGAGATCTCATTCCCCGTGCCATCTACCATATTGTTATGGTAATTTCTCCCTTTTTTAATGGTAACAAAGTCACAGCCTTACCTTGCAGACAGCCACAGTGCAAATCAAAGGGGGAAAGATCCACCTGAGTAGCAGCAGCAACAAAGCGTAAGACATTCAGATTGGTTTGATGCCTTCTCAAAGAGAGAGAAAAGGGATATGGGACTAAATAAGAACGGTAATATCATCCTAGGGTGTGAATAATCAAATTGAAGCCAGCTGATGCCCTAGGATGGGGTCATGGATGGCAATGCAGACTGACACAATAGGGTGAATGGAGTTGCTGCCATCTGTCTTAGGAGACAATGGAGGAATGAACCTTTGGGGGGGGGGAATCAAACTGCTGTGTTAGCAGCACTAAAGTGATCTCCCCCCCACGAGACACAAGCCTGGGCAGAGTGTATGGAGGCCCTGGGCTGGCCAGATGACAATACCCTTCTCTCGGCCTCGCTGATGTGGTCCAAAGTAAATCAGAGCAGTATGTTTCTTCACGCTTAGCTGAGTAAGATTGACTTCCATGAACACGGTCTTAACAGTGAGTCCATAAGTGACTGTGGAGGCCAGTTCTGGATCCACATGTCCTTCTACAGTGGGGGCATCAGTTTCTGGATGGGAATTGATCACGGTGAGGGTTTGCCAAACGTGCCTTCCTCTTAGCAGATTTCTCCCTTTCGTCCTGAGTTCAAGCATCTTCAAAGTCCATGACACCTTTGTTCTCCAATTGGAGTGCTCGCAGGCCAGTGTCTCCCAGTTGTCGGTGTTTATACAGTCGTAGCTTGGATCCCTTGGTACTTGGATGTTTTGGCTCCCGAACGCCGCAAACCTGGAAGTGAGTGTTCCAGTTTGCGAACATTCTTTGGAACCTGAACATCTGATGAGGCTTCCTCAGCTTCTGATTGGCTACCAGAGCTTCCAGTAGCCAATCAGAAGCCGCGCTTTGGTTTCTGAATGTTTTGGAAGTTGAACGGACTTCTGGAACGAATTCTGATGGCTTCCAAGGTACGACTGTACCACATTTTTTTTAGATTTGCCTTTAAACCTCTTTTGTTGAACACCAGCATTATGCTTTCCATTTTTAAGTTCGGAATAGAGTAGTTGCTTTGGAAGACAATAATCAGGCATCTTAACAACATGACCAGTCCAACAAAGTTGATGTTAAAGAATCAATTCTTTGACACTGGTGATTTTTGCTTCTTCCAGTACACTGGCATTAGTTTGCCTGTCTTCCCAAGTGATATGTAATTTTTTTGGGAGATTCCGTTGATGGAATCTTTCAAGGAGTTGGAGATGGCATTTATAAGTGGATCAGAGCAATACATTTGGCACCAGCTTGGCTGCAGGAGTTGCCGGAAGGAGGCATACAAGTTGCCATCCAAACCATCTTAAGGACTCCACTCTGGGTTTGTGTAAGGTTTACTCCTTAGCCTTTTCTTCTACTGAAGATGTCCCACAAGGCCCTGGAGGTTTAGGAACAGAGATGTCCTTCTCCTAGGTGGGCTACCTTCCCAGACTGATGAGCCCCATCTACCTATGGAGTACCACCCCATCAACCTCATTTCCCCCCAGGCAACCTCTACCTGTGTCTTCTTACAACTTCTTCCTCCCCAGCCAGGATTGGACAAAACTAGAAACAGTTGCCTCTGCCTGTCATGGGCTTCACCTACTGTTGGTCTCTCAGCATTCTGCCCTACTAGTCCCAATAGGTACCACCTATTGTCTGACAATAGAGGGACAAAAAGATTGGGTGCAGAGGGAAGTAGAGGCTAAAGCAATGGGGCTTGCCAGATGACTAGGAGGTGACATCTTGAACCTTCCCTCCCAAAGGAGCTCTTCAGAAACCTGGCAGCTGATCCGGGTTCTGCAGGGTGAGTCAGCCTCTCTTTCCACATCAGAACAAACAACAACAGTTCAAGCAAGAATTATTTGCAGCATCTGGAAAGCAATATTTTGATATTTGAATAAAGCGTGCAATTGTAGCTGGTAAGGCGGCAAAAAATGTTCATGCCATTTGTATTAGCCTACATAAGTTCGGCTTGGTACATCCATTTGCTAAATCTTGCTTTTTCTCTGGATAGATATACCGTATTTTTCTCTCTATTACACGCAGATTTTTTCTCCTAAAAAGGAAGGGGAAATGTCTGTGCGTGTTATGGAGCGAATGGGGGGGGGGGGTCCCTGGAGCCGATTAGGGGAGCGCAGGAACAAAAATCAGCAAAAATCAACCGTGCGTTGTGTCGGAGAGGGAAACCTGAAAAGAGGAAGTGGTTGCTTTCCTGCATTCTGCCTCAGGGTCTTACTGCCCACCCTCCTCTGTTTCGTTGCTGTGTTTGCTCAAACGGAACAAAGAGCAGGCAAATCCCCTCCCCTCCAGGCAAGCAGAGGGGAAAGCAGAGGTCTTTCCTTCTAATTCCTCTCCGTGCTCCTCGCAGGCAGCCAGAAAACATGCGGAGAGAGAAAGCTGGCTTCGGTTTGTGGAAACTTTTGCCTTTCTTTCCTCCCTCCCATAAAATCTCTCTCCTGCTTTCTTAGCCAGCTGCTTCTCTGCACACCGCTCTCTTGTCCCTTCTGTGTTTTTCCTTCACTCCCCACTTAAAATGTAGTTACAAAGCATGGATCCACATGGATCCTCAGGATCTTTGCATTGGGCCACCCAAAAATTCACCATCAGATCACATAGCAGCCTGCCCCCCAAAAATCACACACCCACTGTTGCCTGGGGCTGCAATGGTGCAAAAACGTGGTTAAAAAGCATGGATCCACATGGATCCTCAGGATCTTTGCATTGGGCCACCCCAAATTCACCATCAGATCACATAGCAGCCTGCCCCCCTAAAATCACACACCCACTGTTGCCTGGGGCTGCAATGGTGCAAAAATGTGGTTAAAAAGCATGGATCCACATGGATCCTCAGGATCTTTGCATTGGGCCACCCCAAATTCACCATCAGATCACATAGCAGCCTGCCCCCCAAAAATCACACACCCACTGTTGCCTGGGGCTGCAATGGTGCAAAAATGTCGTTAAAAAGCATGGATCCACATGGATCCTCAAGATCTTTGCATTGGGCCACCCCAAATTCACCATCAGATCACATAGCAGCCTGCCCCCCAAAAATCACACACCCACTGTTGCCTGGGGCTGCAATGGTGCAAAAATGTGGTTAAAAAGCATGGATCCACATGGATCCTCAGGATCTTTGCATTGAGCTACCCCAAATTCACCATCAGATCACATGTCTGTGGCCACAGCATGAAGCACAAAAATGATACATCCACTGTTTCATTCAGAATTTTTTCCCTTGTTTTCCTCCTCTAAAAACGATGTGCGTGTTATGGTCAGGTGCGTGTTATAGAGTGAAAAATACGGTAGCTTAGCTATGGTGAGCCACGTTCTAGTAGCATGGACTACTGTATTTTGTTGGACATGGGGCTGCCTTGGGAGACTGTCTGGAAATAGTAAAGGTAAAGGTACGCCTGACCATTAGGTCCAGTCACGGGCGACTTTGGGGTTGCGGCGCTCATCTTGCTCTATAGGCCAAGGGAGCCGGTGTTTGTCCACAGACAGCTTCCGGGTCATGTGGCCAGCATGACTAAGCTGCTTCTGGAGAACCAGAGCAGCGCACGGAAACACCGTTTACCTTCCCGCCACAGCGGTACCTATTTATCTACTAGCACTGGCATGCTTTCCAACTACTAGGCTGGCAGGAGCTGGGACAGAGCAACGGGAGCTCACCCCATGGTGGGGATTCAAACCACCGACCACCTGATCGGCAAGCCCTAGGCTTTGTGGTTTAGACCACAGCACCACCTGCATCCCACCTGGAAATGGTAGTTAGTGCCAAATGTAAACTGCAGAGATACGGAGGCCAGATGCTAGGATCAGACTTTGCTGGTCCTTTAAGAGTTGCACCAGCTTCCAATCTGTTTCTGCACCTAGAATCATAGAATTGTATAATTGGAAGGGATTCCGTGGATCCTTTAGTCCAACCCCCTACAATGCAGGAATCTCAACATCCAGTCCTCCATCCAATTTGAAACCATACTGGACCCTGCTTAACTTTGCAAATGTGATGGCAGCACTTCAGAGTACTGGGGTTTACCATTTGAGACCTACACGGCTTAGGACCTAGGGACCTACAGGAACACTTGCCTTAGCAACAACCAGCCTGTCCATTGAGATAATCGTTGGAGGTCTTCCTTCAAGCACTGCTTATTATGAAACAGGGACAATTAAAAGATAAATGCGGACAAATGTCACTTACGATGTAGATTAAACATATACCAACAGTGTCTCTTTCCTTAATAGGATGCTAAAAAGGAATTTTATGACTTTATCAGTGGCGTTTTGTGATAAATATTGAGATATTTCCCCAGTAATAATGGTGTTATTAATGAGATTTATATGGAAGACAGACTTCTTTGATGTAATTATGAAAAGTCATCTTTTGCATTTGAATTATTCATTGAAATCAGATAAGTGGCTTAACTACACATATTATTTCTAATAAATCTTCAGGTTGTGACCAATACTGTGCCACTTTGCTTATGGAAATGTCTGCTTAGGAAGCTCACCCAGTGCCTACATCAATGTCTTTTCAGCACAAGGTAAAGACTTTTTTTTATATATATAAAAAAGACTTTTACCAGCTTAAAGGTTTTATTACCCATTTTTTATCGCTGCTTTTATCCTGCTGTTTTAAATTTAATTTGCTTATGCTTTATTGTATTTTTATTGTGTTCGTTTTTATCAACACCCCATATAACGCGATACTCAAGGGTAGAATAAAAATCTGATAATTTAATAAGCAAAACGCGTATTTGGCTGGTACAACTTGAAACTGCAGGGATATGCTCCCGAATGAAAGCACATTAGACAGCAGCGCTTAGCTGAGTAATTGTTAAGATTAACCCCAACTAAAAAATGCTCAATGAATGAAAAAAGGGCCCCTGATTAATCAGGCAGATTATTGTGGGGTGCTTTAAAAAAAAAATAAAAGGGGGGGAGAGACAGGTACTTTCAAGTCGTACATTTAAAATTTCTTTAACTGGATTGCAGTACAAATTAAAAACAAAACAAAACCCTTACCTGTTTTGTTTGTGCTGTTGTTTCTGTGCGCAAGCCGAAGAGCAGTCAACCACGTGAGCCGCCACCTAGAATCAGGAGTGATTCTGCCTGTTTTCCACCTACCATTTGAGCACCGCATCTGGTTCTCAAGCACCATTTGAAGTTCAGTTAAAAGTTCAGAGTGCGTACTGAACAAGTGGATTTCGCCATACTTGATGCAGCAGTAAAGAAGTGAGGCAAAAGACCCTGGGCCTAAGCATATATGCATATTGTAAAAAGGTGCGAAGCCCTTCTTTCGCACCCTGCGAAACATAAATGCAATTTTTAAAAACTGGGCAATGGCGCACTCCCAAGCCTTCCCCAATCTCCTTCCCCCTTTCCCCTTTGTTTTGACAGATCAGGGGAGGCTTGGGAGTCACGGGCGGGCAGCCGTTGCCCAGGAGGGGCCAGCCTGGTAGTGCAGTTGGCTCTGGCTGGCTTCAGGAGCTGCTCACTGCTTGCTGCCATGGCGCAGGAAAAATGGTGGGCGTCATGGCAGCTGCCACGTCTGGCTCTGGGTTGCTGAGGTTGCCGCTGCCACATTTCCCGGGGACAGATTTGCAAATCTGGGGACGTTCCGGGGACGGAATTTGTCTGGGGACAGATTTGCAAATCCGGGGACTGTCCCCAGGAACCGGGGATGTCTGGTAACCCTATGCCAGAGCCCTCACCCCTCCTTCCCCAAACCCAGTGAATACCTGGCTTTGGGAAGGCAGTGTGAGGGCTGGGGGGGGGTGTTGCCAAGGGCCACTAGAAAAAGCCTTGAGGGCTATATGCAGCTTGGGCTATGCATTGGAGCTCTCTGGTTTGAACTATGGAAAGACGGCATACAAATAAAATTATAGTCGTACCTTGGGTCCTGAATGCCTTGGTACTTGCACGTTTTGGCTCCCGAACGCCACAAACCTGGAAGTGAAGTGTTCCAGTTTGGGAACTATTTTTGGAACCTGAACATCCGATGGGGCTTCCGATTGGCTGAGGAGCCTCCTGCAGCCAAACAGAAGCCGCGCTTTGGTTTCTGAATGTTTTGGAAGTCAAACCGACTTCAGGAACAGAATCCCTTCAACTTTCAAGGTACAACTGTATGTATATATGTACGTACGTATGTACTGATTGTAGAAATACCTTAAAGAAAATACAGGACAGAGGATACACAATCTGCACATTATAAAAAAACTCTTCTTTTTTAGATTTCGCTTATGGATGACGCTGTTTATGGAACCCAGCATTTTGGTTCATCTCTTGTGAATGATGCTTAGATTTTCCTCATTTATCCTGCTATCAGGTGCTGTACTGAGGAAATATTTCTGGGCTAGATCATCTCATCTCCCTGGATCCAACCCCAGCACAGATTAACCCACGTCTTTCCAATGGTAGCACAACCCAGACAGAAATCAAGGCGAGATGGTGGAAGCAGCATCTCATTTCTGCCTTATTATTTCCCATGATTAAAGACTCCGACGAACACAAAGCTTTTCCTTTTTCAGAGACAGTTACCCGTTTTGAAATAAAACACTTTATTATTCCGCAAACTCAAGATGGAAAACAAAAAGCACAATTCTTCAGAAAGAATGTTAAAAGAAATTGTTTCGTCAAGCCTTGTGAATAAAACTTTACTAGCTAAAAATGGAATAAAACACATTCTTCTTTTTTCATGTAAAAAGTAACAATTAACATGAAACATGATTTAATGAGCAGACTTCGTTCATCCTTTACGCAAAAGTAGGCTATGTCTCCACAGGCCCACATCAAAGTTATTAAGCAGGCAAATCCACCGTTTGCTTCCATGGCCTGTACTTATTTCCGGATGTCGTCCGCTTCCTCCAGCTCTCTTTCCTGATGCTCTCGTTCCCACCTCATTTCTTTAAGCTCTTGCCTGTACTTCCGCTCAATGAATCGTTTCTGATGGGCCATCTGAGGAAAGTTATCTGAGGCAAGAAGAAATGTTTCATGTGTTAAAATAAAGGCCAGGCATTCCGAGGGTTCATTATTCTATTATACGAGGCGGGATAAGGAACATTTCCAGCTACGGTCATGTAATACGTTTACTTATCACACTCACGGTCAAAATTCCTGTCAGGGTGTGGAAATAGGAGACTTCACCCAAGGCTTCCCAGAGAGTTTCATGAATGAAAAGAGCATTCTCCCCAGCCAAAACGTCCCCCAAATTGTACTTTGCCAAACCTTTATTAAACATTACAAATACCTTGGAAGTCGAACGGAATCCGTTCCAGAAGTCTGTTCGACTTCCAAAACGTTTGAAAACCAAAGCATGGCTTCTGATTGGCTGCAGGAAGCTCCTGCAGCCAATCAGAAGCCACGGAGTCCCCGTCGAACGTTCGGCTTCCAAAAACAGTTTGCAAACCAGAACACTCACTTCTGGGTTGCGGCGTTCAGGAGCCAAAATGTTTGAGAACTAAGCTGTTCGAAAACCAAGGTATGACTGTATAGGCCAGCCTTTCTCAACCTGTGGGTCCCCAGATGTTGTTGGACTACAACTCCCATCACCCCTAGCTAGCAAGGCCAGAGCTCAGGGATGATGGGAGTTGTAGTCCAACAACATCTGGGGACCCACAGGTTGAGAACCGCTGGTATAGGCCATCATAAAACATCCATATATAAAAATTTAAAAGATGTGTGCTGGCTGTGCCAAAATGGTTGGGAGTCAGTGACTTAACAAACACAGAACTTTGCCTAGGGACTCAGCGGGCAGCGCTGTGATCTAAACCACAGAGCCTCTTGGGATTGTCGATCAGAAGGTGGGCAATTCGAATTCCCGTGAATTGTTGTTCTGTCCCAGCTCTGGCCAACCTAGCAGTTCAAAAGCACACCGGTGTAAGCAGATAAATAGATACCGCCGTGGTGGGAAGGCAAACAGCATTTCTGTGTGCTCTGGCTTGTCACGGTGTCCCATTGCACCAGAAGCGGTTAAGTCAAGCTGGCCACATGACCCAGAAAGCTGTCTATGGACAAATGCTGGCCCCTCAGCCTCAAAGCGAGATGAGCACCGCAACCCCATAGCCACCTTTGACTGGACTTAACCATCCAGGGGTCCTTTACCTTTACTGTACAGCTGCAATTATAATGTTTTAAGTGCATTATACACATGTGACCCTAGATGGCGCTGGTGAGCTAATGGCAAATTCCATATATAGATTTTAAACCTTTTTGTGTGTGTGTGTATTTATGTATATATCAACAATTTGAATCTGGCTATTTATTCCTCCATTTGAAGATCCTACCCAAATGTACTTATTGAGCAATTTGCGAGCCTCTAACATGAAACATTTTAGCCGCGGGGGAGGGGGGCAGAATGGAGTATCCTTATGGAAAATTTGTAACAGATCGGTGAACTATGCTGGGAAAGTCTCTGTACTTTGGGAAGCTATCATTTTTCATCAAGGACAAGAAGGGCTCCATCTGGTGCTAATCAAGATAATCTCCCCCATTACCACCATAATGGGCATCAGGGAGGGGCGGGGGGGAAAAGCTGTTCAGCTCTTAAAAACCAATATATACAATTGAGAAGCCAACAGGAGTTAATATATACTGCTCGGCAAGAGCGGTGCAGAATAAGGTAGACAAACACATCATCCATAGTGGCGATGCCAGGTGGAAGGTCGCCGGCGAAAGCGTCGCCTCCGTCGGATGTGGTGCCAGATGAGAAATTGCTCTTTGTGATTGACTTGCTAGTGCTGACGCAGAAACAGCTGGTGTCCTTGGGAAGATGAGGCTTTCGGGGACATTATGGGAAACACAGCTGATGCAAGAGGCTGAGGAGGAGGCTTGAATGAAAGGCTCAGCCACTTCTGAACCCAAGGCCGTCTCCATAAACAAACAACCTCCTCTTGCAGAAGCGATTCCATTCTCTCTCTCCCTCCCCTTCTCCGGGTCTCTCTCCTCAAAAGATGGGAAGATGCCGCCAGCCGCTAAGTCTCTGGTACCGCAAAGGCACTCCTGTGCAAAGTGTGGTCCTTTTGTACTCTTCTTGCCGATCTGATGTACCAAAGTAAGTGCCACTTATGGACGACAAAAGTTCGGTGAAGTCTCCCGCTTGTGTTTTCCCCAGAATCGCTTGAAAGCCCTTGTCCTCGTAAGATCTGAGTCGCCCTGACACACACGGCGGGTTTAAGAACCTCTGGTGGATTTAGACAGAAGTCTTGTGGGGGAGAGAATGCTCTTCTGCTATTTCGTCGTTTTCCTTTCCATATTTCGGAGGCTCTCATATTAACTCAGGGGAGTACAGAAAGTGAAAATCTTGCATGTGGGGCAGAGAGGTGAGACTTCACATGCCACATTCGTGCTCCGTATTCGTACACAAAAGGAAATAATGGAAAGAAATCATACCGTAAAAATGGACCTCTCTCAAAAGCGCACATTTTAAATGCACCTGTTTAAAAAAATGATATTAATTCTTCCAAGACAGCGACTGAAGGCTACCGACTGTTTGGCTGATGTAAGCAGATGAGCTCAACTCTTGATAGATAAAAGTACGGCGACTTTTGCCAGAGATTTCAACGAGATTAAGAGTTATCTGGGGTTGTAGCACAAAGATTTAAGTCCCTGTTTGGCAGCAGCTTGCGGGTTTTGCAATCAATCCTGCAAGGTGAGCGCTCTGGCCCCCATCTAGCAAAGCGCCGACTTTATTTTAATCACAATGCCTAGATCATGAATGTCAGTGGAATGACTCGTGTGCCTGAATTTAAGCATGGGCTTAAGTGCTTCGCTGGACCAAGGCCAGAGAGCTCAGCACTTCACTTGACCGACTCCCCGCCAACTAGGCCTGAAATACTGTGACTTTTCGGAGGGATTATGCTTACAGAGGGGGAGGAGGGCTAGACACAGAAGGAACACAATATGGAAAACCTGCCATCACTTTGCTGAATTTTCAAGGCTGAAACTGCACGCTAAATCACTTTACCTTGAGCAAATATGCTCAATACAAATGCTTGAAGGCCAGTTTTGCGCTTACTTGCTTACTGCCACATCTCTCCTTGAGCCTACGCAACTGACACCACATTTGTTTAAGGCCAAGAGTGAAAAGCGCAATGCGCTCAGACCCAAACTACATGACCTGAGGTCCCCATACTATGAATAACCTTCCAACGTACGTCCATATCAGAGAGGGAAAGCAAGAACCATCACTGCATTTTGAAAAATAAAAATGACCCGCACATTCCTATATGTTTAATTATAGGTTTCTGAATACCCTAGATGATTATATTATTATTATTATTATTATTATTATTATTATTATTATTATTATTCCACCCATCTGACTGGGTTGCCCCAGCCACACTGGGCAGCTTCCAACACATATAAAAACATAATAAAAACATCAAACATTAAAAGCATCCCGATACAGGGCTGCCTTCAGATGTCTTCTAAAAGTTGTATAATAATAATAATAATAATAATAATAATAATAATAATAATAATAATAAATTATTTATACGTATGGTTCTTTATCCCCTTGACATCTGATGGGAGGGTGTTCTACATTGCTTAGAAGGCATTCTCCTCCAAGTTTCTTAACACTATTATACAACTGCAAGGTGTGACCACATCTGGAATAATGTGTACCGTTCTGCTCACCTCACCTCAAAAAGGATACTGGAAAAGGTTTGGGAAAGGGCCAACAAGATGATCAAGGGGCTGGAGCAACTCCTCCCTCATGAAAGGTTACAGCAATTGCGGCTTTTCAGTTTAGAGGAGGCAAAAGGAGGCATGGCAGAGGGCGTGCAAATTTTTCCTTCTCTCTCTCCTAACACTAGAACTTGGGGCATCATCTGGTGAAGCTTCACATTAGACAATTCAGGACAAGCAAAAGAAAGTACCTCTTCGCAAAGTGCATAGTGAAACAATGGATTTTGCTCCCATGAGAGGCGACGGCTGCAAACTTGTGGTGGCCTTGAAAGAGAACTAGACAAATTAATGGATGGTGAAAAGACTCGCTCCGGTAGCTGTGATACATCTCTACTGTCCAAGGGACGCGGGTGGCGCTGTGGTCTAAACCACTGAGCCTCTTGGGTTTGCCGATCGGAAGGTCGACGGTTCGAATCCGCAAACGGTGAGCTCCCATTGCTCTGTCCCAGCTTCTGCCAACCTAGCAGTTCGAAAGCACAGCAGTGCAAGTAGATAAATAGGTACTGCTCCGGCAGGAAGGCAAATGGTGTTTCCATGCACTCTGGTTTCTGTCACGGTGTTCTGTTGTGCCTGAAGAAGTTTAGTCATGCTGGCCACACGACCCGGAAAGTTGTCTGCGGACAAACGCTGGCTCCCTTGGCCTGAAAGCAAGATGAGCGCAGCAACCCCATAGTTGCTTTTGACTGGACTTAACTGCCCAGGGGTCCTTTACCTTTTACCTTACTGTCCAAAGCAGTCTGCCTCCGCACATCAGTTGCTGGTAATCACAAGTGGTCAGATTGCTTTTGCACTTGGGTCCTGCTTTTGGACACATCTGGACGTATCTGGTTGGCCACTGTGAGAACAAGATGCTGGACTAGATGGAGGGGCCATTGGCTTAATCCAGAAGGCTCTTCTTATGTTCTATCAATTATTCTTGCCCAGGTAAGGGAACAGGGTATTTGAACATCTGGACTCTCTGAGGTGCATATTTAAAAAGCAGAACTGATTTACAGATTGCAATGCTATCTATCATCTATCTATCTATCTATCTATCTATCTATCTATCTATCTATCATCTATCTATCTATCATCTATCTATCTATCTATCTATCTATCTATCTATCTATCTATCTATCTTATTAAATTTTCTGTTTTATAATTTAAAGTACTCATGTTTACATCCTTACAATATCAATGACTTTCCTTCTTCTCTTTCCATGGTTCATTTTGCATATCATAAATCCCTGCATATTTTACAAAAACTATATTCCATTATTACATCCATCACGATTTATTTACACTGTTGAATTTATCCTAATGCTGCCAGCGTTTTCAGTTATTTCCCATATGTCCAATAAACGTTTTCCAATCTTCTCTAAACGTATGCTCTCCTTGTTCTTTCATTCTATATGTTAAGTCTGCAAGCTGCGCGTATTCTGTCAACTTAAGTTGCCATTCTTCTTTGGTTGGGACCTCGCTCGTTTTCCATTTTTGTGCTAACAGGACACGGGCTGCAGTAGTGGCATACATAACCTTTTTTTTTGACACCTGGGAATTTCAGTCTGAATTATTCCCAATTGAAAGGACTCTGGGGTTTTTTCTTGGGGGGGGGGGGGACCAGATTGCAATGCTTTCTTGGCTATCCGAGTTGGGTCATAACAGAGTCTGGTTTATTCTCAACCTGGAAATGCGATCTCTCATTTCACACGGCGCCACATAGCCGTATCTGCTTCTAGCCCAGAAAACCTTGTCGCTGTGGTCTAATGATAGAGCAATTTAAAAGCCCCGGCCATTAAAAGAATAATAATAAAAAAATATTTCCCACGGTTAGCTTGTTGAGACCCACTTGCCAGGAAACTTGTGTAATGGCTCTGCCTCACTGGGGAGGGGAACATTTCTGATTTAATCCAAATGTGTGTGTTATGTAAGCAAATTTTAAATTCAAAATCATCTAAAAGAAATGGAGGGGGAAGGTGGACGGGGATGCTGGTGCTGACCGTCATTTGCTTGTTTTATCTGTTCTCTCTCTCTCTCTCTCTCTCTCTCTCTCTCTCTCTCTCTCTCTCTCTCAACCATAGGTAATGCTTGCACATCCCCTGTCCCAACCCCCAGAACAAAATAACCCAAGAAAGCCTCTTACATTTTTCCAAGGCATCCATTGCTGCGCACATCTCTGCTTGCTGAATGCTGTTTATAAAATAGAAAAGAAAAGAAAGGAAAGGGGGAGAAATCATGGCAAATGTATTTATGGGGTAAACTACAGCTTCCGAGAAGCAACCACTCTGATGGCTCTGCTGAGACTAATTCTTCAAATAATCATTGGGCACTAGTTCCCATAAAAACCCTTCATGCACAGGCACACACACAAACCCGTTCCAGCGAGTTGTTTTTAAAACTTCAGATCAATACCACTAAGGTCTTCCCCTTTCATAATTCTTTGGCGAATTGTTTTAATGAAAATATTAAATTTAAAACCGACCGACCAACCAACAGGCAAACTCTACAGCTCTAGAAAAATGGATGGCGATATTACAGCAAATAGAACACTTTCCCGCTAATATTTTATTAGGAATTATTTTTATCTTATTCTTAGAATCAGTGCAGTCCGGACAAGGAGGTGATCAATGGTGAGGGAGAAACCCTTTAAATATTATTTATCATGCAGCTGGCACCCTCGCTGTGCAGTCCCTAAGATGCTTTTCTCATTCATCTTCAATACAAACCTACAAAGTGTGTTGCTGTTCTTCCATTAATGGAAATGCAGGCTGGGAGAGACTAATCTGTCTGACGGTTGCTCAGAAAGGCCATGGCTGAACTAGAATTCGAACCCAGGCCTTCTGTCCCTGGCACCCTAGCCATGGAGCTATAGAGGCTCTCTGCAACATCTTATTTTGGCCAGATACAGACTTAAATGGGAGTAGTGGGAATTCTAGCATTCGCTTTCTTAAGGAGCACCATCTAAATTACCAAGGGATTCCCTGTAGCTCTCAAAACACCTGTTTAATTAAACGTGTATTCAAAAATTTACCATACCTTGGTCCTTTACCGCATCCTATTCTTTCGCCTTTAAAATAAACAGCTACGGTGTATGTCCTGGCATGAGAGGGTCCGACTGTTTGCAGAGTCCTAAGTCCCAGGAAAGACAGTAACACAAAAAAGTCACACTTTTGAAAGCAGGACTTACTAAGGCCTCTTAACAGAAATGCCCCCCGTCTGCAAAGATTAATCACGGGATTGCAGACAAACAGCACTTTATGGATTACTTTACAAGGCACTGCGAACACGTCATTGCTTTAAAAGTGAAGTATTTATGTACGCTTGGTGTAGAATTATAGGCATTTACACTTTTTGGCAAATTCAGATCTTCGGGATAGAAATATAAGGTACGGTGACAAATGCTGTCGCTCTAAATGGCAACTACTGCAAATTGCCCCATCAGTAACGGAAAGTTGCAGGATCTGTCACTACTAACCAGGCAGCTTTCCCTTTGGACGAAGAGTTTGATATAAATCTGCAGCCATTTTAAGATGAGACACAAGTTCTCAGACAAACGATAAATTTGCTTCTCTTTCCCGTCTCCCCCTCCGATCCATCTCCAATGTCACGCTGAGTATTGGTTCTACGCAGTTTCAGCGGTTAAGGTACATTTAGGAAACGTTTTACAGCGGAAATAGACAAATGGTGGCTTCAAGTCAACAAAACAGCCCGTGCGAAGGGAGGCACTGAAACTATTTTGTGGGTGGGCGAATGCGAACTTATCGGCGAGGATCAAATGAACCACCATCCACTGAATTTAGAGCCATCCCATCTTCCACACGCAACGGCTCTCGTGACTACATGTGTGGCGCTTGAAGCTGAGATCGAAAAGGGGAAACGGCAAACTAATCCCTTCTTTAAACAAAAGGCAGAGGATGCTTAATCCGAGTCATACGGATACGGAGACAAAAATAAACGCCAAGTGTGGAGCTGAAAATGAGAGATCGGCTCACGAAGTTATAATTTGTTCATGCCAGGAAGAAGGCTTCTTACTTATAGAGAGGGATGTCTGGCTCCTTCCCTTCTGTTCGGAGAGTTAA
The DNA here is from genome assembly GCF_964188315.1 of Podarcis muralis. NCBI lineage: Eukaryota > Metazoa > Chordata > Lepidosauria > Squamata > Lacertidae > Podarcis > Podarcis muralis. The sequence continues at coordinate 68,577,422 of NC_135662.1, read as the reverse complement.
GCAGCATTGCTGGAGCTGGGATTTTGGATCGTTCCAGTCCTGGTTTAAAATGAATTCCTGTAATGTAGAGAAATAACAGCAGGCTCCAATTAGAGGATCAGGATCAGGCTGGAAACAGGGTTAAAAACAGGAGTTTTGCCCCAAGTTAATGTTGTTGTTTTTGAAGTTTATACCAAAGCACATGCATGCAACAGAAGGTAAAGGTAAAGGGACCCCTGACCATTAGGTCCAGTTGTGACTGACTCTGGGGTTGCGGCGCTCATGTCGCTTTATTGGCTGAGGGAGCTGGCGTACAGCTTCAGGGTCATGTGGCCAGCATGACTAAGCCGCTTCTGGCGAACCAGAGCAGCACACAGAAACGCTGTTTACCTTCCCGCCTGAGTGGTACCTATTTATCTACTTGCACTTTGACGTACTTTGGAACTGCTAGAAGAAGAGTTTGGATTTGATATCCCGCCTTTCACTCCCTTTAAGGAGTCTCAAAGCGGCTAACATTCTCCTTTCCCTTCTTCCCCCACAACAAACACTTTGTGAGGTGAGTGGGGCTGAGAGACTTCAGAGAAGTGTGACTAGCCCAAGGTCACCCAGCAGCTGCATGTGGAGGAGCGGAGACATGAACCCGGTTCCCCAGATTACAAGACTACCGCTTTTAACAACTACACCACACTGGCTCTCACTAGGTTGGCAGGAACATGCAACAGAACAAAGGTTTTAATTATCATAAAGACGGGACTCCGTGGCAAACCCAGATTGGTTGCTGCGTTATGTACAAAACTCCAAGCCATCCTACCTTCAGTCGTGGGAAGAAGCAGACATTCATGAAGGTGTGGACGTATTCCAAGTCCTTGTCTATGTACAGAGCAGCGATAAAGGCTGGAAGGGAGAAAAACCAAATATGTGAGCAATGTTATTCCTTGGGTAAAAAGAGTTTGCACTTGCAGAGAATCTCTGGTGCTCTCAAGGTCTCTCACGGCAAGTATCTCTGAGCTAAGAAACCGGGCGGCTCAGCTGCTTCAGTGCGTCTTAAAGGGGGGAAAGGTGGCTTGGCGAACACAGTTTCTGACCCCCTTAGGAACAAGGTGAAAAACATAATGAAGAGTTAGGTAAAGGTAAAGGGACCCCTGACCATTAGGTCCAGTCGTGGCCGACTCTGGGGTTGTGGTACTCATCTCGCTTTACTGGCCGAGGGAGCCAGCGTACAGTTTCCAGGTCATGTGGCCAGCATGACTAAGACGCTTCTTGCGAACCAGAGCAGCGCACGGAAACGGCGTGTACCTTCCTGCCAGAGTGGTACCTATTTATCTACTTGCACTTTGATGAGCTTTTGAACTGCTAGGTTGGCAGGAGCAGGGACCGAGCAACTGGAGCTCACCCCATCGCGGGGATTCGAACCACCGACCTTCTGATTGGCAAGTCCTAGGCTCTGTGGTTTAACCCACAGCACCACCCGTGTCCCAACGAAGAGTTAGGAGGTCTGTTAAGGCCCCAAGCACAGAGGGCACCCGAAAGGTGAGAGTCTCCAAAAGGGAAAAGAAAATGAAATAACAGAGGGATGGACCACCGATTGTCTGTATCATCAAATAACACGGGTGGAATGTGATTCAGTCTGTGAAATTGCATGTTTTGGGGTGAGCGGAAGAAACTCAGCCCTATCCAGAAGCACATAAAAGGCTTAGGGAGGTCATGTAGTAGAGGGTGTGATTCTTCTAGCCACTTCAACAGCTGCGATGGTCAACTGACCTCCTAAGGTTCCTAAGGGTTATAGCTCCACGAAAGTGTCTCTTCCTTTTAATTCCAAAGTGGGAGGTGTGGGCTGGCCATCGTGGAGCAATCTCATAGCAGTGTTGCACCTCCGCATGTCTAATCTGCCAATTTACAGCTTCCATCTAATGTGGGATGAAGGCAGGAGGCCACATCGACAAGTTTGCGGTCAACAAATAAGCACATCTGATGCTCAGAGCGGCACGCACCCCCCTCCACATGCTGGCTTGTTAAGTCAGGAATTGGTTATGTGAAGCAGGTCATATTCCCAACAGCCTCTCCCTCCTTAAGACCCTTTAAAATTGCATTACACTAAGGGCGTCCTTTGTACAGTTGAGAAGATGGTTGTTGCACGGTCTCACCAAGAACAACATAGTCCCTTGATTTACATGTGTCCACTCTGCCCCCCCCCCCTTTGCTTCTGGGTCGGTGTTCAAACTCTCAAAACATAAATCCCTTGAGAGACCAGACTAGAATTAACAATGTCGTGAGTTTTATTCATGAAAAATGAACAGCAAATAAATATCAAGTTACGTTTCTTGGTTAATGCAGCATTATGGTATGAACCCCTTTTTGTTCGTTGTTGCTCTTGTTTATTTATTTATTTCCCACCCATCTGGCTGGGTTTCCCCAGCCACTCTGCACAGCTTACAGGATATATAAAAATAGAACATTAAAAAACAGAATATCCTACACAGGAAACAAACAAACCAATACATCAATAGAAAGCAATAATAACAACAACAATGCTCTCCTTTTTATGAAACAGGAGACCTCATCTCCTCGACTTACTCCTAAGAACGCCATTCACTCTGTTCCTTAACCCCAGACCCACTAAATGCTTTAACTGGACAGATCCCAATTGCTCCTTAAAAGCAATTGCTCCTCTAAGAATTCCTTCCTTTCTTCATGCAGTTCACCACAGTTGGTCTAATAATAATAATAATAATAATAATAATAATAATAATAATATTAGACAATCTGGTGCCCCCCCCCCCGATGTTGCAAGACTACAAAACCTATCATCCACGGCCATTGCTAATCCTGGCAGAAGCTGATTGGTGTTGTATTCTAGAAAATGTGGAGGACGCCAGGATGCCTATCCCTTCTCTAGTACAAGGTCACTGAAGAACAAATCCTGCGCTCTGCCTGTAACCCCTCCTTGACAAGGGCTGAAAACTGAGTCACTGAATTGTCAACATCTGGCCAAATTAATGAAGCATTCTGAAGAGCTGGGGACAGAGTCTGGACTTCTAAATCCTGTGGTTTAGCCAGCAGACTATAACTTCTAAGAAATAAATCTCTGCAAAGTATACACTCCCAGTGCTTCGGATATCAATCACGATTGTTTGTGAACAACTTCCATTTACTAAAAGGATTTGGCAAGAGACACGGGACCTGCTCAACTCACAAAATGTATTAAAATGCTCTGGATAGAGATTAACTTCCTTGGCCCGTTATTTATTGCCACTTCACTTGCACTGGAAGGAGAACCTTAAAAAAACACTTTTTAAAAAAATTAGCTGAAAGGGGATTTAAACTTCACTATGGGGGTTTACATTACCGTACCTTCAGAAGCAATGCCATTTACAAAAGTGCAAATTGACTGTATTTAAAATAAAATAATAAATAACCATTTCCCCTTTATTTCTGTACTTGCAAAGGGGCAATACTGAATGTTTGCTGTTCTGCCGCATGCTATGTAAAGCTCATGATCTCTTTAAGATGGAGATAACCCAACATGGTGCCTGCACTCCAGGTGTTGAACTACAACTTCCAGCGCCCTAACCATTGGAAATTCTGGCTAAGACTAATGGGAATTCTAGTCCAGCAACATCTGGGGAGAACCATGTTGGTTGCCTGTCTTAAGAGATCAACAACGGGCTGCAAAATCACATGTTCCCTCTCTCCAACCCTCCTTCCCTCTGGTGCAAACTCCTGCACAGCCCTTCCCCAATGTGGTTCGCTATGGCCAAAGTTAATAATAATGATAATGATGATAACAGTTTATTATTTATACCCTGCCCATCTGCCTGGTTTTCCCCAGCCACTCTGAGCGGCTCCCAACAGAATATTAAAAACACAATAAAACATCAAACATTAAAAACCTCCATAAACAGGGCTGCCTTCAGATGTCTTCTAAAAGTCAGATAGTTGTTTATTTCCTTGACATCTGATGGGAGGGCGTTCCACAGGGTGGGAGCCACTACCGAGAAGGCCCTCTGCCTGGTTCCCTGTAACCTCACTTCTCACAGGGAGGGAATTGCCAGAAGGCCCTCAGCGCTGGACCTCAGTGTCCGGGCTGAACGATGGGGGTGGAGATACTCCTTCAGGTTTACTGGGGCTGAGGCCGTTTAGGGCTTTAAAGGTCAGCACCAACACTTTGAATTATGCTCGGAAATGTACTGGGAGCCAACATAGGCACCAGCATTAATCAATGGGTGCCGTAACTTGATGAATCGATTAAATGTAAATAAGTGTACAAACACACGCCAATACCTCAACACACACAGACAGCCCAATATACCTTTTGGGTAACGCAAAAGAAATGCAACAGAACCACAGTTTAAAGAAACAAAATCTCCCTCCAAATAGTACCTTGAACTAACGCCATGTGCATTCTCGATGGATTCCAGAATCCACCAAACCCGCTTGGTGTTTTGGGGGGGTTTTGTTTTGTTTTTTAAACCCAATATCTCTTATAGCACAGAACCTTGCCTAAGGACTTTCTCGCTTCTGCTATCTGCTGTCATCTTTAATGTCACCCCTAATTTCCTTTGGGAGGAAACAGAAGATGGCGGCACTCACATTCCAAAAGATCCGCCAGCGTCTTCGTCCGTAAGGCCACAGGGCGCTTGGTTTTGTCGTTTGTAATGGCGAACTCCTGCATGCCCAGTTCTTCGGCGACTTTGGCCTGCGTTCTGTTGTTGACCAGGGAGCTCCGCAACAGCTAGCGACACAACAGAGAGAGCTCAGGTAAGAACATCCCCAAAATTCTTGGGAGGAACCATTTCCCCAGCCGTTGCTTGGCAAAACAGAAGAAACCGAGTCACCTCTGCTAGATTTTGTTCCTACGCCAAGTTGCCGCTCATGCTAACCACTTAATACCAGGGACCTTCTCCTGATGCTGATCTGTATGACCCACATGGTCAACTGCTTAGCCCCTCAGCCCCAAAGTGACGCAGGAGAATAGTTTCTCCTTCTCTCCCCCTCCCGGCTGCGCCAAGTTCCTGCCGATCAATTGGCTGCTTTCAAATGGGAGCGAGGGGTCCATGTTGCTCTAATCTTTTTTTGGTAATAATAATAATAAATTTTATTTATACCCCGCCCTCCCCAGCCAAGACCGGGCTCAGGGCGGCTAACAACCAATAATAAAAACAAGTTGATTGAAATATAACTTTAAAAACAAGATTAAAATATAACATTAAAACATTAAAATGCAGCCTCATCACAGGAGGAGAAAGGAAAAAAGAAAGAGGGGGAGGAAGTCAAATTGATTCTAAGCCAAAGGCCAGGCGGAACAACTCTGTCTTACAGGCCCTGCGGAAAGAAATCAGATCCCGCAGGGCCCTGGTCTCATGAGACAGAGCGTTCCACCAGGCTGGAGCCAGTGTTGAAAAGGCCCTGGCTCTGGTTGAAGCTAATCTAACTTCCTTAGGGCCCGGGACCTCTAGGGTGTTGCTATTTATGGACCTTAAGGTCCTCCGTGGGGCATACTGGGAGAGGCGGTCCCGTAGGTACAAGGGTCCTGCTACAAGAATCTGGAGATCACTGGAGGACCGGGCAAGATTAGTAGGTAAGCATGACTTGCTGCAGCCCTGATTCAAGAAACCTGGGGTGGCTGAGTAGTCAGAGGAAGAGCTCAACAAAGGCATTTTTGGTGGGAATAGTAGATGGGTGTCAAAAGAGGTTTCTCACCTGGGCACTTAGGATGACACCCTATAAGGAAGACACCTGGTGAGGAACCTACTAGAACAGGACTAAGAACATGGGTGAGAGGGAACAGCCAATGTGGTCTGAGTGTTCAATTTATTGCATGGTATATATTGCATTATAGCCTACCTCACAGTACAGCCTACCTGGAGTACAGAGGAGGGACCACCATGTTGTTCTGAGCTTCTGTATGGAAGGCTGTATGGAAACCAGATTGATGTTCGGTGGGGTGGGGATCCCAAAGTGATCCACTACCGCCTCATTTTGGGGAAGAGGGGTTTAGACACAGCAGCACGCTTTGCATGCAGAAGGTTCCAGGTTCAGTCCCCATTAGGGCTGGGAAATCCCATGTTGGAAAACAAAGACTGAAGCCGCCAATTAAAGTTGGCGATGCTGAGATGGATGGACCTGGCTTGACCTAACGCAGCTTCTCATGACTCTATGGCTCCCCCTACAGAGCAGGAGCGATGGAAGGAATCTCAGAAAGTGACAAAAGTGTCTCTCGCCAAACGTAAACGAACTGAGAAAATGACTATGAATTGAAAGTGGAGAAAATAGATGTACCTTTCCCTGTTGATCTGTTTGCTTTATAACACACAATTTTTTTAAATAAAAACTAATAAGAAAGAGGCAGGCAAAACACACCAAAGTGGTTCAGATGTAACACCAAAACATGGTTTAGGGTTACATAAATGGTACCCAACGTGTTGTGTAAGGTAAAAAGGCAAAGGACACCTGGACTATGGGGTGTGGCACTCATCTCTGCTTTCAGGCCAAGGGAGCCGGCATTTGTCCGCAGAAAGCTTTCCGGGTCATGTGGCCAGAATGACTAAACTGCTTCTGGCGCAATGGTCCACCGTGACGAATGCCAGAGCGTACGGAAATGCCGTTTACCTTCCTGACAAAGTGGTACCTATTTATCTACTTGCACTGGTGTGCTTTCGAACTGCTAGGTTGGCAGGAGCTGGGACAGAGCAACGGGAGATCACCCCGTTGTGTGGATTCAAATCGCCGACCTTCCGATCGGCAAGCCCAAGAGGCTCGATGGTTTAGACCACAGCGCCACCCGCATCCCTGAAACGTTGGGTGCTCCTTCCTGACCACAGCACACAGCTATCCTCTCCCTCCTTTCCTAGCTTTAGGCAATCTGTAGTTTATCATTTGGTCCAAACTGGCAAACCACGGTTTGTGCTTATCCTAAGATTATACTACAATTTGTCTTAGGTCAGAAGCACCCGACTCGTGTCCAGCTTCCTGTTGAAGCAAGCTAATGGGCAGAAAATATGCCAAGCTCAATTTCTCTTGCCGACAGAAGTGTACTCTTGCTTCCACTGTGCATACAAAGCAAGAGAGAGCTCCTGTGTAACTCGCTAATGATGGAGGTGCCTAAGGTGCTGCTTACATATAATCCTCTCCAATTGTCTAAAGGATGCTGCAAGAGCCCCGGTAACAGGCGGTCGATTTATCGCTCTCATCCTGGATCCGTGAATATTACTACGGCTTCAGCCAATTTAACGTAAATAGACTTGGCAACATATAATCCTCTCACACCGGGCAAAGCGAGCTGGTCCCCAATGTGTCCATCGCAGGAGGACTGCAGTGTTAATTGTCAAAAAATGCAGCCACCTGTGGCGACGAAGAATTAAGTACTATGAGAATCGAGAGCCGGTTGACAGGAAGAGAGGAGCCCAGCGCTTTAATTAACAGCAGCCACTTTCCAAAAGAACAAGCACGCTACTTATTGTTGGGGCAACGTCCGCAGCGAACCAGCGGCTCGGAAAGCACACTGCAATTTGCATAGGATGCGAAGGCTGGGTGAACAGCTGAGGTGAAATTTCTGTGAAAGATGGAACGATACGGGCGGGGGCTGGCAAAGCACGAGAGCGGCGCGAAACGAAACGTTAACGGGCGCCCGAAACATAAAAGCAACTTTTGAAAGCTTATTTCAGTCTGATCAGATGAAAGGGAGCTCGGGAGAGGGGGCAGGCCCGCTGATAAGGAAATTTAACATGTCATATTTATTCATCAGAAGACAGAAGGGAGACAGGCTCAAATTATGCTTAAGAGAAGGTCTCAGGCAGAAGGCAGAGGAAGGGGACCGAGGGAGAAAGCGGAGTGGAGGGAAAACGCGCTCGCTGCTTAAAACGTAACTTTGGTTAAACATTAAAATGCCCTGCCACCTCAGCTGCAAGTTCAAAGAGCACTCAGGTCTTTGAAATCAGGGGTTAGCCTTCCTCGGAGCTACCGGCCGAGTGGAAATATGCAGAAGAGAGCAAAGGAGAGGGAGGATTGGAAGGGATGGACAGCATAAAGTCAAAACTGGATCTTCTTTGTGCTGCAGAACTCTTAAAAAAAAGAGATTTGGTTGCATTCGGAAAGAAATTTATAGGAGAGGCTTCTCCTTCTGGCTAGCACAAAGGTGAATGATATAGGATCATTATATGTAAATAAAAGTGAGTTTCCTGGATTGTAGTCGCACTCCAGTTAGGGTATCAAAATGGCGCCCTAACGATGCAGAAACTCAGATGTATAAGCTTGGCACCAAAGGATTCCTTAAACTGGGGTTACAGTTGCCCAAACAAAATGCCTGGTTGCCATTTTGGGGCCAAGCAGCTCAAAAGTCGTGTTTTCCAAGACAACCTTTGGGTTCCTTAAATTCATCCTGATTGCGCAGATAACATATAACCGATAGGATTCTACAGGGTGAGGTATCAGTGTGTGAAAACAGTCGAGATCCAAGGATCCCCAGGCATGCATCTCCAGATGATGGAGGTGACTGGTGCCCTCCTGGCCCCCGGCATCTTCGCTTGGTCGCAAGTGGCCGATAGCCAGGTGAAAATGTGCCTGGCGAATTTCGAACGCTGCAACCATGGCCAACCTTTTTCTTTCTGGCAATGCACAGGCACCGACGGGATGATATCATTTCTAGACTGAGCACTGAGATGTAGTTAGCTGTGTTTCGTCTTATCTCTTTGATTTGCCCTCGCTGGGCTGGATGAATCCCTAGCCGGAATAAAGATTGCCGGAAAAAATATCAACAGCCTCAGATATGCAGATGACACAACCTTGATGGCAGAAAGTGAGGAGGAATTAAAGAACCTTTTAATGATGGTGAAAGAGGAGAGCGCAAAATATGGACTGAAGCTCAACATCAAAAAAACTAAGATCATGGCCACTGGGCCCATCACCTCATGGCAAACAGAAGAGGAAGAAATGGAGGCAGTGAGAGATTTTACTTTCTTGGGCTCCATGATCACTGAAGATGTTGACAGCAGCCACGAAATTAAAAGACGCCTGCTTCTTGGGAGAAAAACAATGACAAACCTAGACAGCATCTTAAAAAGCAGAGACATCACCTTGCCAACAAAGGTCCGTATAGTAAAAGCTATGGTTTTCCCAGTAGTGATGTATGGGAGTGAGAGCTGGACCTTAAAGAAGGCTGATCGCCAAAGAATTGATGCTTTTGAATTATGGTGCTGGAGGAGACTCTTGAGAGTCCCATGGACTGCAAGAAGATCAAACCTATCCATTCTGAAGGAAATCAGCCCTGAGTGCTCACTGGAAGGACAGATCCTGAAGCTGAGGCTCCAATACTTTGGCCACCTCATGAGAAGAGAAGACTCCCTGGAAAAGACCCTGATGTGGGGAAAGATGGAGGGCACAAGGAGAAGGGGACGACAGAGGACGAGATGGTTGGACAGTGTTCTCGAAGCTACCAGCATGAGTTTGACCAAACTGCGGGAGGCAGTGGAAGACAGGAGTGCCTGGCGTGCTCTGGTCCATGAGTTCACGAAGAGTCGGACACAACTAAGCGACTAAACAACAACAAATAACAATGGTACTTATTCGAAGATTGGTTTGACGTGGTTTTAAGCGGCTTATCGTGCCATGCCCTGGGACCACGTGTGATAAGGGGGGGGGGGGGTCAGAAGCATGAGTAGGAAAGCCTTTCTATGGTGGGGGGTATTCGGCTAGGGTAGAAGGATTGATTCTAAAGGGCTCCTGTTCAGTTCTATGGGGCAAGGTAAGCAAGTTGCAATAAATGTCTAGTTGAACAGTCGAGAGACCACCCAACACTTGCGTGTTACTGAAACGAAGCAGCTATTCTTAAAAAGGCAAGCTTGATTTGTTTGTTGCTTTGAGATACCTATTAGCCCTGAAACCGCTCCCCCAAAAGCATTCCTACAGACCCCATGTTCATAGCATCTGTCTACCCCAAGTGCTTGCTAATGAAACAAGCGCTACTTGTAGTTTTGAGGTGGAACAAGTTAATCGCGGCGGTTATCAAAGCTATTGACCTGCTTTAAAGGAGAGAAGACATCATGCCTGGGTGGCAAGAATCAAAACTTCGTTGATCGCGGCTGGATTCACATCTTCAAATTAACAGAACCTTATTAAGAGCAGGCTGCGCACTGAGGTTGTGGATCTTCATTAAGCCCAGAATAATTCACTCGCTGCTTCTGCAATTCCTTCTCTCTTTCCCCCTGCCCTCTGTCTCTCCTGCCCCCTCTGACTTGTCAAGTTCTGCTCCCGGAGAAGAGTGACAGGTGGCAATCTCACCGTTAGGTGGCCTTCATGATGATCCGGGAAATGTATGAATAAATATTCCGTGGCCACCAGCTGCATTATGGAATCTCCCAAGAATTCCATCCTCTGATTGTGGCCCCTGAAAGAGAAAGAGGTAGAAATCAATAAAGTTGAAAAGATAGAAAAACAAGCCTTTCCTCGCGATAGAACTACATGTGTGTTGGGCTCGCTTTGGCGGCACATAAGCTAAAATTGGAACGATTTAGCATGGCTCCTGCGCAAGGCATTTAAAGAGGAGTGGGAATTTTTTGTCGAGCATATGGGAAACAATTGTGTACAGTTGAAAACACTGGCAGTGTTAAAGTAAAATTGACAGTATAATAAGTATTGAAGATAGGAGAACAGAGCTAGATGGATATATCAAAATATGCAGGAATGGTGGGAAAGTGAAATGAACGTTGGAAGGGGAGGGAAGTCGATAAATGTATGGTAAAATAAAAAATGTTTAATTTGTGATATAAAATTTGAAAATGTAATAAAAATATTTATAATATATAAAAGTATACATAATTATTATAATTATATTACATTTAATAATACCATCATAATAATATAATATTACAGTTGTACCTTGGAAGTCGAATGGAATCCCTTCCAGAAGTCTGTTTGACTTCCCAAACGTTTGGAAACCAAGGCGCAACTTCCGATTTGCTGCAGGAAGCTCCTGCAGCCAATCGGAAGCCACAGAAGCCGCACCAGACGTTTGGGTTCCAAAGAACGTTCACAAACCAGAACACTTACTTCCGGGTTTGCGGCGTTCGGGAGCCAAAACATTCAACTTGCAAGGAGTTCGTGATCCAAGGTACAACTGTATAATTATATTATAATATATATAAATTATCTATAAAAAAACCTGCATGTGTCCCCCCCAAAAGCACTAAACAGGCGAGTCATTTCAAATAGGTTTCAAATATTTCTACAATACAGTGGTACCTCGGGTTACATACGCTTCAGGTTACAGACGCTTCAGGTTACAGACTCCGCTAACCCAGAAATAGTACCTTGGGTTAAGAACTTTGCTTCAGGATGAGAACAGAAATCGTGCTCCGGCGGCGCGGTGGCAGCAGGAGGCCCCATTAGCTAAAGTGGTGCTTCAGGTTAAGAACAGTTTCAGGTTAAGAACGGACCTCCGGAACGAATTAAGTACTTAACCCGAGGTACCACTGTATTTTTGTCCTCTTAGATCATCATTCCTATCGCCCAACATGACTTGTGAGGGTCTCATGGTGGTTTCCCTCACATTTTATTAGATCCCTGACCTTCCCGTCTCCACAAGAACTGGAGTCTCCCTACTTCAGGAAGCCACCCCCCAACTCATAGAGGGTGACAAGGATGAAGACTTGAGGGAAGAGAGAGAACTGGTTCATTTGTTGGCACAGCTCCTTCCTCGGCAGTTTGACCGGCTTGTTCTGCACCGGCTGGCGCTTCTGGGCAGCGTGTTACAGCTATCCAGTCACAGAACGTGTCACAGTGATCCAGTCACGATGTTGGTCTACCGTGGTCTGGCGATCCCTATCCAGGAGCATCCATAGCTGGCAAACCGGACAAAGCTGCCTGTTCGGAAGAGAACGCCTGAGATCCATTTTAAAACTTTGCAATGCATTCTCCAGGCCTATTTTACAGTTTAGTTTTCCGTATTTTAATTTTTGCTGGTTGCTGTAACTGTTCTCTCTGTTTCATACACCGTATTTATTCGGGTGCAATGCGCACCTTTTTTGGGGGGGGCAAATTACGCCGTGGAAATTAGAGCGTGCATAAGATTTGATGGCGCCAGTCAATACTTTTCTGGGGTTTCAAGGTTTGGAAAATTGAGGTGCGCCTTAGATTCGATGGCGCATTAGATTTGTGTAAATACGGTACGTTCTAAAATGAAATAATCATAAACTTTACTGGGGGGGGGGGGGAGAAAGAAACACACAACAAACTCACAGGGTCAGGTGGTTAAATCCGACAGTTCTCAAAGTGAAAGCCCGGGCCAGAAGCCGAACGTGAGTGAAAATTACTCCGATGGCTTCCTCGAACTCGGTCAATTTCTGGAGCACAGGAGATGTCTCAATCAGCTGTCGGTCAGTATTGGACTCTTGCAGCTGTAAAGAAATATGAATGCAGAGAACAGCGTGAACTTAGAAGAAAGATTTAAGGCCCAATTTAGGAAGCTGGAGCTGACAAAATAATGAACACTGTGATTTTTACTTTGCATATTACCGAGGAGACATGGGGCCGAAACACAACAAAGCAGATTTTCAGTGGCTACTGCACATTACCTTAATAAAGCCTGGTCCACACATTTTTTTTTTTAACAGATTGAAAGGCAGCAAATAATTCTGAAGCAACAAGATCAACGTCACTAGGGCCTTTGAGCTCTCTGGCCTTTCCTGCATACATTCAACAATGTTATTTTTTATTAGCCTTTCTCAATGGACTGATTACACCTTTTGTTATTTTAGTGATTTTTTTATTTTAAAAAACTGGCCCTATTCATATTTTCTGTTGTCCCACTGTCCTGACAGCAATTGTATGCTGAGCATTAGGAGGATATAAACATAAATAATAATTTTTTAAAGAAAAAGTCTTGGTTCAAATGTTTCTTTTATATACAGTCGTACCTTGGATCTTGAATGCCTTGGCTCCCGAACAAATCGGCTCCCGAATGATTGAAACCCGGAAGTGAGTGTTCCGGTTTTCAAACAATTTTTGGAAGCCGAACATCCGAGCTTCCTGCAGCCAATCAGAAGCTGCACTTTGGTTTCTGAATGTTTAGGAAGTCGAACGGACGTCCGCAACGGATTCCGTTCAACTTCCAAGGTACTACGCCTGTGTGTGTGTGTATAGCAAGTAACTTCAGTATTTCACTATCAACTCCTCCCCCTTCTTTCTCTAATTTAGTATTTTCAAATTAAATTATTTCAGCAAGAAGCTAGCAGGAATGCTGGCTAAATGATAATACAATGCTCATACTTTGGGGTTTTGTAGGAGCATAATTAACATTTTTCAAAAGGGTTTTGTCCCCTTTTGCTGAGAAGTAGCTTTTCTATGGGCAGATCCCGAGTACAGACAATTATTTCAGCCATCATTTAGATTGATTTTTCACACAACGGGAAAAGGTAGAGGATTTCAACTTCTTTGTGGCCCTTTCACAAGACTGATAGTCATATGTGGACCACCTACACAAGTAGTTTTGAACGGTGGGATTTCAGCATGAATCACTTACGGTGCATTTTCTTGCCACTCATTCTCACAAAAATACTGAAAGTACTATTCGTTTCTAATACTATTTGGAGTTGGAAGAAGAGAGGCCATTGCCAGTGCTTACAGATTTCCTGGTGACCTCCATAATGCACCATATTTTTCGCTCTATAAGACGCACCAGACCACAAGACGCACCTAGTTTTTGGAGGAGGAAAACAAGAAAAAATATATTCTGAATCTCAGAAGCCAGAACAGCAAGAGGGATCGCTGAGCAGTGAAAGCAGCAATCCCTCTTGCTGTTCTGGCTTCTGGGATAGCTGTGCAGCCTGCATTCACTCCTTAAGACTCACACGCGTTTCCCCTTACTTTTTAGGAGGGAAAAAGTGAGTCTTATAGAGCAAAAAATACAGTATGTGAAGGGGTTTGAGGCGTTCAAAAAATATAAAAAATATAAACATCAGATGCATTAGTTAACGGTGTTGTTAAATTTGAGATGATGTCACCCTTGCCATTATGCTCAATGAATAGGCATTCTTTTTTTCCCTTTTTTAAAAATTTCACAACTTTAATTTCAACACTTGTACAAAAAAGCCACAAAGCCTTGTTTCTAAACACAGGGTTTGTTTTTTCTGAGGGGGGGGGGTATTTCTGAAAAGGCCGCAAGCATTCTATAAAAATATGAACTGGGAAACCGGTTCTTTTGTGTAAGTTCTGAATCAAGCCACAGCATATCAGGAAAATCATATTTACACATATTTACAACGTAGGGCCACTGTCCCAACGTTTGGGGGGGGGGATCAAAATACGTCCCTCCCCTGGAGACCAGCTAGCTTTGGAAAGTGGAATGCAATTTCAGAGAGAAGAAGAGAACTATTTTCCTCCATTCCCCCCACAACTTATTTGAAATGACCAGAATTTGGGGTCTGATCTGCACCCCGAGTATAGGCATTCTTCCCAGGAAGCTTACTGTCCAAAGCAAGGATGACTTCAACTAGGAATCCCTGTGGATCATTCACTACTAGGGCTGCTGTCCAGGGAGAGAACTGGATCCCAGGTTCACCTGGGAGAGTCACTCCACAGCCCAGAATGGTCCTGATGCTGAGAGGAATCAGGAAGTAAGAGGCTGACCACGTGATGCTGTCTGCTAAAAAAGCTCCCATTTTTGTTGTACTCTTCCACTTGGGGAGATTTTCTAGCAAGGAAGATGGTCTGGTTATTTCCCCCCCTTTTGCCACCAGACTATAAATCTGCCGCTCACCTGTCCTGTGGCTGCCACCCACCTGCCAAATTACTGCCTGCCTGTTGCCTGAGGTACTCTGAAGTCCCTGCCCCCCCCCCTTGAGCCCGAGCTCTCGACAGTTATTAGCCACAAAAGAATTTCACAAAGGCCATGTGCCTGCTAGCCGTTCAGAGATGTCAGCGCAGCTGAATGCCGCTAAAAAGACATCCTTGGGAACGAGGGGGAGAGAAAGAAGGAGAAAAGCACTCTGAAATTCCTTACGGAAAAGGGAGACACTTACTTGGAGAGGGTGCAGCGGATAATTAAGCCATACTTCCCGCAGGTCCTGCAAACATCGAGAGACGCTTTTAAAGCTCACGGGAGCCGTTTAACAAATTCCACATTGCTAAATAAAATGTCATTCTGCGAAGTACTGAAATGGGCTCAGATGCTGACTCTGCTTTTTTTTTGCGATTTCAATAGTGCCGGCAAGCTAATTTTTTTGAAAGCGGGCACTCTCTGCTCAAACTGCCTGTAGCGCATCCATTTAGTGCATATCCATTAGGTGGAAGGAGAAAACGAACACACACACAATTCTTGAACTATGTAACAGGTTACCTTCTCTCCCTCTCACCCCCCGCCTTTTTTTTTTTTTTTTTTTTGCTTAAAAGTTTAGTAAAAAGGATAAGAACCCCGGCCTGAAAGGGACATCTTACATCTGAAAGGGAGGGGAAACCTCAACACAAACCCAAAGAACGCGGCCACATAATACAGTAGGATTCTATTATACTCGAAGGCAGATGCATGCACAAAACCAATTACATCTTAACACTTATGTTTCAGGGCTGGGATGCAGGCAGCTGAGTCAGTGAACAGCAGAAGCTGTGAGCCCTGGCAGGATCAGAGCCAGGGTAGAGCAGTGGTGAATTTTTTTTAGTTGTTTAGTCATGTCCGACTCTTCATGACCCCATGGACCAGAGCACGCCAAGCACTCCTGTCTTCCACAGCCTCCTGCAGCTTGGTCAAACTCATGTTCGTAGCTTAAAAAACACAAATTTCAAGAACAAAATTGTTAGGGGGTGCCAAATTTCAACACCCAGTGCTGCATCAATACAGCTGTGAGCTTCCGACACTGGGATCTGCTGAAAACGTCTTCTGCGTGTGAACCAGGACGTGACCTCTCCAGGCAACTGAACAACTCTTCTTTTCTTATATTCGTGCCTGCAATTTCTTGGGTGGCGCATGTGTGCTCTGTCCATTTCCCTCCCTCCGATCCCCTGGGCTCTGGCAACCCATGCTACACCACTGGGGTAGATGAGAAGAACTGCATGTATGTTGAGGAAGCTCACGAAGGCCGGCTACCTGAAGAGTCTTGCCTCTGCTGATCCTTCTCCTTCTCCATGCCTTTTGCTTTTCACTTACAATCACTGTCACCTCCTTGACTTCCCCCACTCCTAGACACTTTCCTACTCCAAATGACCTTTAAGGTCCTTCACAGTTTGGGACCAGAATACTTCCCCCCCTTCACGTAGATCTGTTTGGAATTTTAGATCTTCTCTGGAACCCTTTCTCTGAGCATTCCCACTGAGTTAGGGGAGGGCAGGGCCTTTTTCAGTGTTGGCTCCCCAGCTGTGGCATGCCTTCCCCAGAGACGCTCACCTTGAGCCTGCCTTGGTGTCATTCGGGTGCCACACAAAGGCCTTTTTATTATCCCAGGCCCTTTAGCCTGTTTTTAGCCTCTGCAACACGGGTTCCTATGCTGTATTTATGTTGTTTTTATTGTCGCTGAACATTAAATAGCTTTATTTCTGGGTCTGATCCCACACACCGGTGATAACTCTATTAAAGGGTGGCATTTAAATACTCTTCAGGGTTTTCCCAAACTTGGCTTCCCAGATGTTTTGGGACTACAACTCCCACCATCCCTGGGAGCTAAGGAAGATGGGATTTGTAGTCCGACAGCAGCTGGAGACCCAAGTTCAGGAAACCCTGCTCTAACCACTTGAACGAATGACTGAATGGGTGTTTGCTGCGGCAAGTGGGGGAAAGAGGGATTGTAAAAGAAAAGCAGTGCATGGAGGGGGGGGGAGAAAGAAGGGACAAACACTCCCTGCGCCGCTTCTGAAAACCACCCCGCGCATCCCTGTTTTGCAGCAGAGCACACTTAATGACAATAAAAATAAATAAATGTTGCTGCTATATAAAGCCAGGACGTTCTGAAAAGCAGGAAGCCTTTCCGCTTTCCTTTGAAACACTCCCTTTAATGAACCACAGCATAACTCAAATTGATTCTGTAAGCAAGAGACGTGTCAGAAGGCGCAACGAGGCTATGGATAAAGTCATACCTTGCCGTTAAAAAGCAAGCGTCCAAAGAGCTGCTTGGCTTCCTCCAGGCTGCCCTCCAAGTAAACCGCCCCTGCGTGACAAAATTTGCCGTAAGATGTGCATTAACATTCAAGAGATTGCCCGGGAACGCAAGCTGTGAGCCTGAGCCAGGAAGAAAGCAAATGCCTAGATGTTCTGGTGAGAGCAGGAGGACAGAATGAGATTATAATTATTATTTCTTGAATTTATATACCGCCCTATACCCAGAGGTATAGAGAGAGGATTTTTTTTCTCTCTCTCTCTGGCAGGATCCACTGCTGGCTTGAGCCTTGTCTACAGTCATCAGACAAACCCTGACAGAATTACCCCCAATGGATTACCCCTCAAAAGAAAAAAAGGTTCTTCATACCTGCTGCAAAGGGAATATTTAAACAGCTCGAAAAATAACCAAAGACTAACCATTTTTAGCCAATCCTCTCTATCTCATCTCTATCTGCTGTTCCCTCTATCTCACCTCCCTGGTTAACTAACCTTCCCCCATAAGGAACAAAGGGATTTAGACTGACCCAGACACACACACAAGAACGTATAGTGGTACCTCAGGTTAAGTACTTAATTCGTTCCAGAGGTCCGTTCTTAACCTGAAACTGTTCTTAACCTGAAACACCACTTTAGCTAATGGGGCCTCCCGCTGCCGCCACACGATTTCTGTTCTTATCCTGAAGCAAAGTTCTTAAACCGAGGTACTATTTCTGGGTTAGTGGAGTCTGTAACCTGAAGCGTCTGTAACCTGAAGCGTCTGTAACCCGAGGTACCACTGTACTTGAGTGGCACTTCCTTATTATTCAGTCCTGGTTTGTGAAAGTCTGCTGCTTTGCGATGACCCCTACAAATGCCAAACGAAACCCAAGCTTCCCTTTGCTATGCTTGGGGCTGACACTCCATCACAGCCCAACGTAGCATGATGCATAGGTAAAGGTAAAGGGACCCCTGACCATTAGGTCCAGTCGTGACCGACTCTGGGGTTGCGGCGCTCATCTTGCTTTACTGGCTGAGGGAGCCGGTGTACAGCTTCCGAGTCATGTGGCCAGCATGACTAAGCCGCTTCTGAAGAACCAGAGCAGCGCACAGAAACGCCGTTTACCTTCCCGCCGGAGCGGTACCTATTTATCTACTTGCACTTTGACGTGCTTTCGAACTGCTAGGTTGGCAGGAGCAGGGACTGAGCAACAAGAGCTCACCCCGTCACGGGGATTCAAACCGCCGACCTTCTGATCGGCAAGTCCTAGGCTCATGATGCATACAGACGACCAAAATTAAAATTAAAAAACCACACACACACACACACACACACACACACACACACACACACGATGCCCTGGCTTCCCTTTGCCAAATAAATGGCAGCTAGCTCCTAGGAGAGACGGCCCTACCCTTCCTTGTCCCAAAAGCGCTGGAATTGTACTGCTCCCCACCCCACCCCCTTTATTTTTTTAAACGCTGAACATCAAAGTGTGTGAGAGAAGCGAAGCAGAGTTGGAAAGCACAGCTTCCCCCACCCACAACCCCCTTATCTTGATCTGACGAAACGCAATACAGCCCAAGGCAGAACCCAAAGAGCTAGAATCTATTTTCCAAGGCAAGGCAAAATGCATAAGGATGAGATTCAGGCGGTTCTGTTCTGCGTCATCCCATCGCTTGCGAGTTTTCTTTTCTTTTCCACCCCTCTTTCTCCTCGCCTCCCTTTTCCGCCAATTCCCTCTATCTCGTCTCCCTGCTGACTACCCGTCCCCTTGAAGAACAAAGGGATTTAGACTGATATTACACTTGCTGGTACCTTTCCCGGGAAAATCAGAGGCTCACTATGTCAGGTTCCTATTGGAAGACCAGACAAACGCTAGAACATTAGCAGTAGCAAAGTTTTTATCGGTGGTTGCAAGAACCAATGATCCCTATCTTTAAGTCTGAACAAAATGCTTGTTTAACCTGGAGGTAGGCTGTCTGAATTGTGCATTGCTTTGTAACAATTTGTTGGGTCTCTGGACCGTAATAAAGATTGATTGATTGATTTAGACTAACAAGAGGTCCATAGAGCATCAAACTAGGAGGCCAAGACCAGAAGACGAGGACCAAGTGGATCCAGCTGCCATTATTACTTGCAAGGGCAAGGTGTGATGGGGACAGCCTCTTCCAAGACAGAGTGGGGGTACAGCAGCAGGCGCGGGGGTAGCTGATGGGGTGTCCTCTGGACGTCATTGGGCTATAACTCTAATCATACCTGGCCATTGGGCTACCTTGGCTGGGGCTGATGGGAACCTACCCAGACCCTGAGATCATCTTCTGAGGCCCTTCTTCATGTGCCTCCTCTTTGAGAGGTCCAGAAGAGGGTGGCAACATGAGACAGGGCCTTCTCTGCAGTGGCTCCCCACCTGTGGAATGCTCTCCCCAGGGAAGTTTGCCTGGCGCCTTCATTATATACCTTTAGGTGCCAGGCCTTTGGTTGACATCCTATGTGGCTTTTTTGAGGGGGGAGGGCTATCAGGTTGTTGTTTTTATTGTGATTACAGTGGTACCTCAGGTTACATACGCTTCAGGTTACATACACTACAGGTTACAGACTCCGCTAACCCAGAAATAGTGCTTCAGGTTAAGAACTTTGCTTCAGGATGAGAACAGAAATCGTGCTCTGGCGGCGCAGCAGCAGCAGGAGGCCCCATGAGCTAAAGTGGTGCTTCAGGTTTAGAACTGTTTCAGGTTAAGTACGGACCTCTGGAACGAATTAAGTACTTAACCCGAGGGACCACTGTACGCATTTTGCAGTTTTACATCTTGATTTTATTCTGTGAGCCGCCCTGAGACCTCTGGGTATAGGGCGGTGTATATAGTCAATGAATAAATATAACATGAAATTTAAAAATTGGACACCTCCTTGGAGAACACCATCATAGATGTCATCATCAGACACAACTAGCCCCTTTAGGAAGGCAGCAAGCCAAAGTATCATTTATCAATTGGCATTCGAAATAGAAAATAATAAGAGTACATTCATTTGTAAAAAAGGAATATACAACGGGATAGACAGGAAGTCCAAAGTGTTGGTACATATATGATTTTGGAATCGTTTTTTGTTCTTGTTTCTTTTCTTTAGGTATATAAACTTTGCATATAAACTTTGTATACATTCTGAAAATTATATTATAATAAGCCTTGTGATGTAATATGATAATGTTTACCGATATGACATAAGAACATTAATAAATAAATAAAACTATTTATTTATTAATAAATAACTAGAAGTGAGGTTACAGGGAACCAGGCAGAGGGCCTTCTTGATAGTGGCACCAGCCCTGTGAAATGCCCTCTCATCAGATGTCAAGGAAATAAACAACTACCTGACTTTTAGAAGACATCTGAAAGCAGCCCTGTTTAGGGAAGTTTTTAATGTTTGATGTTTTATCGTGCTTTCAATATTCTGTTGGGAGCCATCCACAGCGGCTGGGGAAACCCAGCCAGATGGGCGGGGTATAAATAATAAATTATTATATTATTATTATTCATCCCTGGGATGTATTAAGGCCCCATTATGTCCAAACTGGGAAACTGGCTTAACGTCAGTCAACAAACTAGGCTGATAAGATGTGATCTGATTCTGTTGCACGAAGTGAGAAGCACTTCACCTCAATGCTCATTCCTGGCTTCATAAACTGCGGCTTGTTTGAACCAGACTTCAGAGTCCAAGAGAAGCAAGTCGCATGTCCTGGTAACCACACAAACAGTGTGGTTTGTACAAAACAAAAAAAATTCCTTCCAGTAGCACCTTAAAGACCAACTAAGTTAGTTCTTGGTATGAGCTTTCGTGTGCATGCACACTTCTTCAGATACACTGAAACAGAAGTTGCCAGAACCTTCTATATAGTGAGAAGGTGGGGAGGGGTATTACTCAGAAGGGTGGTGGGAATGGGTGATTGGCAGATAGCTGTGATGAGCCTGTTGACGACTCTTAACGACTGCAATAGGTCTTACAGGAAAAAGCAAGGGGTGAGAAGGTGAAAAATGGCTTTGTCATGTATAATGAGATAAGAATCCAATGTCTTTGTTCAGACCAGGTCTCTCCATGGTTTTAAGTTTGGTAATGAGTTGCAATTCAGCAGCTTCTCTTTCCAGTCTATTTCTGAAATTCCTTTGTAGTAAAACAGCTACTTTGAGATCTTGTATAGAATGTCCTGGGAGATTGAAGTGTTCTCCTACTGGTTTCTCTGTCTTGTGATTCTTGATGTCAGATTTATGTAATTCTTGATGTCAGATTTATGTAGTGTGGTTTGTGTGTGAGAGCCAGTGTGGTGTAGTGGTTAAGAGCGGTAGACTCGTAATCCGGTGAACCGGGTTCGTGTCTCCGCTCCTCCACATGCAGCTCCTGGGTGACCTTGGGCTAGTCACACTTCTCTGAAGTCTCTCAGCCTCACTCACCTCACAGACTGTTTGTTGTGGGGGAGGAAGGGAAAGGAGAATGTTAGCCGCTTTGAGACTCCTTCGGGTAGTGATAAAGCAGGATATCAAATCCAAACAAAGAGAGCATGAAGATGACATCCTGTCTGTTAAGTTTGTCCCGAGAATCTGATATTCAGAATGACTCTTCCCTCTGAAGAGGGGAATTCCATTTTGCTACCACGTCGAAGAGCCATTTGCGGACTTATTTCCAAAGCAGAAATTCTTACAGATACGGGGAATTAATGCTGGACAAAACACACAATTAGCACGACAAAAGCCGCAGCGCAGTTATCTCACCTATCAACGCTTCAAAGCAGTTGGCCATTGCATGACGCAGATCTGATTCTCGACAAAGATCGGGCCCATGAGCATAAAGCATAAATCGATCCAGTTCCAGCTTCTACAAAAGACCAAGACAGTTTCTGTAAGATGAAAGAGGCCCCAAACTACAGACCAAACCCACTGTGGAGATACACATGGAACACGCACTGTTAGGGATATGTAAACGTTAGGGCATCTTCGGGCAACTTGTTTAGTGCTGAAGGTCAAACTGGAAACGCACAATGGGCTGGAGAGCCAAAGCTAACTGGCCAATTTACTTGCACATAATTATTATAATTTGCATGACATTTTGATGAATGTAGTAGATGCCAAATTATAGTTGATGGAAATGTTGCATTAATCCCACAGTACTCACACTCTGTAGAATGGTATCCTCGGGAATGAAAATTAAGCCCAGCCTTTTAAAATGTCTTTAGCAGTGTTAGAAACCGAGATACGAAAGCTAGGAGCTAAAGGGCACTTTAACAGGGGTTAAGAGCTAAAATGTTATGTTCATTTTTCACATGGTCTAGTCCTTCTCCTGCCCACCCCCCTAATATTCTTAAGAGGGTCTCTTCTCCTGTCTTCGGAGAGTAGCTGGAAGTGGGGAGGCAGAAAAAGGTCCTCCTTTCCTTCCACTCTGCGGTTTTAATCTGAAATTTTAGGTGCAGTCCTGCGCCCAGAGCTCAGAAACCGCTCACATCGATGAAATTCCCTGTTGCAAAATGCACCTGGAACAATGGGAGTTTCAAACACTGGTCTTTAGTCATATAAACGTATTTTGAAGTTGCCTCACGGGTTCTGATGTTAACCCTATGCAGATATTCTCTTCACGGGTAGAGAATCAGGATCACACCATTCTGCCCCAATCACACTCCCAGCATACCCACCCTGTTCCCAGACCTTCCCAATACCCATACTTTGGATGTTACATACAATAGAATCCAGTATCGCAGAGCCCAGTATCTACATCACTATTTGCACAACCACCAATGTTTTGTTTTTGGTTTTTTTTTATATTATTATTATTATTATTATTATTATTATTATTATTATTATTATTATTATTATTATTATTATTATTTCCATACCACCCTATACCCAGAGGTCTCAGGGCAGTTCACAGAACAAATTTTTATGGGTAAGAACTGCACAGATCGTGGGTGGTGCTGTGGATTAAACCACAGAGCCTAGGGCTTGCCGATCAGAAGGTTGGCGGTTCGAATCCCCGTAACGGGGTGAGCTCCCATTGCTCGGTCCCAGCTCCTGCCAACCTAGCAGTTCGAAAGCACATCAAAGTGCAAGTAGATAAATAGGTACCGCTCCAGCGGGAAGGTAAACGGCGTTTCTGTGCACTGCTCTGGTTCGCCAGAAGCAGCTTAGTCATGCTGGCAACATGACCCGGAAGCTGTACGCCAGCTCCCTTGGCCAATAAAGCGAGATGAGCGCCGCAACTCCAGAGTCGTCCGCAAGTGGACCTAATGGTCAGGGGTCCCTTTACCTTTACCTATACTATGTTAGTCCTATTGAGTGTAGACCCACTGAAATTAATGGACATGACTGATTCAGGTTCATTAACATCAGTCGGTTTAGTATGAGTGAAGATTAGTTAAATATAACCCATGCACATATTTGAAGCTGAGCTGACATGAGTCTTTTTCCCGGGCCTCTGTCAACACTGAATGCCTGCGAAGGACTTTAGAAAGCTTTGAAATCAAAATCCTTTCACTTATCCGACAAAGAAAAGAAAGCGAAGATCTTTTCCCAAGTTATTTTTTATAGCTTTGCTCTCACAGGCCATTTCGGTTGGGATGGGTCATGTTTAACAGTCAAATCTATGTTGGTCTATTTCAGTGCCAAGGCACGCATTAAGAAAACAACACACTGCTTCCATAGCGATTTGGCACTAGAAAGAATGTGCATTCAACTGTTATTGAGTTTAAACTATCACCCCTTTTTAAATAAAAAAAACCCTGTATTTTTTCAGTAAAGTTCCATTTATAGTGAATTTTACCGCAGCAATTCAGACCTGAGTCACTGAACGAAAACAACAAGAGGTACATCCATATAAAAAGTCTGAAGAAAATGCATCCACAGAACTATCCAAACTGTATAGAAATTTATTCATATATGCGACTATAGCGGCAAGAAAGTTACCGTATTTTTCGTCTCATAGAACGCTCCGTCCCATAGGACGCACCTAGTTTTTTGGGGGGAAATAAAGGGAATCCCCCCCCCTTTATTTCCCCCCAAAACCAGGTCGGGGAACAGCGGGATGGCGCCGCTGCGCCTCCCCGCTGTCCCCCGAACTTGTGGGGCTGGCCGATGTCTGCCTGAAGTGCGGGGCGCTCTGCTTCAGTGCGCCCCGCCCACCGGGCGGCAGGCTGCTATCCGCAGCATGGGGAGCCCTGCGGGGAACTCCTGCAGGGCTCCCCATGCTGCGGATGTCTGCCCGGCGCGAGGGGCACTCTGCTTCAGGGCAACCCGCGCACCAGAAGGCAGGCTACTATCCGCAGCGTGGGGAGCCCTGCGGGAACTCCCGCGGGCTCCCCAGGCTTGCTGATAGCTTCCTGAAGCCTGGAGAGCGAGAGGGGTCGGTGCACACCGACCCCTCTCGCTCTCCAAGCTTCAGCCAAAGCCTGTATTCGCCCCATAGGACGCACCCAGATTTCCCCTTCATTTTTGGAGGGGGAAAAGTGCGTCCTATAGGGCGAAAAATACGGTATTTGCCCATAAACGGAAAGAAGAAGTCCTGACAAAAGAAGAATGGATACCAAAACTTATGGAATATGCAGAAATGGCGAAACGTACCAGAAAAATCAAGACAACATTTTTTATATCGAGGAAGGGAAATGGTCTATTGAATATTTAGAAACAAACTGTAAACAGATAAGAACATTGGCAGGACGCGGGTGCGAGGAATGTTGGGAAACAGTTAGAGCGTCTCCTTCGGCCGCATCACACCGTGGTTTGGTCCTGGGAAATGAGAAGGAACCTTGCTCGAAAAAGGAGCAAGGAAGGAGGAGAGGCTCGTTCAGATTTGAAAACCACGGTTTGCAGGGAGCCGATGACGTAGCTGCACAAGACTATTAAGGAGGCGAAGAGAGGAAGCTGCCGTTTAAACAGGAGAAGGAAGGAGCAAGCTTAGTTAGAATAATATCACCAGAGTGCAGGTTTTTGTTTTGCTTTAACTCCTGAAGAATAAGAAAGAGAATATGCACCACAATGGAGGAATAAGAAAAAGAGGGAAATAAGCAAAATCTAAACAACACCCTATTGCGTCTGTAAATTGTCCCTAATGATTTTATTTCCCTCTGCCCTAACAACACGCAGCAAATTCAAGCATATGCCTCTGAGCACAAGAGAGAGAGAGAGAGAGAGAGAGAGAGACCCCGTTTGGTTTCTTACGCCACAGCTCCACCTAGCTTTTCCGACATGTGAATGTCCTCACATCAAGTCATCTGCTAATCTCCTTCAAGTCTTAAAATCAGAGGCGTTATGTAATGCATACTAATTCTGGGGTGGAAATACATTCCAGAGTTATTAGACTTCCCCCTTTTAATGCATTCATTTTGCTTGGCAGAAAGCCGCTTGAGGAGTTTTCAAAGCCAGGCAGGTTGAAAAATAAGGGACAAGGGAGATTTGTGTAAACCCCAGTTTGTTTCTGGGGCGCATCTGAAAAACCCGTTCTCTACCCATGGAGACTTCTACTGGCCAATCTCTCCTTTATTTCCCCATCCATTCCCCCGGATTTGAAAAACAGCAACAAATCCTGAAGGAGACGTTTGTTGAAACACCTGTATACTGTGTGCAGCATAAATACATTCGCCTATTTAGTTAATTACAGATGGAAGCTAAGGATCTCAGGGAATCATCTGTGTTCAGAATTATGTGTGTTTCATGTTTAATTTAAGATTTCTGCCAATCCCACAGCCCATGAGAGGCCAATCCAGAGGCCATGTAATATATTAGACCTTCCTCTCCAAAGCTTCATGCACAGAGTGGCAAAATAACGGGATTATTTTCCGTGCCACCATTGCTAGGGATGGTATCTGGGTTATCAAGTCCAACTCACAAACAAGGTTTTCCCTTTCCACATTCTGAATCAACCTTGAGTGGCTTTGAGAAAGGACTTCAAACGAGCCAGAAAGACGGACCCACAAATTCTACAAAAAGCCAGGAAGGTATCTGTGCCTTTTCTCTGCAGGGCTAAAGCAACAAACAAGAGGCAAACTAAGAAGAAGAAGAAGGAGGAGGAGGAGGAGGAGGAGGAGGAGGAGGAGGAGGAGGAGGAGGAGGAGGAGGAGGAGAAAGAGAAGAAGAAGAAGAAGAAGAAGAAGAAGAAGAAGAAGAAGAAGACGACGACTCCTCTCTGGACTGCAAAAGCAATTCATTAAGGTGTGCCACTTCGGACCACAAGACCAAACCCTGAATTTGGGGGGCGCTTCTGCCTCGAGAGCTTTTTGTAGCTGAATTGGAGAGGTATAAATCCGAAAGGGAAAGATAAAAAGAGATGACCAGACCATGAGGAAACATAAACCTGCTTGCTTTATATTAATGGCTCGAGAGACGTCCAGAGAATGATGGCCCAAACGTGAAGCTTGGATGGGCATTGTGGGGGTAAAGAACAACAAAGTGTGAGCAATTGGACAATTAAAATGGAAGGAGAGGGACTTTTGAGGTCCCCAAGAAATAAAAGGGAGGGGAATCCATGAACTATGCATCTTTGGGAGCGTTAAGTGGCACTGGTTAAAGGAAAGTAAATTGAAAGATCAATTGGAAGCCCTTGGGGCAGTAACTAAGTCACTGCTATGTTTTCGGGCGCATCTAGCACATCTGTAAATCTTTCAGTAGTTTTAAATACGAGGCAGGCTCTGCTTTATGGCTGCGCTCAGAAGCAGCGCTGGCGAGGAACAATTTTTAAGCATACAGTGGTACCTCGGGTTAAGAACTTAATTCGTTCCGGAGGTCCGTTCTTAACCTGAAACTGTTCTTAACCTGAAGCACCACTTTAGCTAATGGGGCCTCCTGCTGCTGCCACACCGCCGGAGCACGATTTCTGTTCTAATCCTGAAGCAAAGTTCTTAACCTGAGGTACTATTTCTGGGTTAGAGGAGTCTGTAACCTGAAGCATCTGTAACCCGAGGTACCACTGTACAAAAGAGAGGGTTACAAACAGAGGTCTGGATTCTATTTTGTTTTTTTAAAAAAATCTAAATTCATAAACGAAGAAAAATAGGGACATACATCTCAAACTATCTGGGGTGCAGAGCTCTTATTTAGTTAAGTGGAGCTTTGCCTAACATGGCGATGGGGGAAAAATTCCCTGCTAAACTCCAGATAAAGCCGATCTGAGTTGGCTGGCTGGGGAGGACACACGACGTCATTGCATAAGGTGAAAAAAAGATCTAAAATTGAGAAGCATGGAAGAATGACAGAAAGAATTGGCTAAATTATTTGCCACCAACTAAATTGTGCAAAACCAGCAAAGTAGTCAACTTGTGGCAGCTAATTGGTAATTGTATGCTTCCTCTGAAGCCTGGAATATTAGTCATTGTCACCAAGAGGGATGACTTTCCTATTGCCGAAACCCATTGTGACGGTTCTGACCTTCTCAACCTGATCTGCTTCAAACAGGTCTTCCCTTCCGACGTGCCACCACTGCAATGTTTTGCAAGGTTCTTTAAAACCACTGTTTACTTTCACGAGCCTGTGATAAAAGCAGGTTGCAGGTAGCCTATTTCGGAACAAGGACCCACCTGTAACCTTAAGACACATTGACATCCTTTTACTGTGCAATTTTTGTCTTTCTCCCACTTTCTGCACTCTCCATTTTTTTTATTACAAGCCTCTTTAAACTATCAACTCAGACCGAGTTACGCATCCCATTTTGGCATAGCTGAGCTGGCAGAGCATGAAAGACTCTTAATCTCAAGGTCGTGGGTTCAAGCCCCCTGTTGGGCAAAAGATTCCAGCATTGCAGGGGGTTGGATTCTGGTTCCTTCCAACTCTGCAGTTCTATGACTCTTAATAATAATAATAATAATAATAATAATAATAATAATAATAATAATAATATCCCACCCATCTGGCTGGGTTTCCCCAGCCACTCTGGGCGGCTATATATGAGGCATATTGTATAAATAAATATTTTCCCCAATGTAAGACCAACTAACTGCGTGAGTTCCCCCACCCACCCACCCAAGAACTCTCGCAATATTTAAATTACATTTTAAAATATATTACCATGTCAGCCCGTGTCTTTAGGCTGAAGAGCGGAGGGGGGAAATGTTTATTTAATTATATAAATAGTAAACAGACACATAATCCTGGGCCAAATGCTTTTTTCTTTCCTTTTTTTTTTTGCCCTCCATTGTCTATCTGCTCCAGTCCACTTTCTCTACCATGTTACATAGACGGAACAATTTAATTGTTAATGCCCCTTTCGTAAGCTGGGTTTAAAAGGGGACACACGTAAAGTGAATTGTGCCCAAAAGAAAACACTCCATGCATATTCCGAAGCATAGTCATCTCCCACTGAAAGCTCCTAATTAAACTCCTAATTTAAGTACCTTTAAAAAGAAAAAAAGAAAACATCTAAAGCATATTGGTCAGATTCTTGTAGCACATTGCAAGGCCTCAGAAGCACAAAGCGGCGTTTTCTGCCCCCAACCCTAATTATGGCCCCTCATTTGGAGGCTGCTTCTCAAAATATCTTGACTCCAAGGCGCACCCAGTTGGGTCCTGTTTCTAATAAGATTTAAAACTTCAGAAGATCTTCTGCCTACAAGGAGATTGCAGTGCGGCCCCAAGAAAACACAAGTGTGGATCGCCCACCTTCACTTAATGAATCTATCTTGGCAATTCAAAGCCAATTCAAACTGTGGGGGACAAAATTTGTTAAGTTACCTTGGCCAGCATGGCAAGGTGTTGGTTCTGAACGATGGCAGTGCGGTACGTGGCTAAGCCCCCTTCCTCTAGACTTGGAAACAGGTAGTACAAATGAACACTGGAAAGAAAGGAGAAAAGGCACATCAAAAGCCATAAATCTCTCAACGGCAGAGACACTTAACAGGTTATTTCAGCAGCTGCCTCTCCCCGCAAGAAACCATCATTGTCTGCTCTTATGCACAAGGCAAAAACGTTTTCATGAACCTAGGCGTTTGGTCCTTAATATGGCACAGGAGTGGGGGAAGCTTTGGTCCTCCAGTTGTTACTGAACTACAACTCCCATCAGCTTCCACAAACAAGGGTGATAGGCAGGGATTGTGGGCTTTATAGTTCAGGAACATCTGAAAGGCAAAAGGTTCCCCACATTTGATATAGAGGATACTTACCGTACTTTTCTGTGTATAAGACGGGGTTGGTTTTTTTACTATAAAATAAGGTTTAAAAACCGGGGGCGTCTTATACATGGGTAGTGGGTGGGGTGACGGGTGATTTGTTGGGTTATTGAATTACTGCATCCCTAAAAAAGCTGCACAACTCTGGGTCATTTTCTTAAATTGGAGTCCCCCAAAATAGGGGGCGTCTTATACACAGGGGCGTGTTATACATGGAAAAGTACGGTAAGCTATTGGTCATATTGGTCATGTTTAGGGCAGACTCAGAGAAATTAAGATACATGATTCATTTAGCTTCATTAACTTCAACGGGTCTACTCTGAGTAAGGTGTAGTTGAATACAAAGCTAGGTCGACAGCCTCCTTTTTGTGTTCATCCTTTAAGTTGGTTATCTTGGCCGCACTTCCGTGGAAGCAAGACAGCAAGTTTCAGTGGAAAGCAAGTTCCGCTGAGTTCATCCTAGATTTACCCAGAAGTAAATCCAACTAAGTACAATGAGGCTTCCTCCTAGGTAACTGTGCAAAGGATTGCAGCCGCACGGCGCAATCCTATACAGGCCCCACTAACTTCAGCGAGGCAGACTATCTCTTTTGTGCAAACTCGCACAAAGACCGAGGCGTTTTGGCTGCCAGAACTGCCCCTACGAAGAAAGTTCTACGCTCCCGGTGCCAATTTGCGAGCCTCAGAAAGATTACGTGTAAAAATGCACTGCGGAGGTTTACGTAAATAGAAGTACTCAGAGAGCTTGTTTTTGAGCATTAAATAAATCTGTCCTCCTTCAGCCCCTGCTATTTTCAGAGATAAAAGCCCACATACGGTTTTATGCAAACCAAACAATGCAAAAAGCCGCTCATCTCAAAGTAGTTGTCGGAAGGCACCGATGGCATTTTTCTTTTCTTCTTCTGTAACATCTTAACACTTTTGGAGCCTCTCTCTACATAAGTAGACCACTTTTCCCATTACAAACGGACACACCTGAGATCTGGAAATGAGCTTCAAATCTCCCACCCTGGAGTTTAGGGTGCTACCTGCTGTCACAAATGACACTTACCAAGGAAATGGCTGCTGTTTTCACTAGGCTATAAAATGTCAATTTTACATTATTTTTGTCGGGGGGTTTTTGTTTCTTTCTGAGAAGAGCCTATGCAGGAAAAATGAAAGCCACCTTCCATTAACCGGGAATATGTTAGTGATTTATTCCAAATACACGAGCACGAAACTGCAAACTACCGGAAGGCAAAACGCCAAGTGCGCCATTATGAAGTCAGGATTAATGAGTAATAACCCCACACTTGGGAGAGAGAATTGGGTGGGGGGTGGGGAGGGGATTCAAAGTTTATTTGTAAATACACTTTTTGCTTGAGATTATAGTCGGAAAGATCAAGGAGCTCCGTGACAGGAAGATGACACGTTCCAAAATGATGTATTCCTTTTATTTGCCGGCTATAAACTTTGAAGCGTTTGGTCCTAGACTAGCCATTCTCCCGAGCTGTTATGAGCAACTCTCAATTACATTTGACAGGACACAGTCATCAGCTTTTGATCTCAGAGTATTAAACTTAAGGCCCTCGGCTTGGAATGAAACTTCAAATGAAGACACGAGGCAGGGGATACGGACTTGGCAGACCAAAACCCTTTTGCATCTACAGTGGAATTTTTGGGGGCTGCTGGCAAACTAGAGAGCAAAAGGTACCAGTTGATGAAAGAATATCTAGAATTGGATCTGGGTTCAATTCTGAGCTTAAAGGTAAAGGGACCCCTGACCAATAAGTCCAGTCGTGACCGACTCTGGGGTTGCGGCGCTCATCTCACTTTATTGGCCGAGGGAGCCGGCATGCAGCTTCTGGGTCATGTGGCCAGCATGACTAAGCCGCTTCTGGCAAACCAGAGCAGCGCACGGAAACACCATTTACCTTCCTGCCGGAGCGGTACCTATTTATCTACTTGCACTTTGATGTGCTTTCGAACTGCTAAGTTGGCAGGAGCAGGGACCGAGCAACAGGAGCTCACCCCGTCGCGGGGATTCAAACCGCCGACCTTCTGATCGGCAAGTCCTAGGCTCTGTGGTTTAACCCACAGCGCCACCCGCGTCTATTCTGAGCTTAGTTCTAAGCAAACTGAGATACACACAGGAACATGCTTGAAGCATTTTAAGCGCTATCTAAATTACTTCTTGTTTCTTTTTCTTTTTTAAAAAAGACTTTTGTGTGGCCTATCTGAACAACAACAAAGCCAATAAATTAGTTTTTTAAAAAAAAGAAAAGAAAAGGGACTTGATTCGCTAAGGGCCTCTCTTCCGCATCTGTAAAGCAGGAATGACACCAATTTAGCTTGCAAGAATACGAGGGAGATGGAAGAAATACTGATTTCGGCATGTTTAGCACACTGGAAGCGACACATAAATGTCTACTTTCGGTTTTTTAAAAAAAACACAGCAGAGGTCTTTGGTGTTTCAGAACAAAAATAATTGTTCAGAGTTTTAATTGGCAGAATACCCTTTCAACTGCATGATAGCCCGAAACAAATCAGGATATTTTTAAATGTTTTATTTTAATGAGCAAGGTATGGTTTTATAACAGAAGGTGCGTTAGGAGTGAACCCAATACTCACCTAGTTAAAAATTCAACCACGGCATCTCCCAAAAATTCCAAGCGCTCGTTGTGGTTGATCCTGCAAACAGACAAATGCAAGGATCGTTACACGTGACCCCTATGCATATAAGTAATTAGTGATGGATAAACAACAGCCGGTCAATTCCTTGGGGTGATAAAGCAAAAAGGAGTTAGGCTCCCACTGCTTTTGGTCTTCAACACGCCATCCTCCGATGCCCAACAGTGGATATTTGGGTTTCTTCTGTGCGGCACAAAAAAACCACAGGCAGCCAGAAAGGTAATAAGGCTGATCGCAATGTTGTGTCAACTTATTAACCAAAGGAAAAGATAATGATGTGCAATGGCATGCTGAGACCAGCTTCCGCGTGCCCTGCCATCGCCCTGGATGATTTAAAGAGAAGCCTCCTCCTAGGCCATCTATAGGCTTTTGGCAAGGTGCCATGCAAGAAGAAAAAGAAAGCATCTTGCAGGGAGTTCAAAATCCTCTGTTTGGTACAGCATCGCGGCCCCTCCTGCTCTTTTCCTGCACTGGCACAGAAAGAGGCTTGCCGGGAGCGCTTGGGCATTTGCCGGAAAGCAGGTAAGCCGAGTGTGTTTTTAAGGCTAGAAAGAAATCACTAACAAACAGCAGAATTCCAGGTGGTTACTGCAAAGAGGCGAAAGGTGCAGAGGCCACACATAGGTTTACTGGGAGCAGTTCCAGCTATTGCTGGAAATGCAGTGTTTCCCCTAATTGAAAGCTGGGGAAACCCAGCCAGATGGGTGGAGTATAAATACAACTATTATTATTATTAAAGGTAAAGGGACCCCTGACCAGTAGGTCCAGTCGTGACCGACTCTGGGGTTGCGACGCTCATCTCGCTTTATTGGCCGAGGGAGCAGGTGTACAGCTTTCCAGGTCATGTGGCCAGCATGACTAAGCCGCTTCTGACGAACCAGAGCAGCGCACAGAAATGCCGTTTACCTTCCCACCGGAGCAGTAGCTATTTATCTACTTGCACTTTGATGTGCTTTCGAACTGCTAGGTGGGCAGGAGCAGGGACTGAGCAACGGGAGCTCACCCTGTCGCGGGGATTTGAACCGCCGACCTTCTGATCGGCAAGTCCTAGGCTCTGTCTAGGCCCACAGTGCCACCTGTGCCCCATTATCATCATCATCATTATTATTGTTGTTGTTATTATGATTAACAACAGTTCTGTTCTGGTCCCGCTTACCGCAATGGATCAGCGAGCTCGTAATTGCAACAACTACCACCCAGAAACTACATCGTTTGTGTAAAGGTAAACATAAAGGACCCCCTGGACACTTAGGTCCAGTCAAAGGCAACTCTGGGGTTGCAGCACTCATCTCACTTTTCAGGCCGAGGCAGCCGGCAGTTGTCCACAGACAGCTTTCCGGGTCATGCGGCCAGCATGACCAAATCGCTCCTGGTGCAAGGGAACACCGTGATGGAAAGCAGAGTGCACGGAAACGCCATTTACCTTCCTGCCGCAGTGGTGCCCATTTATCTACTTGCACTGGCCTGCTTTCCAACTGCTAGGTTTGCAGGAGCTGGGACAGAGCAACAGGAGCTCACCCTGTTCCATGGATTCGAATGCTGACCTTCTGATTGGCAAGCCCAAGAGGCTCAGTGGTTTCGACCACAGCACCACCCGCGTTACTGCAAAGAGGCGAAATGTGCAGAAGCCACAAATAGGTTGACTGGTAGCAGTTCTGACCATGCGGCACTGTAATATCCTGTTGCTGGAAATGCACAGTTCCTCCTAATTGAAACCTGTCCAGAACGGCTGGGGAAACCCAGCCAGATGGGCAGGGTATAAATAATAAAGTTATTATTATTGTTGTCATTAACAGTTTTGTTCTGATCCCACTTACTGCAATGGACCAGCGAGCTCGTAATTGCAACAACTACCACCCAGAAATTGTTTGCGTACCTGGAAGGAGTTGGATCATCTTGCCCAAGACGTGACATGATATTGATCAAGGTGTTTATGCCTGGGGGGGGGGAAATACAAACCACATGATATTTAAAAGGTAGCCCCATGTAAACAGGCACAATTTCTTTTAAGGGTTCAGCACAAAAATACCCTTCTAGTAATGTGAATTATGTATTGTCATCTGAACAGTAAAAGGGGCGCGGGTGGCGCTGTGGTCTAAACCCCTGAGCCTAGGGTATGGGTAGGCAAACTAAGGCCTGGGGCCCAATCACTTTCTATATACGGCCCACGGACGGTCCGGGAATCAGCATGTTTTTACATGAGTAGAATGTGTCCTTTTATTTAAATACATCTCTGGGTTATTTCTGAGGCATATGAATTTGTTCATTTCCCCCCACCCAAAAAAAATATAGTCCGGCCCCCCACAAGGTCTGAGGGACAGTGGACTGAAAAAGTTTGCTAACCCCTGGCCTAGGGCTTGCCGATCAGAAGGTCGGCGGTTTGAACCCCCATGACGGGATGAGCTCCTGTTGCTCGGTCCCAGCTCCTGCCAGCCTAGCAGTTCGAAAGCACGCAAGTGCAAGTAGATAAATAGGTACTGCTCTGGCGGGAAGGTAAATGGCGTTTCCGTGCACTGCTCTGGTTCACCAGAAGCGGCTTAGTCATGCTGACCACATGACCAGCTGTACGCCAGCTCCCTCAGCCAGTAAAGTGAGATGAGCACCGCATCCCCGAGTCGTTTGCGACTGGAACTAATGGTCAGGGGTACCTTTACCCTATCTGAACAGTAAATGATCAAGCTTATGACATACGTTTGTAAGTAAGGTTAAAGCTTATTGGGAAATGATATATAATGAATTGAAAAGGATGTTGAAAATAACGATTGTCTTTTAAAAAAACCCCGGAAGCTCTTCTTTTGGGAACAATAGGGACAGAACTACCTAAACTGCATAGAAACGTATTCATTTATGCAACCACAGCAGCAAGAATGTTACTCGCTCAAAAATGGAAAGAATAATAAGTCCCAGCAAAGGAAGAATGGATACAAAAACTTATGGAATATGCAGAAATGGTGAAACTTACCAAAAGAATAAGAAATCAAGTTAACAAACTTTTAATAAAAGAATGGAAATGGTTTATTGAATATTTGCAGATAAATTGTAAACAGATAAGAGCATCGGCAGGATTATTGTAATAACCTGCAATTTCATAACAGTATATATTTAAAGTAGATGAATAAATGAGTAAATTAAGTTAATTAGGATATGCAGAAGATATTAAAAATAAATTTAAGGAACCACAGAAATAGGTGGAAGGAAGTCGTTTTGAATTGTTAAAAGAATTGTGAAATAAACCTGAAAAGCATAAATAACATTTGAAGGGGGGGGACTTATAACATAGGTTTGTATACCAATAGCTACCTCTGTATCCCAATAGCCAAGCACCTCTGTAGAATCAAAATCCATCTGCAATTTCTCCAGTCCCAACCCCGTTTGACCATTGCCCAACCTTTTTGGCTTTGGGCATTCACATGTAAAGCCCATCCTTTCCACACCTTAGTCTGGAAAATCTCCCTTTTTTTTTTAGCAAACTATCCATTCAACTGAGATGACCATCTTAACTCCACAAACTTGGGAATATGCCCCATTGAATTCAATGGGATTTACTTTACACAACCACCCTGCAGCTGGTAAAATAATGGGGACCAAACTATGCAAAAAAAGTTTGGCTTGTAAGCCTAGATTTCTACATGCAAGCAGCACAAGAACTCTGCCTACTTTTGCCATCTCGTTGTAGAACAGCAACTGACATTCGGGCGAAGAGAACACAACATGTGAAACGGTCTTATGAGAAGGCATGCTGGCTCTGGTCGGCACCAGGATGCACGACCACCTGGCAACGACACATAAGTATACCTGAAGGAGCGTCTCCATCCCCATCGTTTAGCCCGGACACTGAGGTCCAGCTCCAAGGGCCTTCTGGCGGTTCCCTCACTATGAGAAGTCAGGTTACAGGGAATCAGGCAGAGGGCCTTCTCGGTAGTGGTGCCCGCCCTGTGGAATGCCCTCCCACCAGATGTCAAGGAAATAAACAACTATCTGACTTTTAGAAGACATCTGAAGGCAGCTCTGTTTAGGGAAGTTCTTAATGTTTGATATTTTATCGTCTTTTTAATATTCTGTTGGGAGCTGCCCAGAGTGGCTGGGGAAACCAAGCCAGATGGGTGGGGTATAAGTAATAAATTGTTGTTGTTATTATTATTATTATTATTATTATTATTATTATGCCTTGGGTTCCTCAAGGGAAGAAAGGTGAAATATACAGTAGAGGAAAGGAAGTAAAATAGATGAGGAGAAAGAAGTCAGAGAGGGAAATCATGACACTAGCAAAATGTACCTTTTTTCCTCATATGCATATGGTGGACTTTCCTGTCTCCATATTTGGGCTGCCGGATGCCGCAGTTGGACAAAGAATTTCTGGCATGGTCTGGATTCATCCCGAAGTTGAGGTGATGGCTTGGGTGAGTCATGGCCAGCTGTAAAGGCGGCAGAATCCCAAAGCAAAGACAAAACAGCCCTTTAAGCCTGCACTGCTCATTCTGATCACTGCAAAGCTTTAAAACGGATAGTTGCCGTGAAATTTCAGCAGCGCAGAAACACCCCCAGTTTTCACAACCGATCAAGCAACTTCAGAAGTTTTGGTTGTTCAAATCCTCAGTGTCAGTAAGCGCCAATAGCTAAACGTTGCAACTGAGTTCCAAAGACAACTTATAGTCCAGGAACACGAGGAACCGGCACGGTTAGAGGCAGAGTTCGAAACTCCCATTGTTCCAGGCGCGTTTTGTGACAGGGAATTTCATGAGCGTGAGCAGTTTCTGAGCTCTAAAATTACAGATTGAAACTGCATATTGTGGGGGAAAGGAAAAGGCGTGCACTTTTCAACGTTTTCCATTTTTACTCTATTTGTTCACTTGAAAAACTCTCAATAATTAAAAAAAGCAACAGAAAACTGCACGTGAGGATCTAATTGCTGAAGCCAATAACCATGTAAAAATATCAGGCATGATAAAATCTTTGCTCTTTAATGGCATATTGTCTGACACCTTTGTTTCGTATTCACAGGAATGCAGGTAGACTAGATCTAGAATACTTGGGTTACCTCCACCTTATAAAATAAACAGCTCTTCCGTCCTTCTCCTTATATTCCACTCCTCTCCATCCTTTCATTGACCCCCCTCCAACTAACTCCCTGGACTCATCTACAAGGGTCAGTTAAAACGTTAAAAATACGTTATAAACATGTGACACCAGAGGGCGCTGTAGAGCAATGGGAAATGGCACTGAGAGCTATACTGCCTTTTTTAAAAGTGTTTTTACAGATCAGTATAGATCCAGCCCCTCTCTCTGCTCCAACCCCAACAAGGTCCTCTGCGCACCATGTGATGCCAATGGCCGGTGCTTACAACTCATTCTTTGGCTCCCTGATTGGCTGTCTCCATCAGCCACCGTCTCTAGGTCGGCCTGGTCAGTTCTCTGGTTCTGCCGCCCACAAGCTAATGCAAAATTACCAGCGCATCTATTCCGTGCTCCTTTCCCCACCGCCACAATGCAACTTCAAACACATGGGAGTGCATTTCGGTCTATGACCTTACCTGCAATAAGCAGCGATCTTTAAAAGTGTAGCCTATCAGTTTATCCAGATGCATCAGACATTGATGGTAGCGGATGTGATGAGTCAGGACTGGAAGCATCATGGCATGCTAGGAGAAAGAATTGCCATTATTTATTTACCTGGAACTTTTAGCCCTATGTTTTTTTCAAGTATTGTTTTTAACATTTGATTGGGAGCCGCCCAGAATGGCTGGGGAAACTCAGCCAGATGGGCGGGGTATAAATAATAAATTATTATTATTCTATTATATTATTCAAGTAGTGGTTGAAGTGCTGGACTAGGCCCTAGGAGACCAGGGTTCAAATCCCCCACATTGCACATGAGCCACTATAAGAATGGTCAACAGTAGGTTGATTTTTAGGTTTGCGCAGGTCATGCAATAAGATTGAATCTGCCCAGGTAATTCTTTGATGATGAGGATGATGATGATTTAAACAAGCAACAAGCAAGCAAAGAAAAGTGAATACAGTGTCTCCACTTTCAATTCATGGAGTCTTTTTGGCAACTTGCTTACATTCGGTACGAGACACTGCTGCTGATTATTATTTATTATTTATTTATTTATTTATTTATTTATTTATTTATTTACCGCCCTATACCAGAGGTCTCAGGGCGGTTCACAGAATAAAATCAAAATGTAAAACCACAAAATGCATAATCAAAATAAAAACAACCCAATAACCCCCCCCCAAAAAAAATCCCTACATTTTCAAAAGGGCATAGGATGTCAGTCAAATCAACCAAAGGTCTGGTTGAAGAGGAATGTTTTTGCCTGGCACTTAAAGGTATATGACGAAGGTGCCAGGTGAACTTCCTTAGGAAGAGCATTCCATAGATGGGGAGCCACTACAGAGAATATAACAGAGGTTCTTGAAAAAGAGTTGAAGGCCCTCGGTTTGGAAGACGGCATCACTCGCCACCCCTATCCCAGCCGCCTCATCCGCATGCCTCAGATTTTACACACATAATTAAAATGCATCTGCTTCGTTCGCTAGGGATACGGAAGGGTATCCACTCACCTGACAGACATCGGAGCGGATGCCCGTTTTCCAGAAGCCTTGGCTGCTCAGCTCAACAGTCACTTCACGACGCATGGTGTTTTTCTGCCTAATCTTCTGCAGCGCTTCCTTTACAGCAAAAAAAAAAAAAAAGGGGGGGGGGTTATCTCTGTAGGACCTGGCCTGGGATAGCTCAGCAGAGCAACCTAAATTGCCCCTACGTGCATTCAGAAAAGAGACTCTTGGGTCAATGGGGCTTCTGTCACTCGCTGCTTGGGACATTGGAGCAAAACATGCCGTAAGAAAACGAGAATACCCACCCCCCACTCCCTTGTTAGTGTAAAGCAGAGTTCCGTGCCCAGCGGAAGGATGAGGAGTATGTACTACATACTCAGTATTGCTTTATTTACAGTTCAAAGCAGATATATTACAGAAAGACATCTTGCCTCTGCATCCTCTCTCCTCGACAGCTTGGAGAGAATCACACAGTGAAAAACAGGAAACCAGTGTACGTCACATCCAGTCTCCCTTTCCCGTGAGAAACTCCAACAGTACAGACTGTGGAATGTAAACACCTGTCTCGTGACAAGCCCTTTCGCTGCACAGTGAAGGAAAGCAGAAACCAACATCCCTATGTCAGGGGTCAGCAAACTTTTTCAGCAGGGGGCCGGTCCGCTGTTCCTCAGACTTTGTGGGGGGCTGGACTATATTTTGAAAAATAATAATGAATGAATTCCTATGCCCCACAAATAACCCATTCTAAATAAAAGTACACATTCTACTCATGTAAAAACACCAGGCAGGCCCTACAAATAACCCAGAGGTGCATTTTAAATAAAAGGACACATTCTACTCATGTAAAAACATGCTGATTCCCGGACCGTCCACGGGCTGGATTTAGAAGGCGACTAGGCTGGATCTGGCCCCCGGGCCTTAGTTTACCTACCCATGCCCTATGCTCTAGGATGAAGTTCAATGGCCTTTGGCCCTAGTGCTTGGCCCTAGAGTTCCAACGTCTTTCTCACACTTAAATAATACCATATCGATCTGCTCTTCCACTCCCAACCTGGGCTTGTATCAAACCTGAGTGTTTCGTGTCTTGAAAACCTAGAAAGCTGCTGATGACCAATGTAGATGGTGCTAAGATGGACTGAAGATCCAGCTTGATATAAGGCACGTTCTGGGGAAATGACTACCAGGTTTGTGCAAATAACACATTGCAGGTGTGGACAGGAGCCACACGCAACACCTGAGCGGTTCCTCAAAGGCCTAAGATCATACCAACACAGAAAGTGCCATGGTGTGTCAGATCAAGTTTCACCAAGTCTGGCATTCTTTTCAAGAACTCCAGAATCTGAGGCATCTGTTTGGCCACTGTGATAACCGGATGCTGAATCTGACAGGATTTGGCCTGATCCGGTAGGCCTCTTCTTTTTGCTTCTGTCAGACCCAGGGCAATCCGCCAGAAACTGACCACAGGTCCAGAAGCTCAGCCTTCTGTAGAGCTGGCCGATATATTGATAAATCGGCGTTCAGATTGTGACACCCGTTTCGGGCCATTTGAGCTGGCAATACATTAAAGGTAAAGGTAAAGGGGCTCCTGACCATTAGGTCCAGTCGTGGCCGACTCTGGGGTTGTGGCGCTCATCTCGCTTTATTGCGTGAGGGAGCCGGCATACAGTTTCCGGGTCATGTGGCCAGCATGACAAAACCGCTTCTGGCGAACCAGAGCAGCGCACGGAAACGCCGTTTACCTTCCCACCTGAGCGGTACCTACTTATCTACTTGTACTTTGACGTGCTTTCGAATTGCTAGGTTGGCAGGAGCAGGGACTGGCCTGCAAACGCTGTCTGCACCTTTGAGGAAGCCCCATATGCTCCTCGCATGAGACGGAGCAGTATGGGGTTCGGTCAGCTGAAAGCTGCCCCCACAACTGAGCAGTTTAATGAAACCCTGGTGCCCGTCCAGTTTGCATGAGCCAGAGCAATATCGGGGCTTGGCAGGGCTGGGCAATGTATTTTGGTTGCTTCTTGCTCCCCTAAACTGGGGAAGAAGAGGCAGCCAGAATACATTCCAGACATCGTGATATATCGGCATATCGCACTATTAAGCTGCTGATATACCACAATGTTGAGAACCAGATATCGCCCAGCCCTAGTCTTCTGTCTCTTGGGTCTGTTGTTGTTGTTGTTGAAAAAAAGGAAAACCTATATCTGGAAATTTGTGGCAGAGAGCATGAGGCAGAGGAAAGGAATAAATTAAAACGCCAAAGGTCTAAATTGTTTTTGGAAACAAAGCAATGATGCATTGACGCTGTGGTATTTGCAAAGAACCGTGGCGATATTTTCCAACACCCTCTTCAGCCTACGGTTCAGGGTTCAAGTCTCAGCAAAGGCAACAGCAATGTAAAGAAACAAAACATGGTATATAGACACACAGAGAAATTAGGATGGGTATGAAATAATAAAATAAAATAAAATAGCAGCATACTTCTCTTTGCACAAGTTTCTGCTTATCCGCTTGTTTCACTTTGGGGCTGTTAGCCAGCAGGTGGCGCAATTTCACATAACTCTTCCAGAGTTTTTGGTACCTGAAAATTAAAAATAAAATAAAAAGAAAGTTGGATGGGAGATAAATCAATCTTGATCCGTTTCCTTTTTGTTTTTGGTTAAGACAGCTGCCTAATAATTCTCAGGTTCATACTGGAAAGAAATCCTTTCCTATCCTTATATGGAAACTGGCATTATCTTGAAAAGAGAGCATAGCCAACATTTCCCAGCTAAACAAAGGTTGACGGGCCTTGTTTCTTTACAATAGGAAGAGCGCATCGCTGCTTGGACCACAGCCTATGGACTCGGGCCTTTGGAATGCTCCCAAGACCAGGTTTTTTCCTTTACGTGAGACAGTGTCTACGTGAGGCGAACTACGAGGAGTTGCAGGAAGAATCAAGGAAGGTGGTGGGAGATTTGCTATAACAAAATGCAGCAGTGATGGGTAAAAGCTTGAATGGTAATGGGTAAAAACTTGGGCAGCCATTAGAAAAATTTACAGAGGCTAAGGCTATCAATGGCTACCAGGATGGCCTCAGTATTAGGACTGGGCGATATATCGCCTCAAACCGGGTTGAAGTCCCTGTCGTGATATCATAGTTTTTGACCTGGCAATATATTGTGAATCAGGATGTGTGTGCCCTATGCAAAAATCACAATGTGGGGGGAAAGGTGAAGCCAGCCAATGCCTCTACATAGCTCCATCCTTATTTTAGACATTGTGATATATCAGTATATCACAATGCTTAGATGGGGCTATGTCACGAAGTTGAAAACCAGCTCCTTATTTCAAATATTGTGATATATCAGCATATTGCAATGTTTGGCTGGTGATATCTCACAAAGCTGAAAACCAGCTCCATCCCTATTTCAGACATTGTAATATATCACCATATCGCGATGTTTAGCTGTTGATATATCATGGCTCAAAACCAGCTCCATCCTTATTTCAGACATTTTGATATATCACACTGTTTAGCTGGTGATATCTCACAGTTGAAAACCAGATATTGTCTAGCCCTACTGTTCACCTCTACGTTGTTCCATCATTAGTTAAGACATTGTGATATATCGGTGCGCGTGATGTTTAGCTGGTGATATATCGCAAAGTTGAAAACCAGATCTTGCCCAGCCCTACTTGGTATACCAGTTCCTGGGGAACACAATGGAAAGAGAGTCCTCATGTCCCAGTCATGGACATGCCAAAGGCAACTGCTTGGGCCCATGTGAGAGCAGAAGGAAATGGTTCTTAAGACAATAATAGTGAATGGACAGCCAAACATTTCACAGATTACTCCCCAGGGAACAAAACAATGTTAATGATCCACCATGCGATGCACAAAACATAAGGGAATTGAGTCTTTAGGGAACCCACAGAAATTAAGAGAGGAGAAATTCAAGATAAATGGTCTACGGTTTACAATATAAGGATTTCATTTTAAAAGGCATGCACTCTTTTGAAACAAAATTAAAGGAATGCAGAAGGAAAAAACCTTTTCACTTAAGGGGGGAAAGAAAGCATTTCAGAGTCCGGAATTTTACTGTGCAGCGCAGAACAATGACTGATTTTTGCTCCCCTGCCCTTCCCATCTATTCTCCAGAGTACTATCGCAGTGGGTGTTCGCAACTGCTTTAACAGACGCAGTTGCTTCGGCACCTGCCCATCAAGAGCAAGGCTGTTAAGACTGCATTCAGCCCCAGGCTTGACAATAATTGCTTACTGTGGGTCTCCAGCATAACTGAGTTGAGCAGGTCGTATTCCAAAGTGGACAATAATGGGGAAAGTAATCACATCAGGGTTGAACTGCTCACGATCCAATTGATCAATGCGAACCGAGCTGGGCTTCTAGAGCAAGCGGAGGGAAAAGATCAAACAATTAAATTTAGGTAACAGTGGCTCTATCACAGGCATATATAACTTTCCGAAAACAGCCTCTCCGCAGAGGAAGAGCCGGCCCCGAAGACAGCAGGCCCCATTCCAGCTTCTACTGTCTCTTCTCCACTCGGCAAACGAATGTGAAACCCAACCGTGGTTTCAAATCCTCGTGAAACAAGAAGTCAAGCCAGCTGTGGCTAAGGGAGGAGGGAGCACGTGTTCCGGAGACTGGCTCCGGATTCGTTAACCACTGAACGGACTTGTTATGGACTAGTGGGGAAGAGAGAGTTGAATGACCACATCTAGGCTCGTACGAAATGCAGCCTCCTTGCTAGCTGAAGGATTTCTGTGCATGCAACAGGACTTTCCTATGGATTATGCATACGCATTCAACATCCTAATGATGACCATGTCATCTCTCACAGGCGCAGAGATAAGAAGAGTCGTTCCATTGTCTAGAGAGGTCACCCTGGTTCTCAGGGAGAAGTCGTTTTCAAGTGAGCCCAGCAACGGAAGTGCGCAGCTCTATCGAGGCAGCACCGGGGGTTGGAATTTTGCGCCCCCTAAGAATTTTGCGCCCAAGGCAACCACCGCTCTGCCCCTCCCCATGTTATGCCAATGTTTTCCCCTGCCTCCTTCCCCCCCCCATATGTTCTACATCCTTCCCAAATCAAGAGGATGGGTGTGCAAGTTGAAAGACTATCTCGCTCTGCATGGGATACAGTAAGACGCACACCACAGACAACGATTTTCCCTCTTAGAACTTCCCTGGAGTTAAAAGCAAAGTCGAGAGACAACAGGAAAACTGTCTACCAAGGATTGATCCCACTGTTTACGCTGCACATCTAAGTGTTTAAAGCGAGAGTGAATTGCTAAGGGTTCGTTACGGCTAAAAGGAGGAATATAACTGAGGAAATAAATCAGTCACACAAAAATACCACGCTCCGTTCAGCTTTTCCTCGTGCCACCAACCCAAACTCTAGAGCGACAAGGTAGCCAACGAAAGGGGTGTGCGCAGAAGCACTGTTCGAAGTGTGTGAAGGACTTCACAGAATTTAAAGGTATTCTAAAAACATTTAAAAGGTTAGGTACTGCAAGACGTCCCTTCTCCTTCCTGAGCCTTCGCTCAGATATAAAGAAACAGAAAACCCCCCACACAAATATCTCTCTTGCTATTTATTACCAGCAGGAATTAAAATGTGACCCTGTCATGGAAGGAATGACAAAGAGGGGGAACAAGCAAACTGTGGCCATTCTTCTCCTTCCTCCTCGACTTATTACTGACAAAGAAAGCTGTAACTACAAAACACACCAATAAAACAGCTCTCTCATAAGCCTCTCCTGATCTTTCCCTATTGTGCCGAATGAGAGTTTTACTGCTGAGCTCAACAATCGCAAGGCAAACTCTCAACGGCAAAACCCAGGACATTCCTATCAATCCAAAAAAAAGAAAGAAAAAATATGCGGCTATTGTGCAGCGTTACAATGGACACCAAGCCCAATCTCCATAGAATAAAGCGAGCAGAATTGTGTGTACATCTGCGTGTACATCTGCTTCCTGGAGGACTGCAGTGTTGTTGGAGAAGGAGATGGGGGGGCGGGGGACAGTGTGGAAAACCTTAGTGACACCCAAGACACTAAAACCTTAGGTGCCAGGCAAAAATGTTCCTTTATAACCAGGCCTTTGGTT
Source organism: Podarcis muralis (assembly GCF_964188315.1). Lineage (NCBI taxonomy): Eukaryota > Metazoa > Chordata > Lepidosauria > Squamata > Lacertidae > Podarcis > Podarcis muralis. The sequence continues at coordinate 68,532,922 of NC_135662.1, read as the reverse complement.
GATTTGATTGACATCCTATGCCTAAAATGTGGGGGTTTTTTGGGGGGGGGATATTGGGTTGTTATTTTTATTTAGATTATATATTTTGTGGTTTAATATTTTGATTTTGTTCTGTGAATTGCCCTGAAACCTCCAGGTATAGGGCGGTATATAAATTCAAATAATAATAATAATAATAATAATAATAATAATAATAATAATACAGTCGTACCTTGGCTCCCGAACTAAATCGGCTCCCGAACGATCAAAACTTGGAAGCGAGTGTTCCGGTTTTCCCTCACTGTGATAAGTGAGGTTACAGGGAACCAGGCAGAGGGCCTTCTCGGTAGTGGCGCCCGCCCTGTGGAACGCCCTCCCGTCAGATGTCAAAGAAATAAACAACTACAGTGGTGCCTCGCAAGACGAAATTAATTCGTTCCGCAAGTTTTTTCTTCTTGCGAGTTTTTCGTCTTGCGAAGCACGGTTTCCCATAGGAATGCATTGAAAATCAATCAATGCGTTCCTAAGGAGACCGTCGGGGACCGTGGGGAAGCGCCGCGCGCCTTCCCCTCTGTCCCCGGACCTGTTTTAAAGCAAGGGGAAGCGGGGAGAAGATTGCGTCTCCCCGTTGCCTGCCCCACAATCTCCGATCTTCTCCCCGTTGCCGCCCCTTGCTTCAAAAGGGGTCCGGGGAGAGAGGGGAAGGCGCGCGGCTTTCCCTCTGTCCCCTCTTTTGAAGCAAGGGGCGGCAACGGGGAGAAGATCGCTTCTCCCCTTTGCCGCCCCTTGCTTCAAAAGGGGTCTGGGGAGAGAGAGGAAGGCGCGCGCCTTTCCCTCTGTCCCCTCTTTTGAAGCAAGGGGCGGCAACGGGGAGAAGATCGCTTCTCCGCGTTGCCGCCCCTTGTTTCAAAAGGGGTCCGGGAAGAGAGAGGAAGGTGCGCACCTTTCCCTCTGTCCCCTCTTTTGAAGCAAGGGGCGGCAACGGGGAGAAGATCGCTTCTCCCCTTTGCCGCCCCTTGGTTCAAAAGGGGTCCGAGGAGAGAGAGGAAGGCGCGCGGCTTTCCCTCTGTCCCCTCTTTTGAAGCAAGGGGCGGCAACGGGGAGAAGATCGCTTCTCCCCTTTGCCGCCCCTTGCTTCAAAAGGGGTCTGGGGAGAGAGAGGAAGGCGCGTGCCTTTCCCTCTGTCCCCTCTTTTGAAGCAAGGGGCGGCAACGGGGAGAAGATCGCTTCTCCGCGTTGCCGCCCCTTGCTTCAAAAGAGGTCCGGGGAGAAAGGGGAAGACGCCAGCATTTTAAAAAACCTCGGGACAAAGGAGAAGTCCCCCGCTGTCCCGGGGTTTTTTTAAATGCTGCTGGGCGGCAGCGCTGCCGCCCGCCAGCATTTTAAAATCGCCCCGGACAGCGGAGAAGTTCTGCACTGTCCCGGGGTTTTTAGAAAACCTCTCCGCCCCCCGCCAGGCTTCGGAGCAGCCTTCCGAAGCCTGGCGGCGGGAGGAGGTCCGAGGACAGTGGGCAAGACGCCCTGTCCCGGAGATTTCCCTATGGGCTTTCGTCTTGCGAAGGAAGCCCATAGGGAAATTCGTTTTGCGAAGCGTCTCCAAAACGGAAAACCCTTTCGTCTAGCGGGTTTTCCGTCTTGCGAGGCGTTCGTCTTGCGGGGTACCACTGTATCTGACTTTTAGAAGACATCTGAAGGCAACTCTGTTTAGGGAAGTTTTTAATATTTGATGTTTTATCGTGTTTTTAATATTCTGTTGGGAGCTGCACAGAGTGGCTGGGGAAACCCAGTCAGATGGGTGGGGGAATAAATAAATATTATTATTATTATTTGCACCCACAGATGCCTTGCGACCCTAGATTACTACCTTTTATTGTCCTGCAATCATCACTGCATCTTAATGTTTCGTTGTCCCTAAGATGGCCAAACAGTGCACTGCTTTTGGGCAGCTGGCCTAGGCCGCAACCAAAATAAATCAATAGATTGGGAGAGTTGGAATTGATTGTGGTTCAGGGTTTGGGCACAGCACAACAAAACTCAATCTGAGAACATTTGCAGTACCATGCCAGGGCTGTTGACGATCATCCCCTTGCACTCCTCGGCGTATTTCTGCCACTCCAGCTCTTCCCATTGTAGCATATTGGCAATCTCCTCTTCAGGCACCAGCGGCTTATTGCAGCGTAACAAATACAGCAGAATCTGGTGCATGGACAGCACTTCTTTCCCTCCATCTTCAAAGAAAAAAGAAGAAGAGAAGAGGCAGAGTTTGGATTTGATATCCCGCTTTATCACTACCCGAAGGAGTCTCAAAGCGGCTAACATTCTCCTTTCCCTTCCTCCCCCACAACAAACACTCTGTGAGGTGAGTGGGGCTGAGAGACTTCAAAGAAGTGTGACTAGCCCAAGGTCACCCAGCAGCTGCAGTTGGAGGAGTGGAGACGCGAACCCGGTTCCCCAGATTACGAGTCCACTGCTCTTAACCACTACACCAAACACTGTTTCTAGAGGAAGCAGAAGTAGGCGTCAAAAGGAAGCAACAGCAGTCAGGGTCGCAAATGTCTCTAACGAAAGGCAACGGCTGCGATCCCAAACATGTCCTATTCATTGGGATTTATTCTGAGGTTGGCGTGGTTAGGATTGCAGGCTATAGAAGGATACAAGGCCACCGGCACATTCAGAAATTGGTGGGAATTAATTGGAGGCTCTGGTCTGACAGACACTTTTCCCCCTAGATCTCAACAGACTCACAAACTTATCAGAGTCCTTGCACGCTCCCAAATGCCATTTTGTGGGAGCTACCAACAGTTTGAACCTTAGGTGAGACTGTCAATCTGACCACCATCCATTATTATAAGTTAGGTGCGAATTCTTTCACACTGCTCAGCTGGCCGTGGCACGGATGGCCACTTTCGATTTAAAATGCGCAGGAAGTACAAAGAGAAATGTGTCGGCCGCCAGCTTGAAATTCTGCTTTCAAGGTTGGGGGTACCACTTTGCGACAGGTCACCGACACACTGGTTCACAAAACCAAGGGTCAAGGAGTTAGTGTGTTAAATCAGCCCAATTTTAAGAGTACTTTCTAACTACGGCATGAGCACATGTTGGGAGAAAAACACAAACTAAAGGCAGCTCCATTTAAAAAGAAAAAAGGAGTCTACCCAATATCTGAAGACAACATCTAAGGATGGAAACAAAACTTGATTACAGTCATAGCTTGGATCCTGAACGCCTTGGTACTCAGACGTTTTGGCTCCCGAACGCCGCAAACCCAGAAGTGAGTGTTCCAGTTTGCGAACGTTCTTTGGAACCTGAACATCCGACGGGGTTCCGCTGCTTCCGATTGGCTGCAGGAGTTTCCTGCAGCCAACCAAAAGCTGCGCTTTGGTTTCCGAACGTTTTGGAAGTCAAATGGACTTCCAAAACGGATTCCGTTCAACTTCCAAGGTACGACTGTATTGGGAATGTGCAACACTGGTCATACTGAGAGTGGTACCAAAGCAATCAATGGACCTAAGTGAAGACATTTCCTTTTTATTTGTTGGTATGAAGGAACATTCCATTGTGTCAACTTCCTGCCTGCAGTCTGAAGACATGATACAGCCCAGCTGACCATCCCAGCAAGAGCTGCCTGGCTGCCGTACCAGTAACAACAAAAAACTTACCTGGAAGAAACCTGACAAAACGAGGCATGAAATGAAACCGGGGGCAGGAAGCATCGTTGTTTTCTAACGAAGGACCTTCAACGAGAAATTAGAAGCGATTCAAAACACAAGCAACACATTTCGCCGAGACCATATAACACCGGTCTTGAAAGACTTGCATTGGCTCCCAGTACGTTTCCGAGCACAATTCAAAGTGTTGGTGCTGACCTTTAAAGCCCTAAACGGCCTCGGTCCAGTATACCTGAAGGAGCGTCTCCACCCCCATCATTCTGCCCGGACGCTGAGATCCAGCGCCGAGGGCCTTCTGGCGGTTCCCTCATTGCGAGAAGCAAAGCTACAGGGAACCAGGCAGAGGGCCTTCTCGGTAGTGGCGCCCACCCTGTGGAACGCCCTTCCAGCAGATGTCAAAGTGATAAATAACTACCTGACATTCAAGAGACATCTTACGGCAGCCCTGTTCAGGGAAGTTTTTAACATGTGATATTTTATTGTATTTTTGGTTTTTATGGAAGCCGCCCAGAGTGGCTGGGGAGGCCCAGCCAGATGGGCGGGGTATAAATAATAAATTATTATTATTATTATTATTATTATTTCACAAGTCTCCATCTTTGGTATTCTATTTTTTTAGAAAATATATCTTTATTAATTTAAAATAAATACATTGATGAAAAAACAAATGTACATACAAGTAAACAAACATACAATCAAACAAACAAATAACAGAAAAATCAAACAAACCACCACACTATAAGATACAAGAAGATTAATATAATTATCATCCTATATGCTCCTGATACTGAACACAATTTTAAAACTTATAGAGAAGAAATTTAAAACTGACTTCCCATTAATCTCACTGTACTTTATCTATCCATTACTTTATACCGCACCATTACATATTTCTTATATAATTTCTTTTTACCTCCCTATGAACTTATATTTATACAATACAGGGATCAGTCTAATTCTGCCACTATGTTTCCTTTTATTCCATAGTTTTCTAAATATTCTTTAAAGACTCCCCAATCCTTATAGACTTTGGTATTCTAATAAAACATAAAAGTTTATACAGAGCTGTGCATATTCCACGACTGCGCTGCAAATGCAACGGTTTGGTATTTAGGGTGGATAGTTCATTAAAAAAAAAAAAGCAAACTTCTAGGCCTCATAGGTTAAGATAGGATTAAAAGTGGGTGGGATTCCTGTTTGCCTTAAAATCCAGCACATGGCTCAGCGGTATTTTCTGAGGCTGTGGTGCAGGCTCCTTCCCATATTTAGTTTATGCATGCAACTTTGCTTAATTTCTGCAGGTCAGGAGGATTTTTCTCGGTGCACAATTGGCTGGTCTGATGCAGTACACACAACGCAAGGTATATACCTGCTGTCTTCCTATGTTATAATTCTCATTAAAATCTCCATCCTCCTCTGCCAGCCAGGACATGTAAGGCACAATCCTCTACTGCAGATCCGCAATCACAGATACACCAACCAAACACCTGAAATACACCAGAGGGGCCTTGTGGCAAGGAAGACGCGCTGGTGGGAAGGCTGGAACCGACTAGAGTCAGGAATATTATTTGTTCACAGACTTCCTCCATGTTTTGGTGGCATACGGGTATCATCGCCAGCTGCCCCAGATTGGATGCCACTGGTGACGTTTCATGATACAGTGGTACCTCTGCTTACATACTTAATTCATTCCAGAGGTCCATTCTTAACCTGAAACTGTTCTTAACCTGAGGTACCACTTTAGCTAATGGGGCCTCCAACTGCCATTGCGCCACTGCCACACGATTTCTGTTCTCATCCTGAGGTAAAGTTCTTAACCCGAGGTACTATTTCTGGGTTAGCGGAGTCTGTAACCTGAAGCGTATGTAACCTGAAGCATATGTAACCCGAGGTATCATTGTATTACGCTATTATAATGAGCGTACAAGATAGCACCGTCGGAATGTGCCTTTCCGATTTTGTGAAAAAGAAGAAGAAAGGAAATAAATCTCATCATCATTCATTCTCACTCGGAGCTAGGGAACGTATTTTAGAAAACCAAGGGAAGAACACAAGCAGAACTCTCAAACTCATCCGCATTTCTACATTACAAAGCCTGCGTTTCCTTAAACCAAGTCTTCGGAAGCATATCAAACTCCACAAGAAGCCTGTATATCTCAGCTCAAGATTCCTCTCAGAAGCCCTTGGCTTTTTAAAATAAATTCTTCCTCAAGGCTCAGTGGGGGGGTGGGGAGAGAGAGAGAGAGAGCATGGATGCTTTCATTTTGACTGCGCCACAATCCGAGGACGATTTCCAACCCCCCAAAAAGGACAGCTTGCCACCTGCGACGTTTGCTACAATTTTTATTGCATCGCGCCACAGCCACATGCTCCTGTCTCCTATAAGCTGCACGGTGCCAACGTTTTTGTCTGGCGCTTACGATCACAACTCATTGTGCACACCTTACGGTAATTAAAATCTCAGAGGCACGCATCCCCCAAGAAACAAAGTCACAGAGAGCAAGCGAGATTTATAATAAATTTGTTGCGGTGCTCAGTGCTCCAGCCAACCCGTGCCTTCTCTCAGGTTACGCCATTTCATACTCCAACCCCAAATTATGGTGCTGGAGGAGACTCTTGAGAGTCCCATGGACTGCAAGAAGATCATTCTGAAGGAAATCAGCCCTGAGTGCTCACTGGAAGGACAGATCGTGAAGCTGAGGCTCCAATACTTTGGCCACCTCATGAGAAGAGAAGACTCCCTGGAAAAGACCCTGATGTTGGGAAAGATGGAGGGCACAAGGAGAAGGGGACGACAGAGGACAAGATGGCTGGATAGTGTTCTTGAAGCTACCAGCATGAGTTTGACCAAACTGCGGGAGGCAGTGGAAGACAGGAGTGCCTGGCGTGCTCTGGTCCATGGGGTCATGAAGAGGCGGACACGACTAAACGACTAAACAACAACAACAGCAAGCATGCCCAGTTTCCATTAAGCTGACTTTTCCTTTGGAGAGACGCCTGTCTTTTTTCCTGCTTCTGCAAGCTTTGAGAATCTACCAAACATGCCCGGACCTCCATGCAGTCTCTCAGTAGCTCTGATTTGGCAACAAAGCCATCCTAACTCATCGCTTGAGTTCACTATCAGGACATATGATGATTTACAAAAGATAGGCGACCATTGTTGCTTTTTAACTTCATAAGCCCAGCTTGTTAAGTACAACATTCTCTCGTACACCAAAGAAATGTCCTGGCATATGTTTCAGTAAATATGGGCAAAGAGACTTGTGTGTCGCTCAGTCACACCCAATGGTGTGTGAGATTCTGACCACCGGGACAAGTACTGAAAGAACGCTCTGAAATACTTTTTGGGTTTTCATTTTACCCCCTGCTCTCATCCACAAACACATTCTCAAACTCAAAAGTTACCGGTAAGATTCCAGTCATAAAGTTCCAGGATATCTTTAAACAAATAGGAAGAGAACAGCTCCAGTCCTCGTACGCAAAAATTCTGGAAAAGGAAAAGGAGCCAATGTTAATGTCAATGATCAATGTATGAGCAACATACCTAAACCCCAACAACGTGGTTGGCCAGATTACAGGATATAATTTGGCAATAGTTCCTACGGTTGCTGCTATAGGCATACTTGACAAGTTAATGCCAATCAGGTTCATAAAATACACACAGGTCCTGCGTTCTGAACACTCGTTATGCAGAAACTCATTTATCCAAATGCGACAAATTCGTACCCAAACCTCGCTATGCAAACTACAGATTCAGGTATCTGCAACAGAGAGCTTTTTTCCTTTTTTTTTACTTCCTGGTTTGTCTTTTGCTGGTTGGCTGAGGGTTTTCAGAAGGCTTTCTTGCTTTCTGGGCTGCAAATTCCATGGTTGAGAATGCATTAGAAATTTCCCCGTAGGAATCAATGGAAATTGTTGGTTTGTTACGCTTGACGCTCGCCTAACAGACGAGGGAACGCATTGTGTTCGGATGGCAGGATGTTACATATTATAATAATACGTAAATTATAGCACATACACTAGTAAAAAGAAAGCTGGGCTGGGGTAGGGGGGAGACCCACAAGTCCCATTATGGTGGAAAGAATCTAAAGCACAGGATTTTAATGTGTAACTTAACTACTTCTTCTTCTTCTTTTTCTTCTTCTTCTTCTTAATTTATATATATCCCGTCCATCTGGCCCAATTGTTGTTGTTGTTGTTAATATTATTATTATTATTATTATTATTACTATACGTTCGGGGGGAGTGTTCCTTACTAAAAGCCTAAATCTAGACCGGAAGCAAAAATTACGAGCTCAGGGCTACGCCATAACTTACGGAGTGCCAACAGCCTTTCACTTGAATAAGCAGAAGAGATGATATATGTGGAAAGGAGGACGTCTCCCATAATTCTCGGAGGCTGCCACGTTCTAGCTAAAAAGCTGATAAATCACTGCTGGCGTCGTAACAAGGCGTTTTCGCAGTCACTAATCAGCACCTCACAAACTGGGGATTATTGTCCTTATGAACGGGCACAGGGCAGTACAGTGGTACCTTGGTTTAAGAACAGTCCAGTTTAAGAACGATTTGGTTTACAAACTCCACAAAACCGGAAATAGTGTCCGGTTTGAGAACTTTACCTCAGTGTAAGAACGGAATCCCAACGGTGGAAGGGAACCGGTGGCGGAAGGCCTCATTAGGGAAAGCGGGCCTTGGTTTAAGAACGGTTTTGGTTTAAGAACAGACTTCCAGAACGGATTAAGTTCGTAAACAAAGGTACAACTGTATATAAATGTAATCATCAACAACAACAACAATATTGTTGGACAGTCTTAACAAACTGCTACTCTCCCCCACAGCAATATTCACTTAGTGGCACTAATAGACAGATGGCAATAGAGTTTACTTTTACGAAAACATTTGCTTAACTTGTTTTACACCTTTCATTAGTATGTTTTCATATCGATATTCCAGGACTGTACACCTTTAATCAGAAGAGCTCATCCAGCCATACAGTATGAAATTCTTCGGAATATGCATGAACCAACGAGCTAAACTTTCTCGACGTGCCACAAAGCAAACAGATGTTGTGCATCATCATTCCCATAACTTACTTCGGGTATCATCTCCTCGATGAAATGAATTGTATAATCGATGTTAAATCGGATGACTTTGCACAGAGGAATCTGGAGAGATGAGAAGAAACATATGCACGAGAGAGGTTCAGTCTCAAAGAGCGATGCAGGCAGCACCCTCACTACATTCTCTTGCTTTCTTCTGATCCAAAATTAAAAGGGAGGTTGAATCGCATAAACCTTGAGACAACCAGCTAGGAAACAGCATGACAAGCAAGGCACGTATGACATCTGCTGGTAGAGACTGCCATCTGCTGGAGGCACGACTGCACCGAGCACAGATTTCACAAAAAGTAGTGCAACAATGGCTACAAAGCGGGTGGCGCTGTGGGTTAAACCACAGAGCCTAGGACTTGCTGATCAGATGGTTGGCAGTTCGAATCCCCGCGACAGGGTGAGCTCCCGTTGCTCGGTCCCTGCTCCTGCCAACCTAGCAGTTCAAAAAGACGTCAAAGTGCAAGTAGATAAATAGGTACCGCTCCGGTGGGAAGGTAAACGGCGTTTCCGTGCGCTGCTCTGGTTCGCCAGAAGCGGCTTAGTCATGCTGGCCACATGACCCGGAAGCGAGATGAGCGCCACAACCCCAGAGTCGGTCACGAATGGACCTAATGGTCGGGGTCCCTTTACCTTTACTTTAATGGCTACAACAGGAAGGCTTAAACCTCTTTGGGACAAACCAGGGTGGATAAAAAAATCAATGGTTTTCTTTTTTAAAAAAAAATTATTTAAATCAGTTTTTTAAATTTAAATTGGATTTTTAAAATAAAATGCTTTTGGAGGAAAAATCTTTCTAAAGATAGTTTTCTATTTAATTTACATTATGGTCCAAAGGCTATTCATCAGGAAATAAGGATTTGTTCTAAGTTTTTCATGTGTGCTAAAACTCAGTCTTAAGGTTTTCTTTTTTAAAATTGTTTAACCACATCAGTTAACAAACAATGGATACATATGCTATAATGTTATTGTTTTAGTTATACAAATTGTTTAAATTGTTATTAAGGAAATGATTATTATTTTTCTCCTTCCAATAAACAACAGCAGAAAAGTTGTCCAAATATAAACAGTTAACTTATTAAACCTCACAATAATTTCATAATTATCGGTCTATGTATTTCTAACAGCATAACCAAATCGGTAATTTTTGGTATAACTGCAAAAACTACTCTGAAAATTTATTATTCCAAAAATGAAACCTTCATCTGGCTGTAAATATTAAGATTAAACCAGCAAGAATGAGTCTTTCTGTAAAAGAAAATGATTTGAATCAAGTCTTACTGACTAGTGATTTAAATCGTGATTTGAAATCGATTTGATTTAAATCAAATCCACTCTGGGACAGACCATCTGAATAGGTCAATTATTGTCAAGATAAGACTATGCAGAGACTGAACAAGCTGGGATCAGCTATGTCACTGGTGGATTTGCCTTGTGTTAGGAGACATTTTTAAAGTAAAGTTAAAAAGAGACGCTGGTGGCGCTGTGGGTTAAAGCCTCAGCGCCTAGGACTTGCTGATCGAAAGGTCGGCGGTTCGAATCCCCGCGGCGGGGTGCGCTCCTGTTGTTCGGTCCCAGCGCCTGCCAACCTAGCAGATCGAAAGCACCCCCGGGTGCAAGTAGATAAATAGGGACCGCTTACTAGCGGGAAGGTAAACGGCGTTCCGTGTGCTGTGCTGGCTCGCCAGATGCAGCTTTGTCACGCTGGCCACGTGACCCGGAAGTGTCTGCGGACAGCGCTGGCCCCCGGCCTATAGAGTGAGATGGGCGCACAACCCTAGAGTCTGCCAAGACTGGCCCGTATGGGCAGGGGTACCTTTACCTTTTAAAAAGGCAGGGGCACCTCACCTCCAAAGAACAGATAAAAAAAATGTTTAAAGGGACAAAGATTTCACGGGAGGGCTGCTATAGGTTTCATTTTTACTACAGAGAAGAAAGCTAGCATACGCAGAAATTATAAAAACCCCAACAGCCATCCATAAAACTAGCTGGGCCACGAAAGAAAGGCGACTTACGTTGGTGAGGGGAGCATGGGCAAACATGGAAAAGCCTTCGAAGATATACTCGTGGTCATCATACTCGATCACAGTTGGCCTGTCTGTCTAAAGAGATAAGGGCAAAAGCCACAGGTCAGACTAGCCTTGCAAATAAGGCTAAGCTCTTGAAAGACCTACACAGTACGTTTCCGAGCACAATTCAAAGTGTTAGTGCTGACCTTTAAAGCCCTAAACGGCCTCGGTCCAGTATACCTGAAGGAGCGTCTCCACCCCCATTGTTCAGCCCAGACACTGAGGTCCAGTGCTGAGGGCCTTCTGGTGGTTCCCTCACTGCGAGAAGCCAAGTTACAGGGAACCAGGCAGAGGGCCTTCTCAGTAGTGGCACCCGCCCTGTGGAACGCCCTCCCACCAGATGTCAAAGAGAACAACACCTACCAGACTTTTAGAAGACATCTGAAGGCAGCCCTGTTTAGGGAAGCTTTTAATGTTTAATAGGCTATTGTATTTTAATATTCTGTTGGAAGCTGTCCAGAGTGGCTGGGGAAACCCAGCCAGATGGGCGGGGTATACATAAATTATTATTATTATTATTATTATTATTATTATTATTGTTGTTGTTGTTGTTGAAGTTAGTAGCCTGTAGAAATTCTTGCCAGTGTTCTGGGGACGAGCAGAGCAGCAACCCAAACTTCTGTTCCTCCTCCAATAGCTTGTTGCATTTCTATGCTGGACGACAGGGCTGGCCCCATAGTGGTCAGCAGGGTGGGAAGGCACAGACCTGCCGACACAGGGGTCATCGTGGTTTACCGCGAGGTTGCGAGGTGGGGTGTGCAAGGAGACATTGAGCTGCTGGTGAAACGCAGCTGGGAGGTCAGGTAAGCACCTTGGTGACTGCTCCTGGGCCTCCCTCCCCTGGTAGCCCATAGTTTCCATGCTAGGAGCAGAGGAGGGATGGACCAGTGTCTGGCCTTGGTGATGGACTGGCTGGAAGCCAATAAATGGAAACTCAATCCAGATAAGGCTGAGGCCCTGTTTATGGCATCACACTCTCTCTGAATATACAGCTGCTGGATCCATCGGCGTCGCAAAATTGGACAGCCAGGTTGCTCACTGGGGCAGGACACACGGAGCATATTACACAGATCCTGGCTCAACTGCTTTGGCTGCCAATTAGTTTCCAGGCCCGATTCAAAGAGCTGGCTATAAAGCCTTAAACGGCTCAGGGTCGCAATATTATTATTTTTTTGTTTATTGGAAGCTGCCCAGAGTGGCTGGGGAAACCCAAACAGTTGGGCAGGGTAATAATAATACAGTGGAACCTCGGTTTTTGAGCATCTCAGAAACCAAACGATTCAGAACCCGAAGGCCAAAAACCTCGAAGTAATTGGTTCCATTTTCGAACGTGCCTTGGAAGTTGAATGGCTTCCAAGCCACATTTCTCCCATTTTTTCAGTGGATTTTGCTGGCCGCCCATTGATCCTCGGTTTTCAAACGTTTCAGAAGTCGAACGGTCCTCCGGAATAGATTACATTCGAAAACCAAGGTTCCACTGTACAGTCATACCTCGGGTTACAGACGCTTCAGGTTGTGTTTTTTCGGGTTACGGATGTGCTGAAACCTGGAAGTACCGGAAGAGGTTACTTCCAAGTTTCAGCGGTCGTGTAGGCGCAGAAGTGCTAAATTGCGCTTTGCGCATGCACAGAAGCACCGAATTGCAACCCGCGCATGCACAGACACGGCGCTGCAGGTTGCAAATGTGCCTCTCGCATGGATCACGTTCGCAACCCGAGCGTCCACTGTAATAATAATAATAATAATAATAATAATAATAATAATAATAATAACAACAACAACAACAACAACAACTATTACCTCAAGGACCACCTCTCTCTATGTGAACTGACCCGGACCCTGCGATCATTATCTGAGACTCTTCTTCATGTTCCTCCTCCACAAGAGGTCTGGAGGATGACAACAGGAGAACTGGTCCTGTCTGAGGTGGCTCCCCATCTGTGCAATGCTCTCCCCAGAGAGGCTCGCCAGGCGCGTTCATTACATGCCAAACAAAAACACTCCTCTCTATGCAGGCCTCTGGCTACTGAACAACCTTACAGCCTTTTAGAAGTGTGGGGACTGTTTTTATATTTCCTGCGATCACTTTATTGCTTTTATTATGATGATGCTACGTAAATCACGTTTTTAATGTAGTACACCACCCTGAGATCTTTGGGTAAAGGGCAGCATATAAACTGAATCAATAAATAATAACCAGAAATAAATATATCCAGCTTGCTCCTATGTCACCTATGTAAGGGCTTAAAAACAAGAGTTTCAAATAAAAACAGCCAGGTCTGCTGCTTCCGCTGCTTCAGATGATACTTACTAAAAAGTTTGTAGGTGGTGACACTGTAATGCGGTAGTGGAATAATTTTCCGGCATTGTTGGTCATGGGTCGGCAGGGCTTAATAGGCTTTAAGAAACGAGAGAGGAAATAAGAGGGGCAGGTGATTAGGAAAGGTGAATGCTAATAAAAGGAGAAAAAGCAGTCTTCAGCAACCTAATGTTTTCGTGATGTTTAGAACCAAATCCTGCCAGGGAAGGCCTGTGTCCCTCCTCATTAAAGGCCTTATGAAAACTCTTATTTTCCTTGCTGTTCCCTTGAAGTGTGCTTATTGGACTTCTGGTTTTAGTCAGCATTAGAAACCGAGATATGAAAGCTAGGAGCTAAACGGCATCTTAAACAGAGGTTATGGGCACAACATCTTGGCGCGCTTTTTTATACAAAGCTGAAAATGAACTGCAGCTAAACTATTATGCTCATTTTTCACATGGTCTAGTCCTTCCCCTGCCCACCCCCCCTAATATTATTAAGAGGGTCTCTTCTCCCATCTTTGGAAAGCTGCTGGAAGTGGGGAGGCAGAAAAAAGACCCTCCTTTTGGTGTTTGTTGTGGGGGAGGAAGGGAAAGGAGAATGTTAGCCGCTTTGAGACTCCTTAAAGGAAGTGAAAGGCGGGATATCAAATCCAAACTCTTCTTCGTCCTTTCCTTCAGTTTTAATCTGAAATTTAGGCATAGTACTACGCCCAAAACTCAGAAACCACTCGCACCAATGAAATACTGTCGCCAAATGCGCCTGGAACAATGGAAGCTTTGAACACTGGTTTTAGTCATAGCTTGTTATTGGATTTTAATATTTTGGGGCAGATTGTTTTATAGTTTATTTCTATGCTTATTTGTTATTAAGTGGGTTTCCCACCTCCCCCCACCCCATCATATTGTATTTTACCTGATATGATGCTGTGAGATCCCTTCAACCGTCCTAAAAACATTTTAAATAAATATTACCTCTTCCCCGGGATAGATTCCATGTCTTATTCCCGTTCGTCTGGCTTTCGCACTGCATTTGCACAGAGGTCCGTCGTTCATCTGTCAAAAATGTTAAAGGAGGCTATTGAGTCAAGATGCTTAAAAACAGGAAGAGGCAGTCTGGTTCAGTGCCTGAAAGGTAATGTCTTTAAAAGCAAATTCTAGGCAACACGATGATCATGTACATACGAAATAGACAATCGTACAAAATTTTACAAAAAATAATAAGTCAATATCTGGAATCACTGTTCAGTGTTGGACATCATATTTGCTGAATACACAAAGCTTCAAAGCTTGTCTTTCATCATACAAAATATGGTACCTCTCTTCATTTAAAGATTTTCAGAGACTTTATTTAAAGATTTTCAGAGACTTTGAGACTAAAGATTTCATTTTGTAATTGTTATGGTTTGAAGGAATTCTTTAAAGATTGTCTATTGTGTATGTACATGGTCATTATGTTGCCTAGACATTGCTGACGCTCTCTTTGCAACACAGGGGTTTGTTTGGTTATTTAAAAGCAAATTAGCATACACAAGTTAAGAGTCAATTAAAAAAAAAATTTAAGCACATGGACTGAAGTACCCTAATATACCATGGTATTTCAAAAGAGTGTCTCTGAATGCGGCCTGAGTCAAATATTCTTTACCAACGGAAAGTATTCTGCCGGGAGAAATAATTTTTGTCTAGGTTTCACCAGCCTATCACCAGCCATACACCAAGACTTTTTGAAATGTACAGTGCAGCCCTCTATGTGTCTACTCATATGTAAACCCCACCAAATCCAATGGGGCTTGTGGAAAAGTACATATGCATAGTATTGGAGCAGTCTCCTGAATTTTGGTGGTTGTGTTTTGGCAACTTCAGGTGTGCGCGTACACAGCCACAAGAACACGATTGAGAGAAGATTGGTTTGTGTAAAGCCCAGGGCTGGTGGTCACTGGTTTTGGCAAAGTGACTTGATCTTCAATACGAAATAACAAATTATTATTATTTAATGAATTTATATACCACCCTATAACAGAGGTCTCAGGGCGGTTCACAGAAGAAAATCAAAATATAAAACCACAAAATATATAATCAAAATAAAAACAACCCAATACCACCCCCAGAAAAAATCCACATTTTAAAAGGGCATAGGGTGACAATCAAATCAAGGAAAGGCCTGGTTAAAAATGAACACTTTTGCCTGGCGCCTAAAGGTGTATAATGAATGTGCCGGGCGAACTTCCCTGGCGAGAGCATTCCATAGATGGGGAGCCACTGCAGAGAAGGCCCTGTTCTTGGGTTGCCACCCTCTGGACCTGTTGAGGAGGCGGCACACAAAGAAGATGATCTCAGGATCCGGGTAGGTTCATATGGAAAGAGGCGGTCCTTGAGGTATTGCGGTCCTGATTTTAAGTCACCAGCTGCATAGCCGTGACGCAAATGTTTAAGACTGAGCTTTCTTTGGCATGTACTACCTGTCCGGGGTCGTTGTACCACAGCTCCTCGTGCAGCCGGTCTGGGTGAGCCTTCTTCCGCTTAATTTCAGCGATGACGTCAAACACCTCCGAATCCGAACTGCTGGAGCAGCTGTCGTCATCCGAGTCGCACTCTGAGTCGCTGGAACTCCCTGCGTTCCCAAAAAAACATAACACCAACTTGCCCTTTTCCCTATCTCCCACAAAACTGTGAATTCACCTCTGACCTGAGACTGGAGCGGCGAATGCCCTAAGGGGCATGGCAAAGAGCCAAGTTTCTCTACTTATTCCTGGCAACACCTCAAGAATACAGAGTGCTGGTCACTGGCATGCAAGATATAATTTTCTAACTAACCCCGCTGCTTCCCCAAAATCAAGCTTTTTCTTCAGGCACACAAGTTCCATCTCAGAGGGGGCTTTCACAGAACAGAGAACAGTGGTGGCACATAAAAAGGGAAGGTTAGGCCACAGGGGAAATATATAAAGGATACTTTGCCTATGCCTCATCTTAGAAGACAGTGGTGCATGAAAAGGGTCAGGAGAGTGGCAGGGAATCTTTCAAGGGACAAATGGCATTTATAATAAATATAATAATAAATTTTTATTTATACCCCGCCCTTCCCCGTTCAGAAAACCGGGCTTAGGGCGGCTAACAACAAATTTAAAACACTTAATTGATGCAACAAAAAATTGCATAAAATACAGTATAAAACGTGAATAACAATAAATTCAGAATTCAAAAATCAATTTAGAGGGGAAATCCATCCAATAAACATTAGATGATCACCAGGGCTAGCTGGCTAAATTAGTCCTATTTGGGCCAGCGAGGAGACCAGGGGAGAATTAGCTGTGGGATCCCAGAGCAGGTAATCTTCATAAAAAGGGGAGAGGGAGGGAAGGAAGGGGAATAAAAGAGCAGGCTAAGTTCAAATTGAAAGCCAGGCGGAATAGCTCTGTCTTACAGGCCCTGCGGAAGGAAGCTAAATCCTGCAGGGCCCTGGTCTCATGGGACAGAGCATTCCACCAGGTCGGAGCCATCACTGAGAAGGCCCTGGCCCTGGTGGAGGATAATCTGACTTCCTTAGGGCCCGGGGCCTCTAAACTATGATTATTCATGGACCTTAAGGTCCTCTGTGGGGCATACTTGAGAGCCAGATTTGGCCATTGGGCCTCCAGTAGCTGATTCCTCCTAGAAAAGCATTTATTTCTGGGGTGAGTCGCATGGGTCAGAGCACTCCTTACCGACATCCTCATCCAGTTTGGTCTTGGGGGGCTCCCAGGGGGGCCTGGCAGCTTTGGCTTTGGCTTGCCGCTTGCCCAGCTCTTCCTCAAACTTCTCATATAAGTCTCGGAGGCGGCTCGTTCCGACGACAGTGGAATCACCCTTGCCATTGCAACCAAACAAAAGTGAAAAGGATTTCAGAAATCAGGTACAGGTAGGTAGCTGTGTTCGGTTTGTAGTCGAAACAAAATTTAAAAAATCCTTGCAATAGCACCTTAGAGACCAACTAAGTTTGTTAATGGTATAAGCTTTCGTGTGCATGCACACTTCTTCAGATACCAAATCAGGAAGACGAACATTTTACGCTGTTCCCCGACCTGGTTTGGGGGAGAAATAAAGGAAATTCCCCCCCCCCTTTATTTCCCCCCCAAAAAACTAGGTGCGTCCTATGGGACGGAGCGTCCTATGGGACGAAATATACGGTAACTTATCTTAAAGGCCATTGTAAACAGTTAAAATCATTAGTAGCATTGGAATATCACTTGTAGCTTAAGGTTGAATTCCAGACATAATGGAAGAGGTAAAGGATTTGGATTATCATAAAAGATGCGGGAGGAAATGATTAATAATAGGACCCACAAAGAGGAGGGTGGAAGTCCAGGAGATTCCTTGGAATCTTGTTGTTATTATCGATGTTTGACATATCTCTGTAAATTTTTAAGTTGAAAAACCAAATAAATAATGTTATTTTTTTAAAAAGAAAGTTAAAAGGATATTCTGAACTAAAAATATTTTGCAACGTCAATTTACAGTCATGCTGAGCCTCGGGAGTGTGTTGCACACACAACGCAACACACACACTCACAAATGCAACATGTCAATCACATGGGATGATTTACCAAAAATGATATAAGCAGCTTTAGTTTCTTCTGGACATTCAGAAAATGAGACAGTGTGTGATACACACAAACCTAGATCATGTAGTGATCATAATTCTTCAAGTGTCAGTGCTTATGTAGCCAAAACAGTATCATCCATATACCAGAGGCATCAACAGCTTTAGAGGAACTACAAGGTTTGAAGTACCCAAAAATATTCATAGATAATGCCCCATGCCACCCCCAAAAAAACACCCCCACCCAGTTAACTAAGAAATGAGCATACACATTGGCCACAGAATGTTGACTGGAGGTTTCAGGATGGGGGGAAAAAATAGATTGGGTCCCAAGGTAAGTTAACTTAAATTGGGTAGAAGCCTATGCAATTTGGGGCAATTCTCCCCAGGCAGTACATAATGCAGGAAGCCAACCCCTTCCCCCTAGAAGGGTCTTACAAAGCGAAAGGAGTGAGGAGGAGGACTTCATTAAGTGATCTTGGGATAGCTCAGTCGGTAGAGCATGAGACTTTTAATCTCAAGAGTTTGAGCCCCACCTGGGGCAAAAGGTGGCCCTTCTGGTCCCTTCCAACTCTATAAACAGTTCCTCAACGTACCACTTGATCCATGGGGTCGTTTGAGTAGTAGCTTTCCGAGTGGGTGCAGCGGACCCACACAGGCTTCAGCAGGTCCTCGTCATCTTCCTCGTTCTTTTCAACGACGGCCTCATCCGGCTCTTTGTCTTTGATGGAAGTATAGCTCTTCTCCCTGCTGGCGTTTTCTGACCACCTATCCCGGTCGTCTTCCCAGCGAGTTCTCTTCCGGTCTTGACCAGGAGACTGACTGCACAAGAAGACAAGGGAATAAACAATTCATCTTGGGCAGCGAGGCCGGGCTCAATTGGTACATGTGGACGAGAAGGAGAGATACTCATCAAACGTTTGCTGCTGCTCGTGCATGAGGTTGTGCTGAAAACTGGCTTCGTATCCAGCCAAACCTTGTCTTAAAGGTAAAGGGACCCCTGACCATTAGGTCCAGTTGTGGCCGACTCTGGGGTTGCAGTGCTCATCTCGCTTTATTGGCCGAGGGAGCCGGCATACAGCTTCCAGGTCATGTGGCCAGCATGACTAAGCCAGTTCTGGTGAACCAGAGCAGTGCACGGAAATGCCGTTTACCTTCCCGCTGGAGCGGTACCTATTTATCTACTTGCACTCTGACGTGCTTTCAAACTGCTAGGTTGGCAGGAGCAGGGACTGAGCAACGGGAGCTCACCCTGTCGCAGGGATTCAAACTGCCAACCTTCTGATCAGCAAGTCCTAGGCTCTGTGGTTTAACCCACAGCACCACCCGCGTCCCAACCTTGTCTTACCTTCTCTTTATACCATCCCCCAGGTCGGAAGGCACAGTCTAACACAGGGTTTCTCAAACTTGGGTCTCCATCTGTCATTGAACTACAGCTCCCATCATCGTTGACCACTGGACCTGCTAGCTAGGGATGATGGGAGTTGTAGTCCAACAGCAGCTGGGAACCAGAGTCTGAGAAACGCCAGCCTAACAGCAGCTACCCAGCAATAATCAACTCCCTCATCTTACCTTCCTGTCCTCTTGTGATCCTTTCTGTAAGATCTCTCGGTGGATGGCGATCGCCGGCTGTCGCGGTGCCTGTGTCGTTCTCGTTGTCGTTCCCTTTAAAGAATTAAAGAAGATTTAAGCCGCTGTCCTCAACGAGAGTAAATTCTAGTTCCAAAACAACAGGAGAACCAGAAAGCTGAATAAACTGCCGAGAGCCCTGAGAGTCATTACGGAAGAGGAAGGAAGTGCTGCCATATACTCTACCGTGTGGTTGCAGTCAGAGGACAATATTGCCGCTGCCAGGCCAGGAGGAACCAGGTGACCTGCTTAGCCAATAGGGTTCCATCTGCTCTTATAAACCTGACTCTGGCTTAGGTTTTCAGTCTCAGCATTTGTTACTCAAGTATAGGCTCAGCTGCTCTGCCTATCTCCAAGCACAAATTTTCCCCCAGACTGCCTGCTGGGACGTATCTGGTTAGTGGTGTTCTCCAAGAATCAGCTGAATAACAAATAGTGGCTTCTTTCTTTATTCTGGCTATTTTCTCCATGAAAATAAAATATAACAACAACAACAACAACAATAATAATGGGGCAAGCAATACCAATACCAGGAGATAGGGAGACCAGGAGATAGAAAGTACATCAGCAAATGTTATGCAACATGTCTTCCTCTCCTGGTACATTTTCTCCAGAAAACAATGTTCTCAATTATTTCTCTCAATTCATCATTTAAAAAAAATAAAAATCAATGAAACAATTTTACAAGAAGCAACAACCAACCCATTTGACTCAGACAAGGTCAGGCCCGTTCAAGGCATTTTGCTGCCCGAGGCAAAGGGCAAGTTGAGGAGGCCTCCTCAGTCTGTTTAATAGTAGGGCTGGCCCTGGACAAGTGATGTTTATAATGAAACAAGCTGAAAAGTGGTATTATTTCTCAAGCCAGTCACAAGGGATCATCGAAGGATTTCCCACAGGTAAACTGAAAGAGTCCACAGAAGATGGCAGGAGACTTAAGGCAAACGTGTGAAACGAATTATTCATTCTTAATTATGACCATCCTAAAAAAGCTAAAATTTGCAGCGAAGAATATAACTATATACCTATTGTATTCGAAGTTAACAACGGGACAACAAAAATGGGATTCTACGTGCTTTATTGATGAACAGGAAGAATAGCATTTGCAACTTATGAAGAGACTGCTTGCAGACGAAGACTTTGTTTGGACAAATATGACCATATTTGGAATGAGTTTATACAAAATGCAGAAGACTATTTGTATTTACATATGTATTATGACAATAGATTCAAATTTATCGAAGAATGTATGAGGTAGAGTATTTTTCATCTATTGCCTATACTCGTATATTGTTTCTTTCTACACATTTTTATGCCTTTTTATTTTTAAAATCTTTTTCTTAGCATCCCTTTATTTCCTTATAATCAAAACCTTTTCAATAAAAATATTAAGACCAAAAGAACGCTGTAGCTCAATTCTAGTCAAGCTCAATTCTACATATAGAACAAAATTCCGGCTAAGCATTTTATAACCAACAGCCAAAATCATGGTAGCTGGAAGCAGGGCTTTTTTTTCAGCCAGAACTCACTGAAACTGAGTTCCATTATCTCTTTGGTGTGTTGGGACCTCTTTGTAGTGTACCTGCTGCCGTATAGCAACCACATGCCGTTTAAGCGGAGAAGCATTGTCCCACCCCCAAAAAAGTGTTTCCCCCCCCTAAAACAACTTTGGCTCCCCCATAAAAAAGGTCAACAACTTAGGGTTGTCAGTCAAAAAAGGGGGGGGGGAGTTCCCACACCAATTTTTATAGAAAAAAGCACTGGCTGGAAAAATATTATTTTTCTAAAGAGAAGGCAATCTCTTGACTTCCGATTTCCAACCGAATAATACGCCAGTTGGACTGCATAATACATACAAACCATGAGTAAACCTATAGACCAGGCATGTCCAAAGGCCGTTTTAGGGGCCTAATTTGGCCTCCCAGCCTAACCCTAACAAAAGCTCAACAAGTTCAATCCTGAAAAAAGCTCGACAATTTTGGTCAGCCCTCACGCACATTCACTTCATCAAATCTTTGAAAAAAGTTTGGGCACCCGTGCTATAGACAGACAACTCTTCTTACACATGACAATAATTTTTTGGCCCCTTCTCTTTATGCACATGAGAGGGGTGTGCTGGAAGTGAATGTTGGGACTTTGACGTGGAAGCCTTGGACGCAATTTTGGCTAAGCAACAAAGCTCAGCGCGCAATTGCCGGCCAACCGTTTCCCGTCGAAATAATTGCCTCCACGGCCGAACACATCCTACCAAACCTGGCCTCCTGGCAAGAGTCGAACTGGCTGACCTGTACCATTCATAACTTCTGTGACGGGGGGGCGTCCGCCCCCTGACGTAATCCGACCGGTGCCGACTGCTTTCTTGCCGCCGCCTATCGGGGCTCCTCCCTCGATCCCGCCGATCGCCGTGATTGGTGGAGCGGTGCCTCTCCCCGTGCCCGTGGTCCCGGTGGCGATGCTCCTCATAGTGTTTACTGCGCTCCGGAGACCTCCGTTCAGGCTGGGACTTCTCAATCGGATACTGACCAGGGTTCCGAAAATTGCCACTGTTGTTGTTGTTGCTGCCGCCGCCGCTGTTGGCGTTGTTGCCGCCACCACCGCCACCCTGGTAAGAGTTTGCATTGTGTGGGTAGGTGTTGAAATTTGGAGGGGGGAAGGACTGCTGCGAGTAGGAAGGGGAGTACATAGTCTGGTAATTAATCGGCTGAGGCATGATCGGAGGCGGCATAGGATGTGGAACCGACGGAGGAGGCATCATGTAAGGAAACGCGTTCTGTCCCGCCGCGCTGGTCGAAACGGAAGGGTTTCCGGGATTCGGGGCAGGAGGCGGAGTCGGCGGAAAGCAAGGAGGGAGAGGGAAGGTCTGCTTGACCTGGTGGCCCGCAAAAGGCGGTCTCAGGGGACACTGGGAGATGGCGTTCTGTGGCGACGGGGGCATGGGCGGCGGGTACGGGACGAAATCAGGCCTGGAAGGCATGTAGCTTGTGGTGGGAGGGCTTGCGTAAGCCGCCGTGGTCACCGCCGGCTGGTCGTACTGATACTGAGCTGAAGGCTGCTGCTGAGGGTGGAGCTGCCTCAAATTCTGGGGGCGGAAAGTCGGAGTCGAAGTTCGCGCCGTGGCTCCTCCTCGGGATCGGGGGCAGCCTCCTCGCCCGGAATGGAAGGACATTGTCTATCTCTGAAAAGAAACCAAAAATTAAAAGACTGTGCACCACGGATGTCCCAAAGAATTCTCGCCACGGCGCCATCATTCCGCGTCAACTTCCCAGGGAAGGGCTTTTCATTCCCAGTTATTTCAGATAAATTTATTTATAATAATAATTTATTATTTGTACCCCGCCCATCTGGCTGGTTTTCCCCAGCCACTCTGGGTGGCTTCCAACAAAGATTAAGAATACAATAAAATGTCACACATTAAAAACTTCTCTAAACAGGGCTGCCCTCAGATGTCTTCTAAATGTCAGGTAGTTGTTTATCTCTTTGACATCTGATGGGAGGGCTTTCCACAAGGCAGGTGCCACTACCAAGAAGGCCCTCTGCCTGGTTCCTTGTAACTTGGGAGAGAACCGCCGAAAGACACTCGCCGCTGGACCTCAGCGTCCAGGCAGAACGATGGGGGTGGAGACGCTCCTTCAGGTATACTGGGCCGAGGCCATTTAGGGCTTTAAAGGTCAACACCAACACTTTGAATTGTGCTCGGAAACGTACTGGGAGCCAATGTAGGTCTTTCAAGACCAGTGTTATGTGGTCTCAGCGGCCGCCTCCAGTCACCAGTCTAGCTGCCACATTCTGGATTAGTTGTAGTTTACGGGTCACCCACATGCACGTCTGAATGTGCTTCTGGCCTCAAGCCGCAGCAGGGGAGGGGGTGAGCAGGACCCAAATCCTTAACTATGAGCCGAGCGGCTCTATCCCTAAAGCATTCCAGGGAGCAAGAAAAGAAACCCTCCTATGAAATGCATGGGTCGCTTCTTTCCGAGCAGAAAGCAGGTAGACCGCAGCCGAGATCCGAGAGCACCGCATATCCATCAGGGGTGCAGACAGGGGTTTTTGTTGGGGGTGGGGGAAGGTGATGGCCTTTTGTTGCGCGGGGAGGGTAGAACCTCCGTTAGCTATGTATTTTTATTGACTTTTGTTGATTTAGGGGAGCTGCCTCGCCCTGCCGCCGCACCCCGTTTGACTACGGCCCTGATATGCATGTCTCTTCTTTGCAAACAAAAGCGTGAGACTTACCTGGAAATAGTCGCTTCCTCGCTCCAAGACTTCAGGCACCGGCTGAGCAGCCCAGATCTAGACGGGTGGGGGGGAAATTGTGGGAAACCACGCGCACCGGAAGAGAAAAGTTAAGAGGAGGAGCAAAAGCGAAGCCGGAAAGGCAGTTTCGCGGAGATGCCTGCTGGCGACCAGGGGAGGAAACTCGGCTGGTTGGGGACGCGGTGGGTGGTCCCGTGCACGGACTGGCGAGAGCATCCCAGAGATTTTTCCCGGCCGGCCGACGCTCTCGCTGTCGGGGTTGCTTGCGACGCCGGTGGACTCTGCTCCTCCTCCCTTTCCCGCCATGCTCGCGCGTGTCACGTCGAGATGTGTCCCCCCCCGCCCCGCGCGCGCGCTCTCCCTCTCGCTTTGGAACGCCGCGGTCGCCAGAGTTCGGCCTTTGGAACGTCGCGCCTGCCGGAGTTCGGAGGCCCGAACGTTGCGAACGTCTCCGCGTTCGCTTTCGGAATCCTGCGCGCCTGAACGTTCGGTGCCGCTCAAGCAATGAGCAGCGATGGCGGGGCTGCGGAGCGCGGCGGCGGCGGGACCGCCGGACTCCTCCGTGCGTACGCGGCGCTGCCTGTCTGGGTGGTGGAGGATCATCACGAGGTAAGCGGTCAGCGAGCGAAGGGGGAAATCCGATGCGTAGCTTTCACTGCTGGTGGTGCGATCTGAAGAGGCGCGCTTGATCGGGAAGAGTCAAGGGAGCTCCCCCCTCCCAGCTGCGCCTCCGAAAAATTAGTAACAAAATACATAGCAAACAGGTTCTGGCCCCCCCCCCCCAACAAAAACATTGGCTACACCTATGCGTCCCGCGGGTGTCGCTGTTAAACCACAGAGCCTAGGACTTGCCGATCAAGAAGGTCGGCGGTTTGAATCCCCACGACTGGGTGAGCTCCCGTTGCTCAGTCCCTGCTCCTGCCAACCTAGCAATTCGAAAGCACGTCAAAGTGCAAGTAGATAAATAGGTACCACTCCGGCGGGAAGGTAAACGGCGTTTCCATGCGCTGCTCTGGTTTGCCAGAAGCAGCTTAGTCATGCTGGCCACATGACCCGGAAGCTGTATGCCGGCTCCCTCGGCCAATAAAGCGAGATGAGTGCCGCAACCCCAGAGTCGGTCACGACTGGACTTAACGGTCAGGGGTCCCTTTACCTTTACTTTTATGCGTCCCACGTATAAGTTTTTGGTCCATCTAGCTATCTGTACTGACAGCCAAGCTCTACGTGGAGACAATCCTGCATGCCTGGGGTTGAACAATCCTTCATGCAGTGCACATGCTTCGCTATGGAGTCCATAGAATCACAGGATGGTAGAGTTGAAAGGGACCACGAGGGTCATGGAGCAGCTCGCTGCAGTGCAGAGAATCTCAACGCACGGCCCCCATCCAGTGTGAAACCATACCTGACCCTGCTTAGCTTTGTAAACGAGTTAACAGTTGTGTTGCAGAGACTATCCCCATAGGGCCCTTTCTGCACCTGTAGCAATCCTAAGCATTAGGTCCATTGGTACTCGTCGACAGGTCTGGTGCTGAGGCAACCCAGTCAGATGGGTGGCATGTAAATAATAAAATTATTGTGGTTGTTATTACTGCAATGCCAGCCTTACCTAGAAATAAGAGGTGTTAAACTTGTGGAAAATGCCTTTTGAGTAACCCTGTGGTTGCGATAAGAAGAAAAGTTTGGATTTGATATCCCGCTTTATCACTACCCGAAGGAGTCTCAAAGCGGCTAACAATCTCCTTTCCCTTCCTCCCCCACAACAAACACTCTGTGAGGTGAGTGGGGCTGAGAGACTTCAGAGAAGTGTGACTGGCCCAAGGTCACCAAGCAGCTGCATGTGGAGGAGCAGGGAATCAAACCTGGTTCACCAGATTACGAGTCCACCGCGCTTAACCACTACACCGCAGTGGCTCTCTGATAAAGGCAAGTGAGTTAGCCACAAGTTCCAGCTATCCTTTTTTTAAAAAAGAAAGCCAAATAGAATTTTCTGCATGCTTGCTGAACTACAACGTCTGGGTGTTTTGCAATAGCTCTTGCTTTCCTGCAGATCCTTCTATTCCTGTTGTTCCAGGTTCTTCCTTTCATCTACCGAGCCATCGGTTCGAAGCATCTTCCTGCCAGTGACATCTGCTTTGTCCATTTGGATTCTCATCCCGACCTCCTTATACCGGTGAACATGCCTGCGGATACAGTGTTCGATAAAGAATCTCTGTTCAGGTAGGATCGCACAATCCATCTCCTTGAGGAGATGCGGTTTTCATTTTGCATGGGAGCTGGAGTGTGGTTGAGCTGCTTCCTGAATTTTGGGGTGCTTTCCTCTTGGTGGGGCAGAAATATAACATGAGAACAAGCTCACCCAGTGAGCATGGCGGCTGAGAGAGGAGGAGAAGAAGGGAAGTCACTGGATATTTTAAAGTTTGAAAAATGTTTATTTTGAAATGTAAAATTGAAAGCTTAATAAAAATTATATATGTAAAAAGGAAGCATTCTAAGTGCAGTGGTACCTCTGGTTACATACGCTTCAGGTTTCAGACTCCGCTAACCCAGAAATAGTGCTTCAGGTTAAGAACTTTGCTTCAGGATGAGAACAGAAATCGTGCTATGGCGGCGCAGCAGCAGCAGTGGGAGGCCCCATTAGCTAAAGTGGTGCTTCAGGTTAAGAACAGTTTCAGGTTAAGAACGGACCTCCAGAACGAATTAAGTACTTAACCCGAGGTACCACTGTAATGTTCACTTCTTAACACAGACTGTGTCTCACCTTTATTACAACGGCATTTGTACGCAACCTTTCCAACGAGCAGCAGCTTTCTCAACCATCTTTCTCCCCCTCTTGCAGTGAGCTAAGCATTGAAAACTGGATTATGCCTGCCGTCTATGCTGGGCACTTTTCACATGTCCTGTGGCTGCACCCGCCTTGGGCTCAGCAAATTGAAGAAGGCACCCATCGTTTCTTAGTAGGTAAAGACACCTCCACGACGACCATAAGGTAACTATTGGCGACATTTTTCCACCTTTGCTGCATCAAGCAGTTGGTCCCTTACCTTTCCCGCCCCGACCTGGCCACAGTGATCCATGCAACGGTCATCTCCAGGCTTGACTACTGTAATTCGCTCTACACGGGGCTGCCCTTGAAGCTGTCCCAGAAACTCCAACGGGTGCAGAATGCAGCAGCGAGGCTCCTCACAGGGTCTCTGCCATGGGAGCATATTCACCCAGTGCTTTTCCAACTGCACTGGTGGAGTACAGGGTCAGATTTAAGGTGCTGGTTTTGACCTTTACAGCCGTTCATGGCCTAGGACCCTCGTACCTACGGGACCGCCTCTCCCGGTATGCCCCACGGAGAGCCTCAAGGTCCATAAATAGCAACACCCTAGTGGTCCCGGGCCCTAAGGAAGTTAGATTAGCTTCAACCAGAGCCAGGGCCTTTTCAACACTGGCTCCGGCCTGGTGGAACGCTCTGCCTCGTGAGACCAGGGCCCTGCAGGATCTGATTTCTTTCCGCAGGGCCTGTAAGGCAGAGTTGTTCTGCCTGGCCTTTGGCTTGGAGCCAATTTGATTCCCTCCCCCTCTTTCTTTTTTCTTTTTCCTTTCTCCTGTGATGAGGCTGCATTTTAATGTTTTAATGTTTCAATATTTGAATTGTTGTATTTTAATCTTGTTTTTAAGTTGTATTCACTCAACTTGTTTTTATTATTGCTTGTTAGCCGCCCTGAGCCCGGCCTTGGCTGGGGAGGGCGGGGTATAAATAAAAATTATTATTATTATTATTATTATTATTATTATTATTATTATTATTATTATTGCCAGTGCCTCTCTAAAGCTGTGTTAGATACAGGGGCTGTTGTTATGTGGTTCCATCTTAATGGTCTCACGTTAGAGCCAGTGACAGGCAGATCCGCACTCTGATTTGGTTGCAAGAAGTTTGGAAGTCAGGGAGTTGGGAGCTGGCTGGGGGCCGACTGAGTTTCATGGGGCAGGGCCCCATTTGCCCCACCAGATCAGCCTCCACTGCTGGTATGGAATTATAGAATTATTATAGAATTGGCAGGGATGTGGGAATCTCTGCACGCGGTCTCCCATCCAATTTGAAACCATACCGGACCCTGCTTAGCTTTGCAAATGTACCAGCAGTTTATTGCTGTGCCGTTGGGAGGGTTATGTATGGAAATAATTTCATTCTCTTGGGTGCATTCCAGACCCGTTTGGCTTCTTTTTGTTATTATTATTGTTTCACTTGTTTATTGAATTCCATTTATGTATTGCTTCCTATGAAACATCTTGAAGCAATTTCATAGTAATTTGGCTACTTTGGGAAAGGGAATGCTAGCATACGTGGGCCCCCTGTTCCAGCAAAGTATTTCTCGCATTCTTGCATCCTCATCCTTGCTAAGAATCACTGTTGTCGCTATTCCAGGGTTACTTGCCCAGACGATTACTTCCTTTCCGACGGTCTGTACGTCCCTGCCGGCCAGCTAGAAGGCGAGAAGTCTTTGCAGCTCAGTGTCTGCCTCGTGGATCCTTTGGAAGCCGCTGGCACCCGGGAGGAAAGCCGAGCTGTGCCTTCTGCAAAGAAGCTCAAGTTGAGCGGGGGCGATGCAGCAAACGCCTCGGCAGCCTCTTCGTCGAAGGACGTTCCTCCCCTCGCCCACAGCTGCGCAGGCGAAGAGGCTGGGGGATTCGAAAACAGAACCCATGTGCAGGAGACAACAGACAGCCTCCGGGGTCGAAAGGATGGCCACCCAGTGCCAGAGCTCCTTGACGACATGCTCCAAGCAATACAAAAGGGCTCTGCTTATGTTCTCGATATTGACTTGGATTTCTTTTCTGTCAAGAACCCTTTCAAAGAAATGTACACGCAGGTAAAACTACCAGGCTGCAGCCCTTTGGTCAATTAACCTTGTTAGAACGATGGAGGAAATACCTTTAAAAGCACCCGGTGTTCAATTATGGTTCCCTCTTATTTTTGCTGGGATGCGGGTGGTGCTGTGGGTTAAACCACAGAGCCTAGGACTTGCCGATCAGATCAGAAGGTCGGCGGTTCGAATCCCTGCGATGGGGTGAGCTCCCATTGTTCGGTCCCTGCTCCTGCTAACCTAGCAGTTCGAAAGCACATCAAAGTGCAAGTAGATAAATAGGTACCACTCCGGTGGGAAGGTAAACGACATTTCTGTGTGCTGCTCTGGCTCACCAGAATCAGCTTAGTCATGCTGGCCACATGACCCGGAAGCTGTACGCTGGCTCCCTCGGCCAATAAAGTGAGATGAGCGCCACAACCCCAGAGTCAGGGGTCCCTTTACCAGCATGCTTTTGAACTGCTAGGTTGGCAGGAGCTGGGACATCAACAGGAGCTCCCCACCGTCGCGGGGATTTGAACCGCCGACCTTCTGATTGGCAAGCCCGAGAGGCTCAGTGGTTTAAGCCACAGCTCCTGGAAAAGCATGGGTGAACTTGTAGGCGAAATACTGCCAGGAAGAAAAACAAGCAGAAAAGAGATAATGGTGTTTAAAAGACTAGATCTCATATCGTTTGTACCATATGTAGAGATTTGTAGCAGCAGCTGCTTAAGTGCCACTTAGTGCCACGCTGTCTTAATATTCGCTTCATATCTGGGAAGCAGACGTTAGCCAAAAGAGTTTCACTTGCTTGATTGTTGTGCTTTCTCTTTGGGACGTAGAAATGTTTAAGGGGTGAAAGGAAGGTGCTAAAGGCAAAACCGCTCTTCACATTACAGCAATAACAGCAGAATGGTGCTATGAATAATCCCCCCGCTCTTGTTTCCCCCCCTTTCCTTTCCTTTTTTAAATAGGAGGAGTACAAGATCTTACAAGAACTGTACAGTTTTAAGAAGCCTAACAGCAATTTGTCAGAGGTATGGGCCGGCAATAGCTCAGTGGGTAGAGACTCTGAATTGCAGGGTTGTGGGTTTGAGCAAGATTCCTACATTGCAGTTGGTTGGACTAAATCAGCCTTTCTCAACCTGTGGGTTGAACTACAACTCCCATCACCCCTAGCTAGCAAGGCCAGAGCTCAGGCATGATGGGAGTTGTAGTCCAACATCTGGGGACCCACAGGTTGAGAACCGCTGGACTAAATGAACCTCATGTTCCCTTCCAGCTCTATCATTCTGTGATTCTATGTAAGGAGGAGTAGGGGTGAAAGGCAGTTTGTATCGTTTTACCTCAGTTTATAAGCTGTGTGTTTGAGAAAGACAGGAGGGGAAATTACTTGGCAAACTCGGACTGCGATTATGCCAAGCTGACGGCTGTGAAGCGGGGCCTATGAAACGTTTTCCTCGCAAAATGTTTATTCAGTTTTCACAGTTTTGCCGCGGCTGTGAGTTTAATCTGCCAAAGTCCGTTTGCCAAGGGGAAACAGATAAAGAGGTGCCTTTTTAATTCCGCCACGCGCAAGGAAATTTCTCTCCCGAATTGCTTTGGATTTTGAGGCATTTTTATTTATTTGTGTAAGGTTTAGGTTCAATCGGGTAGTCGTTTGTTTGAGGGCATTCCCATTTTAGGAGCATTTATAGGCCACTCACGATAATTTAATTTCTGATTTAATTTTCAATTTCCACACCAGGGAAGCCAGTTATCACTTCACCCCTGGCAGGTGGTTGGTAACTAGGGGAGCAATCCTGCCCCTAAGAAGGTGGCAAAATACAAGCCAGCATAAATTTACACCAGATCCAAACAAGATTACACTTTTCTGAACCATCAAACTGGCGCTGAAGTTGAGTCGCCAGTGAAGAGTCTCTGTCACCCAATGTTGTTCTGTTTTTATATTTAAAGGAGGACTTGCTAGACTGCGTCGAGAATCGTGTCCACCAGCTGGAAGACCTCGAAGCAGCTTTTGCTGACCTGTGCGATGATGACACGGAGGAGAACCTACAGAGATGGGCTTCGAGTCCTGGGTAAGGGATCTTGAGCAGCAGCTAAGAGAGTCGCTTCCTTTTGGGTTGGCAGATGAATGGAGAGGGTTAAATAAGAACTTTTTAAAGCTGCCAGGGCTCCCCTGGTCACAGATCAGAGTTAAAAGATGGGTTGCCAGTCTGGAAAAGGCTCAAAGGGCAGCCTGTCCACAAAACATGATAGCTGTCTAGCGGTATAAGATGTTAGGACACAACTTAAATAGCCATTTCTACCCCATCTTTTCAGCCAGTCCCGCAAGTCGGCTCACACAGTGAGCAAGGCCCGACGCCACTTAACAGTGAGTAAACCCCATTGAATGCAATGGGGCTTACTTCTTTTTTTTTAAAAAAAAATTTTTTTATTGCATTTTCAAATACAAAGTCAGAAATGTAAAGTACATGAAGAAAAAAGAAAAAATCCAACTTTCATAAACATTTTTACTTTACCAACCGGACTTCCCCACGTCTCCCTCACCCTGCGTTCCTTTCCATAAACATATCAGCAAATTATTACCTTGTTTCATACCTTACTTGTGTCTTTCAAATATTATTCTTCTAAATTTAAAGTACCTTTTGTCAATAACTTATACCTTAAAATAAACATAATATAGCTTTAAATTTCAACCTTTTCTTACGTTTTTTATCTTAGTTTCTTGCTCACCAAATCTGATTGCTGAAGCTAGAATTCCCAAATCGTGCAACTTCTTAACATTCATACAACTTATAATGTTTTTGTAAATAGTCCTTAAATTTTTTCCAGTCCTCTTCCATTGTTTCTTCTCCCAAATCTCGGATTCTGCTAGTCATTTCAGCCAGTTCCATATAGTCCATCAATTGCGTCTGCCACTCTTCCAGTGTGGGAAGATCTTGTACCTTCCAGTATTTTGCAATAAGTATTCTTGCTGCTGTAGTTGCGTACATGAAAAAAGGTCTATCCTTCTTTAACACCTTTTGGCCAACAATACCCAGGAGGAAGGCCTCTGGTTTCTTAGGGAAGGTGTACTTGAACACCTTTTTTAGCTCATTGTAGATCATTTCCCAGAAGGCCTTCACTTTTGGGCAAGTCCACCAGAGGTGAAAGAATGTCCCTTCAGCCCCCTTACATTTCCAACATTTATTGTCAGACAGGTGATATATTTTTGCAAGCTTGACTGGGGTCATGTACCACCTATATATCATTTTCATAATGTTTTCCTTCAGGGCATTACATGCCGTGAATTTCATTCCAGTGGTCCATAACTTTTCCCAGTCTTCAAACATAATGTTATACCCAATATCCTGAGCCCATTTTATCATGGCTGATTTAACTGTCTCATCCTGAGTGTTCCATTTAAGCAGCAAGTTATACATTCTCGAAAGTACCTTAATCTTAGGTTCTAACAGTTCAGTCTCTAGTTTTGATTTTTCCACCTGGAATCCTATTTTTTTGTCTAGCTTAAAGAGCTCTTGAACTTGGGCATAAAGAAACCATTCTTGCACCCTGTTCTTTAATTTTTCAAAGCTCTGCAGCTTCCAGTTATCTCCAATTTTTTCTACTATTTCCCAATATTTCGGCCAGCCGGCTTCCATATTGGGTCTTTTTCGAACCTTGGCCTCCACTGGTGATAGCCACCTCGGGGTCTTGCTTTCTAATAAGTCTTTATATTTTGTCCAGACCCTAAATATTGCTTTCCTGACAATATGGTTTTTGAACATTTTATGAATCTTTACCTTGTCGTACCACAAGTATGCATGCCATCCAAAAGCATTATTAAACCCTTCCAGATCTAGGACATCAGTGTTCTCAAGAAGTAACCAATCTTTCATCCAGCAGAAGGCTGCAGCTTCATAATATAACCTTAAGTCTGGCAGGGCAAACCCCCCTCTACAATGGGGCTTACTTCTGAGTAGGCACAGGGTTGGCGTTCTGCTGGCAGGTTGAGGGAGAATGACTGAGAGGCATTCGTTTCCAGAATCAGCACGAACGGAAAGAAGAGTCAAGAGTTTGGGCTGGTCCTTGAGTCTATTATAGTGGGCGCTAGCTGGGGGAACTTATCTTTGGATGTGCACAGTTCCTACAAGAGACACAGAGAGGTGGTTTGAACCAGTTTTGCTTTTCTGCTCTTACTGGCAACTTGTAGGGCACAGAGACTCTTACATGGGCTTTAAGCTCCCTTTTACTCTTTTGGAATGGAGTAAATAAATACTATATATCAGGCCTGTCCAATATATCAGGCCTGGTCAATCTCATTCTACTGGTCAATCGCAGGCTGTCTATGGTCGGTCCTGGTGATCTTGAGATCTTGAGCGACTGACCACCCCCAAAGGGGGGGAGGAAGCTCAACAACTCTGTTCTCTCCCCCTAAAAAAAGCTCAACAACCTCAACAAGTGGGAGTAGATTGCAGTTTCTTGGAAGTTGGACACCCCTGCTATATATTGTAACTTGTGCATTTTATGACTGGCTTAAACAACTACTTGGCTGAGATTTATCGCTTCCAGGAGTGTTCTTATTGCCTCTTGTGTGCCACCGATCCCTAATTCGCTTCCAAGATAAGGAGCTGTGTTACTCTGCTGGTTCTGGGCTGTTTTAAAGCAACCGCAAGCAAACATGTTGCTGGACCCAGTGATTTATGATACGGAGATCATAAAGCCTTCAGCATGGCGCACCCCACAAAATCTGCTCCAGAGGGAGCCCCAAACCTCCAGAGCTGATCTTTCAGGTGCACCTCGGGAGGCTGGGCTAGAGAGGAAGAGGAAATTTCATTGTACGCGAAGAAGGTGGGAAAGCAGGAGACTCTTAATCTCGGGGTTGTGAGTTCGAGCCCCACGTTGGGCAGAAGACTCCTGCATTGCAGGGGGTTGGACCTGGACTTGACATTCTTGGAGAATGCAATGCTTTTTCCGTGGAAGTAGTTGACATATTCAGCTGCAAGACGTCAGTAGGCACAGCATATGTGCAATTCTAAAGAACAATTTTGCACCCACTTAAATTACATTATTGTGCTTGAGTGATCTTTTTGTGTGGACGCGGGTGGCGCTGTGAGTTAAACCACAGAGCCTAGGACTTGCTGATGAGAAGGTTGGCGGTTCGAATCCCCACGACGGGGTGAGCTCCCATTGCTCGGTCCCAGCTCCTGCCAACCTAGCAGTTCGAAAGCACGTCAAAGTGCAAATAGATAAATAGGTACCACTCCAGCGGGAAGGTAAACAGCGTAACAGTGCACTGCTCTGGTTCGCCAGAAGCGGCTTAGTCATGCTGGCCACATGACCCAGAAGCTATACGCCGGCTCCCTCAGCCAGTAAAGCGAGATGAGTGCCGCAACCCCAGAGTCGGCCACGACTGGACCTAATGGTCAGGGGTACCTTTACCTTTACCTTGACACAGATATATGGGTGAATTCAGCAATAGTTATCCCAGATTCTGGGGGTGGAAATACCCCTGAAATCTAACAAGCCTCATTTGCATAATGGCTCATTCTGAGTCTCGTTCATAACATTTGCAGAATATGATGCATGTGTGCTTTGTTATCACAGGATGAAACTTCTAGTCCAGCTTGTGCATAGTTTGAAAAATCGAATGGAAACGCCCGATTATGAAATGGTAAGTCTGTTTTATCAAATTTCAGGGCTGTACTTTCGGCCCATGGAACCAGATAGGGGCCACAACCTGAAAATCTTATCTCAGCTTTTTTGTTGTTAATAATAATAATAATAATTTATTTTTTATACCCCACCCATCTGGCTGGGCTTCCCCAGCCACTCTGGGCGCCTTCCAACAAAATATTAAAATACAGTAATGCATCAAACATTAAAAGCTTCCCTGAACAGGGCTGCCTTCAGATGTCTTCTAAAAGTCTGGTAGTAGTTGTTCTCTTTGACATCTGGTGGGAGGGCGTTCCACAGGGCGGGTGCCACTACCGAGAAGGCCCTCTGCCTGGTTCCCTGTAACTTGGCTTCTCGCAGTGAGGGAACCGCTAGAAGGCCCTCAGCGCTGGACCTCAGTG
Source organism: Podarcis muralis (assembly GCF_964188315.1). Classification (NCBI taxonomy): domain Eukaryota; kingdom Metazoa; phylum Chordata; class Lepidosauria; order Squamata; family Lacertidae; genus Podarcis; species Podarcis muralis. The sequence continues at coordinate 68,498,456 of NC_135662.1, read as the reverse complement.
TACGGGTAGAATGATGGGTGTGGAGACACTCCTTCAGGTATACTGGGCTGAGGCCGTTTAGGGCTTTAAAGGTCAGCACCAACACTTTGAATTGTGTTTCATTCATTCATTCATTCATTCATTTATTGCATTTTTACCCCACCCTTTTCTCCACAATGAGCTCAAGGTGGCATATACAGTTCTTCTCCTCTTTATTTAACCCCACACACCAACCCTGCGAGGTAGGTTAAGCTAAGAGGCAGCGACTGGCTCAGTGAGCTTTGTGGCCAAGTGGGGAGTTCAACCCTAATCTCCCAGATCCTAGTCCGACACGCTAACCACTATACCACACTGCCTGGGCATGCAGCCCCTTTGCCCGAATTAGCAAACCAAGTCTTCCGTTTGCGTTGGTATCAGAACTAGTGCCACAGGCCAACTCAGAGAACTGCACCGAGCCACTTTGTGCAATCCACTTTTCAGGTCCACCAGGCTGGGCTCACGTGCGATTACTCCGAACTTCCTCACCACGTCAGCACAGAGGAAGAAATTGAGAGTCTGGTGCAGGCCGTTGAATGTCTCTTGAGGAACTTGCCGAAGCCCACTCTTGTGACGATAGCCCGGTAAGATACAGTGGGGTTGCTGTTTGGCCCGGATCCTGTTAACTCTCGCCCACCAGAGTAGTTTGCTGTTAGAATATTAGTTTGCTATTAGTCCTTTCATACTGCATCACGGTGTGGTACGCTGGTTTGACATCATCTGATAGGAAATGCCTACAGAGGGTGGTGAATACAGCACAAGATATTATGGGCTGTTCCGTGAATCGGCTGGATGAAATAGCGGAAGAACGTTGCCTCAGGAGAGTGAGGAAAATTCTCAGGGATGATTCACACCTTGGCCGGCACTTTCTTGATCTCCTGCCCTCAGGCAGAAGATACAGAAGCATGGTTAGTCGCACCAACAGGGTAAAGAACAGCTTCTATCCGTGGGCTGTTAGGCTGCTGAAGGAAAAGATAACAACAGGGCAACTGACTTTCGGGTTTGGTGGGTGTGCGTCAGTAAACGAGGGGAATTAAGACTAAGAGAGCTGAGTGGGGGGTGTAATCTCACGGTATACAAGTTGTACAAATGACAATAAAGTATTTCAATTCAATTTCAAAGAATGAGTTGTGGCAGGTCCCATAATTGTCAAGCTTCGAGGAATCTGATCCCTCCCACAGTTGCAGCCAAAAAGCAGAGAAACAATAAAAGTCCTTACCACATAATTTGTTAGCATTCACAGAGAGAAACGAAGGAAGGTCGACTTCCCTGAATAATGGTGGTTGCTCTAAGTAAAAGCCCCTCCATCTCTTCTATTCTGTGTCATCCCTGCATTGGCTAAGCTGAGCTTTCTGCCTCTGAGCTTACTGCTCTATTACCCTCAACACCCGCCTGGTTCTGGGAGAAAGGGGCTCAGGAATGCTCTCCAAAGACACTGAGTCTGTCAGCTGTCTCTCCCCTGGTGCTTTTTCTTCCTGCTGTTCCTCTCCCAATATTTCCCAGCTTCTCCCCTCTGCTGCCTCTGAACTATGTCCTTCTGCAAACCACTCTTCTAAATCTATACAGTGGTACCTCGGGTTACAGATGCTTCAGGTTACAGATGCTTCAGGTTACAGACTCCACTAACCCAGAAATAGTACCTTGGGTTAAGAACTTTGCTTCCAGATGAGAACAGAAGTCATTCTCCGGCGGCGCGGCGGCAGCAGGAGGCCCCATTAGCTAAAGTGGTGCTTCAGGTTAAGAACAGTTTCAGGTTAAGAACGGATCTCCGGAACGAATTAAGTACTTAACCCGAGGTACCACTGTACTGTCCTCCTGTTCTCAGGAGGGTTCAGGAGAAGGGGGGGCAGTCCCCTCTATTCCTCCTCACTCCAGCCCCTAATAATATTAATAATAGCAATAACAGCAACAATAATAATTTATTTATATCCCGCCCTCCTCAGCCGAAGCCAGGCTCAGAGCAGCTAACAACAGTAAAAATAACACAGTTTACATAAAATCACAATCAATTAATTGAAATACATTCTAAAATCAATGCATTCTAAAATCAATTCATTCTAAAATCAATTCAGAATCAAATTAATGGCAACCATTGGGCTAGAGTTCTATGAGGATTACAGAAGGAGGGGGGTCAGACTGTGCCCTGGCCAAAGGCCTGGTGGAACAGCTCTGTCTTGCAGGCCCTGCGGAAAGATGTCAAGTCCCGCAGGGCCCTAGTCTCTTGCAATGGTCGTTGGTTCCCAAAAGTGCAATCTTACTGCATATCCGCCCAGAAGTATGGGCCACAGAGTTCACTGGGGTTCACGCCCAGAAAAGCGTGTGTTGGGGTTATGGTCCAAGTCACTTCAGGGAGCAAGGAGCGTTCGTGCAAGCGTTGAAATTCTGGCTTGGAAAGGAGACTGATGAAAATGGATGAAACGACAACATTGTGCCATGCAATCCCTCCTCTTTTTTTTTTTTTTACAGATCGAGCTTGGATGACTATTGCCCCGCAGAACAAGTTCAGCTCATCCAAGAAAAGGTCTTGAATGTTCTGCGCCTGGCGTACGGCAACCTGGAAGTTCATTTAGAGTACTTGGAAAATCCCTGTCCCGCTGGAACAGCATGATCGGTTGAAGCAAAAACAAGCGAAATAGTTTCTCTCTCTGCGCCATCGGATCCGTTTGGAAGCAGACAAAGGATTTCTTGTGAGGTTGGGTTGCGCTTGTGATAATCTCCATGCAGATCATTTTATTTTGGTGTGTTTTTTTCTCAACACAATTTTCTGCTGCTATGGATCCTCGCGTTGATGCCTTTTGGGTTTGCCTAGAAGAAAAATGACTGGGAAATTGCTCTTCCTATATTCCTGTAGGAGTCTCTCCGGACTGAGCCAGCCTAGCGTTTGAGGAAGAGATTTTGCTTTAACATACTTGAATTCATTTCCCCAGTCAGTTGTAACCGAAAATACCGCTTCAAGATAAATTGCCATTTGTTTGGAAGTGGTGACCATCCTGGCTGTGTGCCTCTGTTCCCATTATAATAACTTAACATAGTTTCATATTTCTGTCCCATGCTTTTTCAAAGGATCTTGGCCTGGCTTTCATGAGGAGGCCCTGTTTTACTCTGCGAACAACAGCCCTGTGCTGTAGGTTAGGCTGAAATAATATATTGTCAGAGGACACCCAGTTGAACAGGATTTAAATCCAAATGTCTTAAGTGTAATAATATCCCATCCTCTTTGCCACACTGGTTCACATCTGACACATTCAAGTTTTTTGGCATCTATGTTTTCTGGAACTCTAAGCATTCATGCTAGGGACATGGGTGGAGCTGTGGGTTAAACCACAGAGCCTGGGACTTGCTGATCACAAGGTCGGTGGTTCGAATTCCCGCGACGGGGTGAGCTCCCGTTGCTCGGTCCCTGCTCCTGCCAACCTAGCAGTTTGAAAGCACGTCAAAGTGCAAGTAGATAAATAGGTACCGCTCCAGCGGGAAGGTAAACGGCGTTTCCGTGCGCTGCTCTGGTTCGCCAGAAGCGGCTTAGTCATGCTGGCCACATGACCCGGAAGCTGTACGCCGGCTCCCTCGGCCTATAGAGTGAGATGAGCGCACAACCCCAGAGTCGGCCACGACTGGACCTAATGGTCAGGGGTCCCTTTACCTTTACCTAAGCATTCATGCTAGGAGGCAAGGCTTTGTTCCTAAATATTTTGAGGGCAGGTTGCAAAGTGTGGCAGTAAACTGCTATTATTTGTGGCAAAGACGTATGGTTCTATTTTAGAAGTGTAAAAGATGCCAATGGGTAAGTGCCTCTTATTTACATTATAGAATATTTTTAAAAAAGAAGTTGCTACTCCTGTGTCATTAATTTATTTGTTTACCGCATTTATAGGCAGGCTGCCCAGTAATATTCTCTGGATGGCTTACAGTATCAACAAAAAGTTACAACTACAAAAAAGAACCCAATAATAACACTGAAGTTTTAAATTTTTTTAAACGGGTAAATAAAAAGCCAAGCTGCTGCTGTCTCAGTCTAACAGGCAGATAAGGCTCGTTGGCATCTTTCCTTGATGTCAAAACAACTCCAGATTAAGCGCCAGGCGAAGTTGCTGCTGCTTTTTCCTCGCTTCTGCAACTGCTCGATTATATTTCTTGGAGAGAGTGATTCTCTCCCGAGCATTCGATAATAATAATAATTTATTATTTATACCCCGCCCATCTGGCTGGGTTTCCCCAGGCACTCTGGGCAGCTTCCAGCAAAAGATTAAAAATACATGAAAATTTAAAAAATACATGAAAAATACATCATCCTCTTCTAGGAACTTTGGGTCCAAAGATTCTCCAATTGTCAGAGACAGAGCAGGTGCATTAAGATGGATGTTCGGCATTTATCATGAAGCTTGGAAGAACTCAAAAGCACTTTGTCATCTCTGTAATCAAGGTGTGGTTATGGATACGTAGTCTTCTCATAAAGAAGGACCTCCAATGATGGTTGCAGTGTTTGGGTTGGTTCATAAGGGGAGAGGTGTTCCTTGAGGTTTTGCGGTCCTGAGCCAGATTGGCTGTGGCTCTCCGTGGTTTCAAATGGGAATCTTTCCCAGCCTTGGCTGGAGGCTGAATTTGAGGATTTCTCGTGGAAGTCACATACTGTACCTCTGAACCCTTCCTTTGCATGCAAGTCTGGAGGCAGACATCGGGGACTTGCCCACAAAATACTAGTTGCGGTAATACCGTATTTTTCGCTCTATAGGACGCACTTTTTCCCTCCTAAAAAGCAAGGGAAAATGTGTGTGCGTCCTATGGAGCGAATGCAGGGGGGAGGCAGGCGGGAAAAGCCCCCAAGAGCTGCATACAAGCTCCGTGCGGCTCTTGCGGGCTTTTCCCCAGGAGGGAGAAGGGACTGACTGGCCGCATCAGTCCCTTCTCCCACCTCGTAGAAAAGCCCACAGGAGCCACGCACCCTTTAAAGAGTGCACGGCTTCTGCGGGCTTTTGCGGGAGGTGGGGGAATTGCCCCACCTCCTAGAAAAGCCAGCAGAAGCCGTGCAGCCCCTTTAAAGAGCGCGTGGCTTCTACGGGCGGCTTCTGCGGGAGGTGGGGAATTCCCCCACCTCGTAGAAAAGCCCGCAGCAGCTGCGCACCCTTTAAAGAGCGCGTCGCTCTTGGGGGCTTTTCCCTAAGGAGGGACAAGAGACTGACTGGCCGCGTCAGTCCCTTCTCCCTCCTCGTAGAAAAGCCGGCAGAAGCCGTGCGCTCCTTAAAGGGTGCGTGGTTCCTGTGGGCTTTTGCGGGAGATGGGGGAATTTCCCCACCTCCCGCAAAAGCAGGGAGAAGGTCTGAGAGAAACGTACAGGCTGCCTGCAGCCTGTCCGCTGCTCCCAGAGCTGGGGGGGCGGGGAGGGAGAGAATCATATTTTTTTCCTTGATGTCCCCCTCTGAAAACTAGGTGTGCCCTATGGTCAGGTGCGCCCTATGGAGCAAAAAATACGGTACTTGTTCCAGGAGATCAGTCCGTCCTGAGGTCACTTTCCCCCTATGTTAAAAAGAAAAGAAAATCAGGCACAAGTATTATTCGCCTACGGCGCTGAGGCTACTCCCTCTTCCCGCTTAGTTGGAAACAGGAGGGGAAATTCTTCTTTTAAAAAACAAACAAAATGCGATGGTCCTTGAGCATTATAATTTCAGAATGATGGAATTGCAATTCTTTATCGGTTCAGCAGGTGGGGTGCTTTACACAGGTTATCGATTTGCGCCATCTCTTGGGGAGCGATGAGGTGCTTTGAGAAAGCACCGTTATAACTGCCTTATGTTCTGATTTAAAAGAGATTTGTAAGAACTACGCTGCGAATGAAAGGAGCAGCCGTCTCCCTCCGTTTAGAACACACAAGCTGCGCAAGGAGAACATGGCCCACCACACTTGTACATTGCAGACTGTTGATTGCTTGCTAAATATACTTGCCTTCTTTTCTTCTGGGGAAGTGGGGAAAAAACAGGTTGTGTTGGCAGGCGCTTGGGTGAGAGGGTGCATCTGTTTTACTTGGAGATCCAAGTTTTGGCGAGTTAGGCTGGCAAATGACATGTTCACTTTTGCATTGAAGCTATTTGTTGGTTAAAAACTTGGGAAACGAATAAAAATTATTTGGCATCCATTTACCGGGATTTCAAAGGCGGAATTGACATCCGGGGGGAATCTCCAAAAGGTGGTGCTTTTTTGTCCTGGATCTTAGCCAAATCAATCGCAAAATTGTGGGGTTTTTGGTGGTTTTTTTGAAATATGGCAACCCTAGGAGTACATATTTATTGCAGAATCTCTGGGAGTGATTGCTTAACATTTTATTTTTGCAGCCACAGTTTGCAATGTATATCAAAAGTAAAGAGGAAATGGACTTTAACTGCAGCATTTCCCATATGCATTGATTAAAACGTTAATAGACTACCTTTCAGCCCCATATAAAGGGCCTCTCAGATTGTCAGCGACGGTAAATCTCTTTGTGATTTTTAAAATAGCTAGACTGTTAAGCCCAGCGATTCACTATAGCCCTTGTCAGGCATTCAGTATGCACAAATAATGAAACAAAAAACAAAAATTGTTTGAAGAAGATGCTGGCTGCTGGCACCCTGCCATACCTTCAGACGGAAAAGCTATTTTCTCGCCTTTGGATGGATGTGTAGAATTTGGGTTTCCAGAATTGGAAAAGGGGAAATTGTTCCAACCACAGAACTAAGACAATGGCCTGGTTTGCACTTTGCTCATGGCTTACTAGTCATCTAAACCTAGGCTTGTCCTTTGCTTTGCTCCAGGCCAACCAAGACCCGTAAACCCCCAAACCGTAAAGGCTGCCCTTGTGGGGAAACCCCATGTAGCTGGCAAAACTTGCAGGTCCCATTTGCAGGAAACAAATTTTACCTGCATGAGGTTTCTTTGTTGCCAATTATTTTTGATTTCCCATCATTTCTAACAAATGATCACGAAATTAATACAAATTCAAATACAAATGGAAAAGCTGACTTCCCACCCACCCCCAGATGCCCCCTCTGTTTTCCTCCCTCCTTTTGTTGTTGTTGTTGTTTAGTCATGTCCGACTCTTCCTGACCTCATGGACCAGAGCACACCAGGCACTCCTGTCTTCCACTGCCTCCTGCAGTTTGGTCAAACTGGTAGCTTCGAGACTGGTAGCTTCGAGAACACTGTCCAACCATCTTGTCCTCTGTTGTCCTCTTCTCCTTGTGCCCTCCATCTTTCCCAACATCAGGGTCTTTTCTAGGGAGTCTTCTCTTCTCATGAGGTGGCCAAAGTATTGGAGCCTCAGCTTCACGATCTGTCCTTCCCGTGAGCACTGAGGGCTGATTTCCTTCAGAATGGATAGGTTTGATCTTCTTGCAGTCCATGGGACTCTCAAGAGTCTCCTACAGCACCATAATTCAAAAGCATCAATTCTTCGGCGATCAGCCTTCTTTATGGTCCAGCTCTCACTAAAGTAGCTTTTTCCAACCATCATTTCTAAATACATTCATCCCTTCTCCCTAACATCCCCTGTTCAGTTGCCAATTTCTGCTAAGAGGATTCTGTTGTGCAAACCTTTTGTTGTTTGGGCTGTTGGAGTGGAAGGCACCTAGAGTTGCACCGTAGCATGATGTGCATAAATCAGCATATTTACAGCCTGGATAGAAGCATAGCCACCTTTTTATTCATCACGCCAAGCTGTGGTTAAAGTAAGGGTGGGGAACCTCTGACATTACAGATGCTATTCAGCTACAACTCCCATCATCATTGGCCATACTAGTGATAAGTGATGGGCTGATTGACAAGTCGGTAACCATAACATTAAACCAGCTCACTCAGGTTTTACATGTTAGATTTGCATCCACTTATTCCAAAGAATGAAAAATAAGTGCCATATATCTTTGCTGAAAATAAACCACATGTCAACATTAGCGGGAACATGCCTCATTTAATTCAGTCAACTTTTCCACCTTCTGTTGAGTTCATGGTTAGGTTTGTAGTGGTTGTTTTGTTGCTTATTCAGTGATGGATTATGAAACAACAAACAACAAGAGTTTAATAAAATTTGGGCTTTGTGTTCAGTGGACCTTTGCATTCTGTGTTTTTGTTTTCTCTTTAAAGGAAAAAGGGGCGTCTCAACATTGGTAGATTTTGTAGTACAGAAAGCTTGCAAAACCTATGAACAAAGATGACGTATTACAAAATCAGAAAAATAATACAAACCTTTCTTTTTTATTTTTGGCTTAGACATATTGTTTGTATCACCTAGGATACTAACTCATCCGGTGTTTTATTCCTTTATAGGAGCTCAGCATTGCACCTAACTTTGCAGTTGTCTTTCTCCGGCAGACCAATCCAAACTTGATTGCTGTTAAGGGCACAGCTGCAGATTTGGTTGAAAAGCTGGTACCCTTAATACAAATTCTGATACCCTCAATACAATTCTGAAGTAAAGGAAAATGATTCAGTTTATTTTAGTTTTATTTTAAGGAAACAAATTATTTATTTACTATTGAATTGTTACCAAAAAAAATTACAATGAATATCTGCAAATCTGTTTGTTTATGTAAGAAAAAATACTCTTCCACTTTAAAGTACAACACTTAACAGACCAAAACTGAAACATAGGCAACATGTTTAACAGCAAGGGCCTAAATGGAAATGAGTCACGAGGTGGAGGGCTGCGTTAAATGTCCTTAATTCATTGACATACCAGTTCAAGCTCATATTTAGCAGACCCATTTTCATGCTTACGGTAGATGCCAAGAACTGGATTTCTGCACGGATGAAACCTTTCTATCAAATTTCAGTCTCCATTTAAAAAATAAATAAATTGTAAAACAGGGAAAGAAGAATATGCCGCTTTTTAATTTTTCTCCTCTGGACTTTTAGCAAATATTACAGGGATAGTCAACATGGTGCCCACAAGCTATTCTGCAGCGCAGCTCATATCAGCCCCAGCTAGCATGTCCAACATTCAGCGATGATGGAAGTTTTAGGGCAACAACATCTGAATGGCACATCGTTGGCTACCCCTGACATACGGCAATCATCTTTTCAAACCATCTGAGGTGAATGAAGATTTAGATGGTGCACAGAAATTATTATTATTATTATTAAGATGGTGCACAGAAATATGGAAATGATTTGCCGTTAATCAGCATAAGCAGTTCCTCTAAAGAAACTGGTTTGGTTGCACCTGAAAAGCCATCTCTTTAAAAAAAAACCTTATGTGCGAAGATCTTCCTTTTGTTTTCAAGAGAAATTGTTTTTTGGCAGTTTACTTTTTGCTCTTTTGCACTGATTTTGAGCTCCCACATTACCTGTGGGGGCGCGTGAGGCTCCCATTATAAAAAAGGGAAAGGGATACTCATGTACATTATAAAAAAGGGGGGAAGATACTCATGGAGTTTTTTCTTTCTGTGGGAGATAACAGAAGAACCCTGGTAGCCCGTATATCTGAATATCGGGCCTTGACCTCACTTCAGAAACAGGTACAATATTTGTGTGCAGACACAAGTCCTCCAGCAAATAACAAGGCCCCTTAGTAAATCTTGTATCGATATGTAGTCAGTTTTAATCCAGTCATCTAGACTACCACTTAGTGAAACCTGACTTGCAACAATGATCAAAGTCTAATTCAACCAGCTTGAAATATGAATTCACCATCTATCTTCCTGTTGGTCAAAACCACTTCCCAAAGTATTAACAAATGATACCCGAGTTCTTTGGTGGGTGGGAGAAATGGATAGTAACTCTGTTCCAAAACAGGATGCAAAATCCTAAAAATAATCAAGTATATCAAATAGCAAAAAATATCAACCAATATATCGATTGTACCGAATTTTGACATAGTGAGATGATGTTCAAGATTGGAACATGCATGGCTTCAAGCTAAACTGGCTCTTCCAGGATGCTGGCTCTGTTCATTGTCTTAGAGTAAACCATATCCGTTCCCCTAAAGGTACCAGCTTGGCTCCACAGGTATTTCACTCTCTTTCAGTGCCCTCTCCCGAACGGCCAGTTCCAGGCATTCCACAGTAGGTGGATATGTTTCAAGTTCAACTTTGTTAGCAAACAGCTGTGTACCGGATAGCAGCCACTCAAGGTCTCCAGTTCCATAGACACAAATGTCTCTTTTAATGTGACCTGTCAAGAGATAAAAGTACTGTCATCGGAAATAAAGGAGGTCATATAAAGAAGTAATTAGAGAAAAGAATGAAGAGTGCAAAGTCAACTTAATGGGGAAATCGTATTAAATGTGATGTAAATTGGTATTGATTACAAAAATTGTAAAACTAATAAAAATGATTTGGCATACATTATTTGTATACCATTGGGTTTTTAAAGGTGGAATTGATGTCTGGTGGCTAAAAGAAGCTCAACAATTTTGGGGTCTTCCTAAAAAAAACTTTTTGGGAGCCCTGGTTGGGGCAACCCTATAACCCTACAATATGGCAACCCTTATTATGTGGGAATTAAACTCGAGCAGTGTTTTGCAGACGACCTGAATTGTCTGTTCTGCCCGGACACTGAGGTCCAGCTCCGAGGGCCTTCTGGCGGTTCCCTCACTGCAAGAGGCCAAGTTACAGGGAACCAGGCAGAGGGCCTTCTCGGTAGTGGCGCACGCCCTGTGGAACGCCCTCCCATCAGATGTCAAAGCGATAAACATCTACCTGACATTCAGAAGACATCTGAAGGCAGCCCTGTTCAGGGAAGTTTTTAATATGTGACATTTTAGTGTATCTTTCATCTTTGTTGGAAGCCGCCCAGAGTGGCTGGGGAAACCCAGCCAGATGGGCGGGGTACAAATAATAAATTATTATTATTATTATTATTATTATTATTATTGCCTTTAAAGTTTTAAAAAACGAATAACTTTTACTCAGCGGACGTGCAGTTGCAGACTAAATATATGATGCAGGTAGGTGAATTAGGGGTAATTTAAGGGGTTTCCTAAAAAATTTGACGTCTTCCTAAAAACATCTCCACAGCTTTCGTGTTGTCCTGGTTTTTACTTTTTGAAATATGGTCTTGACCACTCCTTTCAGAAGCAGCGTTTTTCTTCATGAAAATCGGTCATCAGACCACTTCTACCACAAGGCTTGGCTAATTACTATCTTTATAATATAAGATGCAGCTCACTACCTTCTTTATTTACATTGACTTGTGAGTTCTCCAAGCCACTAAGGTTGTAATTCTCAAGACCCCGACTGTGAAACATTATTCCATGAAAGTCAATGAGAGCAGTATGGCAGCCAAAAAATGAACGCAGAGTAACGCTGTACATATATTCACCCTTTCATGCAGGAATTGTTTGTATGCACTTTAGTGCACAAATTTGGGTGCAAATTTGGTGTAATCTGCAAGTTCATAACCTTGAACAACCATGCAAAAGGAGCCCCATCCAGCTTTCTCTCTGCATTTAATAATATCAATAATTTATTATTTGTACCCCGCCCATCCGACTGGGTCTCCCTAGCTGCTCCGGGCAGATTCCAACAGAAGGTTAAAAATACATTAAAACATCAGTTATTAAAAACTTCTCTAAACAGGGCTGCCTTCAGATGTCTTCTAAATGTCAGATAGTTGTTTTATTTCCTTGACATCTGATGGGAGGGCGTTCCACAGGGCGGGCGCCACTACCGAGAAGGCCCTCTGCCTGGTTCCCTGTAATTTTGCTTCTTGCAATGAGGGAACCACCAGAAGGCCCTCGGCTGGAAGCGTGGTCATTCTCTGGATAGATAATAATACCCAGCTGATCGTTTCTGGAACTGCGCATTGCCCAGGAAAGAAACAGGACCGTGCCAGTGCTGGTGTTTCTGAGCCTACGCACTGCAAGTTCTGAAATGCCACAAGTTTGTTTCCGAACCTCTTTGAAGCCTTCATTAAACTGAAGGGAAAAGAGGACCTGCATAGACAGAGGTCATGGAATAAAAGAAGGGTCCGCTCTCAGTGCTAGACAGCAGAATGCCAAATCTGTGCATTTACCGTAACATTTCCCAACAGTTCCGTTGATCCATTTGATAGCTCTCAAGTCGCCCTCTCGTGTTGCATTTGGCATGGAGCCAGGGACGTCTGTTATTTGGAGAGAGTGCAAAACCAAAAGATGAGCCTTGTGAGGGCACAGCAGTTAATCTTAAAAGTGCCAGATGGTCTATTGAAAACATGGACATTTCGTCATGCTTTGGGAGTTCTTATTTATCTCAGTTTCTCCCAAGGTAATTGGGATTTCATTTGAAATCCTTCCGTTTTGTCTGCATCATCTCGAGGGGGGGGGGGGGAGAGAAACAAACCTGTTTAATAAACATTATAAAAATTATTTTCCTAAATTCCCAGGTATACAAGCAAACCCTCCAAGTGCCCCTATTTTCCAGGGACGGTGCTGGATTTACAGAAGCTGTCCTGATTTATTATTTGATCCCAGAATGTCCCGCTTTTCCTTAGGAGGTCCCTATTTTCATCAAAGAAATGTTGGCGGGTATGGTAGGTAGAGAAAATACTGGGTGGTGTCTAAATAGTAAAATTATTATTATGGGTTAGGACGTCCCTATTTGCATCGGAGAAATGGAGGGTATGTACAAGCAGTTTCTGTTTTCTCCTAATGACTTCTGAATCCAGCTGTTAAACAAACAGGAACATCCCTGTAAGAGAATAACCCGGAAAGAAATAACATCTCTCGCCATCGTGCATGTAGGTTTGAGGGATGATGCCCCAAGTCCCTTCCAATTCTTGGCTCCCTTTGCTGTTATATAAGAGTTTACTGAACTAGTCAGACCAGTTTCTTTGTAAGATAGTGGCCTTAGCTGGCCACTTAAGTGTCTTCATCAACATTCCCAAGGAGTGAGCCAGGTTGCCAGAACGGGAAATAAGCGAGGGTGTCCCCTGAGCAAGTGGATGGGCCTTGGCTCCCACTCACTTAGCTGTCCGGAAGAGAGAACAACAGGAGTGTGTAGCATGCAAGCTCTGGTTAAAACAGGCAGAAAAGCAGGAGGCACAAGGTTTTTTGTGGCAGCCATGGAGCGTTGACCAACTGGAGCCAGGATGTGGTGAAGGCATCTGTGATGGCCTGGGATTCGGACTCGGAGGCTGAACCTGAGGAATCCCAGCCTGCACAGGATTCCCCGCCTCCAGAACCAGCTGAGCCAGGGCTGGGGCTTGAGCCTGAAGGGTCCTCACCTGTGCTGGATCCTCAGGTGCAGGCACCAGCTGAGTCTGCTCTGGCTCCTGAGCTGATGGAGGACCCATTGCCTGCAGGTGCTCCACTCTCAGCCCCGTCAGAGGAAGCTGAGGTTGCCTCTGGGTCCGGTAACCCTCCAGCCACTCCTGAGCTACAGTGGCTCAGGGCAGAGAGGCAGAGGGAACTAAGTTCCTGCAGGAGGAGTGCTCGCCTCCAGGCCAGGAGAGGCGAGTCACCTGTGGACTGGGGCCGCCCTATGCCTCCGGGCAGATAAAAGCCAGCCAGCCTCAGTCCCAAGTTGGTATCCAGTTCCTGCCTGCACCCAGTCCTGCCGGAGCTCCTGACCTCACCCGACTCCCTGCCTTGGACCCAGCTTCAGCTTTGACGGACTGCCTCCATACTGCACCCTCGACCTCAGACTGGACTCGGACCCCACCTTACGGTTAACCCACGGGACCAGCACAACATCACTTGAAAGGATGCAGGAATATGCAGTTGTCCCATACGGGGATCGAACCTGCAACCTTGGCATGACCAGCACCAAGCTCTAACCAATTCAGCTCCTTGAGAACCTGTGCAACTTTAGATCCGACAACAAACCCCAGCCAACAAAATCAGAACCGGTTGGATGTTGCTACGTACCTGGTATCCTATTGAGTGTCGTCCAGTATTGTTCATCTGGACTAAAGGTGTCCTGGGACCATTCTAGCAAATCGAGGGCCCGTTCATCGGAGAAAATAAACTCCACAAAGGGCCTTGTTAGGGCAACGTATGAAGAGCCACGGTAAAGAGTCAGATTGTGGGGCACTTCTGATTTCAAATACATGGTGCTTAGCATTTGAATTGGATATTCTCCGTCGTGATCTCCAAGACATGGTTTGAAAGAATATTTGGTCCTCAGGGTATAAGGATCTACAAGAGGAACGCCAGGTGTGATGTTTTTCCCATTAAACTTTTTCAGCTTCCGGACAATTTCCTTGTTGGTTTTCAAGGGGAAGTCTTGGCCGCAGAGGTTGAGGAGGTACTTCCACTGAACCGTGGACCTCAGGAGGTCCTTCATGCAGTTCAGGTCAGCCTGGAGCCTGGTTATCCCCGTGTAAATGACCACCTCCGCTTTGGACACGAGGAAGGCGTTGGGAAAGCAATCGACCAGCTTCTTCACATCTTGCTGGTACCCGTCAGGTGCCTTCTTATCCACATGGATGCAGTAAATGTTGTGGGGCACGTAAATGGCTCGGAAGACTCGTTCAAAGGTACCAAATTCTTTGTGGATGGTGATGGCGTACGCTATGGGGAAGCCGGCTTCCTCCGCAGACAGGGTTTTCGTGAGGTAGTGACTGCTGGCCACGTAATCTTTGCAGGAAGACGAATTCCCGAAAGAGGTGCGGAAGTGTTTCCCCCAGATAAACGCTCTGTCCTGCTCTGCCAGAGACCTGCAATGATCCTGGAGGAAATCACCTTCCCGAGATTTCTGCGTCTGCCGCCGCTGTTGTTTAGAGAGAAGGAGACGCTGGCGATCCAGAACAAGCAGAACTGCCAAGCCGCTCAGGGAAAGAAGTGCAGAGATGCAACGAGCCTTCCAAGAGAGCATTGTCTCTCAGGAAATTAATGCTGCTTCTGTCACAGCGAACGCCAGTGGGAAGGTGCTCCCCTCAGAGTTGTTAATTTGGCAATGTGCTTCTGCTGCCCTGCATCGTTTTGTTTCTGTCCACCGCCCCAAGATGGCAGGGTAGCTTTCGGCTCAGCTGGCTGCTAAGCAAGCGGCTCTACTTGCCTATCCGCAGGGATCCGAGCCGAACACACCATTGATCCGAGCTGAGCACACCATCGGCCACAAAGGCTGGAGGGAGAGACTGGGATCCTCCTCAGTTCTTCCTCCAAAATTCAGTGGCTACACCTCACCCATGAAATGGCACTGTGTTCCTGAGTTACGGGACAAAAAGGAACACAAACCAATATGAAGTCTTGATAATGTGAGACTCCAGTAGGAAGGAGATGGGGTGGGTCAGAGAATAGCATGGAGAAGCAATGGGGTTCCTCTGAAGCAAGGGGGTTGGAAGAAAAGCTTCTGGAGCAATTCCTTACTTCATTTGGGGGGGGGGCAGAGAGAAAATACTCCTGTGTCAGGAAAAAAAAGTAGAATTTGCATGTTAGAACAAAAATTGGCAAAGCAAGGATGGGTGCTGTGTCTTAAAATACTTTGGTGCTGACCTTTAAAGCCCTAAACGGCCTCAGTCCTGTATACCTGAAGGAGCATCTCCACCCCCATCGTTCAGCCTGGACACTGAGATCCAGCGCCGAGGGCCTTCTGGCGGTTCCCTCATTGCGAGAAGCCAAGTTACAGGGAACCAGGCAGAGGGCCTTCTCGGTAGTGGCGCCCGCCCTGTGGAACGCCCTCCCTTCAGATGTGTAGGAAATAAGCAGCTATCTTCTCTTTAAAAGACATCTGAAGGCAGCCCTGTTTAAGGAAGTTTTTAATATTTAATGCTGTATTGTTTTTAACACTCCTTTGGGAGCCGCCCAGAGTGGCTGGGGAAACTCCTGGCTCAGAAATGGAAACTGCAGGAACTTCCAACATTGGAAGAACGGAGGAGTAAGATGGTGGAATATGTAGAGTTAGCAAAGCTGACGGGGAAGATCCAGAATCAGCACGACAAACTGTTTCAAAAGGACTGGAGCAAATTTATATTATATATGAAAGAACACTGCAAACATCTGAAAACGTTTGTAGGTTTGAGTTGAAATGTTTCGTAATGAGAATATAAGGAACTGACTTAATTTAATAAGGGGAAATATAAAAATAAGAGAGAAAGTAAAAAAAGTGGTGATAGAAATGCTAAGGAAAAAGTAATTATGTATGGAAGTCAGAAAGAGGGGCGGGGGGAGGTCGATGCTCTGCCAGAGCAATGCTTAGACTTATTGAATTATGTGTTGAAACTGTGATTATGATAAAACTGAAAATGTAATAAAAATTATTATTTTTTAAAAAATGAAAAGGATAACTTATCAATGTTCCACATCAATTCTAAGTTCCTTTGGGCTTCAGAAAATAAAATAAAATAAAATAAAATAATACTCCAGTGAGATGTGGAAAGATACAACACAGGACAGGGAGGGTCACCTCAGGCTGGAGTTGGGGGGGGGGGGTAATGCAACCGTTAAGGCCTCTGTATCTTCCTCCCCAAGCCTTGCCCTCTTCTCAGGGCCACATCTGTCACTGGCGCCTACCCTGAGCTCACCCCCCCCCCGTGAAACGTATGTTTTGAACTGTGATCCTGTTTTTTACTTGCTTTTCACGGAGAAATGGGGAGGAGGGGATACCTCTGCCTTTTTCAGGGCTGCACGGCTTAATGTGCACAGGGGAAGATTTGCATCCATTGCTCTGCCCTTAATAAATCCATCCACATGGGACCACATATCCACCCCTCTCCTGCAACAGCAGCAGCCGCCAAGACCTCACTGGAAGGCCGCACACAAGGAAATGCAGTTTGGTGGGCTGAAGAAGGTTATCACTGGTCCAGGAGAAGAACTTTTAAAGAAGAGAGGGGAAGGGGGAGCTTGCATTTCGGCAAAACGAAACTGGTTCTCTCACTTGGGTGTCTGCAGGGGGGGGGGGGGGCGGAACCAGCCCAAGTGTAGCTGGAAAAGGTTTTTGCATGTTCAAAGGATCCCAGGACTATGCTGGGGATGATCTTAGGGGGCAGGCAAAAAAGACATTTCTTACACACTAACATAGACCTATGTCCTCTCCCTCCCCCCCCACCCCGAATTTGCTGCTGCAGGGAAACTGGGCAGTTCTAGCGCATACACAAACAGCAAGGGATTCTCAAAAGAGACGTTGGAGGCTATTCCCAGCAGGGAAACTGGCTGAAAATTCTTCTGGACTCCGTTCGAGGAGCTGTCTTGGTTGTAGGACACGTTAAATAAGTTGGAGTTCTTGTTCTTAAATATACCAAGAAAAAAGCACGCCAAGAACTCAGGCCAATGTAAGTTTCAATAGTGGGAGTGGTCCCTACTGGCAAATCAAGAGTCAATAGTAACAAAAACTAATCCATTCAAAAGTATGTATTCTGACAAGGATTACAAACTCAAATAGAGATTACAAACTCTAACAGAGATTACAAACTCAAACTCATAAAAATATGTAAAACACAATAATTCATTACAGAATTAGAGATAAGAGTTTATGAGTAGAGATAAATTCATGTTAGTCCAGATTCGTTGTGGAGGTCTTAGTTTCAATCATTGAGCAGAAGTCAGAAGTCAATTATGGATTAGAAACCAGGACAGAGTTCTTGGTGTGCTTTTTTTCTTAGTTGTAAGACACGCCTTGCCCCGAGGCTTACAATAGAAAAGACATGGTGACACACAGGGGGGAGAAGCAAGCTAAGGCATCATTTCATAAAGTTCGGGTGGGAGCATCATATATATACCGTATTTTTCCGTCTATAACACGCCCCCGTGTATTTGGGGGGACTCAAAATTAAGAAAAATTAAGAAAATAGGGGGAGATTGCCCCCGCGTATAAGACTACCCCCCCTTAACATTATTTTTTAGTTTTTAAAAAATACCCTAGTCTTATACATGGAAAAGTACGGTATATGCATACTCAAAAGGGTAAGTCGATTACAAAGTGGAATGGGAAATGGAAACCAAAAAAAGGGTGGAGGGAAGTCAAGGGATTCAGAGAATCCTAAATGCAAGGTGATTGGTATGTTTTAATTAGAATTTATGTAAAATTTGCATATATATATATATATATATATATATATATATATATATATATATATTGCCCCTTGGGTCTGCTTGCCTGTAGCCATGTTAACATGTAAATTTTTCCCACTGACCCAGGATTTAAAGGAGACAGTCCAGGAGCTGGGAAAAGGAGGAATGTGTGTGTGTGTGTGTGTGTATATATATATATGTGTGTGTGTGTGTGTGTGTGTTAGCCCTGGGGCAACAGGGACAGACCAGAATTGGGCACCAGATAACATAGATTTGGCCAATACTAATGCCATCTTCAGGGACGCGGGTGGCGCTGTGGGTAAAAGCCTCAGCGCCTAGGGCTTGCCGATCGAAAGGTCAGTGGTTCGAATCCCCGCGGCGGGGTGCACTCCCATTGCTCGGTCCCAGCGCCTGCCAACCTAGCAGTTTGAAAGCACCCCCGGGTGCAAGTAGATAAATAGGGACCGCTTACTAGCGGGAAGGTAAACGGCGTTTCCGTGTGCGGCTCTGGCTCGCCAGAGCAGCAATGTCACGCTGGCCACGTGACCCGGAAGTGTCTCCAGACAGCGCTGGCCCCCGGCCTCTTGAGTGAGATGGGCGCACAACCCTAGAGTCTGTCAAGACTGGCCCGTACGGGCAGGGGTACCTTTACCTTTTAATGCCATCTTCCCTCGCATGTTG
This sequence comes from Podarcis muralis, assembly GCF_964188315.1. Classification (NCBI taxonomy): domain Eukaryota; kingdom Metazoa; phylum Chordata; class Lepidosauria; order Squamata; family Lacertidae; genus Podarcis; species Podarcis muralis. Next base: position 68,479,873 of record NC_135662.1, on the reverse strand, counting down.
CAACAGCACAAGTGATTATGTTTGCACTTTAATGAGCAATTACGTAATTCCTACTTCTTGGACCAAGACATGAAACTGAAAGAGGTCTTGGGCCGGCAGCAGCAGCAGTTGTGTCCTAAATGCTGCAAGTTCAGCACACTCGAATCCTGCATCAGTTTGCAGCAAATAATAAACCACGTGATTTGAGCACCCCTCAGATAACAGGCGTTATCTCGGCAGTGGCGCCCTCCCTGTGGAAGGCCTCCCGTCAGATGTCCAGGAGGTAGAGAATTGCACAACTTTTAGAAAGGCAGCCCTGTTCCAAGTTTTGAATGTCTGACATTTTATTATTTTTAATATTTTGCTGCAGGCCGCCCTAAGCGGGGGAAGAAGAAGAAGAAATTTACTCACTTGCACAAGCCTCAGGGTCTGGATTCTCGCTTGAAAGGCAATAAACACAGAACCAAACAGGGAGCAGACGCCCAAGAATACCAGGGCGGAGTCTTTAGGCTTGCAAGCCAAAGCAGTGCAGAATTTAACCCCTTTCATCTTTCCATTGCTACAAATCAGCACAGCGGTTGGCCCTGGGCACAGTGCAGGCTGCAGAAAACCAGTATTGGGAGGGGATAGGTCGCGCCAATATTGATCAGGTTTGAGCTGGGGCACTGAGGAAGGAGTTCAAGCAGAAGTATACAAATCACACCCTTCCCATGTGTTACAAAAACCAAACACCGCAGCAGTTTGCACGTTAACTTGGCCGAGTCCTGCTTTTTGCCTCAGGGAGCACTGTGCATGATATGCCAGCATCTATCATGCATTAATAATCTGTACACGCCGCAGCTTTGAGTCAGACCTTGGTGCTTCAATAATTTAAGCGAGTTTCATTCGGCCTGTTTGTGAACCCCTGGTGATGTTTCCTGATGCTTCTTCGCTGCTATTGATTTTGCCATGCCCGGAATATGTATCTGGGCATTCTCTTAGATGAGCCAAAAACCGGCCGACTTTGAAGAAGTACCTTAAATACCTCCCGGTTTAATTACACGGCAAGAGGAAATGTTTTCTAGAGGAAATGAATGAGGCAAGACTTGGAATAATGAAGATGTTTCGGTCTGCTCGCAAGCAAATGGTTTCTTAGCTTGTTCTCAAAAAACAACAACTCACAATATTTCTAAAGGTCAGTTTTCCTCACTGTGCAACCAGGACTGAGCTTCCCTCCAGCCACCTCCAAGCATACAAAAAGCTATTTAATATGAAAGTCATACAGCAGATGTTAATATTACACAGTTTGAAGCGACTGGAAGCATAAGAACTGACTCCTTTTGGAAGAAATAATTGTCCAAGCCCATGAAAATATTATTCAAAGTTTACTTGCAGAACTCTTCAGAAAGAAAACAGGAACATCAAATGAGACATTCCAATAATGTCCATGCAATATCTTCTGCTGTCCAGCACAGGTTCAGCATCTTAGAAAATATTAAATAATCCAAACAGACCTTCTCTACATTGCTTGATCCCACACTACTTCCAAGGGTGACAAGCAAATTAGTCCTAAGACTTTAGAAAACCTGGGTGTTTATTCCCCCCACCCTAACTAAATGCAAACAGTATTACTTAAACTGGTTATAAATCTAAACATCAAGTTTCTCTTGTTGAAGGTTTGCATTTGAAAGGAAAAAGGAACGCCTGGATAAATAGGGTCAGCAGAAACTCGTTTTGTTTTGGTTTTAAAAGGATATATAAAGCATGTGCATTATAGTATCTCAGAATGATGTGCAGAAAACCAAAAATAAGTATAAAACTTATGCAGTGAATATAACTGCTCTACACTAGAAGATAAGGCTGCCATACCTGGGATTTCAAAGGAGGGATTTCAAGCTTTTGGTTAGGCAATTGTGGCAGTAATTTCAGTTACGGCACTTAGGGTTTGCCACACGTCCAGATTTTCCCCAGACGTTACCAGGATCCAGGGGGGATTTCCGAAAGTTGGTGCTTTATCCTGGATCTTAAGCAAGGCAATCAAAAATTTGTGGGGGTGGCGTTTTGGTTTGTTTTAAAAGCTCCACAACTTTGGGGTTTAAACCATGAGAGTAGCATGTATGTTGTGTTGTGCTGCAGTTTAGGTAAAGGTAAAGGACCCCTGACAGTTAAGTCCAGTCGCGGACGACTCTGCGGTTGCAGCGCTCATCTCGCTTTCCAGGCCGAGGGAGCCGGCGTTTGTCCGCTGACAGTTTTTCCAGGTCATGTGGCCAGCATGACTAAGCCGCTTCTGGCGCAATGGAACACCAAAACCAGAGCAGTGCATGGAAATGTTGTTTACCTTCCTGCTGGAGCGGTACCTATTTATCTACTTGCACTGACATGCTTTCGAACTGCTAGGTTGGCAGGAGCTGGGACCGAGCAACGGGAGCTCATCCCGTTGCGGGTATTCGAACCACCAACCTTCTGATTGGCAAGCCCAAGAGGCTCAGTGGTTTAGACCACAGCGCCACCTGCATCCCATCTGCAACAGTTTAATCTATGTAAAATATACTAGCATTTACTTTTTGAAATGGGGAAACCCTCCTAGAAGATGATCAGTAGAGAATATTTAAGAATTTCATGCAGAAAATACTTGGGCTTGTCGGAGCATGTTCTGCCTTATCTTCTTGTAAAAGGAAGAGTCCTGAAACAATTCACATATGCTGCAAACATCTAACTACCTGAGTCCTGCTAATGAATCATACTCCATTGTACAAAAGGAGGTCATATACAAGACAATATAGGGAGGTAGATGTTCCTGGGTGACAGCAAACAGAAGGGCAGTTTGATTTTTGTGTTTTGTAGTAACTACACTAGTGGCCAAAATTGTGGAAATCTTTTATTTGGCTATAACTTTTGATAGAATACAGATAACAGAACAAACTTTGTTGCATTACATTCTTCATTAAATTATTTTTCCATTGATATATAATGTTATGGTATTACTCCTCCAAAAAATGGTGTTATGAGCCATCAAACCTCAGAAATACACTTTTTCCAAAAGGTTTCCACAATTTTGGCCACGAGTGTTGTAAGGTAAAATGTTTGGGAGGCCTCATGTCAGCCAATGTATTATTGTTTTCATTCTGTTATTATGGTCTGTATTCTTGTGTTTTTATACCCACGCACTCACCTATGCCGGCTGCCACCTGAAGGCACACCTGTGGACCCATACAGGGTGAAAAAGAAGTCAAAATTAGAAATTATAAAACATCTCACTGACTGGGACAATTCTACCTGCTGCACTGAGTGAAGAAGAAGCACATTCCCAGGGAGAGGATCTCATCTGGCACGCAGCTGGCGCTCATGACTTTATGGAATTGTATCATTTTTAAAAAATGGATCTGTTGTCGTTCGTTTTATTTATATGCTTCTGTGTTCGATATCATAGCGATTGCAATGCTTGTTGTTATCTCATGCTACTGCGATTATTGCGAGTTGCTTTGAGCTCAACATTTGTTGTCGTTAAAACAGGATGCAAATATTAAATCGGATCCGAATCACAGGAAATTGTGCCGAATCTTGATCCTCATGGCGTTGAATCTGTGTTGCTGGAAGAACCGCAGTCAAAACGTTTCACCTAAAAGTAGGCCTCACCTGTTGGCCCCGTATTCTTTGGCCTTGGGTCCCCAAATGTTGTAGGGTTACCGCCTCCCATCATCCAAAGCCAGTTTAACCAACAATCAGAGATAACTACAGTCATCGTCCAACGGTGGTAGGAGACCTAAGGTTGAAGAACTCTGTCCCAGCCAACACCGTCAAAATTAGCAGTGAGGAGTGCATACAAATGTAATGGTATACATTTGCCAACCTAACAGCAGGCAAATTAAAAGAGATTACAGCGTGGCAATTGGGGTTTTTTATATGTCAAGCCACAGCAGCATGTGTATGTAAAATTGCCACTTGGAAATTACCAGTTCTTGAAAGGCATTTTGGATGGAACTTTTTGTCATTTTGTGGGGTTTTTAGTACAATGTTAAGGGCAATTTAACTGCTGGGTGCTGTTTTTCAGCTTTATAACAATCATCTGAACTTTTATCTCTGATATGTAATTATTCTACTAGAGCACAAATGGAAGAAATACATTTGCAATTCTGACAAAATCTTTCAGGCCGGGTAGTCTTCCTTTGTCTATGATATGCACTCATACATTCATATGAGACACTTCAAAGCTGCTCTTTATATCATTAGTTAGTGTTCTTAATGCAGAAGGTGATTCCATTTTCCACTCCAACAAATGCAGACCTAACATTCAGGATTTGACTTGCATCGGCCTCAAAGCAGCAAGCTTGACAGCACATTAAAGGGCAGCAAGCCGTCAATTACTTAATAAATTAATATATTTTTTTACTATGAGGAGAGCCCGTCGTGTGGATTTCATGCCTCAGTTGCCAAAATGCCCTTGACTTTGCCCAGTTAAAATCCCGTAACAGAAGTTGGTGATAATAATAATAATAGATTCTGAAATGCCATGCTCCAAAAACTACAGTGTAGAAATAAACAACCCCTTCATAACTTTTTCCCAGCATGTACAGCATGTTCTCTCTTCACACATGCACACACACACACAGTGAAAAACATGCTGACCAGATTCGTTCCTAATGTATTATAGCCTTTTGCTACATGAAAACGATAATGTAAGCTATTTTGGAAGAGCTGAAATGTACTTTCTCGTTCAGCTTCGGTACAAATGGGTCACGGTGCTCTCACACTTAGCCCTTCTATTTTTCAGCACTGGGTACATTTTCAGAAATGTACACCTCCACACCACAAACACAACAAGGCTACCAGAAAACAGCAAAATCTTGCCAATCTTTATTTCGGACGTATCATTAAAAGAAATCTCATTATACTCCTTTGTGATACCATAGAATCATAGAATAGAATCATAGAGTTGGAATAGACCACAAGGGCCATCGAGTCAAACCCCCTGCCAAGCAGGAAACACCATCAGAGCACTCCTGACATATGGTTGTCAAGCGTTTGCTTAAAGACCTCCAAAGAAGGATACTCCACCACACTCCTTGGCAGCAAATTCCACTGTCGAACAGCTCTTACTGTCAGGAAGTTCTTCCTAATGTTTCGGTGGAATCTTCTTTCTTGTAGTTTGGATCCATTGCTCCATGTCCGCTTCTCTGGAGCAGCAGAAAACAACCTTTCTCCCTCCTCTATATGACATCCTTTTATATATTTGAACATGGCTATCATATCACCCCTTAACCTCCTCTTCTCCAGGCTAAACATGCCCAGCTCCCTTAGCCGTTCCTCATAAGGCATCGTTTCCAGGCCTTTGACCATTTTGGTTGCCCTCCTCTGGACACGTTCCAGTTTGTCAGTGTGCTTCTTGAACTGTGGTGCCCAGAACTGGACACAGTACTCCAGGTGAGGTCTGACCAGAGCAGAATACAGTGGCACTATTACTTCCCTTGATCTAGATGCTATACTCCTATTGATGCAGCCCAGAATTACTGGTAACTGGTAATGGTAACAGTAATTACCATTACTGTTAATTTTAAAATATTGATTGCTTTTCGGTGTGGCTGTTAGGAATTTCTGATCAGATCTCCGCATTTCCAGTATATGGACTGGTTCTACAACGGAGCTTTCCAGACTTCTGGTGTGGGTGACACACATTGTAGACATGCGTCATTTCACGACACGGAAATTCAGGTTTACTAGCAAACTGGAGGTTAAGCTAAACTAAACCCAGGAGGAACGCAGGGAGCGTTTGGACGGCACAGCTACCCATTGCAGCCAGCACGCTGATGTGTCGCAACACACAATTTAGAAAGCTCTGTTCTACAGCAACCAACCTTTTTTTATGATTTTCAATTTTATACATTTCAATAATTTTACAACCATTTTAACATTTTGAAACTCGACTTCCTTCCCCCACTTTCTGCAGTTCCTTAATTTTTTTAATATATTTTCTGCATATTCCAAATTAACTTAATTTACTCATTTATTCATCTACTTTAAATATATACTCTTAAGAAACTGCAGGTTATTACAATAATCCTGCTGATGCTTTTATCTGTTTACAGTTGATTTGTAAATATTCAATAAACCATTTCCATTCTTTTATAAAAAGTATCTTGATTTCTTATGTGGTGGCCTTGTAGTAAGGTTAAAGCTTACTGGGAAATGATATATAATGTATTGAAAAAGATATTTAAAATAACATTTGTTTAAAAAAACAACAGAAGCTTTCCTTTTGGGAGATAAGGTTTAATGTATAATGTTTGTTTAAAAACAAACAAACAGAAGCTCTTCTTTTGGGAACGATAGGGACAGAACTACCCAAACTATACAGAATTTTTTTCATGTATGCAACTAGAGTGGCAAGAATGTTACTTGCCCAAAAATGGAAAGAAGAAGAAGTCCCAGCAAAAGAGGAATGGATACAAAAACTCATGGAATATGCAGAAATGGCGAAACTTACTGGAAGAATAAGAAACTGAGATAACAAACTTTTAATACAAGAATGGAAATGGTTTATTGAAAATTTACAGATAAATTGCAAGTAGATAAAAACTGGCAGAATTATTGTAACAACTTGCAGTTTCTTAAGAGTATATATTTAAAGTAGATAATTAAATGAGCAAATTAAATGATTTTGGTTATGCAGAAGATATTTAAAAATAAATTTAAGGATCTGCAGAAAGAGGGGGAAGGAAGTCACACTTTGAAATGTTAAAATGATTGTAAAATTAATAAAATGTATAAATTCGAAAAGTATAAACAAAAGCTTTAAAAAGTGTGATTGGAACATGTTGTGCATGTCTGGACTCCAGCTCAGGCGACAGATTTTGATGACTGCTCTTCTGCAGAGCAGTTTTCAAAGGCAGCTAAGGGGGGAGAGTAACTTTATATAACTGTTTCTCCCCCTCTTCAAACTACATAATAGAGTTTTCCACTCTCTCCGTGCTCTGTCTCCAGAGAGAGATAGCACACCTTTTTCACAAACTACAGCTAGTTAGCTACAACAAATGACATCTTTGAAACTGCATTTATGTTCTGAGCTCCTCCTGGGTTTATTCTGGCTTCTCTTGGATTAGAGAGACCGAGAGCTTTTAAGAGAATAAATGTGCTGTTCTTGATGCCCGCTCTAGCACATTAAGCCACAAAGCCATTCTTTCTCCCTTGGAGTGTTAGATCATAATGGTCTGGGATGGCACCTTCCGCTTGGTGAGGTTAGAACGAGAAAATGGTTTCTTTCGAGTTTTTCTGTGAACTTTTCTTCTGCCACGGAAAGGAAATGCTGAAATAATATTATATGCCTCCTCTAAAGAGAGAGAGAGAGACTTCTTGATAAAGAGGAGACTGAAAGGAAGCATGATAGCCATCTTCAAATATCTCAAGGGCTATCAAACAGAAGATGCTTGTTTTCTCCTGGTCTGGAGGGTAGGACTCAAACCAAATGCTTCAAGTTACAAGAAAGGAGATTCCGACTAAGGAAGAAGAACTTTCTGACAGTAAGAACTAGTTGTTTGACAGTGGATCAGTCTCCCTCAGGAGGTTGTGGACTCTCCTTCCTTGGAGGTTTTTAAATAGAGGTTGGATGGCCGTCTGTCATGGATGCTTTAGCCAAGATTCCTGCACTGCAGAGGGTTGGACTGGATGACCCATGAGGTCGCTTCCAACACAACGATTCTGTGATTAATCGGGTCCTCCATTAAAGAGGGCACATATTGCGGTGTTGTGGGTGGGTACAATTGGTCAGCCACAACACTCAATTGGTAGGTCCCTCAAAGTTCAATCTGGCCAATGGGATGCAGTCCAAATGGTTCGAGGGACCTATTTATGCCCATGCACGTGACCCAGAGCTTCCTCTTTCGGCGCATGCATTTGGAACACCCATCCACCTCGCCCTACATTTAGGGCTTGTTGCGCTTGACCTTGCTATGCCGTCGTGTGTCGCCTGTCTTTGGGACAGGGGCATGGCAGGAATTTTCCCCACTTGGCTGATTGACTGTTGCCATTTGGGTTTCACCTGCCGCGTAGCAAATCATCACAACTTGTAAGGTTGTGGATAGGCTCTGGTTCAGGTGATTGGGATGGGAGAACGCTCTCGCCATCCCTATGTGATGGGTATTCCGTTAAAGGAATCCAGGGACTTGATGGTTTGGTCAACCCCTGTGAGGGGGTTGTGCCCATGCCTGAGTCCAGGGGGACATTTGGGTGGTGGAGATAGCCTGTTCCCGGCTTTCCGCTTATCCAGGTGTTCACCCTAGGCTGACCTATGCTGGAACCCTGGGTCAGCGCTACCTGCATGGCAGGGAGCTAGTCGAACCAGAGCCTATGCAACCAGTCAGTTTCTATAATCAATAAAGTTGTGGCCTAAATTCTGCCAAAAACCAAACCAAAAATTTGAGTTAAGTGTGAATTTATTTAGGGGGGAGGTTTCTGAGTCTGAACACGCAAAATCTGACATCAGGAATCTCAAGACAGAGAAGCCAGTAGGAGAACACTTCAGTCTCCCAGGACATTCAATACAAGATCTCAAAGCAGCTGTCTTATTACAAAAGAATTTCAGAAACAGACTTGAAAGAGAAGTTGCTGAATTACAGTACAATTTATCACTAAACTGAAAACTATGGAGAGACCTGGTCTGAATATTGGATTCCTGTTTCATTACATATGCTAATCATCTGCACACTATCCCTTGCTTTTTCTTGTAGGACTAATTGCAGTCGTTAACAGTTGTCAGCAGGTTTACCATACCCATTGAGTCAATCACCCATCTCCTACTACCCTCCTGAGAAAAACCCCACCCTCCCACTATATATAAGGGTCTGGTGACTTCTGCTTCAGTGTATCTGAAGAAGTGTGCATGCACACACAAGTTTATACAAGAACAAACTTAGTTGGTCTCTAAGGTGCTACTGGACATTTTTAATATTTTTTTATATATTTCGACTTTGTCAGACCAACACGGCTACCTACCTGAATCTCTAATTCTGTTATTAAGGGACATTCGCCCAATACATTCAACAAGGGTACAATGCCTGTCCATTCGACAGTTGAGATGTACAAGTCAACAAGTGTCGTGCCCCTTTCACACAAGCACCTACACATGCATAGAGACATTCTTGTACCTACATTCAATGTAATGTGTGTAGAAACCTTTAGTCATCTGATTTGTGTAGAAAAGAGGGGAAGCGGTGGCATTTGCAGACTCGTTTAAAGTCAACGAAACAGCAGAGGAAGACAAATGATATTTGATACTGCACGGAAAACTAGAAAGGGAACATGGATACTTCAGGATAAACGAAGGGGCTTCTCCTTGGACTAGAGATTTATTCTCCGTCTTTACAATGCCCTAAAAAGGTAAAGGTAAAGGACCCCTGACGGTTAAGTCCAGTCACAGATGGACTCCAAGATGGCGGCGCGCATAGACGCTGCGGCTTAGTGCTCTCCCTTAGCGTTTTGTTTTGTTTTTATTATTTTTACTTGGTCTGAGTATGTCTGGCCGGGCAAGAAAGATTTACAGCAGGCAGGAACTTCTGAAGGTCGGGTTACAGTGTGAACAAGCTGTAAGAGCTGATTATTTTCGCCCAGATAACGTTCCTGTGGGAGTAGCCAGGTAAAGTCCAACTGGCAGTTAAAGTCCAACTGGCAGTTCAGCTGCTGTAGGGCGCTGGCTTTGGGATGCCATTTGTCTACACGGGATTTGCACCTTCCTGATTGTGAAGAGGACCGAAAATTAATTCAGCCTTGAACAAGCAGATAAGGAAAGGAGTGGTTTAATGGGAATCCAATAGCCAGTAACCGGATACAAGATATACAAGATGGCAGCGCGCATAGACGCTGCGGCTTAGTGCTCTCCCTCAGCGTTTTGTTTTGTTTTTATTATTTTTACTTGGTCTGAGTATGTCTGGCCGGGCAAGAAAGATTTACAGCAGGCAGGAACTTCTGAAGGTCGGGTTACAGTGTGAACAAGCTGTAAGAGCTGATTATTTTCGCCCAGATAACGTTCCTGTGGGAGTAGCCAGGCCACCGGGCTCTCCATGGATTACTATGCCTCCAGGGAGGAGGCGAAGGCGGCGTAGAGACAGGAGGCAAAGGCGGGGTTGTCGGGCTGGCGTCCTGGTAAGATTGCAGAGGAGTCCATCTAAACCACCGCTCCCTAGCATATTTCTTGCTAATGTGAGATCTCTTGCCAACAAGATGGATGAATTGAGGCTGCAGGCAGCAAAGAACAGCCTTGTAAAAGATTGCTGCGTTTTATTTGTCATTGAGACATGGCTTCAACCGTCCATACCAGACACAGCTATTCAGTTGGAAGGCTGTGCGGTACATCGTCATGACCGAGGCATGGACTTCGGAAAAACCAAAGGAGGGGGGCTGTGTGTATATGTGAACAAATGCTGGTCCAATAATTCGAAGACTGTGGGCAGTCACTGTTCACCGGATTTGGAATATGTGGCTGTTAAATGTAGACCAGCCTATCTCCCTAGGGAGTTCACAGCTGTTATGTTAACTGGTGTGTACGTGCCACCAGATGCCAATGCCAACTTGGCTTTGGGATGCCTGCAGAGCCTTATCAGCAGCCAGCAAGACAAGTATCCTGAAGCTGTGCACATCATTGCGGGAGACTTCAACCATGTTGAACTTAAAACAGTGCTCCCAACGCTCTATCAGCATGTGAAATGTCCCACAAGAGGGGACAAGACACTGGATAAAGTTTATTCGAATGTAAATCACGGCTATAGGGCTTTACAGCTGCCACACTTGGGCCAGTCCGACCATATGTCTCTGTTCCTGGTACCAGCATATATCCCACTCAGGAAACGGGCTCCCACAATATTAAAATCTGTTAAAATCTGGCCTGAAGGTGCTATTCACCAGCTGAAGGACTGTTTTGAGAGAACCAATTGGGATATTTTCGATCGTTCAGACCTGGAGGAGCACACGGCGGCAGTTCTGTGCTATATCAATCACTGCACAGACACTGTCACAGTAAATAAATCCATCCGGTTTTACCCCAATCAGAAACCCTGGATGAATAGAGAGGTCCAGTGCCTGTTGCGGGAAAGGAACAGGGCTTTCAGGTCAGGCGAGGTGCAGCTTTACAGTGTGGCAAGAGCAAACTTGAAGAGGGGTATTCGACGGGCAAAATTGGATTATAGGCTGAGGATTGAGGATAATTTAAGGAGCAACAACACAAGACAGATGTGGCAGGGGATTCAGCATATTACCAACTACAAACCTAACCTTGGTGCTGTCGACGGTGACCCTTTGCTGGCGGAGGAGCTTAACCTCTTCTTTGCTCGCTTCGAGAAGGAGCCACCTGAGACGCCGGTATTACAGCCACCAGCCCATAGGGGCCCCTCATTCACGGTAGAGGAACATGAGGTGAGACAGGTATTGAGGATGGCGAATCCGAGGAAGGCGGCTGGACCTGATGGCATCACTGGAAAGGTGTTGAAGGGCTGTGCGGATCAGCTGGCGAGGGTCTTTACTAAGATCTTCAATAAGTCCTTACACCAGTCTATTGTCCCACCCTGCCTGAAGTCGTCAACTATTGTCCCTCTGCCTAAAAAATCCACAATCAGTAGTTTGAATGACTACAGACCAGTTGCACTGACTCCAATCATCATGAAGTGTTTTGAGAAACTGGTGCGCCGTCACATTATTTCCTGTCTTCCATCAACTTTTGACAACTACCAGTTTGCATACAGGGCAAATAGATCCACAGAAGACGCTATCACCACCACTCTCCATGCTGCTCTGTCCCATCTGGAGCAGCCGGGGAGTTATGTGAGGCTGCTGTTTGTGGATTTTAGCTATGCTTTTAACACTATCCTCCCCCATAGACTGGTGTCCAAGCTAGAGGCGATTGGACTCTCCAACTCCACCTGTCTCTGGGTTTTGGATTTTTTGTCAGAACGTTCTCAGAGGGTTAGAGTAGGGTCACATATGTCCACAGCCCTTAGCCTTAACACCGGCTCACCACAGGGTTGTGTGTTGAGTCCCCTGCTCTATGCTCTCTATACGTATGACTGTACAGCCATCTATTCCAGCAACAAAATCATCAAGTTTGCTGATGACACTACGGTGGTAGGGCTCATTTCAGGAGGGGATGAGTCCGCCTATCGGGACGAGGTGGAGCGGCTCTGTGTTTGGTGTGGAGAGAACAATCTGGCTCTTAATACGGCTAAGACCAAGGAATTGGTGGTGGATTACAGGGAAAAAAAGGCGGACATTCAGCCCTTGTATATCAACGGGGAACGGGTGGAGAGGGTGGCGGAATTCAGGTTTTTGGGAGTAACTATCGATCAGGGCATGACTTGGAGCGCAAATACCACTGCTCTGGTGAAGAAGGCCCAGCAGAGAATTTATTTCCTCAGACTTTTAAAGAAGAACAATCTGAGTGAGAGACTGCTGGTGTCCTTCTACCGAGGCTCCATAGAGAGCATTCTTACATACTGTATTTGTGCTTGGTTCTCCAGTTGTACAGCTAGGGAGAGGAAGGTGCTCCAGAAGGTCATAACCACAGCCCAAAGGATTATTGGTCATCCTCTCCCATCTTTGGAAGAACTGTACGGTTCCCGTTGTCTTAGGAAAGCAAATAACATCCTGCAGGATTCATCTCACCCAGGACACAGTCTGTTTGCACTACTGCCTTCTGGCAGGAGATATAGAAACATCAAGTCAAAGACAAATAGACTGAAAAACAGTTTCTATCCAAGAGCTGTGGCCTTTTTGAATGCTGTAACTCGATAGTGTGACCTGGGAGTTTGATGGGTGTTGGTGTGGGTGTGGCTGGAATGTGGTTGGTTTGGTTGTTGTTGTTGTTGTTTTGCTTTTGTTGTTTTTAAGGGATGGCATCCAATTTCGTTGCACTTGTGCAATGTTGCACTTGTGTAATGACAATAAAGAATCTATTCTATTCTATTCTATTCTATTCTATTCAGGATAAACGAAGGGGCTTCTCCTTGGACTAGAGATTTATTCTCCGTCTTTACAATGCCCTAAAAAGGTAAAGGTAAAGGACCCCTGACGGTTAAGTCCAGTCACAGATGACTCTGGGGTTGTGGCACTCATCTCGCTTTACAGGCTGAGGGAGCCGGCGTTTGTCCGCAGACAGTTTTTCTGGGTCATGTGGCCAGCATGACTAAGCTGCTTCTGGCGAAACCAGAGCAGCGCACGGAAATGCCGTTTACCTTCCTGCTGGAGCGGTACCTATTTATCTACTTGCACTTTTTGGTGTGCTTTTGAACTGCTAGGTTGGCAGGAGCTGGGACTGAGCAATGGGAGCTCACCCTGTCGTGTGGATTCGAACCGCCAAACTTCTGATCGGCAAGCCCAAGAGGCTCAGTGGTTTAGACCACAGCGCCACCCGCGTCCCTTTACAATGCCCTGCAGATAAGTAAAAGAGGAATGTTCAGATTCACTCCCTTGTGGATTCATTGAATACATGAGGGGGTAAATAAAATGCACCCACTGGCCAAGCCCACTGGCAGATGCAGTTTCAGTGAAGAATGGTACCTATGCTTCTGCATCTGGCATTCCCAACTTGGTGGATGCTCCCTAATGCAGAATCTGCAGCTGATGTGGCTGTTTGGGGAGGGTGGATTGGCATGGGGGGAGCCTAGCGAGTGGGTGCCTTCCTGCTGCCCCTTCTAGCATTCATTGAGCATGTGAGCAGGATTGTATGAGCACCCTGATGTCACGAGATGGCGGTGCTTACAATGAAGCCCCCGATTCTTGAGGATTTTGAAGCCACAGTGAACCTAATAGAGGGAAATGCCAAGATGAACTTAGATGATGATCCTGCCTTCTCCTCACTGTGCCAGCTGAGGGAATCTAGGTAGATCTGCATCTTTTTCCTTTTGCAGAACGTCAGTGTTCTTTTTAAGAGCAGAATATAACTAGGGTGGGACGCGGGTGGTGCTGTGGATTAAACCACAGAGACTAGGACTTGCCAATCGGAAGGTTGGCAGTGCGAATCCCTGCGACGGGGTGAGCTCCCGTTGCTCTGTCCCAGCTCCTGCCAACCTAGCAGTTTGAAAGCACGTCAAAGTGCAAGTAGATAAATAGGCGGGAAGGTAAACGGCGTTTCCGTGCGCTGCTCTGGTTCGCCAGAAGCGGCTTAGTCATGCTGGCCACATGACCCGGAAGCTGTACGCCGGCTCCCTCGGCCAATAAAGCGAGATGAGCGCCGTAACCCCAGAGTCAGCCACGACTGGACCTAATGGTCAGGGGTCCCTTTACCTTTACTATAACTAGGGTTGCCATATTTCAAGAAGTGAAAAGCTGGTGAGCTTTTTTTGATAAAGCGGTTGAGCTTCTCTTTTTGGGGGCCGAAGTTGTTGAGCTATTTCTCATTGCAGAATGCTGATGTTCTTTTTTTAGAGCTGAATATAACAAGGTTGTCATATTTCAAAAAGTGAAAATCCGGACAGAAAAGTTGTTGAGCTACTTTTAGTTTTGATCAGAGGTGTTCAGCTTTTTCTGAGCTTTTTTCTGAGCAAAACCGACACTGCTGACATAGGCTGCCATACATCTGGATTCTCCCAGACATTTCGCCAATTTCCGCCCAGACACTGCTTGCGGCTACAGTATTCTGCATATATTCAGGAAATTCTGAACGTATGGCAACCCTAAATAGTCTATGTAATAACATTCAGCTGCTTTTGCTGGGCTATTTTTATTGGGGGTTTTTAAGCCACCTGTTCTAAATCTTTCATCTGATGCCAAGACGAGGCTATTGATTTTGGAACTCTAATGGATTTTAGTTTATTTTCCCTAAACTATTAGTGATGTTTTGTTCAGGAGTTATTATTGGCTTGAGTGGGAAACTGCTGGTAGCATTTTTACAAATCCAACAGGCATGCTGAGCACATTCTGAAGTGAGTTAGAAAAGCCAGCTGAAGCACTGATAACTCTGGTATATATTTAGCTTCCTGCCAAGCCTGTTAGGAAATTAATAGGTTGGAAGGGTAAATTGCCATGGTCAAGCATGATGACTAATAATCCAATTATTATTTCCTTTCTGGGTAGTTCTGGGTACAGCAACAGCAGTGAATTATTCTGAAGTTCTACTGAAAAGACAGCAGGTCAGGTCAGAAACAAAAATCTATACCGGTGTTCTGTCATGATGAGACATTTAAAGGTTCAACAGGAAGACTATAGCTACTTCCTCTCAGGATTTTTTAAGGGAAGGGCTAGCATTTGCAAATCAAGATGCAGAAAGGTATATTTTCTTTTCCCCTTCCCTTTTGGGAACACACACACACACACACGTTCTTATTTGCATTAACAATTACCTGTTTAAATCCTAACTGCTATTTTATTCATATGTTTTTCTTATGCTGGTCTGTGACTGTAATCAAGTTTATTCATTCAATGTACTGCAGTCACACAATCAATCAATCAATCAATCAATCAATCAATAGCTGAACTGGGTTCCACACAGTCACGAAAACAAAATAAAAGAGCCGCAAAAACAAAAACACAAACTAAATAGAAAAAACAGACAGACCTTAGCCTAACATTCAAAACAGAAGTGTGGCACTCAAAATAGAAGCGTGGCACTCAAAATGGAGCGCCTTCGGCTTCCAAAAGAAGTTCACAAACCGGAACACTTACTTCCAGGTTTGCAGTGTTTGGGTTCCAAGTTGTTTGAGAACCAAGGTGTTTGAGAACCAAGGTACCACTGTATTATGTTTTTATATAAGCTGGAAGCTGTCCAGAGTGGCTCGGGCAACCTAATAATAATAATAATAATAATAATAATAATAATAATAATAATAAATTTTATTTATATCCCACCCTCCCCAGCCGAAGCCGGGCTCAGGGCGGCTAACAACAATAAAACAGTACAAAAGTACAGCATAAACAACATTCTAAAATCATTCCTTATAAAAATTAATTAATTAATTAAGATGAGACATCTAGTCAGATGGATGGGGTATTATTATTATTATTATTATTATTATTATTAGCATTATCATGGAAGAGCACATGCCTACTTTCATCAGAGAAATGTTGGAGGCTATGTGCTATGATGTGCCAATCTGGCATAAGCTATGGGTGCTGAACACAAGTAAAAGAAATGGTCAGTATCCTATGCTATTCTGTTTTGCCTATTTTTGCTAAGGGATGCACTATGTGAATGCATCACCCCCCAAATTAACAATATGAAGTTATAACCTCAGCGCACCTGCGTGTGTTTGTGCGAAAAATGCTCTAATGCTCAAGACCATGATGATGGCACCAACGCCACTTTGCCTTTGCTGCGCTAACTCTCACTCGAATGGAAGGGACATTAGAGGTAATTTGTAGTTGGTGCATTAAATCAGTCATTAATTCCTTTGTGAGGATTTTTTTTTCCTCCTCTTGATGGCTATGTCTCATTCCAAGAAATAGTCTTCAAAACTCTTCATTCCCATAATTCAATGAATAATTATGCTCTTCACAGGCTTTAATCACGGTCAGACCATTATCTTCCTCCGCCTCTTAACTATTTTTTATAATTTCAATTAATTCTCCACTGTCAGCTGATATGCTTCAAAAGTCTCTTGTGGAAACAGGCAGCATACATGTCAGGAAACTTGATTAAGACTGTAGCATCATCACAAAGCTCAGTGTTTTTGTTTTGTTTTAAGCTTTTTTCTGTAGTTCTCCAGTCTCTTTCCTAAGGTTGGTTTTCTTTCAGCACTAGGGGAAAATTTCCAATGTCCCTTGTGCAGGAAGTTCTCTAGAATGTGGGCTGATCCTCATCTTTGCATATAAAGGTAAAGGCACCCCTGACCAATAGGTCAAGTCGTGACCGACTCTGGGGTTGTGGCGCTCATCTCACTTTATTGGCCGAGGGAGCCAGCGTACAGCTTCCGGGTCATGTGCCCAGCATGACTAAGCCACTTCTGGGGAACCAGAACAGCGCACAGAAACACCGTTTACCTTCCCGCCGGAGCAGTACCTATTCATCTACTTGCACCTTAACGTGCTTTCAAACTGCTAGGTTGGCAGGAGCAGGGACCGAGCAACGGGAGCTCACCCTGTCACGGGGATTCAAACCGCCAACCTTCTGATTGGCAAGTCCTAGGCTCTGTGGTTTAACCCACGACATACATTTGTTACATTGAGATGTAATTTAATGAGTCCTATATGCATCTTTGCATATAGGACTCATTAAATTACACCACAATGTAACAAATGTGAGTCCCTCTTAACAGTGTCAATAATTTCAACAGAACAAAGTAAGTGAGATGAAAGAAGAGGAATGTGATTCTTAGGCAGGAAGTTGACATTGTGTCTTGCATGGGGTTGTCATATTTCAAAACTAGGACCAGTTGTTGAGGTTTTTAGGAAAACACTGAAATTGTTGATCTTTTTTTCTAGAAAAAAACCCAAGTCCCAGTTATGTCCTTTCCTCTACACTACAGACACCTGGTAACATTGAATAGAAAGACAATGGCCAGCCCAAGACATTTTAGCACCTGAGGCGAACCACAAAATGGTGTCCCCCTCCCTAGTAACAGAACAAGGACCCTTTATCTTACCCCACCTAATGGAATTGCAATTTGATCGTATCCCTCACCTACAGAGCCTCACTTCAGTTGTTGTTTTTTTAAGTTTCTCAGCTTTTTAGTATTAAAACTATGAAATTTGAAGATAGATTAGAAGTCTTCCTCTTCTCCTTTTACATAAAAATACATCTATCTTGTTCAGTCAGCTCTGAAGTGCATCCGGTCATCATTACCCTTAAATGTCAAACCAACCTTCCTCTACTATTTAGTAATGAGATCTTTACTCAGCTGTTGGTGTGGGGGTTTTTAAGCGATACTGTGATCTCAACTGGTAACAGGAATATGAGGGCATCAAATGTTTTTCTAGCAAGTATCGCCTTCAGAAACTTACGTGCGCTGTTGCTTTCAGGGGTTTTTACGGTAACGCAAACCTGCCCAAAAGAAAACTTCTTTGGTTTGCATGGATACATACTGGATTGTGGCTAAAGTTTAGCTTCTGGGATCTGGAAATACTTCATTTAGGCCTTAGAATGGGATTCCCTATAGGGTTGGCGGTTCGAATCCCTGCGACGGGATGATCTCCCGTTGCTCGGTTCCTGCTCCTGCCAACCTAGCAGTTCGAAAGCACGTCAAAGTGCAAGCAGATAAATAGGTAAGCTCTGGCGGTAAGCTAAACAGAGTTTCCGTGCGCTGCTCTGGTTCGCCAGAAG
Source organism: Podarcis muralis (assembly GCF_964188315.1). Lineage (NCBI taxonomy): Eukaryota > Metazoa > Chordata > Lepidosauria > Squamata > Lacertidae > Podarcis > Podarcis muralis. The sequence goes on along the minus strand of NC_135662.1, from coordinate 68,461,686 downwards.
CGGCTTAGTCATGCTGGCCACATGACCTGGAAGCTGTACGCCAGTGCAAGTAGATAAATAGGTACCGCTCTGGCGGGAAGGTAAATGGCATTTCCGTGCGCTGCTCTGGTTCACCAGAAGCGGCTTAGTCATGCTGGCCACATGACCCGGAAGCTGTACGCCGGCTCCCTCAGCCAATAAAGCGAGATGAGCGCCGCAACCCCAGAGTCGGTCACGACTGGACCTAATGGTCAGGGGTCCCTTTACCTTTACCTTATAATTCTATAGAGACACATACAAAATCTAGTGCTTTCCAAAGGTTGCTAGACTGTGGCTCCCATAATTCTCTTTAAATGGGCACCAAAAGTGGTTTAAATATATGGAGTGGATTTGCCCTTAGAAAGTGTAACTTAGGCTCTCCAAAATGGAAGAATTTGTACACATTCGTATTTACTTGAGTCATGCAAAGCAAACCCCTGAGCATATTTACTCAGAAGCAAATCTCACTACATTCAAAACTATTATTCCTTTTTACTGTGCTTAAAGCTGCAGCCTTAAGATACCGAAACTCCTATGCATTTTGCATTACTAACTGGGATAATTATTCCTCAATACTAACTGGAGAAATTAAAACCAGGAATCCTCTGGCCCTTCAGATATAGCTGGGAGTCAGTCTCAGCCAGCCATTTATTACCTACCCTAGGAAACACAATCCTTTTTGCCTTTGCTCTTGACCTGCACATTTCTATTACTGGTTCTTCTCTTAAAACATCCTCCTAGATTAGTCAAAACATATCTTTCCATTCAAAAAGTACTCTGATTTATGGCCTTAAACAAACTGACCTTGACTCACCGCATTATAAAAAGGGCTGCACCGCCTTTTCTCGCTTATGTATTTTCACTCTAATAAACATATTACTGTGTTTTCAGACGCTGACTCATTTCTGTTTATTAGTTCAATTAACAATGTGTTTTGAGTGCAAATGAGATATCAGAATTTGCAGAGTAGTTCTTGTCACGGCACCCCCCCCCCCAATTGCTTTTTCTCATTTCCAAAATTTTAATTCTTACTTAGCTGTAAAGGTAATGTACCTGTATTTACTCGAGTCTAATGCGCATCTCTCTCTCTTTTTAGCCAAATCACGCAGCAAAAATTAGGGTGTAAATTAGATTTGATGGCGTGTAAATACGGTACAGTGGTACCTTGGGTTACATACGCTTCAGGTTACAGACTCCGCTAACCCAGAAATAGTGCTTCAGGTTAAGAACTTTGCTTAGGATGAGAACAGAAATCGTGCTCCGGTGGCGCGGCAGCAGCAGGAGGCCCCTTTAGCTAAAGTGGTGCTTCAGGTTAAGAACAGTTTCAGGTTAAGTACGGACCTCCGGCACGAATTAAGTACTCATCCTGAGGTACCACTGTATATATTCATTAAGGGCTATGTAAAGTATCCAGACATTGTACTTCTTGTACTTCTTGATGTATGAGTTGCAGCAAGGTTTTCCCCACGTATTCTCCTCAAAGCTTGAGTTGTGAACTCTGCTCTAGAGGTGATCTAGGGAACGGCTCACTTGCATGTACGTTAAGGTTACCAGATTTTTTTCAATGAATCCGGGGACACTTATTGTTCACTACATACATGTGAATGCTGAGAAAGTCTGGTAACCTTAGTGTATGTCCTCCATTCATTCCAATGGGACTTTGTGCTGGAGTTGCAGGCCGGCCCCATTGGAATGAATGGAGTAACTGCTGCAGCTGTGCAGTTAAATTCAGTTAGAGAGACCAACTGTCATTCTTGCTTCTTGCCTCGTTCTTGCCTCATGACGTCGTTCAACTTTCTCTGAGACAGTATGTTGTGGTATGACCATTTTCTTTATTACTCAAGCTTTGTTTGGCATATACGTGAGCCGCTTACTTTGCTGAAAGAAAAGAAACTCTGCGTAAGAACGGTGGAATATCCTAAACGGAGTTATGATTAGGATACGTTGAGAATTTCCTGGGCATATTGTGAATACTGCAGCCGCAAGCAGCGTCTGGTCATAAATGGGCAAAATCTGGACGTATGGCAGCACATTTTTGGCAGTGTCGTTTTTCCATCCAATTTCTTTTTGATTTTGCAAAAAACAACAACAACAACAACAAAAAACAACAACCCCAAAAAAGCCACTTTGGACAAAACTTTAAAAAGCTAAACAACTTTGCCTCTCCCCCCACCAGAAGCTCAACAACTTTTCTGTTGTTGCTGGAATTTGACTTTTTGAAATATGGCAACCCCTGTTATATTCTGCTCTAAAAAAAAGAACACCAACCTTCTGCAAAGAGAAAAAGATGGAAATCTGCCTAGATTCCCTGAGTTGGCACAGTGAGGAGAAGCCGTCCTGGTTTCTTATTTGATCTTGTAATGTCCCACTTTTCCTTAGGATGTCCCTATTTTCCTTGGAGAAACGTTGGAGGGTATGGAGTCATCCAACCCCCGAGGCGTCTGAAGGCAATCCTGTATTGAGAAGTTTGGTTTTAACGTTTTATTATGTTTTTATATATGTTGGCAGTTGCCCAAAGTGGCTGGGGCAACTCAGTAAGATGTGTGGTGTATAAATAGTCAAATTATCATTATGGAATGGGGCTTCCCTATTTTCACTGGAGGTAGGAGGGTATGGAGTTATCTGACCCCCCCCCCCCCATCCATCTGTAGGCAATCCTGTATAGGGAAGGGGTGTTTTTTAAAATGTTTAAAGTTTTATGATGTTTTCTTTACAGGTTGCAAGCTGCCTGAAGTAGCTAGGGCAGCCCGTGTAGGGAAGAAATAGTAGAATCATCGTTATGGAATGGGACGTCCCTGTTTTCACCAGAGAAAGGTTGGTGGGTATGAAAGAATCCATTAAAAGTTCAGAAAATCAAATATCAGTTAAAATGGCCGCCGGGATAATTTAGCATTTTGCTAAAGGAGGGGAGGGTCTCTTTTAACAGGCAGTTTTGATTACCCTCTTTTGGCCTCCTGCCAGCACTGACAAAGGAACGAAGGCTGCTTATAGCCAACCACAATGCAGGCTACACGAATGAGCCATGTTGTTTCTAACCTGGGCAGCAAATTCTCCCCACAAGGTAGGCAGCCATCTTGCTGCAGCCAGGACTCTTAGCAAGCCTAATGCATCTTGCTTTTTTGAGACTTATCATTGTTAGAGGGAAGCAAAATGTGGGCTGTGAACCCTAGGGGACAGGGTGAGTATTGTCCTGGCCAGGTTTGGGCCCTAGACTTTGTGTGCGTTTAAATATTTCCTTTGAATATGTCGGGGGGGGGGGGGGATAATGGGTGCATGCCCTGTTTGGTTTCTGCCAGCTTAGCCCCGCGATCCGGGGCTGTGGGTGCCATGCAGCGTGCATGGCTTTGGCACCAAAATGTGTGGGTGCTCTTTATGGGGAATTTTGTGGGTGCTCGGGCCCCAAGGAGCTGGGACTTAGGCAACAGGCAGAAGCATAGCTGTCAACTTTTCCCTTTTCTTGCGAGGAATCCTATTCGGAATAAGGGACTTTCTGTTAAAAAAAGGAAAAAGTTGACAGCTATGGGCAGAAGGGGTGGAGGTGCAATTTCGTGGAAGGGTTGTGGTATTTTACACTGCAATCCTAAGCATGTCTACTCAGAAGTAATTCCTATTGCGTTCAGTGAAGCTGACTCACAGGTAAATGGGGTTAGAATTGCAGCCTTCCTTGTGAGAAGCAGATGGCGTTGAGGGGAAATCAGGACTGGGTTTTTAAAAAAGGGGTGGGGGGAAATTTATGCCTGGTCAAAACTTAGTTCAACCCTTCCTCTTATCCTCCTCGCTTCATTTGTATGCTGCTTTTCCAGAGCTCAAACCATGCTCAAGGCGGCTTGCAAGAGGAAATGATTTACACAATCACAAACATAACAAAAGTAGACCTAAACAAAACACATTGAAAAGTATGCAACCAAACTGATTTCCACATCTAAAAATAAAGATACAAAAATGAATAATAACGGCAACCAGTGTGGATTTGATTTAAGTCAATCAATTTAAATCACTAGTAAGTAAGACTTGATTTAATTTTTTTTATTTTTATTTTTTACAGAGACTCTGTCTTGCTGGTATAATCTTAATATTTACAACCAGAGGAAGGTATCGTTTTTGGAATAATAAATTTTCAGAGTAGTTTTTACAGTTATATCAAAAATTACTGATTTCGTTATACTATTAGAATTACACAGACAGATTATTATGAAATTATTGTGAGGTTTAATAAGTTAGCTCTTTATATTTGGACAACTTTTCTGCTGTACTTTATTGGAAGGAGAAAAATGATCATTTCCTTAATAACAATTTAAACAATATATTTAACTAAAACAATAACGTAATAGCATATGTATCCATGTTTGTTAACTAGTGTTGCTAATTTTTATAAAACAAAAACAAAACTTAGACTTGAGTTTTAGCACAAATAAAAAACTTAAAACAAATCCTTATTTCCTGATGAATAATCTTTGGACTATAATGTAACTTAAATAGAAAACTATCTTTAGAAAGATTTTTCTTCCAAAAGCATGTTATTTTAAAAATCTGATTTAAATAAAATAAAAATGGATTTTTTAAAAAAAATATATCACTGATTTTTATCCACCCTGACAGCAACAAAAAACCCTAAACAATAGCTCTTCTCCCTTGCTTTCATTTGTACTCCTCAGATGTCTATTTGAAGAGTATTGTTTGCTTATTACTGGAAGAAAATAGCTATAAATTGAATTCTTAAGAGTTGTGTGAGGGCTGATTGCAGTGAGGCAGCTGTAGCAACGCTCAAGCTTTTGGTTAGGCAATTATGGCAGTTAGAAAGAAGTTTGTAAGAAATTTAGGCATTGATGAGAAGGCATGAGAAGCACAAACTCCATTTAGCTGACTTGAAACTGACCCTCAATTAAGGGGGTACCTTAATGCACTTGCACTGATTTTCTGGATATTCCAAATTCCTAACATTTTGTCCCGTATTTCTCAGCATGTCTGTGTTCCAGGCCATCTGTAAACTTTGCTTCAACAACACAAGAAAGGCTGTAAGTCCCATTGAACTTCTGAATAGACATATGTGCAATTGTGTTATAAAGGGCATTGGGAATCTGGATCACGTTTTTTATTTTTTGGGTTTTTTGGGGGAGGGAACTCCACAACTTTGGGGTTTCAACAATTTCGGTGGTTTCCTGGTTTTTACTTCTTGAAATATGGCAACTCTGCACTTACCGGTAGTTGAACAGTCTTAACTGTGAGGGCAGCAGGTATGTTGTGTTGTGCTGCTGTGCGCCCCGGAGACAATTAGTCTGCAGCAGTTTAATCTGTGTAAAACGTACTAGCAATTTGAGAATCCCCTGTGGTCTAAACCCCAGAGCCTCTTGGGCTTGCCGATCAGAAGGTCGGCGGTTTGAACCCCCGTGACGGAGTGAGCTCCCATTGTTCGGTCCCAGCTCCTGCCAACCTAGCAGTTCAAAAGCACGCCAGTGCAAGTAGATGAATAGGTACTGCTCTGGCAGGAAGGTAAACGGCGTTTCCGTGCTCTGCTCTGGTTTGCCAGAAGCCACTTAGTCATGCTGGCCACATGACCCGGAAAAACTGTCAGTGGACAAACGCCGGCTGCCTCAGGCAGTAAAGCGAGATGAGCACCGCAACTCCAGAGTTATCTGCGACTGGACTTAACTGTCAGGGGTCCTTTACCTTTACCTTTTACCTGCATTATACATTTAATCTGCAACTGCAAGTCCATGAAGTAAAAGTTATTTTTAAAAACAAAAAACAAAAAACTTCAACAGAGTGTGTCTTGTGCAGTTTTTACAGGAGGGAAAAGAGAACTAATAAAAGTGTTAAAAGTACTCAGACCAGGGCTGTCTTCAGCAAAACTCGGCTTGATCTTAATTCCCACATCATATAGGGTTGCCATATTTCCAAAAGTAAGAACCAGGACACTCCAAAAGTTTTGACAAAGCACCACCTTTTGGGAAGCCCTCCCCCCACCCAACGTCAATTCTGCCTTTGAAATCCTGGTAATGTCCAGAAAAATCCAGGTGTATGGCAGCCCTAACGTAATAGTTGCATGCAGTGCATTTTTTCTGGGGGGACACAGAGGTACGCATACTCCTAAACATTTTGTGAATCTTACGGTTGGCCTCATTGAGGGGCAGTATTTCAATATAAGTAGGAAAAGGAGAGTACCCCTAAACATTTTTGTAGAAAAAATGCACTGGTTGTATGTGAAAATATTATCGGGGTGGCGGGGGCGCTTTTCCATTAATGCTACTATACATGCTAGTCAAGGAGAGTTGTGTGCCCTTTTCTGTTGAAGGTAAAGAGCAACAGCTTTCTTCTCTTATGTTGCAAAGGTGAGCAATGACAATCTGTTACTACATTTCAACGTTTTACTTTCCCAGGAACTGTGTGGCCTTTGTTCTGCTTCAGTGGTTTTGTGTTGTCTTTCAATCTTAGTTTTGTCTGGTCCCCCTTTTTAAAAAAAATAAATAAATTGCCATTTAGGCATTTCATTTGTGCTTCTGAGAAAGAGGGATACTCCACAGACCCTGAGATATAGATAGATAGATAGATAGATAGATAGATAGATTTTTTTCCCCCCAGGATCTGTGGAACTCCCTGACACTCTAACTTAAGTTCCAAGTTCCTCAACGCAACTGTTTCCCATTGGCATTTCTTCCCTTGGCATGCTTTTTAAAATTCTTAGTGGCTTCGTACACTAGGCTTAGGTATGAGATTGACACCAACCCTGGAGGTAAAGGTAAAGGGGCCCCTGACCAATTAGGTCCAGTCGCGGACAACTGGGGTTGCGGCACTCATCTTGCTCTATAGGCTGAGGGAGCCGGCGTTTGTCCACAGACAGCTTCTGGGTCATGTGGCCAGCATGACTAAGCTGCTTCTGGCGAACCAGAGCAGCGCACGGAAACGCCGTTTACCTTCCCACCGGAGCGGTACCTATTTATCTACTTGCACTTTGACATGCTTTTGTACTGCTAGGTGGGCAGGAGCTGGGACCGAGCAGTGGGAGCTCACCCCGCCGTGGAGATTCGAACCGCCGACCTTCTGATCGGCAAGCCCTAGGCTCTTGTGGTTTAGACCAGAGCGCCATAACCAGGATTGTTTATTAAAGGGATATTTTGTACATAAGGGAATACTCCTATTTATCTTCGGTGCTATGTGAAATTCAATGTATTTTTCAAAACGTTTTTTAAAAAAGCATTTTCACAGCATTTTTTCTATGTGAGTAGATTCCACCCAAATGGATTTTACTTCAGGACAATTTCTCCAAATCTCTGCCCCGGCCAAATTTAGTCCCACCCAGTTTTAAGTACTAGGTGCAATTCATTTCTGACCCAAAAGCTCCACCAGCTGTATTTCTGACTGATCGTAACCCCCGGCCCCCTGCTTTTCTGACCTCTTTTTCCAGTATGGCCTCACATAGGGCAGCTTCTTGGCCTAACCCAGCCACCAACTCCCCTTTTCTGACTTTCACCAGTATAGTTTTCTCACTGGGAAGCATAACTTAATATTCAGGCCACGGCTTTCCTTCCCCTCGGCTTTTTCTGCTCTTTGCCTCGCATCTCCAACATCATCCAGTATTCCTAGACGTCTCGCAACTCCCCATCCTTCACTGATTCGAACCTTCAGCCAACCCGACCCTGTTGATTCCCAGACTGGTGAAAATAAATTTACTCCACCCAAGCCATGCCCGGAAATATTAAAACCAGTGATTATTTTATTACAGTTATTCTTTATTTAATTTGTATACAGTACTGCCCTTCATCCAAAGATCTCAGGGCGGTTCGTGGCAATACGTAATGGTTTCTTTCTCCTCCTTCAGACCCTGGGCTCAACTTAAAGGTAAAGGGTCCCCCACCATTAGGTCCATTGTGGCTGACTCTTACCCAGCTTCAAATAAAAAGTGCTGTAAAGTGCAGTGTACAAATGTGACAGTAGATGGCGATGGTGAGCTATGGCAAATTCAATGTATTCCCCCCCAAAAAAAAACCTTTTAAAAAAACAACAACAAAACATTTTCACAACATTGTGTTTTTTTAATAGGTGTGTAGATTCCACCCAATTGCCAGAGCGCATGGTTGAGGAAGGTTGCTAAAGTCACTGCGACATGTGCTCCATTGTGACACGTCCCCTTGCTGGGTGACTTGCCAGACATCTTGGGCAAGAGGGGAATAAGGTGAGAGAGTTATTGATTTGCAAGCCATTTTCTTAGTTAGGGGGTTACTTTGTCAGTCAGAGTTAAAGCGTTAGGCAGTTGTTGTGTTGGTTAGAGAGGGAGGGGAAGAGATGCAGAAAGCCACTGTATCTTTTAAAACGTAAGTAGGATTCCTTTGTGATTCTGCCACTATCCATGAAGATTTAGCACCACAGAGGACACGGGTTGGTTTTGTTTTATTATGTATTATGTATTATGTGTTTTTATATTTTATATGGTGGTTTTATATGGTGGTTTAACATATCATCATCATCATCATCATCATCAAAAGATTAGCCTTATAAAGCTGATTATTATTATGCTTCAAGCAAAGTGCCTCATCTTTTCCTTTGTGGAGCAGTTCACAGCAAGGCGTCTGCAAGTTTCCAGGGCCTTTTGAGAAAGATGTTCTTGGTGTAAAGTCCTTCTGCTGGCCTGGAAGACGGAGGAGCGGAGAATCCTCGTGTTTTTTCGAGCAACCCAGTGTTCTGAGGACGGATGGGACTCGCTCTTATTCTTCAGGGGAGCAAACGATCCGTACTGGCGGGGAATTGTTCCGAGGCCAGTGAGAACCTGGCTAATGGGTTAAGAAGGAAGCCGATCTCTCCTTCGAGGAGACTTCCATGGCACCTCTTTCAAAGAAGGGAGACAATCATTTCTCTCTTTTTTTACTTCTGCCTTTTCTTGTTGTTTCATCGACAGGGACTTTCCATTGTGGACCCGCTCGCAGTGAACCCCTGCTCTCTGGGAGCAAGAAGTCAAACCTAGTGGACAAGACAATGTTCCCAGTTTTTAAAAAACTGGCCACAACTTTATTGATTCCTGGTGTAGGTTGGACAGGATGCAGGTTAAAGAGGTGGCGAGGATAAAGAGGTGGCAAGCTTTCCTCTGTTGCCAGCCTAGGAGTTCCCCAACGGCTGACCGCCTAACCCCAGGCGTTGCTCCTGGGGGGAAAGGTATTTGGAGCGATGGTCTGCAACAGCCGCCCACCCTGTGACCGGCTGAGCAGCCAATACGCCGTTCCTTTTCTTCCGATGGAACCTGAGAACAAGTCAGCCCTCAAAGGAATCAAGCCTGTCGGAGAAAAGGTATTGCCGCTACCTTCCTCGCTGCTTTTGAAGTGGAAGTCCAACACTGAGCGTCAATGTGGCACCTTTGGGCTCACCTGTCCCTCAGAGGCCTTTTCTGGCACCCACAGCGACCTTTCTCCAATCCTCCGGCCTAAATTAGGCTCAAAACCAGCATTCCGACAGGCGCGCTTCAACTGCCTGTCAATCACTCTATCTCCAAACGAGACTCCATCACAATTCCTTTGCTGTCCAGCATTCTGCTCTTCTCTTAAAAAAAGAAGAAGATTGTCCTGAATGCTGCAAATACTTTTTCTTTATTTCGTGGGAGGGAATATTCCCCTATGTCACATCAATCAGTAGCCGGGCAGCATTTCCATAGTCTGCCTTTTAATATGTGATCTTTAAATTTTTTGTGTGTGTTTTTTTCCAAATCTGATTCTGAGCTGGTTCTCTCCCTCACACGAACCGAGAAGTTACATTATCATTGAAAACATGAATGGCAGGAATCAGGCAGCCAGCAGGACCCTGTTCACTGCTGACAAAGGCGGCCAGACTCCTCAATCTGAAGGTACATCTCTCACATGTATTTATTAATTTGGAAAACTCAGCGTTCCTCTTTCTAGCCCCAAGAGGCTCTCAACTAACCTGGTCCCAGGAAGAGTCAGGTGGCATTTCCTATCCTCTTCCTTAATGTTGCCTTTCAACCCAATGCCTACTAGGTTGCAGGTCCCAGTGATGTCCTCTGGGACGAGATTGGAGATGAGCATCTCACTCCACCTGAGTTGCAAGAAGGTCGTCTCATGACATCCTTACTTTGGCTTGCTTCTGCTTCCATGTTGTACCCATTATCTGGTGTGCATTTTTGGCAATGCAAAAGGTGTGTGACTTTGCCTTTTCTCATCTCTACTGCAGGTCATTGTCTCTCCGGAGCTGTCTGACCCACACCATAGATTCAGAGGAGGTAACCTCCAAACCATAAAAGCAGAGAATGACCCAAGATGACCCACTTTCCATAAAGCCATCACCTGTAGCCACAACTTAGCTGCAACATGAGACGAGATATGAATCTCCAGGCTGAATCCAAGTGTTGTGTGGCAGTGATGTAGGGGCCACAATTTGTTGATTTTGTTGTTCTTGTTAATAGTTACTGTTTTCAGAGTTTGTAGGGATGGTTTTTTAGGGCTTGTAGTTTTTCGTATTCTATCACATTTTTCTCTTGTGGGAACACCCTTTGAGAGCTGTTGAGCTGTGAATAATGAATTTGCAATAAATGAATGATGAATAAACCGATCACTCGTGGCTGATTATAGGAGTATAAGAGAAGGGATCTATCGCTGAGCCATGGTGAAATCTGCTCCTAATGCATCCGAGTTTACATGGGATCACTCTTTGCAACCCAGATACATCTTTAAGGTGAGTAGGCAGAAAGAAACTTGGATCAGTACATGGAGAGATCCAAGTGTTCAGAGCCAGGGTGGAGTCAACCATGAAAGGTAGGTAAGAGTCTTGATTGCTGCATTCCACTATTTTACAGGAAAACACAAAAGGCAGTTTGCTAACGTTGATCAACGACAACAAATTCTTTGAGCATTTGCAGTGTCACATTTTGAACTCACTTTTTGCAGACTTCCTGCATTAGTCAGCCACCAACTCTCAGCCTAACCTTGCTCACGTGGCTGTTGTGCGGATATAGAATAGGACTTCCATACCTCTGGATTTTCGTGACCCCATGGACCAGAGCACGCCAGGCACTCCTGTCTTCCACTGCCTCCCGCAGTTTGGTCAAACTCATGATTGTAGCTTCGAGAACACTGTCCAACCATCTCCATCCTCTGTCATCCCCTTCTCCTTGTGCCCTCCTTCTTTCCCACCATCAGGGTCTTTTCCAGGGAGTCTTCTCATGAAGTGGCCAAAGTATTGGAGCCTCAGCTTCAGGATCTGTCCTTCCAGGGAGCACTCAGGACTGATTTCCTTCAGAATGGATAGGTTTGATCTTGCAGGCCAGTACTGTATACAATATATGAAAAATGTTTGGAGTGTATGGAAAGAATGTTAATATTAAAAAACTGAAAATATTTTGTTTTTTTAAAAAAGTATTGAAAGACGCTGCTGTGTTCCAATAACACTGGACTCCCAACAGGGCTGGAAACACACATTTTTTGAAATAGGGGAGAAAAGAAAGGGGGGGTGTTTCAAAAGGGTAAAGAACCCCGAGGTTCTAAACTGTTTGCTTTTGCACTTGAGTTTCTCTCCTTGGGTTAACAGCAGCCTCCCAAATCGATACACAGAGCTCACCGCCTGAGGTGGGCTGGGGAGAGATGGAGGAGAAAAACAGCAGAGTGTATGGCTTCAAGGCGAAGAAAAAGAATCCCAGGAAAGAGCCTATTGTTTATTTATTCTAGTTGTGCAGATGGAATTTAACATCCACAACAAAGGGGAAGCAATATAGCAAGTTAGCCAGAGAAAGCCCAAGTTACGAAAACCCTCTCTTTAAAGCTGAATTTAACCCTACTTTAAATAGGGTTGCCACATGCCCTCTTTCCCCCGGATCTTAGCCAAGCTACGAAATCAAGATGAATATGCTACAATCACCAGTTTCCCAACCCGAACTCCACAGAGCAATTTAACCTTTACCAATCTCCTGTAAACATCTGCCAACTTTAAGAGGATGATTAATTTTAAAAGCCAGCTATTGCCAACACGAAGATAGCTCTCTGACTGTCAAGTAGAGATTAATATTTTAAAGGGGAAATAAATAAGTGGATAAGGATAAAAAGAACCGTTTCTGGCAGGCGAAAGCTCCAAAGAATTTGTGACACTTAAGGAGTTTACACACAAATCTTGCTCTGGGATTGTTTTAGAAAGCAACCAAGTGTGTTCAGAATATAAGATGTCCTCACTGCCCCTTTTAAGAGATACTTATTTCTGATCACAGAGAAGAATGTATATTATATTGATTGCAAAACTTCTAATTACAAAACATTGCAAATAAGGGCCCCCGTTCTGTAAACCAATTGTCAATCATATGCATATAATCTGGCTGCATCCCCAATTCTGCCTTCTGGGAATAGAAAGGTCCTTTGCTTCTCTCAATGAAACGTTTTGTTGTTACATTTCAAACCTAAATTAGACCTCCATACAATATTCTCTTTTTTTCAAATTATTTTTATTATTTTTCCAAATTATTGCAGATCAAACCAAATTAATTTAAAATCAGGTCCTGTTGAAACATATGTCCAAAATACACACCCACCCCATGCACGCTACTTCGTTTCTGATTTAGTGTTCCTCCTTACAGACAGCACCTCTGTTACGTCTTATAAATATAAAATTCCAGTTCATATTTTAGGCTTAAAAGTCAGAAGGTTGCAGTCTGGAAATGTGCATGTCTTTGGACCAGATGGGTCCCTCTGTACTCTACAGTTGTTTTCTGTTTTCATTGGGATTTTAACGATCCTTTGCAAAAAGATCACACCAGTCTTGTAAACTAAGTAACTTCACAACTCCAATTCAGAGAAAAGCAGTTGCTGTGGAATCTGAGGCAACTAACTCCCCCCCCCCCCCATCCTCAAGGCTGTGGGAATGTTCAGGGAGGCAGGAGAGGATATATTGTTTGTTAATATCCTTCCTAACTTGAGTTTGCAAGTTCCTTTACTTAGCTTCCTTTACTTTACTTATTTAAAATCAATTCAGTGGTATCTCGGGTTACAATCACATCAGGTTACAGATGCTTCAGGTTACAGACTCCGCTAACCCAGAAATAGTACCTTGGGTTAAGAACTTTGCTTCAGGATGAGAACAGAAATCTTGCGGCGGCAGCGGGAGGCCCCATTAGCTAAAGTAATACCTCAGGTTAAGAACAGTTTCAGGTTAAGAACGGACCTCCAGAACGAATTAAGTTCTTAACCCAAGGTACCACTGTAAAAAGAAGTTTACTCACATCATCAGTTCACAGTTGGATCCCTGAAGGCAGACTTAGTTACAAATTTATACATGTGGATCTATCCCATATGGAGATAATTCCAGTGTCTTCTGTTCTAGCTAAAAAAACCTGCTTCAACGATGGAGGAAGTGAAACTCTGACAAAAGGCCTCTTGTAATGTGCTTTAAATATTCTGATTGCAGGTTTTATAGATGTTTATATAAATATAAACTGTTACCCACCATTCTTGTCTTGAGTCTTTTTGGGTGGGTTGGAAAACTTCTCTAATTCATTCAGGTCCTGTTGATTAAAATCCTGGGTGATTTTTGGAGTGAATTAGATGGTGTTGGGTTTTGGGAGTGATTGCTCCATTTGTGGGGCAGGGCAAAATGCAGGGTTTTCACTGCAAAACGTTTGCCAAAGTTTGGCACCAGTTTGGAACTAATCAGACATTGTTGAGTTTGGGGACTTTAACTACGAACCCAGTTTGGATATATCAATTACTCTGTGGAGTGCTGCAAAACCCGGGGTTTTCACTGCAAAACGATTGCAAAACTATAGCACCAGTTTGGAGGAGATCCCAGATTTTGGGGTAGTTCATCAAGCTGAGATGTCCACCCCTGCAAAGGAGGCCTAGTGACTACCCCAAGTTCCACTTCAGAGTGTGAACGAGATTGCAACTTCTGCAAATGCAGAACAGAGGCTGAGAAGTTGCTGCTTGCCTATGAGCTTCTAAAGACTTTCCTACCCTGTTTGTAACACTGAAGCAAAATATGGACCCCATCCCGGTCTTTTCTTGGACCTTTAAGTGCAGATCTGTGCCTGTTTCTTTTTTATCCTGGCCATTTCAGATTTTACAAGGATTGAAAAGTCCGCATTTGAAAGGGAAAAGGTCTGGGACAACACTGGGCTGGGGAGACAGGCCAGTCCGGATTCATATTTTTCTCTGAAGAAGAGTTTGGATTTGATATCCCGCTTTATCACTGGAGTCACAAAGCAGTTAATATTCTTCATTCCCTTCCTCCCCCACAACAAACACTCTGTGAGGTGAGTGGGGCTGAGAGACTTCAGAGAAGTGTGACTAGCCCAAGGTCACCCAGCAGCTGCATGTGGAGGAGCGGAGATGTGAACCCAGTTCCCCAGATAACGAGTCTACTGCTCTTAACCAGTACACCACACTGGCTCTCTGCTGTAGACAAGCCATTTTAGGCCATGAAAAAAGGTCGAAACAGCTTGGGCCTCTGTGGTGCAATGGGCCAGTGCGGCCGGCAGTTAACCAGAAGATTGGCACTTTGAGCCCATCCAGAGATGACTGCGGGCATTGCATTGCAGGGGATTGGCCTTGATGACCCTCTGGGTCCCATCCAACTTTGTGATTCTATGGAATACCAGCTATTATATACAGACAACAATCAATTGTACAATTTGTTGATTCTGTGAGCAGATTTGACAGGACGAAGTGGTGACATTTGGTGACCTTGACATTTTACTGCCATTCTCTCATTCTTTATAAGCAAAGATTATAGAAAGTTATGTAATGCAAAAGAACAAAATAGAAAAAAGGCCACACATTCAGTTTATTTTGCTCGCTCTTGTGAAGAGCGGCTGAAATAATTGCATACATTTGATGCGGTGTATCCTTTTTTTCTTTTCTTTTTTCACATCTGCTTCGTTTGTTAGGTGATAGACAGGCTGGAATTAACAGTCAAGGTGAAAAATAAAACAGCTTTGAACACAGATGAATTTAAAAACAACAACCAAAAATCTGGATTCCAGGGAACAAAAACATGCCTTCCGCAAAAGTAAACCAAGCAGGAATGGTACATCTTTACGGATATTCTCTGCAAATGTGAACATATGATTTTACACTTGTCCCTCTCTTTTTTCTACGTTCAGCTATTTACCAGTTTTAATAATGTATGTCTGCAAGAAGCAGGTGCCTTGGCCAAAAGGCAATAAATAAAGGCATGCTTGCGTACGTTGCCAATGGTTTTAAGCTCTATTATCAGGCAAAGGTGAATGAGAAAGGTTTGTATATTCTATGCCAGGGGTGAGCAAACTTTTTCAGCAGGGGGCCGGTCCACTGTCCCTCAGACCTTGTGGGGGGCCAGACTATATTTTTTTGGGGGGGATGAACGAATTCCTATGCCCCACAAATAACCCAGAGATGCATTTTAAATAAAAGGACACATTCTACTCATGTAAAAACACTCTGATTCCCGGACCATCCGCGGGCAATTGGGCCGGATCCAGCCCATGGGCCTTAGTTTGCCTACCCATGTTCTATGCTAAAAACAAAATCCCAATTCTGCCCAAAGCTGCTCCTTGAGGTCTAGAGCAGTGATGGGAAATCTGTAGCCCTCTGGAAATTGTATGACTCCACCATTCATAAGCAAGAAAAATGAATGGTTGCTGAATAGATATGGCAAGAGGTCAAACTTGAGAAAAGATCTTGATTTCAGCTGTGTGCCGAGGAAGAGCTCCAGAGTGGTATTTTAATGGCGAAGACTGGACATATACTCTGTGGGTTATTTATGGTCGCAGCCCGTACGCTAGTTGGTGAACAGCAGAAGGCATGGAATGTGTCCTTGTACCATCCAGATAAACATTGCAAAGAACTGAACACTGGAAGATAGTAATTAATTCTCCCAGCACACCAGGTCTGAAACAACAAATGTACAGTCATACCTCGGGTTACAGATGCTTCAGGTTGCGTTTTTTTTGGGTTGTGGACTGCCAAAACCCGGAACTACCGGAACGGGTTACTTCCAGGTTTTGGCAGTCGTGCATGCACAGAAGTGCTAAATCGCACTTTGCGCATGCGCAGATGCGCCAAATCGCAACTCACGCGTGCTCAGACATGCCGCTGCAGGTTGTGGACGCTGCGGGTTGCGAACGTGCATCCCGCACGGATGGGGTATTATTTAGGGAGTTAACTGTTTTTAATACATGAGGTTTGCTGTTGTTCTTGTTTTGCTGTTGTTTTTTATTGAGGGAGGGGAGATGTGTCTGGGAGCAGAGGAACTGGGGAGAGCAGGAGGGGCCAATCATAGTGGTTCAGGGTCAGAGGAGGTGTGGGGAAGTGGGGCAGGCTGGGTAAAGGGCAGTTAGTGACTGTGTTGTGGGCCAGCCCCTCCTCCTACCTGGGGAATTGAGGTTGCCCTTGTGGGATGTAAGAATCAGGTGCAGTCAAACACAACATTGCTAGAGTAGACTTGAAGGTTGTCTCAGTCCTCCAGCCGGAACTTCCTGCTTTCCAGGACTGAGACGAAACTTCCTATGTGTAACTTGAGATGGGCGTGGCCTCTCCTGAAGTAATGATCCAGAACCACAGGCTGGCGGCCATCTTGTCTCTCTTGTCTCTATCGCTGCCATAATAACAACAGCAGTACTAAGATGCACCCTTGGCTCCAGGCCAAGAGAAGAAAAGGGGGGCTTTCTCCCATAAGGAGATAGTCACCACATTTAAACTATGTTCTAACCTTTTAAGTCTGCCTTCTGGGAACCTTTGTGTGAACAGATGATTACTTGTGAGTAAACGTTTTATACTTTACGGAAGACTGTGTAGCGTCTTATTTTAGGAGCAATTAAATGGGTAAAATACCAGGAAGTATTTACAGAGACTCTAATGCACGGGTGTCAAACACAAGGCCCGCGGGCCGAATCCGGCCTGCCAGACCTCGTCATGTGGCCCGTGTAGCCGCCGCCGGCCGCCAGCCTTCACCTTTTATTCTCGCTTTTTTTTTTTTACACAAGAAAGCCGCCTCTTCAGCGCATGCGCGGCAGCCTACAAGCCAGAGAACGTCTGCCCTCTAGCGGCGCCGGCCGTTCTACACAGGAAACCTCCACTTTACATGCAATCAGGAAACCTCCACTTGTTTTTATATTGAGCGTAAGCCATCCTGTGATGTGACAGATCCAACGGCTGCCTGAACCCTTCTCTCCTGTACTGTAAGTCCTACAGATACAACCGGCCCTTTGAGGGTGACCAAACTGCTGATGTGGCCCCCGATGAATTTGAGTTAGACACCCCTGCTCTAATGAGTCTGAGCAAGCTACCTGCTGTGCGTGTGTTTACAAAAGGGGAATGTTAACTCTGCTGATTTTCTTGAACTTGTAAAGACAAGTTGGGATAGGATATCTTAGACAATATATCCTCCCCCGCATCCCTAAAATTTCCCACAGCCCTATCAGCCAGCCCTCGGGTCTGTGGCTGCTGTTGCTGAATGCTAGTTGACTGAGTAAGACCTCCATCATCCATGATCTGACTGTGGATGAGGAGGCCAGTCTGGTCTGTATCACTGAGTGGGTGAGCAGGGTGGAGTTGGTCTGACCCAGTTGTGCCCACTTGGGTACTCGGTGCAGCATCAGGCCAGACTTGGAGGACAGGGAGGGGGTGTTGCTGTGGTCTAAAGAGATTCCCCTCTCTTCTCTCCTCAGGCTCTCTGTCCAGGTGTGTGTGACAGGAATCCACAGCGTCTGTTCCTAGCACTGAACAAATGGGAGATTCTGTTGGTTTACATCCTGCCTCGCTGCCCAGCGGTCTCCCTGCCTGAGCTGACAGAGCTGGTCTCAGAGGAGGTGTTGAGGACTCCCAGACTGCTGGTTCGGGGGGACTTCAACATCCATGCCAAGGCGACTGGCTCTGGGGTGGCTCAGGACTTTAGGGCTGCCATGACAACCATGGGGCTGTCCCAATATGTCATTGGCCCAACGCATGTGGCAGGCCACACTCTGGACCTCGTTTTCTCAACTGGGCAGGAAGAAGGTGATCTCAATGTGGGGGATATTGACATCAGGCCCGGTCATGGTCAGATCACTTCCTGTTGAAACATTTCCCATCCCCAGCCTCTGTGATATAGAATACAACTATGTTCTACATTTTTTAGGGACGCAGGTGGCGCTGTGGGTTAAACCACAGAGCCTAGGACTTGCCGATCAGAAGATCGGCGGTTCGAATCCCTGCGATGGGGTGAGCTCCCGTTGCTCGGTCCCAGCTCCTGCCAACTTAGCAGTTTGAAAGCACGTCAAAGTGCAAGTAGATAAATAGGTACCACTCCAGCGGGAAGGTAAATGGCATTTCCGTGCACTGCTCTGGTTCACCAGAAGTGGCTTAGTCATGCTGGCCACATGACCCGGAAGCTGTACGCCGGCTCTCTCGGCCAATAAAGCGAGATGAGCGCTGCAAGCCCAGAGTCGGTCACGACTGGACCTAATGGTCAGGGGTCCCCTTTACCTCCTTTACCTATGTTCTACATTTCACTTGACCATAATGCAGAGCACTTATTTCAAACATCATGATTCTGGTTCCTTCCCCTGCGAGATGGTATTATGTCTCAAGGCAAAAGAAGAAGAAAAGCACTAAGGGTGTATCTACAGCTCCTACTTAAACGGTTTGTCATTCCCACTCTTCAGAGAACCATGGT
The DNA here is from genome assembly GCF_964188315.1 of Podarcis muralis. Lineage (NCBI taxonomy): Eukaryota > Metazoa > Chordata > Lepidosauria > Squamata > Lacertidae > Podarcis > Podarcis muralis. Next base: position 68,443,062 of record NC_135662.1, on the reverse strand, counting down.
GGACTGTCAGCGAGTGAACAGAGCTATATAGCATATTTGAAAAGAGAATTCTGAATACAGGTACTTGAACGCAACACAATTGAACTAACCCTGGGAACATTTGGGGGGGGGGGGGGAGAATCAAAGGCTGATGCATTCCGGAGTCATTACTTCTTGCACTAAAAGCTTTGTCTGATCCTGACATTCCTAATCAAAACAAAGTAAATCCAAACAGAACAGCAGCATCATTGAATAATCATAATCATAATGCAAAGCCCTAACTTGTAACATCATGTATATTCTTAGAATTTAATTTCCACATCCCATGGAGAATGATGCTGATACTGTTATAAAATCTCAACAAAAATCTAAGGCAGCAAATGAAATTTGCTGTGCTTTTCTAGCATCTCCCGTAGCTTTGGGGAGCAGCGCAACATCAGAAGCTGTTTTGCCAAGCTGTGTAAAATCCTGAAATGTATTCAGCATGTCCGGCCTGCACACATCCCTTTCTCTCTATTGGCTGATCAGTAAATGGGAGGTGGGGCATGTCTCTGACTACCTTTCCCCCCCAATACAGTATAAGAAGCAGAAGCAGCAGGCAGGCAGGCATTTCACAGAAGGCTGAGTAGTAGTTAATGGTTTTCAATGATGTATCTCTCTCTCTCAGTAGCAGGGACTAGAGCACTCTAGCCTCGTGCTTTTACAGAGAACAACAGAAAAGTAATTCTTGATGCTCCCGGCTTCCTTGAGAGGGAGGCAGCATTCAGCTACATCATTCCCAGCGGGTCCAACAGGCGATTGCAGAGTTGGATAAGCCAGCAATAATTGCAAAACACTGCAGCTTTACCTTGTCTATCAGAGTCTGGTTTCCTGCTGCTGTACAGCATCCCACTCTTTGGAAACGGCATTCGACCAGTTCTGCAGCTCCCCAGCCAGTGAAAAACCCCAAAGAACTATTCAAAGAGGGGAAACCACTGACAGGTGGATTTCATTACCAAGCAGCAAACTGGCAAGCCACCCCCTGATTTGGGACCGGCGCTTTGTGAGATGAACTTCACACAGCACTATGGAGTTCACGAACCTCTCGGCTTGTGGAATCGCAGCTACGGACTACGTGGCGGAGGAGGCACGAATCGATCCCTGGGGAAGGCTTACTCTTCGGAAGGCTGCTACGAGCAACTTTTCGTCTCGCCCGAAGTGTTCGTCATGCTTGGCTTTGTCAGCTTGCTGGAGAACGTGCTGGTGATTGTGGCCATCGCCAAGAACAAGAACTTGCATTCGCCAATGTATTTCTTCATCTGCAGCTTGGCGGTGGCCGACATGCTGGTGAGCGTCTCCAACGGGTCGGAGACCATCGTCATCACCCTGCTGAACAACACCGACGCAGATGCGCAAGGCTTCACCGTCAGCATCGACAACATCATTGACTCGGTCATCTGCAGCTCTTTGCTGGCCTCCATCTGCAGCCTGCTCTCCATTGCTGTGGACAGGTATTTCACCATCTTCTACGCTCTCCAGTATCACAACATCATGACTGTGAAGCGTGTGTTCATCATCATCACCTGCATCTGGGCTGCTTGCACCATCTCGGGCATTCTGTTCATCATTTACTCCGACAGCAGCGCCGTTATCATTTGCCTCATCACCATGTTCTTCACCATGCTGGTCCTCATGGCTTCCCTCTACGTCCACATGTTCCTGCTGGCCCGGCTGCACATTAAGAAGATTGCCATTCTCCCCGGCAGCGGCCCGATACGCCAGGGCGCCAATATGAAAGGGGCCATCACCCTCACCATCTTGATTGGTGTGTTTGTTGTGTGCTGGGCTCCGCTCTTCCTTCACTTGCTCTTCTACATCTCCTGCCCTCACAACCCTTACTGCATCTGCTTCATGTCCCACTTTAACCTGTACCTCATCCTTATCATGTGCAACTCCATTATCGACCCTCTTATCTACGCATTCCGGAGTCAAGAGCTGAGGAAAACCTTCAAGGAGATCATGTGCTGCTGCAGCTTGCGAGAGCTCTGCGATTTCTCTGGCAAATACTGAGTGGATGTGGCAAGGCTACCACACAGACACACACTTGCCACTTTTAAGGCTGTCTTGGCTACATCCATAACAACGAACCTCTTCCTCCTGTAGTTATTAGTTGCATCTTTCCTCCTCCTCGCTTGTCATGCTTCAAGTGCAATTATTTCAATGTCAAAGCAGTGGTGGTGATTGGAAATGTTCCGACAGACTGCAATTAAAGGAACAATGTCAACTTATTTTTGAAACTGCCAGACACCAATAAATGGATTCTGAGGATTTCAAAGAAACAGTTGCCTTATAAATGCACGTAACTGTGCAGATATAAAATGCACACAGCCGTGTTCTTAGACTTGCTCCATTACACTGCATTTGTTCAAGAGCTGGAGCTGGTTTGTGCCTCACACCCATGTTGCTAATTTTAATTAAATACTAGTGGGCGTTATTACAGGGCTCTGTTTTTATTCCACACTGAGCTCAAATGTATATTAAAGAGGCATCGTTTGATGGCATCAATCTAGCTAAAGTTAGATAGAACTAGCAACCATTGGGGTAACTGAAATTGGATTTTTTGGAGGGGACTGTAAATTATGCTGTAAATGGTGTTATGAGCAATGTTTTGTTTCCCTGAAAGTGTTCATATTGGATTGTGACAATAAGAAATGTCGTTTGTATTTATTTACTTGCTTGATTTACTTAAACATGTTTGCTCAAGGTGAAATACAGAATTAAAGCACACCTTAAACACAGAATCGAGCAATTAAAGTCACACAGCTTAAAATGTATGTCGTCAGACGCCCTGTGATTGTCGAATGAAGGACGGTATATAAATTGAACAAACAAACAAATCATTTAAAAGCATGTTTAAAATTACATAAATAAAGGAAGGGATAAAAGCACTCTGCATTAAATGTTGGGTCAGGTTAGATGTTTAGCAGCAGTCCTAAGGGGTCAGATCTGGCCTCCGAGGAACACATTGCTCACTGCAGTTGCCACACTGTTGGAAGGGTGCTGGAGGAAAAGCGAGCAAAGACTTTGAGTGAAAAGACCAAGAGGAAGGAAGGGACTTTGCCCTTTGCAACTGTGCAGCAGCCTAGAGACATTGTGGAGAGCACCCATCCTGTACCCTCTACCCAGAACCCACTTTGTCACGGCACAAACATCCTGACACTGGTGATGCTCCAGGCTAGCCCCTGTGGTTCTGGTACACCTGCATGTGATGACTGAAGGGGACAGGTGGACACACAGACCTGAGACATGGCATGTTACTCTACGTGTCAGGTGCCAAAACCTCCCGGCACGGCCCTGCAAAGGACATAAGCGCGTGCGGGGGGGGGGGGGGCTTGTAGCACTCCTGGTTAAGGCTTAAAAGTCCTAGGTTCTTTTTAGTACTCCAAGAGGCCTGAGGGCTTAGCAGCCCTTCCTTGTCACTATGCTGCCAAGGGGAGCAAGGGAAATGTAGCGTCTACAAAACTGGGCAGATCCAACGTAAAAACAACTCCCAAAATGTATACAGTCATACCTTGGATCCCAGACGCCTTGCGAGTCAAATGTTTTGGCCCCCAAACGCCACAAACCCGGAAGTGAGTGTTCTGGTTTGTGAACATTCTTTGGAACCTGAACGTCCGACAGGACTTCCACGCCTTCCGATTGGCTGCCGCGCTTTGGTTTCCAAATGTTTTGGAAGTCGAACGGACTTCCAGAACGGATTCCATTCGACTTCCGAGGTACCACTGTACTCGATTCTGACCAAACTAAGCCTCCTGAGGTACATTTTGCTCTAGGAGGCTTGGTTTGGCCAAAATCGAGTACAGTGGTACCTCGGGTTACAGACGCTTCAGGTTACAGACTCCACTAACCCAGAAATAGTACCTTGGGTCAAGAACTTTGCTTCAGGATGAGAACAGAAATCGTGTGACGGCGGCAGCGGGAGGCCCCATTAGCTAAAGTGGTACCTCAGGTTAAGAACAGTTTCAGGTTAAGAATAGACCTCCAGAACGAATTAAGTTCTTAACACGAGGTACCACTGTATACACTTGTAGAGCTAATGCTAAATACATTACTTCTGGTAAATGAGCCACCGTAGCCACAAGAGGGCCATGAAAACTTGTGTCCCAGGCTTTTTAGAATTGTCTACCCATGTACTGTCTGAAACCAAAGGGGTGCATGGGTTGCCAGATGTGAAATATATTGGCTATTTTTCAGCTTTTCTACATCACTAATCCTGAGCCCTTTATTCCCCCATCACAATAATTTCTGCAAGGGTGTTCTTTTTCTCCCTCTCACAAATTTTGACACCTATAAAATAAAATGTTTTATGACCAATTAAAGCTGGAATTAACATGCCTGTAAGTGGTTGACGGAACATGCACTGTAATGAGCACCACAATTATTTTCAAAGCAAGCATCTAGCCCTGGAAAAGTACAAGGAGTGTTCCCATTAAATCTATATAAGAACATTTTGGATCCCCCAAACTATGACTCAGCTAAGCTGGGTCACCGTGATGCGATGCCTTTAATTACAGGATATCTGAGATAGTTTCAGCTGCGACAATGTGACAGACACATATTTTCTGAACTCACACAAAGAATGAAAAGCAAGATTTGAGGTTTTCGTCATTCCCTCCCCTCCTTTGATTTATGCTTTGTTCAACTATGGCAATTCACTCAGCAACCAAGTGCTCTTTGTGACGTGGCACAGACATTGATACAAAAGAGCCTTATTTTGAAGCAAGTGCAACTGCTGCTCAGAAAGTGTGTTTGAGCATTATCTCATCTGGAGGTTTCAGGAAATGAGAGGGAGAAATCAAGGCTGCAATCCTAACCCCAGATCTGGGCTGTCGGAGCAGTTTAGGAGCCAACAGACACCCTTGTATTGCCAGACCACATGTGACCAGTAGGTGATGCTTCCTGGTTTCAACATTTATTATAGCTTTAAATCTTTATATATTTATCCAAATAATGAGGGCCTCATCATATAGCCAACTTACAATGAGGAACTGGTGCTAGATGCCGCTATATATCTGTCAATGAAATTAGAACTATATATGATAAGGGCTTGGCGATCACTTCGTTACTTAATGAGAATTTGGCCTGTCTAGTTTGACAAGTTAACATGCCCGAGATGTGAACTCAGTGCTGGATTTACGTATAAGCTAAACAAGCTATAGCTTAGGGCCCCACTCTCTTGGGGGCCCCAAAAAAATTCAAATAAAAAAACACACCCAGATGTACATTTCCAAAATATAAGATAAAAAACAAATAAAATAAAACCTACATACAGCAACAGTGTTTTGTGTTGTGTAGGCTCCTATGATTTAAGTAATGGACTCTGCCTGCTATATAAAAGGCCCCATTACCTTCAGTAGCTTAGGGCCTCATCAAACCTAAATCCAGCCCTGTGTGAACTGTACTTGGCTCAACTCGAGGGACAGCTGATGTCATGAACCCTAATTGATCAGAGATAAGGCCAGCACGTGCGTTCACTCCCAAGTAGGGAGGAAGGTTCACATAATGTAGAACGCCTGCATAGCCTGGCATCACGCCCTTGCGAGGGCTATATAAGCTCCTAACTTCAGAAGCTGAGTCGAGTCTTCATGTTCAAGTTCTACCAGTAAACATTGGACGTTGGTCCCATCAACTGAGCGAAGGCTCTGCTGCTCCTAGGGACCCCACAGCAGTGGAAATCATGAACTTGGCCTTTGCAATTATCTCCCTATACCCTTTTGATCTTGTATCTTACTGTATTTTTTGCCCTATAGGACACACTTTTTCCCCTCCAAAAATGAATGGGAAATCTTGGTGCGTCCTATGGGGCGAATGCAGGCTTTTGCTGAAGCTTTGAGAGCGAGAGGGGTCGGTGCGCACCGACCCCTCTCGCTCTCCAGGCTTCAGGAAGACATCCGCAGCCTAGGCAGCCCTGCGGGAGTTCCCGCAAGGCTGTCTAGGCTGCAGATAGCAGCATGCTTCCCAGAGCGCCGGGTGCGCTAAAAGCAGAGCGCCCGGCGCTTCGGGAACACATCCGCAGCCTAGGCAGCCCTGCGGGAGTTCCCACAGGGCTCCACACGCTGCGGATAGCAGCCTGCCGCCCGGCGCGCGGGGCGCCCTGAAGCAGAGGGCCCCTCACGCTGGGCAGACATCGGCCAGCCCCACAAGCTCAGGGGACAGCGGGGAGGCGCAGCGTCGCCATCCCGCTGTTCCCCGACCTGGTTTTGGGGGAGAAATAAAGGAAAACATTTTTTCCTTTCCCACCCCAAAAAAACTAGATGCATCCCATGGGACGAAAAATACAGTAAGTGCTACTTGTTAGTATGAGATATAACTGCTAGACTGCTTCTTCTGTCTTATTGTCTAAGTATACCTGAAGGAGCGTCTCCACCCCCATCGTTCAGCCCGGAAACTGAGGTCCAGCTCCGAGGGCCTTCTGGCGGTTCCCTCACTGCGAGAAGTGAGGTTACAGGGAACCAGGCAGAGGCCTTTTTGGTAGTGGCGCCCGCCCTGTGGAATGCCCTCCCATCAGATGTCAAGGAAATAAACAACTATCTGACTTTTAGAAGATATCTGAAGGCAGCCCAGTTTAGGGAAGTTTTTATTGTTTGATTCTGTTTTTAATCTGTTGGGAGCCACCCAGAGTGGCTGGGGAAACCCAGCCAGATGGGCGGGGTATAAATAACAAATTATTATATATTATAATTGTCAGTCAATAAACCATTTTCTTCTTCATCTAACCGTCTGCTAATCCTCCATCTGCTGAGATCCAAAAGAAATCCTTGCTTGCTCTAACTACTAGGCAGCATAGCAAGACAAGCCCCATCCAGCAATCCTTGCAAATGCCCCTGTTTGTGAGGCCTGCCCTGCTCGCGAACTCCCAAAAGCTGCAATATCATGGCGCTAGATCTGGGTCTGTCCATTTTGGTCCTCTCCATTTCTCATTTTTCCAATCATCCATTCAGTTCTCCACATTTTGCAGCCATTTGCATTTTTAAAAAAATCCTCGTATGCTAATCATCATTTCAGTGTGAATTTCTCCTTTTAAACTCATTTTTATATGCAGTTGTGACTAATGCACATTTTTCATTTGAAAGGCAGTGTCTTTTAAAATGTTATATTCACTAACAGCTTCATTTTTATGTGCAATTTTCAAAAGTAGAATAAATGCAAGTGTCAAAGGATAGCTTTGTTCCTGTTCACGTATCGTTTTGGAAAAAGCAAATTTGATCGATTTAGCTTTTACTGTGTACTGAACTGATTGTCTCCTCCAATCCTACATGGCACTCATTACTCTTACTAAACATTAGAGGGGGAGAAAGTGGAACTGGACGTGGGTTTGCTATTTTCAGTGTTGACTTGTTATCTGTATCACATCTTGCTCTGCCCTTAGAAACTTGAACAGTGCCGGGGATCTCTTGCTCGGAAAAAAAACAAATAAGACACTTACAGCATGCACACAATCCCTTGGGCAAACAAAGTTGACTACAGGCTTTAAATGTTTGTCTTTGATGCTCTGGTGTGCCCCAGCACATCTTCTGGAAGCTAGTAGAGCAGAAACCATTTTAATTACATTATTGAGCAAGCCAACCACGGGGTCAGCACCTTGGACAGGGGCAGCAGACCAGTTACAGTTGCATAAATCAGCTAAGAATGAATTGTCCTTCCATACAGATTAGAGCCTTTTAAAATGGGATATAATTGGAGACATAATACTGGAAACGTATAGTTTGAAGTAGGATGTGAAAGAAGATGAGGTATTGCTGAATAAGATTTTGTAAAAAGGAACGCAGAAAAGGGAGATGTGAGGGAGTCCGGAAAGAGGGCTATGAGAACAACATTTGAGAAATTGGTTTTTTCTTTTTAATGTCGGCTTAAGTAATTTTTTCTTACTGTTATTGTTGGGTTTTTTTTCTTACTGAGTTTTTCTTTTTGATTTTGAGTGGTGTTTTTCTTTTTTCCCCTTTCTTTCTTTATTCTGTATGGTGAAGTTTGTTTTTACTTGTGAAAATTTAATAAATATCTTTTTTTAAAAAAAATGTCCCCCCTACCCCCATGATGTACAGAAAACATATTATCAAGGATAGGGTAAAATGGGAGTATATGAGTATATGGAGCATGGTTTTTAATCTGTGTTTAGTTTGGATTATATTTCTAATTAAAATACGCTTGGAAGAAACAATTGTCACATTACACAAGATTATTCCGCATCCACAGGGATTATTTCCTCATCTCCTCCTAGATAAAAAACCATGAAAGGAGTGGCATAATAAACACTGCAGAGTGTCAAATACTTAATGGGATGACTCCATTTCCCCCCAAGAAGGGGAGGGGGAGAGAGAAAAAATGTAAACAATATATTATTTTCTGAAAACGATTCTGATTGTTTATGTCAATTTTAATCTCCAGCTTTGTTAATATAATGACTTTTGTGGTTCATCTTATCTGGCTTCCAGCTTAGTTGCCAGAGTCCTCCGAGATAAAGTTGGAGAAATTCCACAGTCTGGTTATTTGTATTTTCTCCCTGCAGTTTTTCTCACTCTCCCTAGTCTAAGGGCTTGCATAAGCTGAATCCTCTGTGGAAAGAATCCACTGTAATTTAATTAACACCCTTCTGGATGAAATATCTCTTTCCCTCTTTGTTTTGAAGAGTTCCAGATTCAGCTAAGTTAACCTGATCCATTGCTTTACTTTCTGTCCTCTATTTATGCAAGTAATTTTGCTGTTGATTCTATGCAGTTCACCACCATGTCATGGTGATATCTAGACATTTTTTGCAAACAAACAAATTGGATTAATTGTTCTATAGGTTTCAAAGTTAAGCCTTCCCTTTTTTGCCCCACCTCTGCCTCATGGATCCAATAATATATTTAAAATTAGGATTAATATTATCAACATTTCTTTTTGACAACAAGGATATATTTTTTTGCTCCAGAACTGGAAAACCATGGATCTTTCTGGCTACCAGTATAATTTCATTTAACATTTATAACAGATTCAAAAATTTGATAGATTCAATGGGCAATTCTACATGGAAGCTCCCTGTACAATGAACCTTTCTGCTGGAGCTTGGTGCCCTGTTTCTGAAGGTAAGCAGCTTTTGAATGGAAAACTGTCCCCTTAGAGATACAGCAGGTTGCAAATATTCAGATGTGATTTAATGAACAACTCTGCATGGAAAATTCCAAGGACAGACTGGAATCAGACCGTTTTCTGCAGGTAAATCAATTCCTTAATCTTTAATCTCCAAAGAGCATTGGTGTGATTAATTTATCTAACTACACAAGTACACTGTTTTGCTGCTATTTCTTTTTAATTCAATGAGGATCCTAAACAATGGAACACCCCGTCCAACAGCTACCAACCCTAGGGCAATGAGTATTGCCAGAAGATTTCCCGTAAAGTTACCATCTGAGCCAAGCGAAGGTCACTAGAGCCAACCTCGAGATGCTGAGGATGAAGGAACCTCAGTTCAAACGGTCACAAGCTCCGTTGCTAGGCAACAGCTGTTAATGACATGGAATGCATGGCCACCGTGCCAAGGTTCTAGGAGAGTCAGTGTGGCCTAGTGGTTAGAACAATGTTAATTCCATGCAATTTAAGTGTGGTGGTATATATATTCTTTTAAATGTACCATTTATTTTTATTTATTTATTTATTTATTTATTGTATTATTATTATTATTATTATTATTATTATTATTATTATTATTATTATGCTTTCCAGACAGATGTTGTCTCCTAAAGCACCTGACTGATTATTATTTTTAAAGGTGAGACAAGTCCTGTCCTCAGGTATGGAAACTCAAAAAGGGAAGACACCCAGTGCAAGGGATGTGGAAGAACAAGACACACTTCGCAATGCCCAAGGAAAAGCTTGAGTTATGTCTACAGGCAAGTCCTGTCCTGCTGGGGCCAAGCAGACCTTCCCCACCCACAGCTGTACTTGGACAGAGATGGAGCAACTGACCCTGTAGCCCTTTGTGCCCAACTTCAGAGGGGCTGTGGGGCTCAAGCCCCTCTCAGATCCCCCTGGGGGGCTTCTCTGGGCCCCACAGGCAGCAGGCAGTCCCAGGCAAATCCACAGGCTCACCTGAGGGGCTCAGTTGCAACCATGTTATACTATAGGTTCCAGGATTGGGTGTTTGTGTGTGTGTTTATTGAGCCTGCCTCAATGAGCCCATTGCCCTCACAAAGGGTCTCCCTTCTGAGCCCTGAGGGAAGGGAGGTGGGTTCCAGCAAGACCCAAGGCAGCAATTTGTCTTCAAGGCTTCATTGACACCTCTGGAGCAGACTGGGGAATACACTCTTGCAGATAGCTTGCGCCGGAGCTCTGTAGACAGCAGCCTAAAAGAACCTTGTTGTCTCAATCCAGAGGCTGGTCCTCCCTTCTGTTCTCACCATGATCCGACTAGATGCCTAGGAGTAGCCTGCAAGCAGGACCCGGGTGCAACAACCTTCTTCCCAGCTGGGAACTCTTGAGTGCAGCCGAAAACAAGGCTTCCCATGGGCACCTCTCAGCTAATCCAGGTCAACTGCAAGGAAACACTGTACTATACCCAACGCTGTTCTCTAGATCACTTACGTGCTTTGATACCTGATTGTCCCTTGGGCACCTTGCAGGGTGGGCCTGGAAGGGGCGGCCTGAAGGCTTTGACATCCCTGCATGGTTGCAATGATTCCCTTCAAGAACTCACACATTCCTGCATCTTCTGCAGGAGGTCAGAAAGATCTTGCAGAGCTTTCCTTCGGACCAGCTTCTTCTGACTCATCATTGTCACAATGACGGCCGTCAGTTCAACACTCAGCTGCTCCTCGCTGAAACCTTCAGGAGCAACATCAGCTGCATCCAACATGGTAGAGTGTGTGGTTGGGATGCTGAGGGGAGAGAGGAATGGCACTTTTGTGTAAAAAAAGGTTTTGTTATAAGCAACAGCTTCTCTGTAAGAAAAGTTTGACATGTTACGTGGCCTATTTGTTTTGATTATTTTAAGGATTTTATACCATTCTGTTTGTTTACAGTATTCATTGCCCACTTCTCATTTAATAGTAGAACTGAAACAGGGCTGCTTGTGTCAGAAGGGAAATGGCTGCCTTCTCACACCCACGGTTGTGATCCCTCAATTCTCTGGAAGTCCTCAGCAGCTTCTCTTCCCTCCCTTCCTTCAGAGAGCCCAAGCTCCACCACCATAAGCGGGCTTTTGAAAGCAAAAGGAAGATTTCAGAGATTTCATCTTCATCGAAGCCAATACCCTGTTCATGAGAAAACAGAGCAAAGGAACAAGAAGTTCAGAGACTGGGGAACGGATCAGGCCCTCAGGCAGGGATGTCACATTTGGAAAGCAGATTTCTCTGATGTATTTCTAGATATGCTGATGTGTACACTGGGATATGATATGTAAGCCCAGAGAGGCTTAAATGAAATCAAAAGCAAGATACTCCCTATTCGCAGGCTTATATTGTAATAAAAAAAGCTAACAAACAGAAATACAACACACAAGGAAAGAGGGCAAGGAGGGCTGAGGAAAAGAAAACTCTCCCACTGAGGCAGCCTAATGAAATGGCTCCTGCCAGATGACAATTGAGGGAAAGGAGGTTTGAAGGAGATGGCCAGTCTAAAGCAGAGCCGATGGTGCTGTTTCTCGTCCCTCCTTCCTCCAGGTGTAGACCTCCGCCAGGCCTCCTCTCACTCCCTCACCTGCACCAGAGAGCAGCCCTCGCCTCCGATGGACTCTGTGGACAGGTGGGCAGCAGGGCTCCCTGCATCAGCTCTGCGGAAAGACCAGCTTCATCCAGCATCTCCTTCCCCTCCACTGGTCCAGCCGCTCACGCTTTATTTTCTTCTTCTGTTTTTCCCTTTCCCTTTCAAACTATAGTACAAAACTGATATCCAGAATGTTGAAATATAAATGAACCCTTTCCCAGATTCACATATGCATATAACAGAAGGAAGTGCTCTGTTCAAAATAATATTCAATCGACTGCAGTATGGAACAAAAAATTTCCTTTACAGCATTCATTCTCCCCTTCCAAAAACTTGCACAGAGCTCAGCCCTTTCTTTGACTTTGGATAGCTCTTTGCCCAACTTGGTGATGCCATTAATCTACATTCTAGAAGTAAGTCCACTGGACACAGCAACATCCACTTACCTCTTGGAGTCTTTTGGACACCATCTTCTAATGTAGTGACTGAGTGAAGGTCACTAGAGCCAACCTCGAGATGCTGAGGATGCAGGAACCTCAGTTCAAACAGTCACAAGCTCCGTTGCTAGGCAACAGCCATTAATGACATGGAATGCACGGCCATCATGCCAAGGTTCTAGGAGAGTCAGGCAACAACAACAACAAAATAACCGCGAAACGTGGGAGAAATTTGCTTAGACCTCCAACTTTTCCCTGAGAGACTCGAAGTGATCTTGAGAGGGCAAGTGTGGGTGGTGCTGTGGGTTAAACCACAGAACCTAGGACTTGCCGATCTGAAGGTCGGCAGTTCGAATCCCCGCGATGGAGTGAGCGCCCGTTGCTCGGTCCCTGCTCTTGCCAACCTAGCAGTTTGAAAGCACGTCAAAGTGCAAGTAGATAAATAGGTACCACTCCGGTGGGAAGGTAAACGGTGTTTCCATGCGCTGCTCTGGTTCGCCAGAAGCGGCTTAGTCACGCTGGCCACATGACCCGGAAGCTGTACGTCGGCTCCCTCGGTCAATAAAGTGAGATGAGTGCCGCAACCCCAGAGTCAGTCACGACTGGACCTAATGGTCAGGGTTCCCTTTACCTTTACCTTTAAAACACATTCATTTTCAATGCCCTTCCTGTGTGATATGTCTACAGCCCGCTGCTAGCCACATAGGTAAAGGTAAAAAAAAAGGTAAAGGACCCCTGGACAGTTAGGTGACTATGGGGTTTCAGCGCTCATTTCACTTCAGGCCAAGGGATCCGGCGTTTGTCCACAGACAGCTTTCCAGGTCATGTGGTCAGCATGACTAAACCGCTTCTGGAGCAACAGGACACTGTGATGGAAACCAGAGCGCACAGAAATGCTGTTTACCTTCCTGCCACAGCGGTACCTATTTATCTACTGGCACTGGTGTGCTTTCGAACTGCTAGGTTGGCAAGACCTGGGGCGGAGCAATGGGCGCTCACCCCGTTGCAGGGATTCGAACCACCAATCTTCTGATCAGCAAACCCGAGACTCTGGTTTAGACCACAGCGCCACCTGTTCCCCCAAGCCCCATAGGTAGGTTCAGTTCAGACTGGGTTATACACCCCAGGTTTGGCATTTCTAGCATTGACGCTTTCGTTGGAAATGGAATATATCAAATTATGTCCTAAAAATATGATGAATTTAAAATTGTATTTATGGATCTGAATGGTCCCCCCCTGTCTGCCAATTATCCAGCTGTGAAAAGTCAGAGGGATTCCCCCTCCCCCATCTCTATGCCAAACATTTTCAGGGTAAAAGCAACAACCTCCATTGGCCACCTTATTTGGCAGCCAGCTTCATTCTCTTTACCTCTTCAGCACTCAGTATTTGGCTTCTTCACAATCTTTTTGGATGCACCAAAGTTTATGTCTAAGGTCTTATCTGCATTACCCATTTAAAGCAGTATCATGCCACTTTAAACAGCCATGGCTTCCTCCTAAGAATTCTGGGAAGCGTAGTTTGATAAGGGTGCTGAGCAGTGTGCCCCCCCCCTGATCTACAATTCTCAGAGTGGTTTAATGGTCAATCCCTTTCCCCAGGGAATCTCTCCTAAGTAACTCTTACCAGTAACCCAGGAAGAAGGCTGGGAAGAGCATCAGGGTAGTCAGATGGTATGCTAGGCCTGGGGGTAACCCAAGCAACGCGGACCAGGTCCGGTCCAGAATCTGAAGGTTCCACTAGGAGTCAGTCCGACAGGGCTAAGGAAGGACACGAGGAAGGAAACCAGGCAAGGACAGGTACAGGATCTCAGGCAGGGTCTGGCATATAGCAATGTTGCTCCTGCAAGCTGGGGCGGGGTCCGACAGCCTTTTATCTTTGTCGGGGTAACGGCCCCGGTGCTCAACTCCCTGTTTCACCTGAAGGCGAGCACTCCTCCTGCGAGTACTCAGGTCTCTCCTTCTCTCAGACCTTAGTCTCTGCAGCTCGGGAGATGTCAGTGGGTTACTTACTAGACCCAGGGGCTGCCTCAGCCTCTCCTGACCCAACAGGTAGTGGAGCAGCTGTAAGTGATGGCCCAGCTGAAGGCAATGAGGTAATCCCTGCATCTGGAGCCAGGGCAGGCTGAGGCCCCTGACTCGGCCCAGCTGGTGTTTGTTGCAGGGGAACCTGTGCAGACTGGGACTCTTCAGGATCAGGCCCCCGACTTGGTTCAGATGGTGCCTGAGGCAAAGGATCCTGTGCAGACTGAGACTTCTCTGGTTCCAAGTCTGAGCCCGAGTCCCAGGCTGTCACAGGTGGGCAGATCCTTGCATTCTGCCACGCCAGACCCCAAGGCACTGTAATCAATAAAGTTTGGGCAATTTTTCACTGATTTGGGGGCTCTTCTTGTTTATGGGTGCCATAAACTGTGCCCAGCACCTGTGTTATTCATGGTGGCTTATGAACGATATCCATCAATTGATGTGGCGGTTTTCTCTGTCTCTCCTTTCTTCATCTGTTTTCTTATTTCTGGCTTACAGATATATTTCTCAGCCGTAGGGAAGTACAGATTATTTGCTAACTCTGTTAACGATCTGAGCCTTTGGAGGGGGATTATTATATCCCCCAGTGCCTGATTTAATATAAAGCTCTTCTTACATTACTTCAATGATTTCACATCCACGGACGAACCAGGATTGAAAGTTCACACCATAATTTGTTCCCAACATAATGGAAAGAGAGTCTCTGGATCACAGGTGCATTTGCAGTATTGAATGTATTCAGCCACATGTAGTCAATTCATCTGATTAAGAGTGTTGGGAAAATCCAACGCTAAGCCATCCGACAAATATTTGTTTCGTTCTCACAGAATTTTCATGCTGCCCCTGTCAATACCAGGGCAGAAAGGTTTATAGGAATAAATTTTCTTTCTTTCTGTCCTTCCTTCCTTCCTTCCTTCCTTCCTTCCTTCCTTCCTTCCTTCCTTCCTTCCTTCCTTTCTTTCTTTCTTTCTTTCTTTTCCAACATGGTGAGAAAGGCACTTAAAAAAACAACACCCATTGATCTTGAGACCTAGAATTACAGGTCCTATTTTGCCTCAAATTGTGCTTCGAAATGCTATTTATGCTTTCCATTTCCCACAGTACAACCATTAACAGTATGCATTTAACATGTGTACAATGAGACACACTCCCAGGAATGTCAGGCTGCAACCTAAGGGTAAAATCCTGTACTCAACTTCTGCTGCTGGCTGAGGGGCTATAGCAGAGGTCGGAAACCTCAGGCCTGAGGACCAAATGTGCTTGCCCAGCCGCCCCATTTGCCCCATGAGGTACTGTATTTTTCACTCCATAAGACACACTTTTCCCCTCCTAAAAAGTAAGGGGAAATGTGTGTGATTCTTATGGAGCGAATGCAGGGGGGAGGCAGGCAGGAAAAGCCCCCAAGAGCCTCACACAAGCTCCACACGGCTCTTGCGGGCTTTTCCCCAGGAGGGAGAAGGGACTGATGCGGCCAGTCAGTCCCTTCTCCCTCCTCGTAGAAAAGCCCGCAGGAGCCGTGCACTCCTTAAAGGGTGTGTGGCTCCTGTGGGCTTTTGCGGGGGTATTGCCATAGCCGCGCGCAGCCTCTACTGGCTGGAGAGGTTGCGTGTGGCTGAAGAAGCCATAGCCGCGTGCAGCCTCTCCCGGCTGGAGGGGCTGTGCGTGCCTAAAGAAGCCAAGACAGTGAGCAGGATGGATCCCGCTCGCTGTCTTGGCTTCTTTGCTCTTTGGGGCTGGGGGGGCGGGACCCGAGCTTCCCCTGGCAGCCCCAGAAGCTCTGGGAGAAGCTCTTTGGGGCTGGGGGGGGGGGATAAGATTTTTTTTCTTGATTTCCCCCTCTAAAAACTAGGTGCGCCTTATGGTCTGGTGCACCTTATGGAGCGAAAAATACAGTAATTTTCTCTAAACCATTGCCCCCTGCCCCTCACCTGATGTCTTATGAGACTTCTAGTCTGGTGTAGGTACCAACATGACGGCAAAGGAACAATTGGGAACTTAAAGTGAGCTCCTGATCTTCCTTTGTCAGAGCAAGGCACACTCCCACCTGATGGACAGGGGAAACATGTCTTCCTCCCATATCCCCAAGTGGTTTGCATTGAAACTGCTGCTAAAATGGAGGTGGAAAGCTCTGTTTCAGCAGCAGGCTCAGTGCAAATTGCTTGGTGCCACAGGAAAGATGCTCGCGCTGCAGTTCTCAAGTGGCTAATACCCTTATGGCTGTTTGGAAAGCACCTCCTTTGGTACCTCCATTGTAATATTTTCATCTTATGCTGCAGACACACGTGGGTGGCGCTGTGGGTTAAACCAAAGAGCCTAGGACTTGCCGATCAGAAGGTCGGTGGTTCGAATCCCCGTGATGGGGTGAGCTCCCGTTGCTCGGTCCCTGCTCCTGCCAACCTAGCAGTTCGAAAGCACGTCATGTGCAATTAGATAAATAGGGACCGCTCCGGCGGGAAGGTAAACGGCGTTTCCGTGTGCTGCTCTGGTTCACCAGAACAGTCTTAGTCATGCTGGCCACATCACCCAGAAGCTGTCTGCGGACAAACACCGGCTCCCTCGGCCTATAGAGCGAGATGAGCGCGCAACCCCAGAGTCGGTCACGACTGGACCTAATGGTCAGGGGCCCTTTACCTTTACCTTGACACAAGAGACATATTTTTAGGACCCATTCCAGTTGTGTTTCTTTTTTCTTTTTTAATTGTGCATTTTACGTTGCTATAAAGCACCCTGGGACCTTCTGGTGAAGGGCAGGAAATAGATCTAACAACAACAACATCACATTGTGGCTTTATTCATACCCTTTTTCTTTTACCTCTCTAGTCAGTCAAGGTTGCAGCCTCCTCCTCTTCAAATGTAATTCATGGCTTCATACCCTTTATTACTTTTTCTTTTATCCCAACCTGTCCCCAAGGAGCCAACACAGACTGATGTCTGAATTTGTATAAGTCAGTTGGCTATTCAGTTCAGTGTTGAACTAAATAGGCAGCTGACTTACTAAGGCTACAATCCTATACAGTTGCACCTTGGTTCTGGAACGCCTTGAGATTCAAACGTTTTGGCTCCTGAATGCCGCAAACCCGGAAGTGAGTGTTCCGGTTTGCGAACGTTCTTTGGAAGCTGAACGTCTAACACGGCTTCCACAGCTTCTGATTATGTACAGGAAGCTCCTGCAGCCAATCAGAAGGTGCGCCTTGGTTTTTGAATGTTTTTGGAAGTTGAACAGACTTCCTGAATGGATTCCGTTCAAGAACCAAGGTACAACTGTATTCACATACTTGCAAGCCCCTTGAATTCAGTAGGATCTCTTTGGGATAATGCTGTGTAAGTTTTTGTGTTTGTGTTTTTTAAAAAGCTCTCCCTCCAGTCCCTAGAAGATATATATATATATCTCTCTGTTTATTAAGATTTTGCATATCAAAGAAAAAGAAACAAAGAAACCCAGAGCACATAAAACTACTCATACCTGCTCTATAAAGGTTCTGTGGTGGCCACAGGAGAAAAGAGATTCTATCCCAGGAATGCATAGAGATTCACCTTACCTTGCCTTACTTATCTTAGCAGAGATTTCTAAGATGTTCAAAGCAGTAACTTTATGACTTGGGTTTTCTCTTTGTCAAATATCACCTTTAGGAGGGATAGATATTAAATGTCACAGAGCCGGTCTAAGTGGAGGAAACTTTCAAAATTATTAATAGACAAAGAAATTTCTATCTGGAGTCACGACTTGCTTATTAATGTCATCTCAAAGAAAGAAACTTTATTCTAGCGGGAGCAAGGGGTCTCCTTGGGCAGCAGTTTACATCAAGCGCATTGAACTGAAGCATATTAAAACATGTTGATTTGCTTAGGTATTGCTTGCTTCACTCAGGAATCAAATAGGATTAAATATATCCAGGCATCAAATGTAACTTCAGCTGTATTACATCAAATAGTAAAAGATTCATCACAGAAACCTGAGCAGACTTGAATAAGTAACACAGAATACATTCAGGTCAGGAAGCCCAGCAAACACTGGCAGAAATAGGAGAGCCTTCACTCTCAGCTGAGATGTTCAGCAGTACACACTTTGGGGGAACAATTCTACACACAAGAAGCTGGTGTGAAGCAAGCTGGTGTAAATTAAGACCGGTTAAACCACAGAGCCTAGGACTTGCTGATCAGAAGGTCAGCGGTTTGAATCCCCGCGACGGGGTGAGCTCCCGTTGCTCGGTCCCAGCTCCTGCCAACCTAGCAGTTCGAAAGCACGTCAAAGTGCAAGTAGATTAATAGGTACCGCTCCGGCGGGAAGGTAAATGGCGTTTCCGTGCGCTGCTCTGGTTCGCCAGAAGCGGCTTAGTCATGCTGGCCACATGACCCGGAAGCTGTACGCCGGCTCCCTCGGCCAATAAAGCGAGATGAGCGCCGCAACCCCAGAGTCAGTCACGACTGGACCTAATGGTCAGAGGTCCATTAACCTTTAAAGCTACACCAGATTTAAACCCTGTTCAGTAGCAGGGGCTGCTTCTCTGTCTAAGCCTGGAAGATGGAAAACCAGTCTTTACCATAGTGTTCTACGCCAGGTTGCCAGGTCATGTGACTGAACCGAACAGACTTAGGATACAGCCTAAGTTCCCCCTCTTTGGTCTCGCACCTGCCACACTTCTGGATTACCCCTTTTGGGGGAATTAAACTGGATTCAGCTCATCCAGATGCAGCTCAACTAGCTGAGCCAGGATGAATAAGTTATGCTGACGTTATCTTTGGCTGAACCACGGGTGGGGAATCAGCCAGCGGATCCAGAGATCCGCTGCATCCTAAGCTGCCCATCCCAGCAGATCTTGCCATAGGATTGCCCGCTAAAGCTCAGACATCTCCGTAGCACATCTCTGTTCACAAAGCTGCCTTCAGAAGTGTAGCCTATAATGAAGAGTAGCTTTTGAAAGGTTAGATCTAATGAAGATAAACGGAATGATTTACACGAAAGGTCAGATTTGGAGGCCACTCTGCGTGATTTGCCTCGCTGACTAATCCTCACCTCGCTAGATGAGAAAATGATTGCTAACTTGGCATTCGGTTTTAATGTTAACTGTGTAATGCAGAGCACAGGTTGCAAAGGGTGCTCTCAAGTCTTGTACAATTTTTGCTTTCGCAAAGAAACCACTGATTAAAGCAGGGGTGGCATTGCGGGACTTCCTCTGCAACGGGCCCCAGCCAGCATCACAAAGGGTGAGGGATGCTGGGAACTTTAGTCCAACAACTTTTGAAAGGCCACAGGTTGCCCCCCCTCCAGCTTGGAGTAATGTCCCTTGCTGACTCGCGACTTTAGAAGAAAAATTGGCAGGGAAAATATTGTAAGAGCGAAACAGCCACTATTCTAAAGCTGCATTGTTGAAACTCTTAAAAACTGCTTTACTTTGCTCTGCACCCCCCCCCACCAAACATCCCCTTCTGCTCTGAGTGCACACGCTGTAATTTATTCTCTGCAAATGCAGCCGCTAAACCTTTTGCTCTCCCTGTCATTGCCTTCTTGCTGAATCTCAAAACTACCTACGTCATCCTGCACCCATTGCTCAACAGAACTCCAAACAAAGAGACAGAAAGCTCAGTTTTATTGAATAATCTTACAAGAGGGCACAGCTGTGCGGAGGTCTGGTGTCTGACTGTCATGATGGGTCTTTGCCCTCTTCTAACTTTGCCACTACACTACAGACAGACCAAAAGGGTGATGTAACTCAGACCCTATTTTAAAGACTTGCTTTCCCTCTGCCAGGCTTAGGCTGGCTCCTCCTGGAGCAGTCTCACTGTTGACCAGAGGTTTAATTTGATATACCGTATTTTTCGCCCTATAGGACGCACTTTTCCCCCTCCAAAAATGAAGGGGAAATCTGGGTGCGTCCTATGGGGTGAATGCAGGCTTTCGCTGAAGCTTGGAGAGCGAGAGGGGTCGGTGTGCACTGACCCATCTCGCTCTCCAGGCTTCAGGAAGCTATCAGCAAGCCTGGGGAGCCCACGGGAGTTCCCGCAGGGCTCCCTAGGTGCGGATAGCAGCCTGCTGCCTGGCGCGCAGGGCGCCTTGAAGCAGAGCGCCTCGCGCTTCGGGCAGACATCGGGCAGCCCCACAAGCTCGGGGGACAGTGGGGAGGCGCAGCGCCGCCATCCCGCTGTTCCCCGACCTGGTTTGGATTCCCCGACCTGGTTTGGGGGGGGGAATAAAGGGGGGGATTCCCTTTATTTCCCCCCCAAAAAACTAGGTGCGTCCTATGGGCCGGTGCGTCCTATGACATGAAAAATACGGTAAATTTATGCTTGCCTCATATACATCGGTTTGCTGTACAACAGTTTTTTTGAGTATTGCATTGCTCCCTTATAATACGCAGTTGGCTGACTGTTGTAACTGGTGGGTTGACTCTCATATATATGGGGTAGCCCCATGGCTGTCATAATGCCCGTAGCTGTTTGAGACAGCATGAATGCTGAAACTCCCTAGCTTCCAAAGCCTGGGGGAAATCTAAGACCACCATCATCAGTCTAGCCAGGGAGACAACTTTGGACGGGGTAGCTTGAGGGGCAAGGATGCCTGAGCCAGGAGGTGGCACAGACCATTTTTTAAAGACCAGTTTTCATGGGTGGTTGAACTCAAAGGGCACTTTTATGCCATGCAAAGAGGCACTTTTAATGCTATTCTTGATATACACATTTATTTTGGGAACAAAGTATGATGCATGCACCTTCATATTAAACAAGAATTGTTGTTTCCAGAAACTGATCACTGCTCGAAAAACAGCCAGAATTCTGCAATAATGTTAAACATAAAATCCCACTGGTATAAATATCTCATAAACTTGTACATTAAGGATAGTTTACTCACATCTTACGAGGGCCTGTGAATTCAGCAACTGAGATGTGTGTTTATTCCCTCTCCTGCAGCCAATTGGCTTTTCTGTTGACTCTAGCATGGGCACAGAAAATATCGGCATGAACTTTAGGACTTGTAATTCTTAAAAGACCATATCTCACAGGGAGACGCCACTCTGCCTCTCAGACAAGAAGTCTTCAATGAAGAAAGACCATTGCTTCATGCCAGCCTTCACCAACTTGTTGCTCTCCAGATGTTTCAGCCCCAGCCAGCACAGCTGGGATGGTTGGGAACTGTAGACCAAATCAATTGGAGGGCAACAGGCTAGCAACAGCTATTCCATGTTGATTGAGGGGACCCAACCTCCTGAGCTTGCGCACGCAATGTGACAAGGAGCCAGGGGGTGGAGCCAAACGTCTTCTAAACATTGAGGAGGTCCGGCCCCCTAAAAAATATACAGTGGTACCTTGGGTTACAAACGCTTTGAGTTACAAACACTTCAGGTTACAGACTCCGCTAACTCAGAAATAGTACCTCGGGTTAAGAACTTTACTTCAGGATGAGAACAGAAATTGCGCGGTGGCAGCGGGGCAGCAGTGGGAGGCCCCATTAGTTAAAGTGGTACCTTAGGTTAAGAACAGTTTCAGGTTGAGAACAGACCTCCGGAACGAATTAAGTTCATAATCAGAGGTACCACTGTATATTAATGGGCTCCCGAAACTGCCTCAGCCCCTAGTAATTTGCATGTATGGTTCCATGTAGATTAACTGGTTCCACGAAGATTAACTTGCAGGTTTTAAAAAGTATAAGTCAAAAAACTTAGAGTGTGGAACTGTCAGGAAAAACTCAGAGAAAAGCGGATTTCAGATTTGGGTGTTATTTAACTAACACTATTAAAAAACTGTAAATTAATCTTTTTTAACTAGTAAAAGTCAAACACTTAAGAGCTGGAGAAAAAACAATGAAAGTTAAAAATTAGCCATTTCTTTAGCCTTTTAACTAGTTTGTGTCCATGACTGCTCGCCACTGATACTATACGTGGAACATAAGGAGGACACATAATCCATTTTTTAAATAAAAAGTTTGCAGTGCTCTGTGAGTAAATAACTCTGGTATGATTACCTTTATCAAGCACAATCCTCTGTTGTGGCATGAAATGAAAGTAACCTTTCCAAGCAACTACCTAATCATATGTTGTTACTTACAAAAGGAACACAGAAAATATCACCTAAGCTCCTAGTGATATTTTCAAATTATACCCCCTCTCTCCCCCTGTACAGCGTAAAGGTCAGGGCTGGTAGTAAAGGTAAAGGATCCCTGGACAGTTAAGTCCAGTCGAATTTGACTATGGGGTGCAGCGCTCATCTCCACTTTCAGGCCAAGGGCGTTTGTCCACAGACAGCTTTCTGGGTCATGTGGCCAGCATGACTAAACCACTTCTGGTGCAACGGGACACCATGATAGAAGCCAGAGCACATGGAAATGCCATTTATCTTCCTGCCGCAGTGATACCTGTTTATCTACTTGCACTGGTGTGCTTTCAAACTCCAAGGTTGGCAGGAGCTGGGACAGAGCAATGGGAGCTCACCCCGTTGCACAGATTCAAACCGCCGACCTTACAACAGGTAAGCCCAAGGGGCTCGGTGTTTTAGACCACAGCGCCACCTGCTCCCTACTCAGGGCTGGTAACCACATAGCACAAGGCAAAGGGAAAGCGAGCAGGATCCACATTTGCATTACTGGGTGCTGTGGTTTAACCCCATGTTTGATTGCTCATTTTCTACACATCTTCCTGCCATTGACTACTGATTTTTTTTTTTTAACTTTTTAAGAATTAAGTTTTGGTTTCCAAACTTTTCCCATAAAACAGCTGGGAATTGGGGTAGACATTCCCTTCAACGAGTAAAAAAACCAAAGTAAAAAAACCTTCCTTCTTCTTAGAGAAAGAAACCTAAACTCCACAGTGGAAATAAAGAACGAAAATGTAGAAGTGCCATAGCTGAATATAGCACAATTAAATCAAAAAGCTTTGGATTACCAGAGCTTTGGATGGTATCCAACTTGTTTTGTATCAGTAGCATCCATCAGTGGTTTGAGGAAGGAAAACCAGTTGTTGCCTCCTCAGATAGGAACACACCCACCCACTCCAGAGGAGCATGATTTGCAATCCTGGCTTTTCCACAAAGCGAGTGAGTCTCACGAGTGAGCGCATCATGACTCATCTTCAAAAGCTTGCTGGGCAGGGCTTGGAGACTGTAGGGACATCTTCATTGCTTCTGTCCAGTTCCGAACATCTCGCTTGATTCCTGAACTCCTGAATCATGACTCCTCAACTCAGTGGCTGTTGCCAAGCTTGTGCTGTTTCTCGATGAAATGAAGATCTCTTTCTTGCTTGTACAGTGGTACCTCAGGTTAAGTACTTAATTCGTTCCAGAAGTCCGTTCTTAACCTGAAACTGTTCTTAACCTGAAGCACCACTCTAGCTAATGGGGCCTCCTGCTGCCGCCGCGCCGCCAGAGCACGATTTCTGTTCTTATCCTGAAGCACTATTTCTGGGTTAGCGGAGTCTGTAACCTGAAGCGTATGTAACCGGAAGCGTATGTAACCTGAAGCATATGTAAGCCGAGGTACCACTGTACATAAGAGCCTGTCTGTATATGTTGGGTGTGAGGCAGAACAAACAGAGGGACGCCAACTTTGTTGCCTTGAGCTTCAATCAGCAAATATAACTAAGCATTCACAGAACTATGAACTTTGTCCATCTAAGATATAAATCTTGTTAGGCTTGTGAGCAATTACTGAACTTCAAATCTCTCAGGGTGAAGTTAGAGGCCTAAGCAAATTTCCCCCATGTTTTTGGGTTTGTTTGTTTTTTGTTGTTGTTGCCTGATCTCGGCTCAAATGGTAACTTTACGGGAAATCTTCTGATAATGCTCATTGCCCTGTGGCTAGTAGTTGCTGGATGGAGTGCTTCATTGTTTAGGATGCTCATTGAATTAAAAAGAAATAGCAGCAAAACAGTGTGCTTGTGCAGTAGTATAAATTAATCACACCGGGGCTCTTTGGAAATCAAAGATTGAGGAATTGAATTATGTGCAGCAAACGGTCTGATTCAAGCCTGTCTTTTTCATGAGGGCAACTTAATTAAACTTGGAATTTTCCATACAGAGTCATGAAATGAAAGCAGCAGAAAGGAAAAACACCTCTGACACATTCACCATGAGCTATGTTTCGCTGCACAAATAGTTGTACTTCGGGTATGCGAAGACCGCAGCTGGTGTTAGTCACTCTTCAAGACCACAATAGAGTTTTGGTAGACCCTATTCCGGCAGTTCATTTTCCTCCAATGAGTGGGCAGGACAAAACAAAACAGTGCACTGGTGTTAGCTGCTGAAATTATGACTCCTGAGTGTAACATTCGCAGCTGCAAACTTTAGAAAGGAGCTGCAGTACGGAACTATGGAGTGGTACTATTTCTAACTCCTTGGCAATGTTCACGTAACAAAATGGCACTGCTCTGGGCTTCTTTCGCTTAGAGAGTGTCACGGAGAACCGTTATTCTCACTGCAACAAATCACAGAACACTTTGGCTCCCTCTTTGAGTTGCATATCACTAGACAGTGGAAAGCAAGTGTGGGTATATCGGTGAAAGAGATGAGGTTGTGGAGAGTGCATTGTCTTTTTCAGGTTATGAGAACTGGGCTTAAATAAGTCATGTAAGGGTTGTGGGTTTTGGCAGGCACTGCCCCTGCCTGCCAGTGTCCCTGTTGGCTCCACTTCCAGTCTTACCTTTGATTGGCAAAGGCTTCCATATTTTTAATAGAGGATTTTGCTGTCTCCAGTTTGTTTGTTTATTAGATTTATACACCGCCCTTCATCATAAGATCTCAAGGAGGTTCACAGAATAAAATACAGTGGTACCTCGGGTTACATATGCTTCAGGTTACATATGCTTCAGGTTACAGACTCCACTAACCTAGAAATAGTACCTCAGGTTAAGAACTTTGCTTCAGAATGAGAACAGAAATCGTGCTCCGGCGGCACAGCAGCAGCAGGAGGCCCCATTAGCTAAAGTGGTGCTTCAGGTTAAGCACAGTTTCAGGTTAAGAACGGACCTCCAGAACGAATTAAGTACTTAACCTGAGGTACCACTGTAGAGGATAAAACGTAAGGAAGTAAACCAAGACAACAAAACAATAACCCCCGCCTTCCCACACAAACATTTAAAAAGGCTGTAGAATATTAATCAGCCAAAGGCCTGGTTGAAGAGGAGTGTTTTTGTCTGGTACCTAAATGAAGGTGCCAGGCGAACCACCCTGGAGAGTGAATTCCACAAATGGGGAGCCACTACAGAGAAGGCCCGTTCTCATGTTGCCACCCTCCGGACCTCATGTGGAAAAGGCAGATGATGAAGGACCTCTGATGATTGCAGAGTCCAGGATGGTTTATATGGGGAGAGGCAGTTCTTCAGGTATTGTGGTCCCGAGCCATTTAAGACTTTATGGGTGGAAACCAACCCTCTAAATTCAGCCCAGAAGCTAATTGGCAGCCAGTGCAGTCGGACCAGGAACAGTGCAATGTGCTCAAACCGTCTTGTCGCAGAGGGCTTAGGAAAATTGCAACTCCACTCTCCTTTGAAAACTGCTCACCCAGCTTCTCTTTAAAGGTAAAGTGACCCTTGATGGTTAAGTCCAGTTGTGGATGACTCTGGGGTTGCGGCGCTCATCTCGCTTTACTAACTGAGGGAGTTGATGTTTGTCCTCAGACAGTTTTTCCATGTCATGTGGCCAGCATGACTAAGCTGCTTCTGGCGAACCAGAACAGTGCACAGAAATGCTGTTTACCTTCCTGCCAAAATGGTACCTATTTATCTACTTGCACTTTGATGTGCTTTCAAACTTCTAGGTTGGAAGGAGCTGGGACCAAGCAATGGGAGCTCACCCTTTTGTGGGGATTTGAACCGCCGACCTTCTGATCAGCAAGCCCTAGGCTCTATGGTTTAGACCACAGCGCCACCCGTGTCCCTTCAGCTTCTCTTTGTCCGAAGCCTAATGCTTGTGTACGCACATGCATGCACACACATACATTTTGAAACTCTTTGTGAAGTTCACTGCTTATCAGAGTTCATTGCTCATCAAAGATCTGTAGCAGTTACAGAAAATTGCCTTCCCAATTCCATGTGATGATACATTATCATGATGATATTTGAAATGACTGTTCCTAAGAACAGAACAGTGAGCAGCAGCTTCCCTGCTCCTCCTTTCCACCAGATATGCAATTTTCAACAGAGTTCCAGCTCAATTTATTGCTAGTGTTTTCTAGCTTTCAGGCTCTCAAGAGTAGTTTAGGATAGCGCAGTGGAGATCCTTTTGCTGGGAATAAAAACGAGCACAAGAAAATTCACCATTGCAATACTGTCCACATCTCCAGGACTTTTTGTTGTTGTTTTTTAAGGACGAGAACTAAAAGCTGATGAAGAAAATTGTCAGTGTATAGAAGCAAATGAATTTAGGAGTTGTGGAAGCCTCTCTTCCTTCTGCATTCCTTTTCAGGCGCCAGCTTCCACAAGGATCGCTGCCCTGGCAAAGGCGGCAGAGCAGCTCAGGCCCATGGTGAGTAGGTGTGGACCAAGGGAGGCAGGCAAGGAGTGACAACGGTCCGGCCTGGCCTGGCCCAGCCCAGCACTCCTCTCTGGGAGGATTCACCCATCAAGGCCTGCATTGGCACCAGTCATGCAGGCAGGCGGTACAGCATGGCCCCACTTGGATCTGGTGGAGAGGGGTGCTCTGGTGGTGTCGGTGGCTTACCTACCCCGGACACTGGCAACCCACGCTACACCACTGGAGGAATCTCCCTTATTCTTAAAAAGAATAAAAATAAGGAGCATAGTGTCTTGAAGGAATACTAAGTCATATTCAGAGTAGACCTATGTCAACCGATTTCAGTGGGTCTGCTCTGACTAATGTTGGATATCACCGATTTGTATTTCCCTTTCCTCACAACAGAAACTAACAACAGAATCAAATCATAATTTAGCAATGCAATTTTTCTTGTACAAAACATTTAAACACCGCAAAGCAACAGAATCAGTGATCCCTCCCCCTGATCTCATGCCCCCCCAAGCGCTGCCACCCAATGTTCCTCCTCCTCTGGCCCTGCCTCAGGGAAGGGGGGGATCGTCTATCTCAGCTGCTTGACCCACCTCCTTGATCTTTGCCCCTCCACCCAGTGGGGAAAGGAGAGGTTGAGGAATTGGCGGGGGTCCACCCTCCTTCTCTACCTGGGCATGCCCATGCCCCACTCCTTGCCCTCTCCTCAGTGATGGACGCAGCTGCCCTCGGTCCCTGCTGACCCACAGAGACCCTCTCGGCTACCCTGCTGTGCAGGATTCCTTCTCAAATGGGGAGGGGGTGCCCTCCTTGGCTTCACCCCACTCCCCTCCCCAAAGAGCAGTTTTGTCCGATGAGGGTAGCAATAAAAGCATCCTCCCTTAAAAAGAAAAAGCAAACAATGAATTGTACCTTGGTTTTGTGTTTTTTTGGGGGGATCACTCTGCCGTACCAACTGCTTCTTGGTCTCTTCCTCGTTAAACCCAATGCATATTATTGAACATCACCACAAGCCATTGCAGTGAATTAAGCAGCCGGATAATTTGTCTTTGCCAGCATCCATTTGAGTGTCTTCCCCTCTTCAATACAGTGGTACCTTGGTTCTCAAACTTAATCCGTTCTGGAAGTCCATTCCAAAACCACAGCGTTCCAAAACCAAGGCATGCTTTCCTATAGAAAGTAATGCAGAATGGATTAATCCATTCCACTTTTAAAAACAACCCCACAAACAGCAATTTAGCATGAATTTTACTATCTAACGAGACCACTGATCCACAAAATGAAAGCAATAAGCAATGTACTGTAGTCACACAATTAGTCAATCAGTAGCTGAACTGGGTTCCACACAGTCACAAAAACAAAAACAAAGAGCTGCAAAAACAAAAAAGCAAAACAAATAGCAAAAACAGACAGACTTCAGCATAACACTCAAAACAGAAGTGTGGCACTCAAAACGGAGTATGTTTGGCTTCTGAAAAAAGTTCACAAACTGGAACACACACTTCCAGATTTGCAGTGTTTGGGTTCCAAGTTGTTTGAGTAGCAAGGTGTTTGAGAACCAAGGTACCACTGTATAGGAAAGAGATGTGAAAAGATGCACCTCTTTGGTGCATTATTGCACATCAGTTTCCCTGTAGGGAAAAAGCCATTGCTCTTGTGGATGATGGAGAAGATAAATTCCTGTTCTCTCTCTCTCTCTCTCCCTTTTTAAAAAGCACGAATGATTGCAGCAGAAAGAAAAAACATCTTAGCCATGAGCAATTTGGCGGTTGAAAACATGAGCTTTCAATTGCTTGTCTTGATCACAACCTGTGGCTTATTTCCACGCAGCTATTTATCATTTCAGTCTCTCTCCTTATCATTCTTCCATTTCAAAAAGGAGGCAGAAAAGATTCATTTTGCTAATATGCCCTTTGAGTCGGCTTTACATAACAGCACCATAGCATTTCAGCCAAATGACTTTCTGCCTTCAAGAATATCATTTTTGCAGCACAGTTCATTTCAACCGGATCTATTTTTTTCCTGCCATGGCCAAAAAATAATAATAGTAATGGGCTTCATTCAAAATAATGGTTTTCCTGCATAAGTTACATTGAAATGAATGAGAAATGTGGAAGAGGTTACTCTGCAACTGGAATCTTCCTTGAAAAGCGTCTCCTTTAGAATGCACAGCCCAATACTCGCTTGAAGAGTGAAGACAAGTGGACTGAGACTTTGCAGCCCATTGACATTCCCTGGTTAAATATGCTGTTTCAAATGTCCATTTTATATCTGACTTCCTTTAGCAACATTTTCTTTTGAAATGTTGTTTTTTTTGGTTAACTTTGCTGCATTAAATGTGCACTCTGCAATTGACATCAGCTGTAATGTTTTATGCTGAAATCTTTAACGTTTTCGTTTCCTGTTAATAAGTTTGTTTTGAATGTATCCTTTATTATTTGACTTTGTTCTGAAATATTTTCTTCTGCGTTGTTTTATTTCATGTGTGAATGTAGCTTGTAAACCGCTTAGAGATTTTTAAATGGAAAAAAAAATTAAAGTGGAATGAATATGAAAATAATAATAATAATAATAATAATAATAATAATAATAATAGTCTCTTTCTGCATTTAATGTGCCCTTGTGCAGCAAGAAGCATCAGTTATCTGTGGAGGCTTCCTTCATGACTGAGAACCCTGGAAGGTAGGATTCTCATTTGCCCAGAAAGCATGCACTGATTTTCTGTGTTTCCAAAGTATCCAAAAGGAGCTTTGCAAACCACCTTTGACCTAGCCGTGTGTTTACTGGTCCCATATTTGACATCACATATGCCATCATGTGTCGAGCAGGTAGGTGTGTCATGTCCAAAGTGGCCCAATGATGTAAATCGGGAGACTCAGTGGGCCAGAGGATCTGCACTGCTGCCAGGGCCGAATTTCGATTAATAGAGACTCTAGGCTATTCCACTTGTGAGGCCCCACCCAATCCCCCACCCTCACGACTGGAAGAAAAAAATTCAGAAGTGAACTGTACAAGCTTGCACAAGAACTCCATAAAGATCTGACTTCTGAAGGGCTTTGCTGACCTTGTGAAAATGACCTAACGCACGGGTCCAAAAATGCAGCATAAAAACAAATTCCAGTTCTTCCATTTTCTGCAAAAGATGTGTGTATCTGAAGAAGTGTGCATGCACACGAAAGCTCATACCAAGAACTAACTTAGTTGGTCTTTAAGGTGCTACTGGAAGGAATTTTTTTTTTTGTTTTGACTGCAAAAGATGGTTAGCTTGAAGCCTGGTTTTCCCTTCCCATTAACATCAGAGTACAAATGACTGAGGGTATCAATGATAGCACTGTAACTTTCCAAAACAGCTTCTGTGGTTTTTGCATGTGCTTTGCGTCCCACCTGTTGTTGTTGTTGTTGTTGTTTAGTCGTGTCTGACTCTTTGTGGCCCCATGGACCAGAGCACGCCAGGCACTTCTGTCTTCCACTGCCTCCAGCAATTTAGTCAAACTCATGGTGGGAGCTTCGAGAACACTATCCAACCATCTCATCCTCTGTCGTCCCCTTCTCCTTGTGCCCTCCATCTTTCCCAACATCAGGGTCTTTTCCAGGGAGTCTTCTCTTCTCATGAGGTGGCCAAAGTATTGGAGCCTCAGCTTCAGGATCTGTCCTTCCAGTGAGCATTTAGGGCTGATTTCTGTAAGAATGGAGAGGTTTGATCTTCTTGCAGTCCATGGGACTCTCAAGAGTCTCCTCCAGCACCATAATTCAAAAGCATCAATTCTTCGGCAATCAGCCTTCTTTATAATCCAGCTCTCACTTCCATACATCACTACTGGGAAAACCATAGCTTTAACTATACGGACCTTTGTTGGCAAGGTGATGTCTCTGCTTTTTAAGATGCTTTTAAAGATGCGTCCCACCTAGTGTCTGACAATTATTTAGGCACTTTAGAATGAGGTGGCAAAAATGATTTTAGAACTGCCCATCTCTTTTTGGAGGATGAAAAGAAGGAATAAATTGCGTGGACAGGCGGAGTCCCCAGATCCCGAGCGGTCCCCCTCGTCATGTGGAATAATGACTCAAGACCACGTGCTATGGGATTAAATTGGCCACAACTTTATTAAATTTCAAATGTGGGTAGACCTTGGCTCAGGCATTGGGCGTTCTCCCTCCCCGGTCCCCAGCCGGGGACCTAGGGAGCATCAGGGTTATCCAGTGTGTGTGTGGGGGATGGGCCGGCTCTGGAGAACATATGTTCAAGCAGAGATAGCTGCCCCCATTACGACGACGCTGCAGGGGAGAGCAATGACGACCTTTTGGCGTACGGCCAAAGCCTCCCTTCAGAAAACCCCTTTAACGGGGAACCCTGGTATCGCCGCCGCAAAGAGGAAGATGGACTAAAGGATTCCGCCCAAGGCCTGATACCGCCAAAGTTGTGATGTTTTGCTACGGGAAAGGCGAAACCTGCCAATGCAGGGAAATTCCTTTCCGGCCCTTTAACAGCGACCTTAACGTAGCAGCGCCCACATACCTGTGAAGAAAAGTTAACCTGCAAAACCTGTGAAGAAAAGTTAACCTGCAAAAGAAGACATTAACTGAGGGTGGGTAGGGTGGGAGAAGCTCTGGAGCCAAGTGAGGATTCCCAGGTAAGATCCTCCCTCTATTGTGTGGGCAGGTAATCCCTCCCCTACCTGGCCTGGTCTCCTTGGCAACGCTTCCCCCAGGTGGGATTGGACAACTGGCTGAGGTAGGCAGAGACCTCCAGGTATCCCACCTGAGGGAAGGCAAAGCCAAGCCTATGCTGATGGGGCCGCTCCAGATCTAGGGCTGTGCGCGTCCACGCAAAGGGCGCCCCCCGTTTTAAGCGGGGAGCGGTCATTTCGTTGAGAATGCCAAAACAGTTCACTGTATCAAGGCAGCAATTCACAGCTGAATGGCCCACCAGATTTAAAGAGTGACCTGCCAGCTCTTGTTGCTTCAATGAGTGGTTGATGCACGAAAGCAGTGATTGGTCTTAACTTCATTACCATAGCATTTTTGAGTCTCTGTCTCTTGTGCTTGCTAGCACCACTTTCAAATCTTTTACTCATGCTTAGATTGGAATCTAAAAATTAAAATTAAACTTGGGCTTCTGTCACTCTTCAGTAGCTGCCACCACTCACTGACTTCCCTATGCCTTTGAGGGGTCTGACTCTGGCTGACTCCTGGGCTTTGGAGATGAAAACCCCTGACTTTGGGTTTCTCCTGGAGGGTTGGCACCTACACATTTTTGGGCTTTTCCCCTCCCAGGACCCTTCTTAAGGCACTGGTAGTGGGCAGAGCGGGGGAGACTCTGTGGACACAGCACCAGACTGGGCTTTTAAACAAATAACAAATATTTTCTTGACTTTCTACAAGTATGGTGCTGGAGGAGACTCTTGAGAGTCCCATGGACTGCAAGAAGATCAAACCTATCCATTCTGAAGGAAAGCAGCCCTGAGTGCTCACATGAAGAGTCGGACAAGACTAAACGACTAAACAACAACAACATCTACAAGTAACAGGATTTTAAACACAAAAGGCACTTTAAACGTAGAAAAGGAAAACACCACTGGGCACATATAAAATAAGAGAAAACGCAGTTCCTCTGACCCTGAACTGATCCTGTACTTATTTTCCCTTGGGATGAGGTCCAGTTACCAAGCTGCAGCCTGGCCTCCTGCCTTCTACAGGTAGTTCTGTTTTGTTTTTTTAAAAAAAGATATTAAGATTTTACAGAATGAAAAATGAAAAAAGAAAAATACAAAATAAAAATAGTTAAAAAATAATCCATCTTTCCATCACTTATTTTTCATTTGCTTGTTTCCCAGACCTCCTCACACCTCCCTTTTTGTATTCCAATTCAATTTATTAGTTCAGCAAATCCTTTCCCTCTTTGTTTATCCTAGTCTTTAATCTTAAAATATTATAACATTAAATTTTTACCTGTTAATACTCCATTTTTTCATATTCCTTATAGCGTTATAGCTAAAAACCACTTAACTTTTTATCCAACATCATTCTAACATTCATTAATTTTACAATATTTCTGTAGATAGTCTTTAAATTTCTTCCAATCTTCTTCCACCGACTCTTCTCCCTGGTCTCGGATTCTGCCGGTCATTTCCGCCAGTTCCATATAGTCCATCACCTTCATCTGCCATTCTTCCAGGGTGGGTAGATCTTGTGTCTTCCAATACTTTGCAATAAGTATTCTTGCTGCTGTCGTGGCATACATAAATAAAGTTCTATCCTTTTTTGGCACCAATTGGCCGACAATGCCCAGGAGAAAGGCCTCTGGTTTCTTCAAGAAGGTATATTTAAATACCCTTTTCATTTCATTATATATCATCTCCCAGAAAGCCTTAATCCTTGGGCACGTCCACCAAAGGTGAAAGAATGTACCTTCAGTTTCTTTACATTTCCAACATTTGTTATCAGGCAAATGATAGATTTTTGCAAGCTTGACTGGAGCCATGGGTAGTTCTGGTTCCCTTGGAGGATCCCTTCCCACCGCTGCCTTCCCTGGTCCCCAAGGCCACTCTCTGCCAGTGGGCAATTTACAATGCATGCTGCAGGCACCAACAGGGCTCTGTGAAGAGTGAAGGATAAGACTTCCCTGCCTGGGAGGGGTGAGGTCAGTGCCAGTCCCATGTGCTTGCCTTGGTCTGTTCAAGCCAAGGAGGAGGGAAGGAATGGAAGAGACTTGGGAGAGCTTGCTTGCCCAGTCTATCTGTCCCAGCCAGCCCCCCACTCGCACTCTCCCAATGATTAAAGTGCAGCACGCACCACTACTGACCTGACCCTTGAGCTGGAGAAGGCTGCGTAGCTGGTTGTTGACTCTGGACCTACAGGCTCTGGATTCTGAGATGGAAAATTCTGGGGTGCGAGGATACTCAAGTCCCTGCGGGTCTCTGCGGTTAGCAGAAGAAGGAAGTTCCAGCCAAATACAGGAGCAAAACAGTGGTCAGTAGACGACGATCTTTATTGTTGCACAACAGGTCCCCACACAGAATAAGAACCCCAAACATGGGTTACAAGCTCTTTGAAGACCTTCCCTCCCTACCAGAATACATGCCCAGATCCATCATTGATACATCACTGATACATCATCATGATGTCACAAGGAGGGAGGGGAGTCGTGAGGTTACCCAAGTTCATCAACTTGCCCCGTGTCATGAATGAGCCAGACGTCAGGGAAGGTATGCAGCCAGCTCCCAGTGAAGGAAGTAGCCAGAAAGAAAGAGGGTTAACTGCCAGACAAGATGAGCATAGCCTAGTGCCAACTCCCCCATCCTTAGGACTGGCAGTTGATAAGAGAAGGACACAGACCTAGCCAGGATACTGAAGGGCTGGTGAGCCCCCCTAGATTTAGAGGCCCTAGGCTTCACCCTACTTAGACTATACATAAATCCGGCACTGACCGCTGCAATAAAACCCTCAGACACTGCTGAAGCAAGCTACAGTATTTTGGGGTTCAGTTTAGAACTTCATTACTACAAGATATCCAGATGAAGACTCCACTCTCAGACAAAACTTATCCATTCTTTCTGGTTCCTGCCCAGTTTGTTTCATCAAAAAACAACCCATTTCCTTTCCATTGTGCATGCCGCCAAAAGTCATCCCAATGTTTTCTGTGAATTCTGGTGGACAGTGCCTGATGGGATGTATTCATGCTGCATGTTTTTGTCCTCTTCTCTCAGTTAGTGCTTCCCTGCCCACCAGAAGTTCAAGAAACCTGAGGTCCATAGCGGACATAAGTGTGGATGTTTGTTTAACTGTGTGTGTACAATTTTTATTTAAAAAAAATTTGCACACACACACACACACACACACACACACACACACACACACAGAGTGGTACCTTGATTCTCAAACTTAATCCGTTCCAGAAGTCCATTCCAAAACCAAAGCATTCCAAAACCAAGACGCGCTTTCCCATAGAAAGTAATGCAAAACGGATTAATCTGTTCCAGACTTTTTAAAAACAACCCCTAAAGCAGCAATTTAACATGAATTTTACTATCTAAAAAGACCATCGATGCATAAAATGAAAGCAATAATCAATGTACTGTACTATTAAATAAATAAGATTTTTTTTTTTAAAAAAATTCTTTCCTGCACTGATGATGGTCATTGTTTGGATGGGGGGCTTTTATCTATTTCCGCAGTTATGCAATCAACCAACCAACCAACCAACCAACCAATCAATCAATCAGTAGCTGAACTGGGTTCCACACAGTCACAAAAACAAATTAACTGAAAAAGCTTCAAAAACAAAAACGCAAAATAAATAGTAAAAGCAAAAGTGCCAAACTTAATCCATTCTGGAAGTCCGTTTGACTTCCAAAATGTTAGAAAACCAAGGCGCAGCTTCTGATTGGTGCAGGTGTCCCAGAAACAATAGCCGACAGCCACATCGGACATTCGGCTTCTGAAAAACATTCAAAACTGGAACACTTACCAGGAAACAACCAATTCATTGTGGGCACACTTACAGGTAATTGTTTACCTGTGTGCATATACACCTTTAATTTAATTTCATTTAATTTTTTTAAAAAAACAAACAAACAAGTTTCTCACTCTACCAGATTTGCACAAAACAGCAGCCTTTCTCTTTCTTTTAAAAAAGTGTGTCACTCCAAGCTAGGCAAGGATTTGTAGTCCCTTACATCATAGGTGCCATCTTGCGCCAAAGATTATGAGTACCTGCAATGAAGGGCTTCACCTTTGCGGGGGCCCAGCCCCACAAATATATTATTGTGGGTACAGAAGCATCCATGGCCCCCTGGAGTTGGCTTCAGTGTCTTACATGAAAGCCTGCTTCTTTCTTTCCTTCCTGATTTCCTTTCCTTCCTAAAGGAGCACTTTTTGTTTTTAATGCAACAGTTTTGTGCAAGACGAGCTCCATTTTCAAAATACAGCAGACGTGCTTCTGGCGACAGCTGTCAGAAAAGGGCAGGCTACATGCTTTCCTTTGGACTGATGGAGGAAAAAAATGCATGTGAGGCTAGAAGGCACCAAGCAAAATATCCCCACACGAGTTAAAAAACAACAACACACACCTCCCCACACAATTAGCTTCAGGGCATCCACAGTTATACAGTCATACATCATGTTACGTCCGCTTCATGTTACGTTCTTTCAGGTTACGTCCCGCGGCGACCTGGAAATACTGGAAAGGGTTACTTCCGGGTTTTGCCACTCGCGCATGTGCAGAAGTGCAAAATGGCGTCAGCGCATGCGCAGAAGTGGTGAAGCACAACCCGCGTGTGCGCAGACAAGCCGTTGCTGGTTGCGCTCTTTTCATGTTGTGAACGGGCCTCTGGAATGGATCCCGTTCGCAACCAGAGGTACCACTGTAGCGGATTTTCTTGCTTTATCCAATGATCTGTGGATTGGGAAGATCCAAATTTCCCAGGGGGGAAGTATTGGTTGCTGCCTGGAAAGGATGTCCTGTGGATGTCACAAAAAGCCAGCAACAACCCAGATAACAAGCAGATGCAAATCCACATTAAACTCCAATGTGGATGAGACTATAATTAATATAAAGGTAAAGGATCCCTGACAGTTAAGTCCAGCTGCGGACGACTCTGGGGTTGTGGCGCTCATCTCGTTTTCCAGGCCGAGGGAGCCAGCATTTGTCTGTGGACAGTTTTTTCGGGTCATGTGGCCAGCATGACTAAGCCACTTCTGGCGAAACCAGAGCAGTGCATGGAAACGCGGTTTACCTTCCTGTCGGAGCGGTACCTATTTATCTACTTGCACTTTTGGGTGTGCTTTTGAACTGCTGGATTGGCAGGAGCTGGAACCAAGCAACGGGAGCTCACCCTGTCGCGGGGATTCGAACTGCCAACCTTCTGATTGGCAAGCCCAAGAGGCTCAGTGGTTTGGACCACAGTGCCACCCGCATCCCTTATAATTACGTAATATAGATATGTGCTGTATTGCCATGTCTGGCTATCAATGCCAGTTGGGCTACCAGAAATGTAAACAACTTGCAACAAAGGGAACTGAAAGAAGCTAAAGGACACCAGTCAGTTCTCCAGCTTTTCAAAGGAGGTCAGGGTTTTATTTTCAAAACAGACCAGTAATTGGAGGTTGGGAGGAGGGACTGTATTATGAGATTGCACCAGAGAGGCAGAGAAATAATGCATGACCACGGACGGCAAAGGAAGTAAAGCAGTAAGAGGCATTAAAAATAAAGGGGGAAAGTAGTCTCATGAGGCCAGAAGCATTTAATGGTCTAGCATTCACTAAGAAGAAGAAAAGGGTTTATGGCTATACTGCTAACTTCCTTTTCAAGGACCAGACTTGCTCTATTATTTCTTCAGCAGAGCATCTAGCTGAATCCTTATTTGCTCATTTATTATTTTGTGTACTGCATTCCCCGCTACAAGCTAGATTCTGACTGCAATTTCTGAGAAATGTTTTCATATAAGGACCACGTGACGATGTTTATCTCAGCTCCCGTTTGCAGGAACTTTCTGTGCAGTGCCTTTCTGAGCCCGAGGTCATGGGCTCTCCTGTTCTGCTCTAGTTTATATCTTTGATTTGTCAATAAAAGAGTAATGAATATGTGCCAGTACTTTCTCCCTAGCTGCTTCCACAGAATAAAAATCTGGTCCCCCCCCCCAAGCATAGTGCAACAATCTGAAAGGCCACTCTGCATGCTCAGGAAAAGCAAATGGCCCAGAACTTTTGGAACCGTGCTGTCAGGGAACTGCCATCAGCTCAGAGGCGAGAAATCGAAGGACAGTTGTGTTACAGGGAGCCTCTGAAAATCTTGCGAAGCAGTTCCTCTTCCAGGGAGGAGGAAAGCCCAACTTCCAGAGGGGAAGAGGTGCAAGGACCAGGGGATGCTGGTGGGAGCCTTAACACCGCTCCTGGGCAAGCCAGACAGGAGGGAAACACGCCCTTGCCATCGCCCATCCTGCGCAGTAGCCTAAGGCGCAAAGAGGGAAGGAGAAGGTTGGGGGTAAAGAAACTCTTATGTTGAGGGAGGTCCAATAAAAGACCACTCCCGGATTCTGCTAGCAATTGAGCCAGACATGAGCTTTGGGGCTCTTCACTGTAAGTAGTTTGCACCAAAATAAAGCCTATAAAAAACAGGTTGGAGTACTGCCTGGTTACTCTCGAGCAACCGCAACAGGCACCTGACACGTGCCATCTTAAAAAACATGACCTCTTTCCTGGGTCAAGGTTCTTGCACAGCTTGTTTTTGGTCTCTCACCTCCTTATGACAAATAGCTAACAACAGCCACTTGCCGGAAAGAGAAAAGTTGAAAGGGGAGTAGTATTATATTGAAAGATGCAGGCTGATCGCTTTGCAGCTTCTCCATTATTTTCTTATTATCCAAAAACGGACTTGAACATCACTATGACCCCTTTTGACTGCTGGGTGGAAAGAAACTCCATTGGCAAGAAATGGCAATGTTAAAAACATCCAGCACTAAAACATGGCATAGATGCATCCATCTTTCATCTACATATTGCAATATTATGCATGAGCCCCTCCCGCCAATCCACTTGTTTTCTCACTTTCCTTCCAGCCACTCCCTTTCTTCCTGACAGAGGAACAGCAAGGCTAGGAGGGAGGGAGATCTCTCAGGCTGGATCTACACAGCTATTTAAAAAAGCTCTGGAAACGCTCTGGGGTGGGGGTGGGGTGGGAACATTGTAAAGCTCACAATGGAAAATTTCATTGTGTTTCAGCTCTACAGCGCCATCTGGCATCCCAGTGTTATAATGGTATAATTTTACTAATGTAGTTGAGTCCCGGGTCTACAAACTCTTAGGGAAGACCATAGATCTAAATAGGGGGCAGTGAGATGAGAGGATGAATTAAACTTGATAAGGAAGGAGGTCTGATGAGATTTAAGATGGTTTAAAAAAGCCTCCTGCCATCCTAGGGACCCACATGATGTGTCTAAGTATGAATGACGAAGATGATACAAAACCAGACCCCTTTTGAATACTGAGGGACCTTTCCTATCTTATCAGAATTGGTGCTCCCAGACTAATTAGGGAAATGATGAAGAGCTAGCTATTCACACAAGAGCAAGTGAACCTTGACTTGCGTTTTACCGCCTTAAAATGCAAGTGGAGGTATACGGGATGGATGATTCACCCATACAAAAATAAGTAAAGTATTCTGGTCACATACAAAACTAGATGTCAGGGAAGGTCTATAAATATTTAGACTTTCCTTCAGCTGCCAGCTACCTGTGGGACTGCTGAAGTGAGGGAAAGATACTTAGGCTTCTGCCATGAAGAGAAGGCCTGCAGGAGAAGTGGGGCTTGGAACGTCCTCTGTCTTGAATCTTGAAAAGTCACTGCTAGTTGGGGTTGACGATGCTGAGTGAGATGGACCAATTGCCGGACTCGGTTCTCGCATCAAGGAGAAAATAAAGGTTGCCTGGTGCTGAGTAGTGTTTTGAGGTTTGTTGTCTAGCAGAAGGCTCATAATCAGGCAAGAGGCAGCCAAGCAAGAGTGTTTCATTCTTGTACAAGAATGGCTTCTCATCCATGGTGTAGACAAAAGGTCCTGATTACAGGTCACACAAATGATTTTATAGTTTCACACGAGCAGCTTGAAGCCTCATTCCTTTGCAGCTTGTCCCACCTTTATAAACCAATCATCACTTTTGATTAGCAACCTTAACTAGGCATTTTGGAGGAATTTCCACCGTCTCCCTCTGTCCCTGCTAAGCCCTTTCCAATTTCCTGCATTCTTCTACTTGCAGTTAGACTTGTTTTTTCTGCGGATAATTTCAAGCTTTGACACCTGGGTTAACCATAACCTTCATCTGTTAAGAGAGTTCCCTATTGTTGTCTGGAACAAGCAGGGGCGGACTTTGGCAATCTTTGGTAAGATGGCGTCCAGAGTCAGGCCAAAATTTGGTGCCCTAAAATGGACCTTCGCAATTATGAATCTTCTCAGTTTTGCACCCTCTCAGCTTGGCACCCTGTGCAGGGGAACCACCTGTAAATCTGGCGCTGGGAACAAGGTGTTCAGTGATTCTACTATTAGAAGTTTACAAGCAAGCATTTCATTTTCCAGAAACAGGGCCTTGATTTGCCCAGCTTACTTAGCTTTTACACTTAGCTACATAATTGTTGCTCTTTGCTAAGCCAGAATAACTCCATCATTTAGTACAGTTGTCCTCACACAATAACAACCCCAGCACTGCTGACTGTTGTAAACTATCTTGGAGATATTTTTTATAGTTAGGAGGGAGGTAAACCTTGAACATTGATAAATAAGTAGTAACAGTGTCATGTGACTGTTATTTGAATTGGTACAATCCAGAAACAGGATTAATACTTCAGTGTGGGTGAGGCCAAGGAAACTAAAACAGTACACAGAATTAAAAGGTAAAGGGACCCCTGACCATGAGGTCCAGTCGCGGACGACTCTGGGGTTGCGGCGCTCATCTCGCTTTATTGGCCGAGGGAGCCAGCGTACAGCTTCCGGGTCATGTGGCCAGCATGACTAAGCCACTTCTGGCGAACCAGAGCAGCGCACGGAAACACCGTTTACCTTCCTGCCAGAGCGGTACCTATTTATCTACTTGCACTTTGATGTGCTTGCAAACTGCTGGGTTGGCAGGAGCTGGAACCAAGCAACGGGAGCTCACCCCGTCGCGGGATTTGAACCGCCAACCTTCTGATCAGCAAGCCCTAGGCTCTGTGGTTTAAAACCACAACACCACCCGCGTCCCTTGTACACAGAATTAGGGTTGCCATATTTTAAAAAGTAAAAACCAGAACAGCCCGAAAATTGTTGAGCTTTTCTCTCCCCCCCCCCCGCCCGGCCGGCATCAATTCTGCCTTTGAAATCCTGGTAATGGCCGGGAAAATCCAGACATATGTCAGCCCTAACAGAATGTACCTTCTTGCTCTCTCAACTTGCTTTGAATGCTTAAGAGGAAGATGTCTGGAAAGAACAGGAAAACTCTGCTGAAAACATGCAACCTCTTCTCATGCATTTGGAGACACA
This sequence comes from Podarcis muralis, assembly GCF_964188315.1. Classification (NCBI taxonomy): domain Eukaryota; kingdom Metazoa; phylum Chordata; class Lepidosauria; order Squamata; family Lacertidae; genus Podarcis; species Podarcis muralis. The sequence continues at coordinate 68,402,457 of NC_135662.1, read as the reverse complement.
AAAATAAAATAAAGTCGGGGCATAATTAACTTCCCACAGAAACAACAATCAAGCTGAGAGAATGCTTTCCTCCTAACTGCACACATGGTGGGTGTTTTGATTAGAACAACAAGCTTCTGCCAGTGTTGAATAATGAATTTCACTCTAAGGGCAGCACTGTGTGAATATTCATACACAATGGTGTGAAAAGATTCTAATGCAGCATTTTTTGGAAGACCCTCATTTTTGGGTGAAAAGCGCCTGAGCCATTTGATATCGGGGGACAAATAATTCTAACCCAGAGCATAGTTTGAAAGCAGGGCTGTAACCAGCACTCCGCAAAAGGTGGGATCCCTAGGTGGGGCTTCAAAGAAAAGAATGGAAAATCAGTGATTTTTCTCATAGCTAACAGGAACTTTGACAACTCTTTCACCAACCGGAAAGATTGATGTGTATTTCAGCACTTCATTTTATTTTATTTTTTGATAGATTGCTTGGCCAGAGAACTGCACTGGGAAATGTGGGAAATGGTGGACTTTGATGGGTGGCTGTGTTTCAGTTTGCATCTTGCTTCAGGAATTGTGAATTAGGTAGGCTTGCCTTGAAATGGGAACCGATCAAAATTCTCTCCCTGTCCTGCTTCTGAGAAGCAAACACTCTTCTGAGAGCTCTTGGGCAAAACATTGAATGAGATCAACAACCACAGAGTTGTTGTGGGTCTCACTTTAAGAGAAATGGATGAGGCTGTTTTCTTTCATTATGTCCTATAAAAATTAAAACCAACCTTGTCGGTGCAAGACAAGCCCTTGCTTTAACCAAATCTCAAGTATTGTATTCTGAGTTGTGCTTTTGTTATGTGTACCTGCTGCCTATCAGTGTGAAGAATTCAGCACCAAAGTGAATCACCTGTCAGATTTTGGTAATGTCATATTTTGGTAATGAAAGAACATTCCCACATCCACAGGAGCTTAGAAATATCAAAGCACGTTGCACTAAAACAAAAACAAACCAAAATTTTTGAATACTGGGTTTCACTCTCATAATATTCCTATATGAAATTTTGTTCGTGAAAATTCAGCATGAAGTAAAACTAAAGTCTGCTGCAATTTTCCATTAAAAAAGAGACAATCTTCCTGTTTTACATATACATCCATGCCAAATGGAGTGGGTGGCGCTATGGTCTAAACCACCGAGTCTCTTGGGCTTGCAGATTGGAAGGTCGGCGGTTTGAATCTGTACAATATGGGGAGCTCCTGTTGCTCTGTCCCAGCTTCTGCCAACCTAGCAGTTCAAAAGTATACCAGTGCAAGTAGATAAATAGGTACCGCTGTGACAGGAAGGTAAATGGCGTTTCTGTGCGCTCTGGCACTTGTCACAGTCTTCCGAGCACCAGAAGCAGTATAGTCATGCTGGCTTCATGACCCGGAAAGCTTTCTGTGGACAAATGCTGGCTCCCTTGGCCTGAAGCAAGATAAGTGCCTCATCCCCATAGTCACCTTTGACAGGACTTAACCATCCATGGGTCCTTTACCTTTTACCCTTACCTTGCCAAATACAAATGCATTCATGGGAAAACTTGAACAAGACATCCTCACAAAGCCCATTAAGAAACCACTTACATCAGGCTTCCTCAACCTCGGCCCTCCAGATGTTTTTGGCCTACAACTCCCATGATCCCTAGCTAGCAGGACCAGTGGTCAGGGATGATGGGAGTTGTAGTCTCAAAACATCTGGAGGGCCGAGGTTGAGGAAGCCTGACTTACCTGGTGGTGATGCACAAAATATATCTTTGTGGTCTGGACAATCGGCAAAGCAAATTTAGAGCAATTCATAAATTACATCAGCTCTGCTCATCCAGCTATCAACATTCAACAGCACCATTGATAATCCATTCATCCCTTCCCTCACCAATAAGGAACAACAAAATGGCTGCCGAACTCTACAGCAAACTCACTGATGCTCATACCAACCCAGACTGGAAATCCTGCAATCCGAATTGTATAACGAAAGCCATTGCCTACAGCTTATCTGTCATGATCAAACGCACTTGTAAACAAGAAAGATAAATACCAAAGAAGAGTCAGTGAATTTATATAAATCCTCCATGTTTTTGTTTGTTTGCAACATTCACTGGGCTTCTACCCTCTTTGCTGCCCAGCTGTCAACACAGATCCCTTTCTCTTTTGCTATTTGCATTGGAAGAAAGCTTCCACTATAGTTCCAATATAGTTAGCAGACACATGCCTTGGCTTTGAATTAAGACCATACCTGCTATTTACCATGGACAGAATTACCAATTGTATGAACGGCATCTCATCTAGTCTGGTTCTTAGTGAGTGGTTGCTATTCTCACTCCAAATAATAAATATGGACATGCATTTTGTTGCCCACGTCTCCAGACACTGGGCAACCGCTGCCGGATCCTACAGAGGTTAGGCACAGAGGTCACTGGACTCCCCCATGAGTCTTTGAAATATTCAAACAGACACATCCACCCCATCGGTTATCATTTTGCTAGTAACAGAGACTCTTCAGATAAATTTTCCCTGTACCTCTGACCTGACACCTTGAGATAACCAAGTACAACACCGCCATCTGCTTGCCATTAGTTGTTCTAGCAACAGACCAAGCTTATGTTTTCGGATGGGATGCGGGTGGCGCTGTGGGTTAAACCACAGAGCCTAGGACTTGCTGATTAGAAGGTCGGCGGTTCGAATCCCCGCGATGGGGTGAGCTCCCATTGCTCAGTCCCTGCTCCTGCCAACCTAGCAGTTCGAAAGCACGTCAAAGTGCAAGTAGATAAATAGGTACCACTCCGGTGGGAAGGTAAACGGCTTTTCCGTGCGCTGCTCTGGTTCGCCAGAAGCGGCTTAGTCATGCTGGCCACATGACCTGGAAGCTGTACGCCGGCTCCCTCGGCCAATAAAGCGAGATGAGCGCCGCAACCCAGAGTCAGCCATGACTGGACCTAATGGTCAGGGGTCCCTTTACCTTTTTATGTTTTCAGATGGCCCGTGTTGACTCCCAAAGAGAAGACAGACAAAAGGCATGAAAGGCAAGTTTAAGGACTTACAAGGAGCTTTAGATGGACAAGGAAGAACAGGTTCATCAGTTGCACTTTTGCTTTCCCTGTTGGCTTAAAACAGTGGTTCCCAAACCCTTTTGGGTCACCGCCCCCTTAGTCCCATAAATTCACCCCCTTACTCACCATCTTACTTCACATGTGCTGAACCAATTCAGTCAGCGGAACTGGTACTCCTACAGGTGCCACAGAATACCCATTCCACATTGGCAAGAACTTGATCGTTCAGAGTAGCAACACCTGAACTTCGGAACTCCCTGCCTATTGAGATCAAGCAGGTGCCTTCACAGTAGTCTTTTCAGCACTTGCTAAAAAACATTCCTGCCTAGAAAAGCAGGGTTGCCATACGTCTGGACGTTACAGGGATTTCAAAGGTGGAATTGACGTCCGGGGAGTGGGGTGGGGGAGCTCAACAACTTTTGAGGTGTCCCGGTTTTTACTTTTTGAAACATTTCAACCCTAAGAAAAGCCTACCCAGATGCTTAGAAAGTTGAGGAATTTTTAATCTGTTTTAGTATTTTAACATCCATATGTTTTAAAGTGGCCTTGTGAATTTTTCTTGATTTTACTGTTTTATTTTTTGTAAACCGCTTTGAGGGTTTTTGTTTGTTTTTACAGCCAAGAGGTATATAACTGTTATGAAATTATAAATAAAAATGAATGAATGAATTACCAAATTTTTGCTCTATAAGACGCACCAGACCACAAGACGCACCTAGTTTTTGGAGGAGGAAAACATGAAAAAATATATTCTGAATCTCAGAAGCCAGAACAGCAAGAGGGATCGCTGCGCAGTAAAAGCAGCAATCCCTCTTGCTGTTCTGGCTTCTCTGATAGCTTCGCAGCCTGCATTTGCTCCATAAGATGCACACACATTTCCCCTTACTTTTTAGGAGGGAAAAAGTGAGTCTTATAGAGCAAAAAAATACGGTAAATTCACACCTGCAGCATCCTACTGCTGCCCCCTTGCTTCTTAGTGCCCCCTAGGTAATCACCCCCAGGGGCGGTACCACCCGCTTGGGAACAACAGGCTTTAAATGCCCACTGCTTAAGCCCACACATTTCTTCCCAGGAATGGATATCAATTCCAGATGGATGTCAGGATAATGAACCCCATCAGTGGAAACCCTGTGGAAGGTCTTTGGCTTGTGCAGTGGGGTTTCCCCCCTCTTCTCTTGGCCCTGCTCCCCCAGAAATGGGTTCCTGGAAGGTTGGAAGAACTGCCAGAGTGCTATGCCAGGGGAGAGGGGAAATGGGAATGTCTGTTTGGCCATCTGATATACAGTGGTACCTCCGGTTACAGACGCTTCAGGTTACAGATGCTTCAGGTTACAGACTCTGCTAACCCAGAAATAGTACCTCGGGTTAAGAACTTTGCTTCAGGATGAGAACAGAAATCGTGCTCTAGTGGCACGGCAGCAGGGGAAGGCCCCATTAGCTAAGGTGGTACCTTAGGTTAAGAACAGTTCCAGGTTAAGAACGGACTTCCGGAACGAATTAAGTTCTTAACCCAAGGTACCTCTGTATACTAGTGCAAACGGATTGCTTGTAATATTCAGGCACCGAATTCCATCCATTTCTGTTTCTGAGGTTTTCTGGTGAGCTGAACAGATGAAAAAACACGACCCTCTGGCAGGTGACTGTGAAGAACAGACCTTTCCTCTTTTTCTGTTAACACCACTGTGCTTAGGAGTTGTTGGAGAGGAATGATGTTTTGAAAAAATGAAGTTCGGAGCAGAAATCTCAGCTTCTTTGCTTGCTGTTAGAGAACACAGCCCTCTGCTGGCTAAAGCTGACACATCAACCAAGACAAGTTGCCTTGAACGCTTTGTTGCAGCTTGCCTCAACCAATTTAATTTAGCCACGCAGTACTTTTCTTTCCCCAAGAAAGGTAAGAACAATAACTGCCACCCCCGAGGAGTTTGTCCGGCTGCTGCTACTTAATGCTCCCCTTCCCAAGCACACCCTTGTGATGGTGGAGAGCATTTTCTGTAGACAAGGGAGGCTTTGTGATAGCAGGGCAGATAGCTCAGTTGGTTAGAGCGTGATGCTCATAATGCCAAAGTTGCAGGTTCGATCCCTGTGTGAGACAGTTGCATATTCCTGCATTGCAGGGGGTGGGACTTAGAAGATCCTTAGAGCCCTTCCAGTTCTATGATTCGATGACCTTTCCTGTTGGGCTGCATGGGAAATACAATACCCTATGCCTCCCGATTCAATGCATTGGGCCAGGATAGATGGCTGGTGGCAAACTCAACAGGAAGCCGAGACTGAATTTTGGAAGCAGTTTGAGTTTTGCTCAGATTCGGGGGAAAGATTTTCAGATTCCTCCAGTTCCAGATTTGGCCCCGTCACAACACACTGGAGATGTAAGTGTATTTGTTTTATTTGTTTTTGTTATAGAAAAGCAATAAAAAGTACTTGGGGGGGGGGAAATTATTTACAGGTATAACTAAACAAAATAATAATGACTAAAAAGAACGTAACAAAAAGAGACATTGCACATAGTTTTGCAAACCAAGAAATCTTCAATAAAAAATACATTTTAAAAAATAGAGTTTTCTTGTTCTGTCTTTTTGCAAATGCGCAGTGACACATACCTATCCAATTTTTATTGTGCTTTGCTATTCAGGGTTTGCATTTGCAGATGCAAGTTGTAGCTCCACACATCAAGCGTCTAACAACATTCAAGAAGGAAACCTCTGGAGTGAGATCCTATTTCGTTGGGTGTATGAAGTGGTCTATTAAGAGTTAGGTAAAAGCATTTTTTGCTTCTTACGTTTATGTTTTAAGACATCTGATTTACACTTTATTCAAAAGTCATGCTGGCTGGCACATACACTAAACACTGCGGGGTGGGGAACTTCTTCCAGACTGTGAGTCACATATTTCAAAAAGTGAAAATCTGGACACAAACATCATTGAGCTTTTGCCCAAACTTGCACTGGCAATTCTTTTGTTTTGTTCTTTTTTTTTTATTAAAGATTTTCTTGTTTTACAGAAGCATGTGTAATGTCTCTCGTATTTTTCCCATGTAACATTTTTACAAATCAGTTTCATTTGTTGAGACATTGGGGGGGGGGAAGGGGGGAAGATGGGGGGGTCGGGTGGCGATGTTTCTATTTTGCTTAATGTGTGTAGGGTTTGGTGTCAGCGTTGCTCGTGCTGTTCATTTGTGAGAGAGGTTGGGGTTGGCCTAGGGTGTGGTTGTTTGTCTGTGATTGGCTGTGGTGATCTTTGTTTTAGTGTGTGAGTGGGGTGGGTGGGTGTTTTGGATCAGGTTAGCCATATTGATTTGTATGCTGTTGGTGGATTATTGTCACTGGAGATAATCTCACAGTAACTGCAAGTGTGTGGCATCATCTTCTCTGATCACCTGGCAACCAGAAGTACAACCTGTTGTCATGTCTACCAGTTGCCCAGCACATGACACAGGCCACAAAGACCATTCATATGTGTGACCTGTAAACAGCGGAGCCATAAGCAGAACAAACTGCCCTGCCCCGTTAAATGTTTTTTTTAATGTGTAGCACTGACAATTTGACAATCTTCTGTGATGAAGAGATTACCTGGACGAATAAATCACCATGTTGAGATGGCCTCATACAACAGTTGCACACAATGCTGCTGCTGCTGTTTCTTGGGCGAAGATGAGGGAAGCAGTAGACTTTAGAATGTAATATTGAATAAGTGAAGAAGAAAAAAGACTTGTTGCTATGGTGAAAGCCAGGTGGGCAGCTGCTCCCAGCAGAGGTCCCTTCACAATTTCTTCATTGCTTCAAGTGAAGCTCCTGTGTTAACTATAAAGCTTTTATCTCTTCGGAGCATGAGAGGAAGCAGTAGGATATTTGTCACCATGCAGAAGGACTTATTGCCTTCCAACGTAGCCATGACAAATTTCCCCATCTCTGAGTAACTGCATCCATTGGGCTGACATAGCTTCAGGATTAGACAGATTCTCGAAGGTCTAGTAAGATGTATAAATCAGGGTAGTGAATGGAATTTCCATGTTCAGAGGCAACAGATTCCCAATGCTGGGGACAAACAAACTGAAAGAGTCAACGTTATATTTGCAGCTGTATAACTAAGTCCCAGCTTAGAGATGGGGCTTCCAAGGGTGTGATGAGCATCAGCTTCCTTGTCATAGAATCATAGAGCTGACCTATGGAATGGTCAGGAATGAGGCTTCCAAGGAAGTTATGAGTATCGGCCTAGCCAGGACAAAGGCCTGTTATATACTCTGTGTCAGGAAATCTCGAGCCTTGTCAGAGGAATTGGCCACTCTCCAGGCACCCGGCTTGAGTTCCTTGTTGCCCTCCCCGTCTGCGACTCCCGGCAAGATACAGGCGAGGCCTCTATCGGCGATCCTCCTCCACGTGAGAAGAACACACCACTCTTCCCCTCCTCCCTGCCATCCCCAGGGAGGGGAAAGAGACAGACAGAAATATATTTACATGCCTTTATTTCTGTCTTTTGCAGCAGTACAGAGAAACATGTCTGCACTCTCTTAACACCAACAACAGAGAGAGAAAGCTCCTCCCCTGTACTTCCAGTACAGGTCAGATGACATTCTGAGCTAACATCCGGTGCTCAGTACAGTGAATAGACTGCCCCTTTATTCCCACGGTACAGTCCCAAATATCAACATCCTGTTTGGCATTCCAGCCAGCTGGAGCTCGCTGCTGCATTGCTCCTTTTTCGTAACACTCTGGGCTTTACGAGCTTTACAAGGCATCTGACCCTCACCTGAGACTTCTCAAGCTGAGGCATCACACACCAAGCTAAAGCCCCACCTGGGCTATTTCACTATTCAGGGCAACTTTAATTCCATTCCTCTCATCAAACCTTTCTTTGGCAGGTCTTCTATAATCCTGATTCTGTATTATAATCATTACAATTATTACTATTATTATTATTATTATTATTATTATTATTATTATTATTATTATTATTTGTATACCGCCCTTCATCCAAAGATCCCAAGGAGGTTTACATGAAGATGCAAAATGAGAACACGAAATGCATAATAAAACAAAAACAAACCAATAACTCCTGCTCCCACAAACATATTTAAAGGCCATAAAATGTTCAATCACTCCACACTAGGGACATCCAGAATCAGCCCAAGATCATCTGCATCCTAACCCTCACATCCTGTTAGATCTTGGTATTCGATTGCTCCCTTGATGCATTAAAACATTATGTTGTTATTTATTAAGTTTCAAATGCTCCCCAGTAAGGTTTGGCTGCGGAAAAAGAAGGCAACCATTTGGCACCATTTTTGAGTGAATTGGAGAAATTCAGATTTTTGCTGGAATTGTGACCCCGCAGCTTGGGGATTTTTTCAAAAAAAATCTTTTTCTGCAGGTTAAGACATCTGCGACTGATTTCTTGCCCTGTGATAAAAAGCCTGGGGAGCATTGACCATTTTTGAGTCAATTGGAGAAATTCAGATTTTTGCTGGAATTGTGACCTCGGGGCTTATGGATTTTTTCAAAAAAATCTTTTTCCGCAGGTTAAGGCATCTGCAGCTGATTTCTTGGCCTATGATAAAAAGCTTTCTAATTCCACCGCCAAACCTTTCAGGGGATTATCTTCCAGCATTTGGTATCATTTTTGAGTGTATTGGATAACGTCTTTTCCCCCCTTAAATTGTGATTTTTTCCAAAAAATCTTTTCCCGCAGGTTAAGGCGTCGAGGGCTGATTTCTTGGCCTATGAAAAAAAGCCTTCTGTTTCCACCTCCCAACCTGGATAACGTTAGATTTTTGCTGAAAGATTTTTGAGGAGACCGCCATAATTGTAAGCATACTTTATATGCTTCTTCGTATAGGTGCAATACAGACAGGTGAGTGAGTTCTTCCTTTGCTCCTTGTCATGGTGAGGAAAACTGTGAGCTTAAACATTTCTGTGCACAGTGTTTCCCTTTCATAGCTAGTAGCAACTGCAGTGGACATAGCTTTCAACAATTCCCTTATTCCGAATAGGATTCCTCACAAGAAAAGGGAAAAGTTGACAGCTATGCCAGGGGAACGGTTTGGATTGGGGCCGTGGCACAGAAAGAATGGGCAAGTCCTCCTTCCCCATCCCACTTTTTTTTGCAAATATAGACCACCTGACTGCTTTTACAAAGAGAAAAATTACATTGGTGCCCTCGGGGCAACCAGAAGAGGCTTCCCAGATTGGGTGAAGCTGCTGCATTAGCTTTCTGGGAGGTAGTGGGGTGATTGGCATGACTGACAAATGCATTGGCAGGATCTGTACCATCCCTATCATCTTGGCCCCATGTCTCCTGGCAAACAGGAGCAACTCAGCTGTCTGGAAGCAAGTGCAACAGCTCCAACCCGTCAGGCAAGCCACTTCTGAGTGTAATGTGTAGTTTAGCCCTGAACTATGAATTTCATCTGGGTTAGGCTGCCTTGATGTCATCTGATGTCCTCCTGACTCATAGGACCCTTAGTGTGCTGCTTCAGGGTGGCTATGTCTCCTGTTTGAAGGGCTGTTCAGTTCTAGCCTGATTTAAAGATCAAGGACTGTAAGAAGTGTTGTAATGCGTACAATAAAACACAAGGGAACTTCTGCTTTCCATGGACTCAGCTGTGCAGCTGCAAATAATCATAAGCATAATCACAATATGAGCAGGGCTGGCCCACCATGAGGCAATGTGAGACAATGTCAGCCTCACCTCAGGTGGCAGATCCTGTCTCTTCCATGCCTCCCCCCCCCCAACGATTTCCCCCCTTATTTAAAGCTAAAGAACACATCGGACAAACCTCATTTTCCACCACCAGGGATGAAATCTTCCTTGTCAAGTTTTTAAAGACAGACTGGAGTGGAATCTAGACACATATTAAAAACACTGTGAAAATTCTTTTTTAAAAAAAAGTTTTGAAAAATACATTGAATTTGGCATAGCTCACTGTCGCCACCTAGTGTCTCATTCGTATATCGCTCTTTACAACACATTAAAAATGTCTTGTTTGCAGTTGTATAGCTGAGTCCTAGGGGGAGTCTAGAAGAGGAGGAAGAGCTATGTCACAAGCCGGGCACTGGAAAGAGGGCTGTAGATCAATCAACGCTCGAACAGAAACTATGACATCTGTTCTCTCTTTTGTGCAATAATCTTTTGCTCTCAAAACAAACACCTCCTGCCTCACTGTGAGCACATGGCTGTCTTGGGTCACATCTGCAGGGTGCTTATTTAAAGGATTGGATGCATGTGCACTAAAGTCCCCTTGCACTGGGAACTTCAGCCCATGCTCATCCCCCTCCTGCCCACTTGTCCAATGGGAACCATTGTTAGACTGATATAATCCTGTGAAATCTTCACAGCTGGCTTTCTCGTGATGGCACGGACATGTCCACAGGGTGGAGGGAAGGAACCGCCTGGCTTTAGAGGGAGATTCCCATGCTTTCCATTGCTGCTGAATCAAGAGTGTGGGCAGCTGCTGTGGAAACGTACCCTCAGGGAGGCCAGATGTCTCCTATTATAGAAGGTCACGACTTATTCCAGAAGATCAAAGCACTTGGCAACCACTGCTTCACTTTGTTTTTCATGTTATGTAATGCATTTCTCAGGATACAAACAGCAGCAGCAGCAGCAGCAGCAATGCCAGCGACTAAATTTGGCTCCTACAGGGACACTCACAATTTGTTCTGCTTGCAATTTAGATCCGCAGCTTGTTCAGTGTAATGTGCCAGCCCAAGTCATCTCTCGTTCGTTTTACTTATGGCTGCCATACGTCCGGACATTATCGGAAGGCAGAATCAACGTCCATGAGAATCTCCGAAAGGTGGTGCTTTGCCCTGATCAATCAAAAAATTGTGGTTTGGGGGCTCAACAAACCCCCCAATTTTGGGGGTTTCCTAATTTCCTAATTTTGGGGTATCCTGGTTTTTCCCCTGGACATTATCAGAAGGCGGAATTGAAGTCCGGGGGGAATCTCTGAAAGGCGGTGCTTTGTTCTGGATCAATCAAGCTCAACGATTTTTGGGTCTTCCTGTAAAAAGCTTCCGGGGTGTCGTGGTTTTTACTTTTTAAAATACAGTGGTACCTCTGGTTACGTACTTAATTCATTCCGGAGGTCCATTCTTAACCGGAAACTGTTCTTAACCTGAAGCACCACTTTAACTAATGGGGCCTCTCACTGCTGCTGTGCCGCCGCTGTGTAATTTCTGTTCTCATCCTGAAGCAAAGTTCTTAACCCGAGGTAATATTTCTGGGTTAGCGGAGTCTGTAACCTGAAGCGTCTGTAACCTGAAGCGTCTGTAACCCGAGGTACCACTGTATGGCAATCCTAGTTTTACTTCTCTTTTGCACTAGGGTTATTTAAGTGCTGGGCAGACCAGATGTGTTTACTTTCCGCCATGCTGATGAGACAGTGAGGGCAGAATGGGAAGACGGAAAACCCTAGCTAGGCCACTCTAACAAAGACTATAATAATTTGCCCTCAAGAAGAAAAATAGGGGCAGTGACAAGAATCAGAAAACAGTGGCGGTTCTCGACGGAGCAAGCCCAAAACGTTTTGCTGTCTGAAGTGAAGGACAAGATGGTGGCCTCCCTCTGCTCTGGACTAGGAGCTGGATCTTGCTTCAGTGCTGAGAGGAGCAGGCTAATTTGTTTTTTTTTTGGGGGGGGGGCAGGCACAGAAGAGGCCCATGGCACACGCAGGCCTAGATGTCAGGGACTGGGCGGAGGAGGAGCGGTGGAGACTGCCGCCCCATCTTGACCCTCCCAGGGAGGAGGAAGGGGAAGACAGTATAGATTTACAACAGGGGATTGAGGGAGGTAGCAGCTCAGAGGCAGATGAGGGGGAAAGTTGGGAAATTACGGGAGAGGAGCAAACAGAGCCAGAGCAGCAGCTGATTGACACATTGTCACTAGAATGCATTCCAGACCCTCCATGTCCAAGAACCCGGCAAGCCTTAAAAATAGGAGAGCAAAGACCTTGAAGACAGAGGGTACTTAGCGGCACCGTAAAGGAGGTGGTGATGACGATGACGAATGAGGCAGTGGGAGAGAAGGGGGTGGAGATTCACTTGGGACAATGCCATTATCCAAGAGGCTGGGTTGTATGGCCTCTGTCTGTAAAGTTTGAAATAAAAAAAGTACTGTAAGAAACTTTTCCTTGCCTTTATACTTTCCTGGGCAACTAGCTGGGAGCCGCTGACAGCATCCTGACATTATCCTCCTGGGATGGTGGAAGTGGTGGGGCTCCGGAAGAACAGCCGGCGGGCTCCTGCTACCATCTCTCTGCTTCCATACCCTCCAACATTTCTCAGCTGAAAATAGGGATGTCCCATTCCATAAAAATAATTTTACTATTTATACCCTGCACACCTGACTGGGTTGCCCCAGCTACACTGGGCTACTTCCAACTTACAAACATAATAAAACATTAAATGTTAAAAAAACTTCCCTATACAGGGCTGCCTTCAGATGGCTTGGGAGTCAGAAAACTCCATACCCTCCAACTTCATCTGATGAAAATAGGGACGTCCTAAGAAAAAGTGGGACATTCTGGAATCTGGGATCAAATCAGAAGCCGGGATGGTTTCTCTAAATCAGGGACGCCCCTGGAAAATAGGGACACTTGGAGGGTCTGTGCTTCTGCCACCTCTGTTTGCCTAATGATAGGGCAGGCCCTCACAGGGATAGCTGGAGCATATTCAATGTATTGGTGAGAAGATTGTGCTCTGTTGTGCTTCAAATTACAATATTTATACAATATTCAGTGTTGTGAGTTTGTTTCATCAGGGCAACCATTTGGGCTTGTGGAGAGAAATATCCTCCCTCCTTTCCCCCACATGCTGCTCTGAGAGCCAATTTCAGGGGTTCAGGCGGCACATAGGGGGGAAAAGCCTTGTTTTGAAAGCGAAAGTCCTTGTGCAGGGTTTCCATGGATGGAACTCATTAGCTGAATCCTGAATGTTGTTCTGCAGGGACCATTGGGAACTGACCCAACCTTGCCTGCGGACCTCTAATGTTTCACCTGCATATTACAGGTAGGCCTGAGGCAGAACTTTGATTCAGGCAAACCTACCCAATTCACTCTTTCCCAAACAACAGGTGCATCAAAACGCCAGCCATCCTTCAAAATGTGTACGCCTCTGAATTTTGCTGTGCAGTTCTCCAGTCCAGTCATGTGTTTATACTGGGATAAGGTCTTCCTAATAATGCATCCGTCGGTGAAAATGTACAAAACGCATTACATCAGGGGGAAACTGGCTTGCAAAAAATGTGCACAGAAAAATACAGTGGTACCTCTGGTGACGCACTTAATTTTCCACAAAGCGAGTGAGTCTCACGAGTGAGCGCATCATGACTCATCTTCAAAAGCTTGCTGGGCAGGGCTTGGAGACTGTAGGGACATCTTCATTGCTTTCTGTCCAGTTCCGAACATCTCGCTTGATTCCTGAACTCCTGAATCATGACTCCTCAACTCAGTGGCTGTTGCCAAGCTTGTGCTGTTTCTTGATGAAATGAAGATCTCTTTCTTGCCTGTACAGTGGTAGCTCGGGTTAAGTACTTAATTCATTCCAGAGGTCCGTTCTTAACCTGAAACTGTTCTTAACCTGAAGCACCACTTTAGCTAATGGGGCCTGCCGCCGCACAACCAGTGCGCTATTTCTGTTCTCATCCTGAAGCAAAGTTCTTAACCCGAGGTACTATTTCTGGGTTAGCGGAGTCTGTAACCTGAAGCGTATGTAACCTGAGGTACCACTGTATGTATATTGGGATGCATTAGCCCTGAAATGCTGATAAATTCTCATGGGGAGGAGTATTCTGTATACAAAGAAAAATCACAAAGTGTTGTGGGAATGTGAAGAACTGAACTCCAGCCTGGGAAGAGGAGAGACCAAGAGAAACCGAAATTTACAGGTGCGACCATCCCTTGTTGATGTTCTATTGTTTTGGTGTAACCGATGCCTGGGAACTGGATACGCGAGTGTCTGATTACCTATGAATGTCCACATTGTTTCAGGTTCTTTACTGTTACTTGGGAATCACGATAACAAAAGCTGTATAGTTTCAGGGCGAGGCAAATGTTTATCTCTCCCTTCAAAATGCTCAGCACAAGTGGAAAGGGTGGTTACCAGTGGCAGCCAAATACCAAGGACTGAAAAGCAATCAGCAAACTGTTTCATTCAGGGGTGGCAGATGGATAAAGGGTAACTTTGCTTATGACCTGCACACCTTCAATTGTTCCTTTCTTTCCTCCTCTAGCTTTATATTACCTCACCTCAGCTTTCTATTGATTGAGTTTGTTAACATTTGATACATTTCGCAGATTGTGGAGCTGTGTAATATGACAGAAGTGACTCACCGGATGGAGCAAAGCTGCTACGCTAGTGTCCTGGCAAGTGGATCACGGCTGCTTACCAGGACGGGGAAGATCAGTGCAATGCAAACATATAATCAGGCCCACCGGATAGCTTCCCCCGTTCCAGTAAGCAACAGCGACCCCAAGTTGTTTTCTTTCTGTAAGCTGTGTATCCTCTCCTTCTCTTGAGTTTCAATTTCCACCCTCTGCGCTACACTAGAGCAGTTCGTCAGATTTGGTTGTGTCCTGAACAAAACCAGGCCTATTTGGAGTAATCCAGACATCAGTCAAGTCAGGTTGAGACAGTCCTGGATCTTTACAGGTGCGGTTTGGTTGGACCACAGTGATTTAGGGCTGTCAGAGTGGTGGAGCATTAGGCAGGAAGGAGCAAATCAGACACCAAGGTATTTCAGACACCTCTGATATCCCTGAGGAGTTTGAGGCACTGGCAGTGGTGCGAGCAAACCTCTCAGGCCCAGCCCACACATTTGCTTGCCAACTCCTGGGACTAAGAGCTGTATCTGTCCTGCTCTTCAAAGGAAGATGCAGGGGGCAAGTCACTTGTTGGATCAATGTCTGTGCTTGTGCCAAGCCATGCGTCTAAACCTTCTTTGCACCTCCTATACCTTGGGACCACTGCCTTACATACCAAACTTGGTTTATGCATTGAAGACTTTAGGAAATGTGGAGTTTGAGTTCTTTGTCCAGTAGTGAGGGCTCTTCCCACCAGACCCCTCTTTCCTGTCCCCCCTGATGCAGCAGGATTGAATCCTGCTACTTAGAAGCTGGAAACCAGATGCATTAGATCCTGCATGGTCCTGGTTGCTGCTCCTTTGTGAGCGGCTTCCCACCTGCTCTCATATGGTGGAGGGAGAGGAAGAGATGCTTGATCTCCTCTGGCAATACGCGCAATACCTCAAGGACCACCTCTCTCCATATGAACCTACCTGGACCCTGAGATCATCATTGGAGGCCCTTCATTGTGTGCCTCCTCCTCGAGAGGTCTGGAGGATGTCAACACAAAAACAGGCCTTTTCTGTGGTGGTTCTCCCCAAGGAGGCTTGCCTGGTGCCTTCATTAGACACCTTTAGGTGCCAGGCAAAAATATTCTTCTTCTGTCAGGCCTTTGGCTGATAAACATCCAATACACTTTTAAACATGACATGGGAGGGCAGATTGTTGGTTTGTCCCCCCCCCCCTTATTTTTCTTTTGTGCTTTGTGAGTTTTTATATTGCATTTTAAAGAAGGCTGATCACCGAAGAATTGATGCTTTTGAATTATGGTGCTGGAGAAGACTCTTGAGAGTCCCATGGACTGCAAGAAGATCAAACCTATCCATTCTTAAGGAAATCAGCCCTGAGTGCTCACTGGAAGAACAGATCCTGAAGCTGAGGCTCCAATACTTTGGCCCCCTCATGAGAAGAGAAGACTCCCTGGAAAAGACCCTGATGTTGGGAAATATTGAGGGCACAAGGAGAAGGGGACGACAGAGGATGAGATGGTTGGACAGTGTTCTCAAAGCTACCAACATGAGTTTGACCAAACTGCGGGAGGCAGTGGAAGACAGGAGTGCCTGGCGTGCTCTGGTCCATGGGGTCACAAAGAGTCAGACACGACGAAACAACTAAACGACAACAAAATTCTGAATTTTTATGTTGCAAATTGCCCTGAGATCTATGGATGAAGAGCAGGATGTAGATTTCATAAACAAACAAATAAATAAAACTCTCCCCTTCACCTCTTGTCCCCAAATTGCTTCGGGGAAGATCCTGGGCAAGGTGGGTGGTCCCTGGATCAACCCCGGTGAGTCAGCCTGACTGGGGACCCCTGGATCAGGACTGAAGGGCAGATTAGCAGGGGGAGAGGGCTGACGTATGCTACAGACAGTGACAAATGTTGGTGGATTACTCTTAAGGCAGAATTCTAATCCCTCCATTCGTAGAAGCCTTTGAAAGATGCTCACCTTTCAGTGGTTTGGGAGATATCGTTAAAGAAAAGAGAAGGAGGAGATAGTCACTTACCAAACTTCAGGCTTATTCTACTAGTGGTAAGCCCGGTTTTCTGATAGAGACAGTTAACACGCCTTCATCATAAAGGAGAAATTGGGATCAAACTGATAAGAAATGTGTATTGGGTCTTCCTTCTGCCTCTCCTAGAGTTTTATTAATACTTCTCTGAGTCAATCGGCTCTCTGGAATTAATTAAACAGAGTAATAAAAACGCACTTTTATTAACTTTCTCGTTTTCTTTGTGCCCCAAGGAAGGGTAAACTTATTTAATTATCACCTCCCTCATTGCCTGGGTAAGAAAGAAATTCAGGGAAGCTTATTACAAGCAATAGAAGATTAATTTTGCCCCGGTGAGCAAGAAGCTAGGAGCTGAACAGCTGTTCCAAGGCAATTAGCTTCCCAAATGCTTCTCTTAGTTAGGTCTCACTTCAGTTTTTATATCTATACATATATGTGTAGATCTAAAGGAGGACAGCTGGTCTAAAGTAAACCAAAGTTACCTCTAACCAAAATTATTGGGGTGACTAGCCTATGGAACTACCTGCCTTCTGTGGTGCAGCTAAATACATCTCAGGGCAGGTCTGCAGAGCCCTGCAGTTTAGGAGGTCACTGAATAGCCATGCAGAGAGCATCTAGGGTAGCATTCACATGCCGTGATACTGTAGGGCTGGGGCCTGTCACTGCAGCATCCTTCCTTTTCAGAAGCATTTTATAGCCAGGGGGTACCCAGCCGGGCATGGCAGATGCTCATTTTATTACCCCCCCCCTAAAAATATGTATTGTCCTTTTCAACAATTGTCTGCTGTGCTTCTTCCCGTGGAAATTGTGCTGGTTATCAGGGCAGAAGAAACGGGCCCCATTTCACTTCCTGTAATTATGCTATGATTTAAGTGAGTTTAGAACGGGAAACGATGTCAGCATCGCCCTTGAGCCAGTGCCACCAACTGGACTCATCCACTTCAGCCCTGACTGGGCTAGGCGAGATGGGTAGCACTTCCAGAGACCACCTTCTGCACAGGAACAGGTCAAAGTGCTGTGGACTCACAGCTTAGAGTTGTGAGCACCGGATTCACTTCCACAAGACAGTCGTCACACAGCAGAGTATAGCAGAGTATAGCAGAGCATAAACCACTCGGAGAGCAGCTCTGTAGAATATCTTCTTTTATTCTATCTACAACTATAATACACATTTATGAACAGAGCTAAATGATGTCTAAACGAAAATGCTGAACTGCACTGAGTGTCTGCAGCTGCTCTTAGCAGCAACCTTATCTATACACACGATCTCTCTCTAACACTCAGTCTCTCTCTCTCTTTGATGTGAGGCTGGAGTGGAATAAGTAGAGAGCAGAAACCGCCCCCTCCTCTCTGGAGAATCAGCAGAGAACATCAGCAGATTCTTGGGTATGGGAGGGGTGAAATCTCCTCAAACGACACATACTGGGAATGTTTCTTTTTCCTCAGAGTGTCAGGGGCTGGCTAGATGAGATGGAGTGATGGAAGCTGCCTGACCAAGAGCCGACCCCCTCCCCAGGGGAAGCACAGAGGGAGAGAATTTTGATCCTGGTGGTGGGAAACCAGCCACACCCAAGAGGAGGAGCTGGGAAGTACTGTACTGGAGGCTGGGAGCTTGAAGGCTGGTGAAGAGGAGGAAACAGGCAGGTGCCCCAGCGCAGGGCAGGGACAGGAGTCAGACTTAGCAGTTCTCCCACAGAGGCACTCTGACAGCTTCTCTGCAGCCTCCCTACCAGAAAGAGGCGTTTAGCAGAGAGTGAGGCAGACCCAGAGAGGGTTCCTTGGAGCTCGCCGTAGACGAAGAAGAAGAAGAAGAAGAAGAAGAAGAAGAAGAAGAAGAAGAGGAGGAGGAGGAGGAGAGTTTGGATTCGATATCCCGCTTTATCACTATCCAAAGGAGTATCAAAGCGGCTAACATTCTCCCCCACAACAAACACTCAGTGAGGTGAGTGGGGCTGAGAGACTTCAGAGAAGTGTGACTAGCCCAAGGTCACCCAGCAGCTGCATGTGGAGGAGCGGAGATGCGAACCCGGTTCCCCGGATTACGAATCTACCGCTCTTAACCACTACACCACACTGGCTCACACAGAGGCCTGACACAGAGGGCTAGGGAGTGAAGGAGGAGCTACAAGCCAGTCCAGGCAATTGCTTTGTCCAGACAAGTGCAACCTTTAGAAGTCTCTGTGTGTTCTTTGTCCTGCTTTCCTTAATAAAGAAACTAACTGTAAGGTAGTCAAGCGTTTCACTCTCTTTCTCTGATCTGTGAACAACCTGCTCTCCTCACCGGCTTCCAGACAAGATGCTACATTCCAGTGATATCATGTTCTCCTTGTTAGTTTCCTAACACAGGGTTGGAAACTTTGTGGTGATGTGGTTTGTTTGCTTGCTCTAGAATATCAGGGGTAGGGCTGTAGCTCTCTCCCTGTCATATCCGGGTTCCATCCCTGTCATATCCGAGTAGGGCTGGGAATGTCCCCTCCTCGAAACCTTGGAGCATCACTGCCTATCAGTGCGGACAATGCTAAGCTAGATGTCCCAAAGGCCTGACTCATTATAAGTCAGCCTCTATGTTCTCATAGGCTATGTAGAAGCAGTTGTGAAACAGCAGGGCGTGGAGAAATGTTAATTGTGCACTCTGCTGCTGAAGTAATACACATGGTTGTCTATATCTCCCCATTAAGCCCATAATCTAAGATTACTTAGCTGCACTATTGCCTGCATTGATCATCTTTGGGGTTGGTAGCCATTTGGGGTCCACGTGAACCTTTTCAAACTGGAGAAACTGTTGTCAGCACAGTGCACCCTGCAACCACATGGACCTACCCGGACCCTGAGATTATCATTGGAGGCCCTTCTTTGTGCACCTCCTGTGAGAGGTCCAGATGGTGGCAACATGAGAAAGGGCCTTTTCTGAAGTGGCCCCCTGTCTGCAGAATGCTCTCCCCAGAGAGGCTCACTTGGCGCCTTCATTACATATCTTTAGGCACCAGGTGAAAACATTTCTCTGTTACCTGGCCTTTGGCTGAGTGGCTATTGGCTTGTTTTTGGTTTTGCTTCATTATGTATTTTGTGTTCTCATTTTGTACTTTTACTTTGTAAATTGCCCTGAAATCATCGCGTTGTATCGTATTTATTAGATACAAATCTAATAAATAAAAATAACCAAACACACAGAGAAACCTATTCTATTGGCTGTAATAGAGACATTCTTTCAAGCCTAATTTCAGCAGAGGGTGGGGTGGGTGGACTCTGTAGGAATCAGTTAATGAGTCCTGTCAGTGGAAGCCCCAACATTTGCTTGGTCAGCAAAAGCTGTTGTGCTTGGGCCCAGATAGAGCTTTGAGAGTTCATAATGCGCACCTCAAAGAATAGGAGAAATGTATGAGTGCAGAGGGAGGTTAGTTGAAATACAGAATCCTTTCAGGTGGATTCCTATATGAGGGATGGGGAGTCATAGGCTATTTAAGAATCAAAAAAAGTGGTCTGCAATGCAACACTGTTTTAGAATTACTGTTACTCTGTAACTTGGTGAGTAAAAATTAGATATACATATATTAAAAGTTTGATGCTACAGAATATATCACCAAGGGAAAATATTACACTTTTAGCAAGTAATGGATAAGGATGTTGAGGTTTGACCTTTTGAAGTTTATGTCCAAACTTTAAATCAATAACTAATATCTTAGATTTTACTGCAGCTCTAGGGAGGATTAATTGCCCTTCTGGATGAAGTAAGGCATCGCCTTTAACTGCAAGTGCAATTTCTGAGGTGATTTGACAGACAAATTCACATATACTTAAACCATAAAATGAGCGTTCTTTCATTTATGGTGATTGAAAAGAGACACTTCTCAAAAATAGTCACTTGCCACTCGACATTCATCAGTTTTAAAAGCACAATTGGCAGAATCATGCTCATTCCATTTGTCATATATGCAAAGTGTACTGGTTCTTCAATTTCCCTGTTCGCTCATAAAGCTCGGTTTGGGTAACTTTCTGCTACCCAAACTTAAAACCGTGCTGCAGGCCAGCATAAGCTGTAGTTTCCTGCTAATGCTCCATTTGTACCGGAGGGAGATAATGCAAGTAAATGTTTTGTTTCAGACTGGAGCACTAGCAATTGTACAGCACACTGAAATCAATAACACAGGGATCCTTGCCCTGCCCTGCCACTGGAGGTCTCTGGGCCCTTGAACCAATACAAGCTCAGAATCTTCCAAGAAGCTCCCTTCTTTTGCCCTGCCTGATGTGAGATGGGCAGGACTTACAATTTGGTGGATCTGCAACACAGATTCTCTTTGCGTGGACAGGCAGAGTCCCCCAAACCCTGGTTGGCCCCCGTGTGGAATAACGACTCAAGACAACGTGCTATGGGATTAAAATTGGCCACAACTTTATTATGTTTCAGATGTGGGTAGACCTTGGCTCAGGCACTGGGCTTTTATCCTTCTCAGTCCCCTGCCAGGGATCTGGGGAACTTCAGGGTTATCCAGTGTGTGGGGGGATTGGGCTGGCTCTGGAGAACATATGTTAAAGCAGAGGGAGCCCATCCCCATTTTGCCGCTGTTGCAGGGGAGAGCAATGACAACCTCCAGGCGTACGGCCAAAGCCTCCCCTCAAAACAACCCCTTTAACAGGGAACCCTGGTATCGCTGCCGCAAAGAGAAGAGGGGGCGTGAGTCACCGCTACATGCTCACCCACATTTAGGGAAGATAGACCAAAGGATTCCACCCAAGGCCTGATACCGCCAAAGTTGTGGTGTTTTGCTAAGGGAAAGGCAAACCTGCCGATGCTGGAGAATTCCTTTCTGGCCCTTCAACAGCGACCTTGACGTAGCAGCGCCCGTGTACCTGTGAAGAAAAGGTTAACCTGCTAAAGAAGTCTTAACTGAGGGTGGGTAGGGTGGGAGAAGCTCTGGAGCCAACTGACGATTCCCAGGTAAGATCCTTCCCCCCATTGTGTGGGCAGGGTGGTCCCTCCCCCTACCTGGCCTGATCACCTTGGCAATGCCTCCCCAAGCGTGATTGGGCAACTGGCTGAGGTAGGCGGAGACCTCCAGGTATCCCACCTGGGGAAGGCAAAGCCAAGCCGGTGCCAGTGGTGCCACATAGGGTCCAGGGGGCTGCACGTGACCACGCAAAGGGCGCCCCCATTTAATGTGGGGAGTGGTTATTCCTGCACCCTGATTAGATTACTGTTCCCATCTAAATTCCCATTTCTGTTCACTTCTCACTTTCCAATCTTAAATTCGCATTTCTACACCAGTTTGCATTTTTTCCTTTTAAAAAGTCCCCATGAATTCATAGCCTGAATTTTTCATAAAATGCATTTTTTTTGCATTCAGTTTTGCCCAATATACACATATTTGCAAATCATTTCCCCATAAAATAGTACATTTTGGTATGTTATTTCTACTAATATATAGACTTTTATACACATTCTATACTAGTATGTGCGTTTTCCTACACATTACAGTAGTACCTTGGGTTAAGAACTTAATTCGTTCTGAAGGTCTGTTCTTAACCTGAAGCACCACTTTAGCTAATGGGGCCTCCTGCTGCTGCGCCGCCGGAGCACGATTTCTGTTCTCATCCTGAAGCAAAGTTCTTAACCCAAGGGAATATTTCTGGGTTAGCGGAGTCTGTAACTTGAAGCGTCTGTAACCCGAGGTACCACTGTACTGCTCAGACTGAATAGAGCTCAGTCAGCAGAGCATGAGACTCTTAATCTCAGAGTCATGGGTTCCAGCCCCATGCTGGGCAAAAGATTCCTGCATTGCAGGGGTTGGACTAGATGACCCCATGGTCCCTTCCAACTCTATGATCCTATGACTACAGAAATGCATCACATAATTCAGAGAAGTATGAATTTTAAAGGGTGTCCCTATTTCAGTTCACATTTTGTTTTGGAAAGTACATAATAGGCAGGTTTGCCTTAAAATAAAAACTGATTCTAAATTCTCCCCCCAGCTCTAATATCATGTTTTAAATTGTGATCCAAACTCCTTTTGGTAAACCACCCAGCTGAAGATGTAATATAATCAAACATTTCCTATTTTGTTGGATTTTTGAAAGCTGCTTGATCTTCTTGCAAAACAGGGGAGTGTTTGGACAACAACAACAACAAAATATTGTGAAATATTATCTCCTCTAGTCCTCTTTATTGATATAATTCTGCCATTACAAGAAATGTGGTTAATCTTAGCTGATTACTCCCATTCCCACTAGTGAAACAAAAGCACACGTGATTGCTCAGCTGGGAAATGTACAAAGAACTTGGATCAAAACATGATAAATGATCCAGAAAATGAAAAGAACATCTATTAAGCCGCCGGAAATTAGATGAAAGGCATTTAAAAAGTATGAAAAGAAGGTGCGAGCAATCATGTGGTCCTCTGAGAGTATCTGAGAGACATGAATAGAAAATATTATATTAAGGCAGCAGTTCTCATGCCCAATTCTTAGGAAGTTTCTGAATAAATTATTATATTTGTCACTGCTAGAAACAATTCCTTAATGCAGCGAATATCAGTTTATAAGGCAGGAATGGGGGACTCATGGCTCTCCAGATGTTGTGACCAGATGCTGTGGGGTGTATGGGGGGTTAGGGGAGGGGCAATAACTCTAGGGAACATGTTATGCTCCTTCTTGGGGCAATTTGTCCATCTTTAGTCCCCACCATGCATCAGCTGTCATCGGTGGCTCCTAGAAGCTGACATTATGTGACAGTATCCACACTCCAGGAAATGGCTTCAAATGGCTGGCTAAACCAGGTGAGGGTAATAATAATAAATTTTATTTATACCCTGCCCTCCCCAGCCAAGACCGGGCTCAGGGCGGCTAACACCAGATATAAAACAATTGATTAAGATACAACTCGAAAACAAGATTAAAACACAACATTAAAATGCAGCCTCATTTCAAGAGAAACTCAAATCAGAAACTTTTGGGGGATGAAAACATCAAATCTTCACCAAGGCCAACTTTTCAGAGTGGTCCTAACGTGGGCCAGAAAAAAGCCAGGGAAGTCCCCAAATAGGAGTTCCATCACAGAAGGAGAGAGGAAAAGGAAAGAGGGGGAGGGGGATCAAGTTGCTTCCAAGTCAAAGGCCAGGCGGAAGAACTCTGTTTTACAGGCGGAAAGAAATCAGATCCTGCAGGGCCCTGGTCTCATGAGACAGAGCATTCCACCAGGCTGGAGCCAGTGTTGAAAAGGCCCCGGCTCTGGTTGAGGCTAATCTAACCTGCCAATGCAGGAAAATTCCTTTCCGGCCCTTCAACAGAGACCATGACGTAGCAGTGCCCGCGTACCTGTGGAGAATAATAAATAAATAAATAATTTTTTATTTATACCCTTTATTTATGCCCTTCCCGGTTCAAAAAAAACGGGCTTAGGGTGACTAACAACATATTTAAAACAGCATAAAATACAGTATAAAACATGAATAACAATAAATTCAGAATTCAAAAATCAATTCAGGGGGGAAATCCATCCAATAAACATTAGATGATCACCAGGGCTAGCTGGCTAAATTAGTCCTATTTGGGCCAGTGAGGAAACCAGGGGAGAATTAGCTGTGGGATCCCAGAGCGGGTAATCTTCATAAAAAGGGGAGGGGGAAGGAAGGAAGAGGAATAAAAGATCAGGGTAAGTTCAAATTGAAAGCCAGGTGGAATAGCTCTGTCTTACAGGCCCTGTAGAAGGAAATTAAATCCTGCAGGGCTCTGGTCTCATGGGACAGAGCATTCCACCTGGTCGGAGCCATCACTGAGAAGGCCCTGGCCCTGGTGGAGGATAATCTGACTTCCTTAGGGCCCGGGACATCTAAACTATGATTATTCATGGACCTTAAGGTCCTCTGCAGGGCATACCAGGAGAGGCGGTCCCATAAATACGAGGGCCCTAAGCCACAAAGAGAAGAGGTTAACCTGCAAAAGAAGGTTTAACTGAGGGAGGGCAGGGTGGGAAAAGCTCTGGAGCCAACTGACGCTTCACAGGTAAGATTCTCCCTCTGTTGTGTGGGCAGGGCGGTCCTTCTCCTTACCTGGCCAATTCCCTGGCAACTCCTCCCCAGGCGGGATTGGGCGATTGGCTGAGGTAGGCGGAGACCTCCAGGTATCCAGCCTGGGGAGGGCGAAGCCAGCCTCTACTACCAGGAGCCACACTGGGATCCGGGGGTCTGCGTGTGACCACACAAAGGGTGCCCCCCATTTAATGTGGGGAGCGGTCGTTGCAAAGAATGTATAGGGATGTCTGTGTGTTTGGCAGGGAAAGAAGGAGCACAGCAGAAAGGGAAAGTATTCCTTGCATTTGACCTAACAAGTAATTAAAGAATCCTAAGAGCCTTAAGCCAGCAATGCAAAAAAAAAAAAAAAAAAAAAAAAAAAGCCCTACACAAAGGAAATCAGAATTCTTTGTCTCCACCCTTTTTCGCTTTAACAAGTAACTGGAACGCCCAGAGGCACTATCTATTCAACAAATACAAAACTATGTAAAACAAATTAGTTCAGCAGCAGATACATTTGAGAATTGTGTGTTTGTCCATATTCGGGCTGCTGAGAAATTGCACTTTTTACTACTCTGGATATTTTTCTGCCGTGCATGGTTATTCGGAGCGGCAAAGAAATGGATTTCCAGATGGTGAACAACAGAACAAGTAAGTGTCCAGATATCATTAGCAGATTATTATTTTTTTTAAAAAAAATCTAGCTGTTCAAGATGTCTAAAAATAGTAATCTGTTTTGAGGATGACTTTGTCAGGGCGAGACAGTCTGGGACACGGTTTCCGTTTTATACTGGTACATTTTAAAAAGCGAAAGAGAAGTCATTCAAAGTGTTTGGGTGGCGGTTGTGAGGTTCAGAACATTTGGGGTTAGAATCCTCAATGGAAGACAAGAGTAACAAGCACAGATTGGTCTCTTGTCTACTGTTTCCTCATCCCTGATTTTTGTTTTCCTCAAAAGCCACCTGCTGCTTTATATATGATGAGAAACTATGGTGTTGTTGTTTTTAAACTGTCAGAAAAGAAATTAAATCTTAAAAGCTTCCTTCTTTCTTTCCTGCTAACAAGGGGTGGTGAGGTGTTTTTTTTTAAAAAAAACCACACAAAACAAACCCCAAAAGGAACAATTATAAGGTGTGTTGTTTTTTTTACTAATTTTTACTAATTTATTAGGTAACTAATTTTTATCAGGCATATAGGAGCTCAGTCTTTTATCTGAAATGTTTCATGTGCACTTTCTTGAAATAAATTTTTCTGCTGTTAATTTTCAACAGTTAAATGGAAGCTTTTCTAAGAAATCTTTGGTGGCTTCTCATTGCTTCTTCTTCAGTTGCTGTACAGATGTAAAGACAGACTTCATAGAACTGATTCAGATTTCACATTTCTTTTCATTGTATTCAGATGCAG